>NC_064414.1:17162500-17851000 GCF_023375975.1 Astyanax mexicanus
CAGTCGAGACCTAAGTGGAAATACAAAAGTGAATTTTGCATAATATGTCCCTTTTAACATTTTCAGAATATAGGTAAAGTAATTTGCATGTATTGATTAAACATGGCCTAATCAAAGATATAACCTAAATAAACTTTTTTGATAAAATATAAAATAAAAAAATTAAGTCCTTTATTTATTGTTTGTTATTTATTAGTGTTATTACAACATTTGTCTTATAAAGTGAAAAGGGGGGGGGGTTAATCCTTTTATGCACTTCTAGGTTAATCTATGTTAAATTATTCAAATAAACTTAGGTCTGATTAGTAAACAAAGCTTAGTTTCAAGGTCAGGTGTTTCACATTTAGTTTATTGAATTAATGTAAGTTTTGGTCACCTAAGCTGTTTAATACATAGATAAACTTGTTTAATGTTTTGTATAAAATATATATTCATGTTAAACATTTGAATTCAAGTGTAGGATCATATCTTTCAGGCATGTCCTGGGAAAATTCTAAGTTATATGGTTTAAATTCTTCTTATTAAACTAAATTCTCAGAACTAATGAAAAAAGACCTGGGGCTGTATTGCATCAGGGAAGATCTGGGCATGCCTGTGGTCAATGATGGATGATTTATGTATTAAGTTCTCTAAATGTACTGACGGTGTTAATGAGTTCCCTTTAAAGGAGTGTAGCGTAGTGGCTAACAGCACCAAAGTGTCACTTATGAACTGGAAATACATCACAGACAGCAACACCACCCATAGAGGATAGACATTTGTTATTAGTAAGGATTGTCACTGGCAGTGTCTGACCCAAATTGTCCATGCAGACAATCAATGCAGCAAACTCAATGCAGCATTCTCCATGGGACATGATTCTAGTTCTGTTTAATTATATGTATGTGGTATCTTACTATATTTTTCAACCACCTCTGTTCAAATTCTGTTTTTTTTTCAGTTGCATTCTTGCACAAATTGCACTTCTTATCTATAGGGGGAGCCAAGGAGCAATACATATAAATTCTCACGTAATGTTTCTTTAATACGCTGCCAGAGTATTTTTAGTACATGATTTAGAAATAAAGGCACAAATGTACACACTGATGAATCATTTCTTCTCAGCTGTGTGCCCTAAACGTAAAGCCAGAACATTACCTGTAAAATCACCCTTCTAATGTCTCAGGCCTTACATGTGAACAGAACTTCTGTTGGAGTTACTTAGGTTGGCTATAAGCATTTTTTATGGGCTATGGCAAAAGTCATGAAACATGATGCTAGTTGTGTCTCATATGTGGCATGTTATTATATTACTCACTCACCTCAGTCCAATTTCGTTTTTTTTTTTATTGTTATGTTTTCGCGCAACTTGCGCTTCTTAACTGTAGGGGGAGCCAAGAAGCAATAAATACTAATTCTAACATAATGTCGCTTTAATATGCTACCAGAGTATTTAAGTACATGATTAAAAAATGAAGGCATTTATGCTAAAGAAATCATATCTTTTGATAGAGATTTTCAAAGCACAAATGTACACACTGATGAATCATTTCTTCTTAGCTGTGTGTCCTAAACTTAAAGCCTGAACATTACCTGCAAAAATACCCTTCTAATGTCTCTTCTAAAGTCTTATGTGTGAACAGAAGTTCCTCATTATAGGTATGTGGCATCTTACTGTATTATTCAACCACCTTGTCCAAATTGTGTTTTGGTTTTTTGCTACATTTTGCACAAATTTCAATTCTTAACTGTAGGGGGAGCAAAAGAGCAAGAAATACTAATTCTCACATATAGTTGCTTTAATATGCTACCAGAGTATTTTTATTACTTTTGATTCAGAAATTAAGACATTTATTTTTCAAAAAATCACACATTTTTATAGCGACTTTCAAACGCAAAGAAACACACTGATGAATTGTTTCTTCTCGGCAGTGTGCCCTAAACATAAAGCCATAACATTACCTGTAAAAATACACTGCTAATGTCTTGTCTTACATGTAAACAGAACTTTTGTTGGAGTTTTGTGCAATTTTTGCACAAATTGCTCTTCCTAATACCAATTCTCACATAGTGTTGCTTTAATACATGACCAGAGTATTTCTTAGTAAATGATTGAAGATTTTCAAAGCACAAAGGAAAGCTCTCATGAATCGTGTCTTCGTTTCTTCTCAGCTGTGTTTCCTAAACGTAAAGCCTGAACATTACCTGTAAAAATACCCTGCTAATGTCTCAAGTCTTATGTGTGAACAGAGCTTCCACTGGAGATACTTGAGCAAAAGTTTTGGGACATGATACTACCTCTATCTCATTATAGGTATGTGGCATCTTACTGTATTATTCAACCACCTTGTCCAAAGTTGCTTTAATATGCTACCAGTGTATTTTTAGTACTTTTGATTCAGAAATTAAGACATTTATGTTTTAAAAAAATCACATATTTTTATAGCTATTTTCAAAATGCAAAGAAACACACTGATGAATCGTTTCTTCTCAGCTGTGTGCTCTAAACGTAAAGCCATAACATTACCTGTAAAAATACTGTGCTAATGTCTCAAGCCTTACATGTAAACAGAACTTTTGTTGGAGTTTTGTGCAATTTTTGCACAAATTGCTCTTCCTAACTGTAGGGGGAGCCGAAGAGCAACAAATACCAATTCTCACATAGTGTTGCTTTAATACACTACCAGAGTATTTTTAGTAAATGATTAAAGATTTTCAAAGCACAAAGGAAAGCTCTCATGAATCGTGTCTTCGTTTCTTCTCAGCTGTGTTTCCTAAACGTAAAGCCTGAACATTACCTGTAAAAATACCCTGCTAATGTGTAAGATCTTACATGTGAACAGAACTTCTGTTGGAGTCACTTGGGTTGGCTAGAAGTCAGCCAGCTCCATGTTTGTGTTGGGCTGCAGTGGAGAATGGCTGTTTCTAGTAGCTCTCAGGCCAAAACCAGCTAGAGTATGCGCTCGGCAGATGGAGGTGTTGCTACATTACTGAAGCGCTGGGATCATTCCACACAGGCATGAGTGCTGGCGTTCTAGTGAGGGTCTGTGCCCAAACAGGTGCAAACTACGTACTGTTAGATTGTTAGAGGCTCTGAGCCGCTTTCCCAAAAGCTGCCAAGCCACCGTCCACGTCCCTGAGTGCCTCCGACGCTGCTGCTAATAACGAACACAGACTGAGGAAGCTCAGCTCTGACTGAGATGGGTTTTAAAGACCAGCAGCTGCTTTGTGAATAAGGGGAGTGCGATACATCACGGGCCGTGGCAGGAACGGCGGAGAGCGCCCGAAGGCGAGCTCGTGGTTTTACAGACACTGACAGAGGTTAATAGGAGAGGCAGCCCCACTTAGTCATATCTTGTCATCTGCAGTCAGTTCTAATGCATATCACATGTATTGGAGCCGGTGACAGACTGGTGCTGGAGCATGCTGGATGAGTGGAGCTCAGGTAAACACTGGCCTAAGGACACTCCATCTTCACAGCTACAGCTGCTCTCTCTTTCTCTTTCTTTCTTTCTTTCTTTTTTTCTTTCTTTCACTGCCTATAAGTTAAATATTTTTTTTTTACTAAAATACCCACCACATTTGTGGGTTTGAGAAGAAAGATGTGATAACACTAGTGAACATCCATAAGAGAGAGGACAGATCCCCCCTTCCTCCCACTATCCAATTCTCTATCTGTGTCTCTCTCTCTCTTTCTTTTAAGATTCAAAGTATCTTTACTGGCATAACTCAGTAGTAAAAAACAATTTTGATACATATTTATATCTACAGTATACACAACATTTTACTGAAATTTTAAATGAAAAGAAAAAAATGCATGGTAGTCTGGAAGTGAGGTGTTTTTAGGTACATTTCTGGTGTATTGCTATCTTGGCAGCAGAAAACAACAACAGGTGCACCACTGACTGATTAAAATCCTGACAACAGTCAACCCTCAGACGTTCATTGCTATCTTGGCTACACAAGTGTGCACCACGTACACCCCTGCTTGTTACACACACACAAACCCAGCTTTTACATCAACAGTAAACAGAACACACAATAATATAGGATTCAAGGATTCAAGGAGATTTTATTGTCATTCGCATCACATGTGGTACATGAGGTGGAACGAAATTGTGATCTCACGATCCAGTTTTACACCCAAAGAGCTGTTATTAATAGATATATAGATAAAAAAAGAATACAATAAAAGAAATAGAATATACAAAATAGATAGATAAATATCCCAAGAATAAAAAAAAAAAATAGAGAGTAGAAGGTTCAGCAACATATAACATTGCTGTTCCCCTGAAAATCCTGCTCATGTACCTTCACAGCGTGAATGAGCTGTTCAGTTTCCTATGTTGAGATGTGCAGAAGCAGTGTGCCATTAAATTAGCAATCAGTCAAAGTCAGAGCGCACCTGACTCTTAAAAAGGGAATGGCAAGTGACACATAATTGGTATATTTTATGTTACGCCCAAAAACTAAGATTAAGATAAAATTAAGATAATTAGTATGTGCCTTTTGTGCACAAGGTGTACTTATCCTGTCGTTACGATACCAAAGACAAGCTGCGCAGTGCACAGTTGACAGCTCGCCTATAGATTGCTATGAAAAAGGGCCCTCTGTCTTTCTCTTTGCACTTTACTCTCACAACATTCGTACATTCCCTTTCCTAGTTTTTTGCTCTTCTGTCAGTTTCTTTCTGCACTCTCTTCTTTCTCTCCTTTCTTGCTATCTATGTTTCTATACTCTCCTCTCACACCTATTTTGTATCTGTCTTTATATACTCTACTCTCACATTTCTTATCTTTTCTCATCTCTTTCTCTATACTCTCCTTTCACAACTGTTTCTTTCTCTCCTCTGTCTCTCTATTGTACTGTTCTCTCTCAAATCTTACTTTTTCTTCTCTTTTTCTATCTCTCTCTATACTCTCCTCTCACAACTTTTACTTTTTCTCATATATTTTTCTGTCTATTTTGTCTTCGCTTACAATTATTACTTTCTCTCCACTTTTGCTATCTCTCTCTGGACACTCCTCTTGGCACATTCTCGTTTTCTTTTTCTTGCTCTTTACTGTCACCACAGCACTCTTTCCCTCTCTCTTATGGAAAAAGGGATAGGACACAGTGAACTCTGCTACAGTAAAAATCTTTACACTGCCTATGTTCTGTGTGTGTGTGTGTGAGAGACAGAGTGAGAGAGATAGATAGATAGAGAGATAAAGAGAGAGAGAGAGAGAGAGAGAGAGAGAGAGAAAGTCAGGTCTGGCCGCTCTGGCAGTGATAGTCTGTGGTTTGGCCACTGGTCAGGACTCTGTGGAGAAATGTCAAAGGTTGAGTCAGCACAGAGCGAATCTGTTGATACAGGAGATAGATTTGTAGACTTAAGCAGGCTGTGTGTGTGTGTGCATGTGTGTGTGTGTGAGAGAGAGAGAGTGTGTGTGCGCTGCGTGTGTGTACATACAGGCTGTTGACTACAGTCTTGACATGCCTAATTTGTTTGGCATTATTTCATAACAGGGTTTATTTTCTCTTCTTGATTTTCTGATTAAGGCGATGTGTGAGAGCAGCGGGACGGCTCTGTTTACAGACAGCTGCCGAACACTGGCTGACATGCGCTGCAGTTTATTTACTGCACATGTCCACTGCTGTTCTAAAGGGCTGCAGACCAAATACACTCTTCATACTGACTCAGGAACCAGATAACTCAGTGGCCCAGCAGGCACAAGCTCAACGTTTAACCTAATGCACATCTTAATCTGGCAGTAAAATGATTTTTATTACTTGTCTTTAATTGTCTTTAATTTAGCTTTTTTTAGTTTACATGTGTTTTGGGTGTATTATACAATAATTCTGTATTACTTGGCATTCCATTTAAGATCTGACTTTAAGCTCTGGCGGACTGCTATTGCAATGGCGCAACTACCTGGACTTGTTGAAACGATCCCCAAGGTGAAGCAGGCATGGAAGGAGGTGGCGTCAAGGGTTTGATGTAGAAAAATGATGTAGAACGTAGAATATATGTACAATAATGTTATTTTATTTTGTATATTATAATATTTATAATGTTAATAGGCTTTTTCTGATATAAAGAAAAAATGTTACAGTGCAATATAAGATATAAGATAAGAACCTTCTAAGAACATCCAGAACCCTTGTCACACTAAACTTTCTAAGAACATCCAGAACCCTTGTCAACACTAAACTTTCTAAGAATATCCAGAAACCTTGTCACACTAAACTTTCTAAGAACATCCAGAAACCTTTTCACACTAAACTTTCTAAGAACATCCAGAAACCTTTTCACACTAAACTTTCTAAGAACATCCAGAAACCTTTTCACACTAAACTTTCTAAGAACATCCAGAAACCTTGTCAGACTAAGGGCCTCATTTTAGTGATCTATAGGCGAGATGTCAATTGTGTATGGTGCAGCTGGTTTTAGGGCGTGTCGTTGTGTCCTTAGTATCGTTAAGGTGCAAAAAGTATGCCTTGCACTACTTGAAATGTGCAAAATGCATGTAATAGTTCTCTTAATTAATCTTGGATGTGTTTTGGGGGTAATGCGTAAAAAAAACAATCAGTGTGCCAGTTGTCATTTCCTTTAAAAGCCAAGTGAACTATTATGGTGCGTTGTTATCTTAATAGCACGGTGCTTTTGGGTGTCTCAGCAGAGGATACTGACCTATGTGTTCATGCTGTGAAGGCACATTTAAGTGAACAGCAATGTTATTTTATGCTTTATTCTGTTCATTGTTGATGTAAAAGCTGTGTTTGTGTTCATATGTGTGTCTAACGAGTGGTGGTGTTTGCGTGCTAAGTGTGCGCAATGCGCATATCACTCCTGCATGGCTAAGAAATGTAGGGGAGGCGACAACACAGGCCTATGCCTTGTCCTCCTAATGCGTATTCCGTCTATCCGGTACTTTAGATGAGACTTAGGTGAGATACTAAAATAAACTAATCTGACTCCATTTTATAAATACCAACTAGGTGAAAATAAATAGTTAACAATTATCAGTAGCACACTTACTAAGAATTAGAATCTGTCTAAGCAAAACCAGGTCTGGTTAAATAGTTTAGTGATGGAAGATATAGGCATCAAAAGTACACAACACTCAAAATACTAAATAACATGTGAAAACAGCCCAGCGGTCCCTCAGAGGTTAAAATGTGGCATAGACTAAAAATATGACATAACATGTGAAAACAGCCCAGCACATGGGTTGAGATGTTCAGCGGTCCAGAACATAGTCTATACTAGCGGTTACAGAACATAACACTCAATCTTATGTTTCCCTCAGTAGTTAAGTGTGTGACATAGCGCCCAGTGAAAACTCACTATATAACTATGGAAGTCTAGAAACTTAAGGAAACTCAGAACACAGACCAATTAGGCCCTAAGGCCTACTAAAAAAAAGATTCAACAAACAATTGCTACAGATTAACAGTTAACGGTTTATTGTGACCTAAATTGACCTATGAAACAATATTCTTAAACAATCCACAAGACCAAGTCAAAACAAGATAGGAGTTAAGAATGTTGCATAGTATAGTTGAAATAGAATATTGTGTGATATATTTAAAATAGTGGTTGCATACAGAGTAGATATGTCTCCTGGTTACAGACAAATGTTGGCTACATGCAGAGCATGGGAGGTCTCATACTACCAGACAAACTCAGAGAGCATGTCCTTGTACTTTCCTTAAATATCCAACCAGAACAATACACTTCATTTTCACATGGGAATTAGAATTTGGCACTATTTACCGACTATCACCACCATTTGTTCATCATGGCCTTTGATCATCACGGGGCAATCCTAAACCCATCAGGAGCAGGAAGGGGAGTGTCTCTCCAGAATGGAGACATTTCTTCCAAAGTTCAGAGATGTTCTATTAAGGTTATCTTTAACATTTCTTCACTGAGACCATTGTACTTCTCGCACTGAGACCATTAAAATGATACCAAACATGAAGACATTCACATTTCATATTAACAAGATACATTCCAGATCCACTATTTAAAAAGTTCTTCAACTCAGTAGACATCCTCAAGCAAGATGGTCAGTTGCCCTTTGGCCCCATCTTCAAGCAAGAGGTGTCAACTGCCCTTTTGGCCAGGCTTCATGATTTGATTTGATTACTTTCAACACAATGCCCGAGGTGAGGAGCGGAGGTGTGCAAAGACAATTAGGGTACCCCATGGAATAGCCTTACAGAAAGCATTTGCACAGCTGACTGTTGACTGTTGTCAGGGTTTACATCAGTAAGTGGCGCACCTACTGTGCATTTCCTACCGGCAAGATAGAAACACGCCAGAAATTTACCTGAACACACCTCACTTCCAGACCACCATGACCATCAGTGTAGATATATTCCAAAACTCCAATAATATTTAAACGCATGGGCGCAAAGCACAAAAATAGACTGTTGACGCAGTGTAGGATTGCAACAAGCATCATGACGTGCCTTTTGCAGGGTCAACAATAGAGCCTTAAATGTTCTTAGAACATCCAGACACCTTGCCACAGAGATATCATTAAGCCACCGAGACACCAATGACACCAAATATGGTCAAGTTAAGAAATTGAGTCATATTTGACCTCAGTGATGTTTTGCTTCGCCTTTTTCCAGCATTAATTTGAACCCTTTGACAGGCTGCCCGTTTGTGACATCACTCCTATTTTCAGGTTTACTCTTTAGCTAAGAGGGCGTGATACAGTCCTAATATAACTGTTTATACACCGCCATTACTCCACCGGGTAGCGGCTTTGAAATCCAAACACAGCCGCAAGTCCGTTGAGTGAGCTTTGCAATCGGAGAATTACGCCGCGACCTCAATCACTCAGCACTCGTAGTGTACACACCCCGACCTATCATTTATATCAGGCCTGAAGAAGGGAGGCCTTTATTACGGCGCTAAGCTGTGTTTACATGAACTGTTATTGATTCATAGCTCATTGTAAATTAAGATGAGCTGTAGGAACAGCCCACAATAGATGATGCTCTATTTATTATGTACACATATGCGGCCGTGGCCCAGTCCTACACCCTCGCACACGGGCCTCGCAGCGTGTTTGATATTCATCAGAGACCGCCATTGTTTTGGGAGGGCTACATATGGTGTAATTACGTGGATAATTTATGCCTTCATAAAGCGGGGCCTTCTGGTGCGGCGGGAGTAAACTTTAATGTGGAACAGACAGTGGGAGAGCTTCAGAGGGGCGCAGAGAGAGCATGACCGCGCTGACGGCTCCCCAGAGCCTGCCGGAATCCAGCGCTCCACTGCCACTGTCCACTCTACACACAGCCAGGTTCAGTTTTATACCTTTTCAGAACCTGAGGCCATGTTGCATATCACTGTCCCATGGAACATATATCTCAAAAACAGTGACTTTACAGTGCAAAGCACAAAAATGCTATAGAAAAAGACTAATATAAGCTAATATAAAAATAGATGTTCTCCTCATAATTTTTAGGACATTTCACTTGGTCTATTCATCCAGAGTTATTTACACAGTGTACTAAGAACTTACAGAATTTAAATAATGAAGAAATCTAAAAACACACAAAAATGGAGATACATGGTTTCCATTAAACAGCAGCGACATACTACATAGCTCAGTAACTTTACATCTGAATTCCTATCAGAAAATGTTACCTTTAGCAATGTTTTAATAAGCAGCCAGGAATCCTGTAACATTAACCCTCCTGTTATGTTCGCGGTCAAATTGACCCGTTTTAAAGTTTTAAAGATGTGGGAAAAATAGTAGTTATCAATTTATAATATGAACATAGTTAATCTCACATATTTGCAACTAACCCCTGCAAAACCAAAAACTAGAACAACATTGCAGTGTTATGTTTCAATGTTATGTAAAACTGTTGTGTTTTTTATATTGGTCTTTCAAAAGTAATAAAGTAGTGAAACATTAAAAAAGTTTAAACATGATTTTTTTAAATACATTTTTATAATTGAACTATTACCTGTTAGAGGTAAGGAACACCATTGTACTAAATATTGATAGAATAATTAGTAATAGAGTTAGTAAAAAATGTATATATTTACACTGCTTGTTGGGATTTTTGGGGTTTCAGATCATCTTTTGGATAATTAACCTCTTAAGCGCCAAGCCTAATTTTACCAATTTCCCCCTGAAATTACATACTCACATTTTAAAGCTTTTTACTCTAATACTAAATAATTCAGAGGAATTATTTTAATTAATATTACTTAGAAGCCTTTATAAAATTAATTTAAAAATTTCTAGATGCTTTTCAGATTTTCTATTGTTATTTTTTATTTTCAGATCCATAAAATGAAATATTTATATGAATGAAGTGTTTTATCATACAATTATAAACTGCTCCTTTTAACTGGTTAGATATTATTGTGATCTGAACCTGGAATGGTACTTTCTTTCTCCAAATGACTGTAAACTTTATAAGAATAAAAACTACAAATTGTATAACTTATTTTGCAGTAAAGAAGGTGTTTCTGTATGTTCTACTCCTGATAGAAAGAGAATTGTGCGGTGTTTCTTTCAGAGTACTCCCCCACCCTCTGGAAGATCTCTTGCTCTCTAGGAATCTCAAGTAACAAACACTTTTTTGGTTGTTTGTTTACTACATCATTTCAAGATCAGTTGAAGAAACACCATTTTGGGAACCTCAGACAGTACACAGCAAAATTAGCCAGCAGACTTTGTCTGAGGGAGGGATCTGTACCTGCTGTCCACTGCAAGTTGGCAGATGAGGGAGCTGTAAGTACTTTAAAATAATTTGTTTTATGGTCACAGTTAAGCATTAACTAGCTTGTATTTTTTGTTGTTGTTGCCTGCAACAGCTTATTTGCCTGGAATATAATGAACTTCATGAAAATGTTTTGTATGGCCCATAACCAATTCTAACATGTTTAAATCACTGCATTAAGTATAATAATATAATTGTGTATAAGTGTGTGTGTGTAATAAGGAAAAGTAAGTATTTAATAAAAGAAAAATCTAATAAACATCAAACACACATACTCACATAGACACACACACACATGCAGTGGTGGCTGGGCTCTGCGTGCAGACAGGTTGGAGCTGTGTGTTGTGTTCAGGCTGTTAGATGTGAAGGTCATAGTTCCCTGGACTGCCCTTACAAGCTTTGTTTCAGGCAGTGGCACGAAGATTAATGTGTTTCTGGGGCAATTTGCAGCCCAGAGCACGATGTGTGTGTGTGTTGTGTGTGCACAGGTGTACGCTGTATGTGTGTGTGTGTGTTTGAGAGGTATATGGGTGCACATGCACTGCTAGGTCATGAATCCATTGACATTTCCACCATCGTCACGCTGCCAAAGCAAAACCATGTACGCCACACAGTACACATTACAGGCCTGTGAGGGCTGAGCGGAGAGGGGGCCATCATTTCTGCCCTCCCCCCAAAAAACCCTTCAGTTCTGAAAAAAAAAAAAAAAAAAAGCTGTGCAATACAAGGCCATGGGGGCCAGATAATTCACTGACATTCACTTGTTTTCACCAGGGCACAGAAGAAACATTCCTGTGTAGCAAATTCTTTTCTTCCTAACATAAATCCACAGGATACAGTGGGCTTTGTTGTGGGCCTGACATAAAAAAAATGCCCAGACCCCTGTTAGCTTGATTAGAGCTGAGAGAAAGAGATATAATATTTTAAAACAATATATTACATTTATTTTTATAAAAATAACACACATCTCCATCTGCACAGCAAGTTTGCTGGTGTTAATCTGAGGGAACTATTTTAGCAATCTATAGGTGAGCCAAAAACCACGTATCATGCAGTTGGATTTTTTGCAGGTGTGTTTGTGTGTTTTTGATATCATGAGCATGCAAAAGGGCATGCTTTGCGCAGCTCAAAATGTGCAAAAGAAAGAACTAAAACTTTTAATTAACTGTGGGTGTGTTTTTGGCATAACCGTAAATAAACCAATCAGCGCTTTACTTGTGCTCTGACTTTGGCGCAGTGATATCTTAACAGCGCAGCGCTTTGAGAGTCTCATGCATGAGCTGGATTTGATTGGAAATAACTTTGAACATTGACTTCAACTGAAAGTGTTTTTCCTTCTCATGTAAATGGAATTTGCATAACAGGTTTATGTACATATACGTATTTGTATTTCTTCCAAAATATCCTGTGTGTTCCATATATGTGTGGGTCTTTTTTCCTGCTGTTTTATTCTGTCGTCTTTAGTAATTAACAAAAGGAACAATTTACAGCTAACTTATAAGACTGGATATAAAGCATAAAAAATTAAAGAGGCAGAGTCTCTCAGAAGCAAAGATAGGCAGAGATTCGTCAATCTGCGTTCTGCATTAATATTCCGTAATGTAAAATGTACTTCACCTAATATTAACAAAAGATTAAGAGAATCTAGAGAAATCCCTGTGTGCAACCAACAAAGCTTACAAAGCTTGCTGCTGGTGCTCTTCTGACCCTCAGGTGACACTGCGTTAGTCATGATTCTGTACTGCATGAGTAAATGAGCTCAGGAACACTTACAAAAATCACTTTCAGTGCAAGTTAAAAAAGCTGTATCATTGAACGAAGGAGCCCAGTATCAACACAGTTCAGAAATGTTACCGTCTTTTATAGACAAAAGCTTATGGACTCTCTTTCAGTTTGCGTAGTAAAAAGTGCTGACAAAAAGTGGGACTTAAATGGACAAGTCCAGTTAAATTCTAGATATTTTATGCATCCTTCTTTCACATAAAAATTGATTGTTAGAAATCTTGATATGCCAAAAAGTCAAATGCAGGCATTCCAGTAAACATACTGGCTCACTTCAAGCACTGAGGTGACATACAATCATGCACTCTTTCAGTACTGAAAACATATAGAGGGACTCCTATTTAGTTGGTGGAAACTGTAAATAACTGTATAATGGAAATGTGTCTTGCAACTATACAGTACCTCAAAAAAGTGAGTACATCCCTCACATCTTAATATATCTTTTTATAGGACAACACTGAATATATGACACTTTCATACAATGTAAAGTAGTCAGTATACAGCTTATATAACAGTGTACATTTTTACCAGCAAGTTTGCTGGTGTTAATCTGAGGGACCTATTTTAGCGATCTATATGCAAGCCATCAACCATATATCATGCAGCTGGATTTAGGGTGTTTCGGTGTGTCTTTGTTATTGTGAGGAAGCAAAAAGCATGCCTTGTGCATCTTGAAATGTGCAAAAGGCAAGAACTAAATCTTTTAATTAACCGTGGCTGTGTTTTTGGCATAACCGTAAATAAACCAATCAGCTCTTCACTTGTCATTCCCTTTAAGAGTCAGATGTGCTCTGACTTTGGCGCAGTGATATCTTAACAGCGTAGCACTTTGGGATCAAAATCTCAAAGCACTGAGCTCTGGGATCAAAATAACCCAACACACAGCCATTCATGTATAAACCGCTGGCAACAAAAGTGAATACAATGTAACTGCTGCTGTTTCTACAGAACTCCTGAGAAACTTGTTTTCTGTAGATTCTGTAGACTTAAAAATGACTGAGTAAACTGTACAGCAGTGAACAGTTAAAAATAGCATCCAGATCTCTCTCTCTCTGTCTCTCTCTCTTTCACTCTTTCCTCTCCTCTCCTCTCCCCCTACACTCCCCAGAAGGAGCCCTTGAAGTGAGGCATGAGAGCCGTCCAGCAGATGGATGGAATTTGGTTGCTGAGGTTTGGCCAGGCCAGCTGCTGAGAGCTCGCCTTTCCACTGGCATGAAGGAACTGTTCTGCTTATATCATCAGCAACTGCAGGAATTGTGTTCAGGTGCAAAGCGCCTGTACGCCCCCCCCCCCCTGCACAACACTAGGAACGTTTTGCCAGTTAGACAAAGCTTACTTGAGCCTGGGCTGCATAATGCACACACACACACACATGTTAATGCAAACACACCTTAATCATTATCCCTAATCTCAACACCAATTCAATTATTACTACTGCACTAAGGGCGATTTCACACCAGCACTATTTGGTCTGGTTAAAACGAACTCTGGTCCGTTTGTAACTTTAGTGCGTTTCGATTGAGCAGGTGTTAAAACAGTAATCACACTCGGGTGCAGATCAAAAGAACCGGGCCGAGATTAGCTAGAGGAGGTGCCAAACGAACTCTGGAGCGGTTCGCTTGTGGTGAGAACGTGATCCGGTCTCGATTGGATCCAGCTATTAAATACAAGCCATTTATTTGAGCTAAACTGCTGATAAAGCAAGCACAGTTTAAACTGATATATTAGATAACGCTAATTACCACAGCTGTGAACAAACACTGTGTCCATGCGCGCGCCGTCTGCGCTGCGTTCACTGCTCACAGCCGAGTGACTCTGTTTATTATGTATAAATCTGCGCTGCACGTAGAAACACTGTGTTTGAAAGTGCAGCGTTTCAGCGTTCGGTGTTAAAGCACAGATATTTGCGCTGGAACACAAAATCTTCTCGCTGTATATTTATATTTAACGTACTCCCATGTCAGACAGCTCGAACCAATCAGAGGACAAAGGCTGCTCGCGTGGTTTATTGATGCGCATTTTGGTGCGTTTACATTTATGCCTATGTGAAACCAGACCGAACAGAGGGAGAAACGCTCCAAGGAAACAAACTCATTAACTGATTCGGACCAGAGAAACGAACTACAGGTGTGAAAACTCCCTAAGAGGTGTTCTTTAGCATTAAAGCAGTTATGTCACATAGAGATTGTCTGTATTGAGGTCCACTAATGGTGTTTTAAAGTATTTATATACAAAAAAAACAGGTAGTATTTTTTCTGAATGAACATTTTTTTTATCTTTTTATCTCTAAACATCTCTATTTCATAGTCTTTAAAAGAATATATAGTAAAATAGTACTCTAGTTGATTTCAATGTGGAAACAAGTAAGCGCTCAAAACACTTCTTTAATAGTATAGTATAATAAGGTATTAATAGACAAAGAAAAAAAATAAAACAAATTTTATTTATGTCATAAAAGATGCAGAAACAGCGAAAAAAAAAACTAATTTTGTTTTACACACAGCTGTATATGAAGAATTAGGTGCCTTGCATTGTACCTTGTTCAAGAAGCAGTTCCAGCTGGAACATAACTTAAACTATATAGGCACATACTGTATATACTGTATATTTGTGAAGCAACACCATAGTGAAATAGTGCACCACTCTTTTTATCTCTTAACTAAAACTTCCTGCTGGTCCTAAACAATCATTAAGTTACGATTTGCCTCTCTTACCAGCACAACAGTAATTACCTCCTAGAGATCTCTTAATTTACCAGATCTCTTTGTTGACTTCCACAGTTCCCCTGAATTTTGGAAGAACTGCAAAATTAAAACACTAGTGCATGTCCATATAGCCTTAATTGTGCATTCATGCATTTCATTTTAAGATCTTTAGACAGCTATACAGTTATATTCAGGAGCTCCTATTTTGATGATTATTGGCAAAAGATTTGAAGGTTCGAGTCAGTGAATATATAAATTTGCGCAATATGTTTGACCTGTAATTCGGAATTGAAACCTTGAAAAAAAAATAACTCTTTACATGTAAATATTTAACATCTACATTAACATCTACATTAATTATGAAATTGTGACTTAATAAAATAGTCCTAAATGTTGAAAAAAAGTCAAATTACATCACTTTCCATTAATGAATAAGAAACAAAACTTGGTCTTTGTTGTAATCTTTTTTTTTTAAGAAAAGAATTTCCAATAACTGAAGCAGAAATGTTATTCTTTGTTCCTTCTTGATTTTGTGCATCCCATAAAACCACATTCTGTACAAATTCTCTGTTTGAATACAGATGCTGCAGTCTAAATCTTGTTGTGTTGACAGTATTGCACCTCTGAGTAATAATATGGGACTTACGACAATCTAACACGACTTGATGACAATACGGAGACTTGTAGCAAGCTATAATTATTTGGAAGAAAATGTGACAGCCATCATATTTTCTGTTTATGTCTATGAGAGGCTGTCACTGGGTTCTGGAATAGGCTGTGGGGGAAACAAGCCAATTATAGTGATATATTGTATATTTTACCCCACAGTGCAATAGCAACACGTTGAAATTTTAAAATTGTGGAAACAGGTTTTTTTCCACCGCACTGGTTTTGAGAGCCGCGTTAAAAGCCCTCGACCTAAGAGCATTTAGGCCGTGTCCGGGCCCTGGCCGGACTCCCAGATTCTAACCGGGCCGCACTCCCAGAGTCAGGCTGGAAATGGATGCCGGGAAAGTAATGAGAAGCCTTCGTTCGGTTTGGGGACATGGACTCCGGGGCACAGGAGACAATGCAGCCTAAACCCATGGGAGCTCATTATTTGCTATGCAGTCCAGGCTCAGCGCTCGGCCTCGCGTCTAAAGACACACTCCGGCTCGTTCACACGTCATCCCCAACCTGTAAATAACCATGAAAGTGAATTAATGCAGTGCCAGAGGGTGCGTGGGACCTAGCGCACGCTGTTAGCATGGATGTTTGCTGTTTTACATGTGTGTGTGAGTGTGTGCGTGCGCGTGAATGCCCGTGTTAGCGTACGTTAGCATGCTGTATTTATCTCTCATGGGTCCTGGCAGTGTGGAGTTTGATTGAGTTCTGCTTAAGGGAGGTTGGTAGAGTTGGATAACAGGAGATAATTCAAGCTGTCTCTGTCTGAACCGCACTCAGCGCAGGCAAGAAGAAGCGAAGACCTTTGCTATTCTGACTCGTGCTCTTTAGCAAAAGGGTAATTTTCTGAGTTTTCTGAGATGGAGGAGGAATAAGTGGACACTGTGGCTTTGTGTGTACCAGCTTAAAAAGGTCTTTCTCAAATCTAAATGTAGGCATTGAGAGTAGTAAAACTATGAGTACCCCACAAAAACCAAGACTCTGTCTTTTCCAATACTCTGATTATGCTGGACTTTTCCAAAAGAGCTGGATTTGATTTCCATCTCCAGACAGATTGTTTGCAGTGGCCAGGTTCCTTAAATGGCGGAAAAAAGTATAGAAATCTGTAATCAGAGATACGAAATGACATTTTCGTCTTCTGGTACCAAGAGTCAATGCTTGTGCTTCCCCTAAAGAGTCAAACTGTTTTCCTCAGACAATTCCTCACTGTTTCCTCAACTGCCTTAATGGAGATCAACTGAAAAGGGGACCACGAGCCCCAGTCAGCCGCAAGTAGAAATCCCATTCATATTTCAACATGTGGACTTTCAAAGAGTGTGATTTCCACTGGACCATTTCATCTGCTTGTGATTTAGAGTCGCCCTCTTTTTCATATTTATTTAAATGTGGCCCGACATGAAAGCCACTTGAACCGAACAGCCGCAGTGGCTTTTTGATCATACAAATAATCCAACGCTTGGCCAAAGTCGCCTTTTAAATAAATATCTGATTCACAAAATTTTAGCTTTTTGAGGGCTCTGTTTATTGCTCAAATGCCCCGGGCCTAAATTGAGTAGGAAAACGCTATCATTATCAAAGAATCAAAAAGCAGCCTGATTAAATAGTGCATTTGACAGAGGCAGTGACCGCACTCTGCAAATAAACATGACCGCCCTGCTCGGAATGCTTGGGAATGTGGAGTTGAATGGGCCGGGCCTTGGCACATTTGGGGCCCAGGCCTGTCAGGTAATTACTTTTGATCCATCAGTTCCTTAATAGCGAACCGCATGTGTAGAAATTACCCCATTACCAAATCCAGGAAAAGAGGGGAAGCTGAAAAAAGTAAGGAAGGGGGAAAAAGCATTTCCACTCTGACTCATGTAATACAACACTCCACAGGAGTCGTGAAAATAGATTTTTATCGCGATCGAGTCCAAGACATTTGGTTTTTATTTAGTACCTCTGGTACTGAGTGCTTTAGATGATATGTCTACATCTAAAAGTGGGCGCTGGTGTCATCGGAACTGGGGATTAAGAATTACACTCCAAGGATTACATTTGGGGTGAATGTCAGCGGCGCTGCTTCTTCGGGTAATGATGGCGTTGGTGAGCCTGTAAAACAGAACATGAGCTCCGCTGCTGTAAAACGTGATTGATTGAGAGATTCATAGTCATAGTAATGTGAGACAACGATCCATGACAAAATCAAACAAACATAAACAGACACCCAATCTAACCGTAGAGATTAGCAGCGCTCGCCTGCCAAGGAAGCCCTGGTCATCAGAGGTTTCTGGACTGAACGATTGGGGTGAGGAGAAAAACAGCTGGTGTGAATGTCATCTTACTTCTTTTGCATTTCTCTGATTCTGTCTCTCTCTCTCTTTATCTCTGTGACTAAAGTCCCTTTTATAACCTCCATATCTAAATGCACAAAACCACATATCTACGACCAAACCTCTGAACCTGCAGGCAGTTTTACCAGCTGAACATAAGTTGGATTGAAGGTTAGAGTGTAAAGCTCATGTTAATGTACAGTATTTAGTTTAAAACTAGCAATTCTGGATGCAGCATGAGCATTTATGTCAGGAGCATTCTTCATCTTATTCATGAACTATTATACTAAGCACTGAAGTTGTTGTTTTCTCTTTCTGTACTGGCTATTTATTTCATTTAATCTATGTCTGTTGTAATGTAATGTCATGTTTCGGTGACATATTATACTGTAGTTTTCAGTTGTGTTTCTTTTCTGGGTGCTTAACATTTGGTGGTTGAATTTTAACTGGATCTCTTGTGTACAATTTAGTGTGAATATTCTAAAGAAAATTAAAGATATTAACAAATGCCAGTGAAGCGTCTGGTAACTAAATTGCCATTGACAATAAATCACAACTCGCTGTACGGCAGGGAAAAGTAAAGTTATATTGTTAAGGTTTATTTTTGTAATAGGAATGTCAATAATCTCCATCTTCATCCTAATCAAATCTTATTGCCAAATAAACTTGTAGAGATGGGCTTTAAGAGATTGTCAAATCTTATACTCTGTCTTTTTGTGCTCTAAATCTGTGGATATATGAGTCTGTTACCTTTTTTATTTCTGACCAATGAAATCAATTTGAATCAACAAACTGCAACTGCAACTTAGTGTGAAGAACTGCTAGTTTTTCAATTGTTCAAAATGACAAGCAATTTTATTCATTTATTGTTCAATGCTGTTACTTCTACTGTTATAATTATCTGTTGAAACTAGTGTGCTAGATGCAACTTATTTCATTTTTGGAGCTCATAAATTTAAAAGTGGGACTGCTTATGTTAAAAATAGGTTATGATCACACTTACTGTACATTCAGCTAGTGTAAATGTTTGTTGTACTGGATAATTTATATGGTAACAGCTTCACGTTCTCTTCCTCCAGCTTCTGCTGTTGATCCATCTTTTGTTATACTCACTAATCTGAGTTTACAACATTGTGGAATACATCGTGAGTGCTGTATGAACTACCATGTTGAATTCAGCGTCTCCCATCTCGTTATGATAAACGAATCCCAACATCTGCTAAACTTTGCTTTAAGGTTTATAAAAAACTTAATTCTAAAAGTGGTAATATGTTATTAGGTAAAAGTCATGGTTACCTCTTGGAACCACTGGCTTTATTCTGTCTCTTTTTTCTTTCCACTCTGATTATTTCCTTTACATGTAGTTACTAAATAGTAATCCATCCATCCATCCATCCATCCATTTACTTCTTTCTGGTCAGGGTGGTGGTGTGACCAGCGCCTACTTGGAATTACTGGTCAGTATACAGAAATATCCCTGGAAAGGACACCAGTCCATCAAAGTGTACCACACTCACACCTAGGGGTTATTTACCATAGCCAATTCACTTACTACTGTAAATTTGGGAGGTATAAGGAATCCACATTACCTAAAGGAATCTGACACAGACACATGGCAGTTCTTTAACAATATAACAGCCCCAAATACACCTCCAAAATGACAACTGCCTTACTGAGGAAACTGAGGGTAAAGGTGAGGTACTGGCCAAGTATGTCTCCAGACCTAAACCCAGTTGAGCACCTGTGGGGCATCCTCAAGTGAAAGGTGAAGAAGTGCAAGGTGTCTAACATCCACCAGCTTCATGATGTCACCCTGGAGCAGAGGAAAAGGGATTTCAGTTGTAACTTTGCAGCTCTGGTGAATTCTGTGCCCAAGAATCGTATCGTATTTTCCGCCCAATAAGGCGCACCATATTAAAAGGTGTACTATTAATATGGGTCTATTTTCTGGTCTTTTTTCATACATAAGGCACACTGGATTAAAAGGCACATTTTAAGAGACACTATAAGGAACTTCTAGTTCAGCAGGTCTCGCTGTTGGGTGGTGTTGGCTGGGGGGTAGTTAACTAAGTTAAGTAAAGCTAAGCTAGTAAATAAAACTAAATAAGACTTTCTTTTAAAATGAAATCTACAAATCTACAATTTCTCTCCTAAAACTGTTTATTTGGGTAGGTAAAGCACTTTTATTTATTTACAGTAAGCTTAGATTCCCGGATTTCTCCAGCACTAAGACTGGAGCATTAGCATTAGTGGCTAGCAGTTAACAGCTAATGCCACTCGATATTGCTAAACTGAGGAACCCCAAGTGCTTCGGTAAGCCAGGATGATATTAGCTAGAGGTTCATCCAGTCCGATAAACTCCCCTCTGAATGCTAATGCTGCTCCAGCAGTGCTAGCTGGGATTTAGCAGCAGGCTACAGGCCGATAACACTAACCTCTGTATGATTAAAGAGCTAGCGCTGTTGAAGGGTAATGCTAATGCTGTTCTAGCAGTGCTAGCCAAGATTTAGCAGCAGGCTATAGGCCGATAATACAAACCTCTGAATGGAAAAAGAGCTATAGTGTGGTTAGCAGTAATGCTATTGCTGCCCCAGCATTGCTAGCCAGGGTTAGCAGCAGGCTACAGTCCGATAATACAAATATGGAAATTGCAGTTAGCGGCTAATGCTAATGCTACTCCAGCCACGCTGCTTGAGAACTAAACTGAAACACCTGTATAACGCTGTACTTCAGCTGAGTGGTTTTACTGCTCCTTACAACCTGTCTGGTAAAATTCATAAACAAGACACACTGACGATTTTTGGAAAAGTTAAAGGATTTTAGGTGCACCTTATAGTGCGAAAAATACAGTACTTCATTCACATGGCTACTTTGCACACAGTCAAGTTCACAGCTGTGGCCTCAGACAGAAGTTGCAAGTCATGGTCATATACAAATGTGTGCATGTGAGCGAGTGTGTGTGTGTGTGTGTGTGTGTGTGTGTTGGAATGCGGCGTAACCTATAAGTTTGTCCCCTCTGTAATCGAATCCTGACTTCCACTTGATTAATCACCTCTGGAGTTATTCACACTGCCACAGCTGACCCCCCTAAGCCCACCCCATCGCACGATATGCTACTGCTACGGCTCCAGTAACCCTCTTCTATTAGCACCTGCTCACTGCCGCCATGTTTGAATGAACGATTATCAGATATCGATGGGTCATCCTGACATTTCCAATCCAATCCTGCTCGATTAGGCTTGTGTGAAGCGATAAGAGAATGTTGGAAAGGTCTGCAGTGTTCTAGTGTTGTAGGACGGATCCAGTACGTTAGCTTTCTGGCCTCTGTGCCTATGTAAATAAAAATGATAGCATCTCTGAGCTAACAGAGTGCCTAAAGAGACAGGGGTCACTGCGACACGCATAGTGTGGGCTAGGATCAAGGTGGAAAAAAGCCGCTGTCCTATTTTGGTTTACAGGCTGTTAGCAGTGTAGGCATGACAGAAATCGATCCGCAAATGTTTGGGGTCCAGGGGGGGTTACAGAGGCCTAAAGCTGTCTTGTTTTTCCTACACTGGCCCCTTGAGGCTCTAGTGGGATCAGCCTGTCTATTCAAATCAAGAGCTGCCACCCATCTGTAAGAAATAAATCATCGCTTAAATAGACATGACCCTGGTGGGAGAAAGAGCTTCATGCTATATGTGTGCAGGGGTTAGTTTAGCTATTCATCCAGCACTTTGTAAAGCGCTGCATTTGTTTCACAGGGATTAAATTGTCATTGAGCTGTGATTATCCATCCAGAGTTCATTGGTCCTATTCATTTTATTGTATCTAAGTAAATGCCAAAAAGGCAATGCTTTTAATATTTATCTTTACTTTTATTTTAATGCAGACAGTATCAACCCATGCTTTATAAGCACATTTCATTTATTAATGTACTGTACACCCTACATTCCTACATTTTATGCCTGTAACAGATTCCAAATAAAATTGATTAAAATTGATAAATGATTTATCTTCTTGTAATGATGCAATTACTTCTTGCAAAATTTAAAGGAGGCATATGATACAAAACTCTCTTTTTGAGAGTCAGAGCTCTTCAAAGAGCACTTACTCTCCTAACACCTCTAACACACTAACTACTTCTAACCTCATTTCCTTCTTCCCCTCCTTAACTCCTCTATCCTATTATTTCCCTTTGACCTCCTTTAGGCCCTGTCTAAAAATGTTATTTACCTTTATATTTTATTACTCTTCGTACATCATTATTGTAAGTCCCTTTGGACAAAAGCATCTGCCAAATGCAATGTAATGTAATGTAATTTTTTTTTCCCACCTATAAACACTCCATGCGCACAAAAATCTATCCATACGTTTTTAGTGATTCAGTTAAAAGAGTTGAAAGAGTATGAGCCATTTGAAAGACTCCTTTATTGTGACATCTCAATAAGACAATGTTCATAGAACCACCCTGACACTGCCCCTCACCTATTAACCCCAAAAAGAACTCCAACCACTACATTAACTGAAGGAACGCCATTTCCTTTTTTCTTATTTGGTTGAAAATTTTAGACAGTACACAGCAGGATTAGACAACAGACTTCGTCTGATGGAGGGATCTGTACCTACTGTTTGTGGCATGTCAGCAGATGAAGGGGGTGCTTTTTTGTGCTTCTATCTCAGTTAAAAGCATGAACTAGCTTGTTTATGTGTTGCCATTTAGCACAAGTAAGTGCTCTGCTCAGTTTGCAGGCACAGCAGATCACTCAGAGTGGGTATGGTGTGGTGAGTCAGCTCTTCAGGACTTCAGAATTTCACAGCTATGGTGTCAAATGGGTAGATAATACAGATGGAGCACAATGTTCCCAGACCAATCAAGAATGTGAGTGTATCTATACTTTTTATAGATTTTTTTATATGTTTGAATTATATTGCATTACACAGTTGCATTCAATTTCGATTTTTAATAAACAGATTTATGTCTGCATTTCCAAACGTTTCTTTTGCTTTGATGTACAGTAATGAGTACTATGTGCCAGAAACGTAAGATTTCCTTCTTTAATTTCTTTGCTTAGAGAACTACAATATGTTATTCACTGAACTTTTATTTTCTGCACTTTCAAAAGAATTACACTGCTTATTTCAAAGACAAATTATTAATATGAAAATTACATGTTGTTGTCATTCATGCCAATAACTGAGTCTCAGGATTCAAATTCCCATAAGAAACAACTACATTGAAGTTAGCTCTACAACTAACTTTTAAGAAAACAATAATTTGACCCAGAAAGGATTAACTATTGGTAATGATTTAACATCGGGAGGCATGCTAATGATGTAAAGTTTAATGCTAGGCTGTACATGTGACAAAAGCAAAGAGGGCTATGCTAGGGTTAACCTGACTGACTGTGTAAATTCTTCTGTTGAGTTTATTAGTGTGTTGTTGCATGGGAAATACGCATTGGAGAAGAGTTTGAAAGTGATTAAAGCAGTTGGAAAATATGGATTTTTTGGTGTGTTTTTTTTATGTTCTGCTAGTACCATAGCACACCATTGGCAACAGTGGAGTGATGATTGCACATGCCAGTGACATAAAGGATCTGGGAGACCTACACCAACCTCCATGTGCCATTCTTCATGAATCATTCTGCTAGTACCAATACCATTGGCAGATGGCTGTACAACGCAGGGCACATTCACATAAACCATGCGACTGCACTTAACACCTTACTAATATCTGTGTCAACAAAGACTGCTTGTGTTGAGCCAGACCATAGACTGTGTATAGCTGGACAGAGCATCGTCTCTCAAAAGTGAAGCCCCCACAGGTCGGGCGCCCCCTGCTGTTCGGCTGCAGAAAGCTGTTTAACCCCACCTATCCCCATAGGTTTCAATGGCAAAACAGACAACTTTCAATCACGTTTTTTTCTGATATACTGTAATTCTACCTCCATTATTTAAATGTAAAAGCTAGTGTAACCTCTGCTTATATTATAAATTTTTTATATCCCCACAGAATTCGTTTTTTAAAACGGTATTCAGCTCTATTTCAAAAGGTGTGGTTATTGTAAAAGGGCTGGGTTACACCTAGTCGGGGAGGGACCATAGACTGTATGGGTGGGACGATAGACTGTGTATAACTCTGTGGAGGCAGCCCTCAGGGGCGGGTTTATTTAAATGAGTAGGCTGTCTCTTCACAGTCTTTCTCCCTCCTCTGGTCTCTACTGCGCAGACTCGGGTTTCAGGATCGCCAACATGGAGGAAGATTTTGGCTTCATTTTCATTGAATGAAGGGCAACTGTAACACAGTGTCCATCTTTTTTACAGTCTCTGAGCCAGACTGTCATGGAAAGACTCAGGTTGATAGAGGGTCATCACCAGAGATGAGTATGATGAGTACTTATTATGTCTGGAAGTAGACAAACAATGAAGTCATATGTGGAGGTACTGTGGTCAGTGCCAAGATTCCAAAAATTCCCTTCCACTACCACAAAATGCAGGAACTGCAGGAACTCCATGAGAATATTCTAGCTTTATGGGATTGATTATCACAAGACACCATTCGGAACCTCTACAACTCCATGCTGAAACATCTGGCAAAAATCTTAACTCTTAAAAATAACCATGTCTATCTTCTACATAGCATTGCAATCCATTGGTTTCCACCATTTACACTTAAACTGTGTGGATCTGTTTTAATTTTTCCTTTGAAGTTGTACACGAGCAGTAAACTCTGGATAAACAAGGGGCACAAAGGATACATCAGCTGCGTCCTTCAAATCTTTCGTAATGTTGGCTGCATTTCTCTGCTGTGCATGAAGTGTCCTTCAGTTTGAAGCGGCTTTCTATGACATGGCAGCTTGAGAAATGATGGCCACTTTGGCTGCAGACTAGGCTTTGGAATGTAGCATGTAGTTGTTGTGTGTTTTAATGCTTGTGCTCTTGCAAAACTGCTTTACTATACAGTTCTAGTACCAACAACTTGCCTGCCAGTGCTGATTTGGTGTCTGACATATTAATCATTGTGTTGCTGGTTAAATCCCCAGGCTATCAGCTTACACAGATATATTTATCTCCAGAGCATGATTAATTACACAATGGCTTGTGTAGATGTACACTCATGAGGTTTCCAGTCAAAACTTCCTGACCTGAGATGTCCATTCCAGAAATGTCATGTTTGTGGGAGAGAGAGAGAGAGAGAGAGAGAGAGAGAGAGGAGAGAGAGGAGAGGGATTAAATTGTTATTTTGTTTGGTAGCTCCAAGCTTGGGCTTTCTTTTTGGCAAAAAGCATAAGAATGACATTGAATATACTTGTGTTTAACTCTGTAGTACTGCAGTATTTAGCAGCCAAGTACCCGACCGGTCCAAAATCAAAGCCAGCTGTGTGTGAAAGCGCTCCGAGGGAACATCAGCGGCCGTTCTGGATGAAAAGGGAGCCGGGCTAATGTATAAACGAGGCCTGAATAAAGAATACATCATCCTCCACCAGGCTGATATTGGAGATTAATCCTCAAAACGAGCCCGGCACCAAAACACTCCAAAATATTTCCCAGATCGGGTTCCGAGCCAGCCGAGGCCAGTTGGGGGGCATGGAGGGTGTCTGAGCCTTGGCCCAAGTTTGTGTACGTGTGTGTGTGTGTGTGTGTGCGAGTGAGGACTGTGGGGGGAAAAACTCGACTGGAAAAATCAACAACTTGTATGAAATGTCTAAAAGTGTCCTATCCAGTTTCATAAGGACCATTATTGTAATCCTTTCAGGAACTCCGGGATCTGAATCCATTTGTTGAAAAAATAAAGTGATGAAAGATGACATGGAGCGATATAAAGCCCTCTCTTTCAATAGCCATGTATGCCATTATGAAAGTATTATGTAGTGATATTTAGGATGTGGAGAGATGACGGTAGCTTGGGTTTATTTCTGCTCCAGTGGCATGAAGCACTGAGGGTAAAAGCTCAGAGATTTTTCTTACTGTATTTTGGCAGTCTTTTGGCACCACATATAACATCACTGCCATGTTAAATCTGCTCAAATCTGCTATTTACAGTGTGTGGACCGTAAATTACAGTATAGTCTGAACTAAACTGAACTATTAAGGAAGCAGTAATTTCATCTCTATGTTTTGTTCCATTAAAAGCTGTGAATAACAGTATATAGAAAATAATACAATAAAATGATTGCTTTCTCTAAAACCCTGTATCACACACTGTGGGGGGAAACTACACAGTTTAAAGGAGTCCTTAACTCACTGTTGGAGCCTCTAGCCTGGATACAAGATGAGATATGGTTGGGCATGGAGGCACACAGGTTGTGCATAGCATCCTGTGACAACTTTGCCCATAGATGTTATAGCTGGGCCTGTAGATCCTGCACACTCATAGGTTGCTGAAACTGGTGTCCCAGCTGGTCACATAAATGTTTAATTGATGACTGGACAGGCCAAAGAAGTGTTGCAATCTGGCAGATACATTCCTAGAAACCCTTGCTGTGTGTGAGCGAGCATTATCCTGCTGAAAAAAAATACCAGTAACTCATGGCTGAAAAATGTCAAGCACATATTATTGAGCTGTTAATGTTCCTCCTATTACTACTTGGGGTGACCAACTGTTGCATGCAATAGATCCCCAGATCATTACACCAAAAGTTAGGGAAGTGTATCACTCCCCAAGGTTGAAGCATTCAACAAAATGCCTTAAAGGAGAACTCTGTTGTAGTTTTTAGCTTTTTTTTTGCCCAGCACTTTACAATGAGCGTTTGCAGGGCACCCACTCACCCCTGCAGATAAATAGATTTTTACACCGCTATCCAGGCTCAAAGTAGCTCCACACCTCATTGGTAGAATCCGGAGAGCTCTGAAATTTAAAACGAGGCATTTAGAACTTCAAAACTGCACAAGAAATGTATTAAAAACACTGTTTACAACCTGTAGCGTAACCTTATCTCGAGGTTCCGAGATTACGCTATGCTACAGGCTATAAACAGTGTTTTTTAAGTTATTAATGCCTCGTTTTAAGTGTGAAGGATCTCCGGATTCTACCAATGAGGAGTAAAGCTATTTTGAACCTGGATAACAATGCAAAAAAGTGTAAAAAGGGATTTATCTGCAGGGTAAAGTGGATGCCCTGAAGTGCCCATTGTAAAGAGTGCTTCGCAAAAAAAAAAGGCACAAAACTACTGGAGCTCTGTTAGTACCAACACCATTGGCAGATGGCTGTACGACACAGGACTACATGTACACAAACTACGAGGACTGCCCTTAGCAACTTAACAAACTGCAATTTTGTTGTGCCAGACTGCCATGGCATGACTCGTGTTGACAGAGGGTCATCACCAGTGTTGGGCACGTTACTTTGAAAAAGTAATTAGTTATAGTTACTAGTTACTTCTCCAAAAAAGTAACTGAGTTACTAACGGAGTTACTCCACTATAAAAGTAACTAGTTACCAGTAAAAGTAACTATTGCGTTACTTCGCCCTGTAAAAATAAATAAATAAAGAATAAATAAAGAAAATAAATGATGTAATTACTATTATTATTAGAAAAATAACAAACAAAAATAAACCCAAAATGTTGACAAAAATATAGTCTAACGAATAAAAAAAATAAGAAACGAAAAACTCCACAGGACCAAAGAAAATTACTAAGACATGTAATACTGAAAAAAAAAAACGGAAAAAACAAATACACGTCTGGGGATAAAAATTAAACAAACCAAACCACACTCAAAGAAATAAATGTATATATAAACAAAACAAAAGAATGGACAAAAACAACAATCCGTTAAAAAAAACTCATTTAAATCCATTAAAAAACTCATTTAAAACAATCACAGGCTTTTTGCGCAGAATAATAAAAGTTTCGGTTAGTTTCAGTTTCAAATCATGAAAACAGCTCACCAAAACCTCAACCTATCCTTTATATTTGACAATATTTGATTAACTTACAGGTCCTTACTTATTTTTATTTAACTGAACTGAGTTGTAAATTATTTATAGCCTCGCGCTGAATTCAGCTCCGCGCTGCGAAAGAGAGAGAGAGAGAGAGAGAGAGAGAGAGAGAGGCGCAGCGCATTTTGCCTGATTTCTCTTTATTAATTAACAGTACATTTGTTGGCTTTAGTAAGTTTAATAACATTAATTTTAGTATACTTGTCAGATCTTATTTATAAAAACTTTTTTTAGAAGACAGAGGTTATTCTGCGCGCAATGCCGCGCCGCTGCGCCAAGCACCACTTTGCGTGCCTGACATTTCAGAGCGCTGGACGAGATTTTAATTCATGAATTAATATATTTAATATTTTAATAAATTTGCCCTGGTGATAAGAAACGAATGCTAACATATAGCGTTATATTTCTGTGTATTTCAAATGTTTTAAGTTTTATATAATTGACGGGCAGCACCACGCGCCAGATTGACAATGTGCTTTGTTTTTCAGATATAAAAGTGAAATTCAGTTAAATAATAGCAAAGTTAACTAAAATAAATTTATGTTCAGTCAAAGTTATTTTCTCTTTTAATTTTCCATTTCAAAACTCCAGCATTTGAGTGAGAATAAGCATCTGTTGAAATTTTTAAACAGCAGAATGCCTAGTTATTTAGTCTGTGTACTAAACATAAATATAAATCCTTATAACTGACAGAAATAAATATAACTAATAATAATTTATAGTTACAGTGCAGATTTTTAAGTATATATATTTTTTCATAGTTGATTGCTGAAGGCCCTGGGTGTGGTTTATTTTTATGTGGTAAAGATGTGATGGTATGGAGTATTTTGGAGCGCAGGGTGAGCAATCGCACTAAGCTTTTTTCCGCCGCCAAGATAAAAACACGCCAGAAATTTACCTCAACACACATCATTTCCAGACCACCACGCCCATCGTTGTTAATATATTCCAAAGTCCAACGCTATTTTAAGGACGCGTGCAAGGCCTAAAAATAGACTGTTGACGGGTGGCAAAGCGCCACGCTACACGCCTTGTGCGGGGTGTATGATAGGGCTCTTTGTCTGTATGCGCAAAGTTAAAAAAAGTTCATTCAGCTGCTAAAGTAACGTGCAGTAACGGAGTGTCGAAAATGGTAACGCCGTTATAGTTACAGTCAGAGTAATTAGTTAGATTACTCGTTACTGAAAAAAGTAACGGCGTTAGTAACGCCGTTTATTTTAACGCCGTTACTCCCAACACTGGTCATCACTAGAGATGAGTATGATGAGTACTAATTATGTCTGGGTGGAGATAAACAGTAAATCCATTTGTGGAGGCACTGTGGTCACTGCCAAGATTCCAAAAGGACAATGCTCGACCTGTCCCTGACTGCTCAGAAAGCTGCGGGAGAGTGAAGGTGGGCTATTTAACAAAGTTTAGCACACTTTATCATGTTTTACTACACCAAAAGTCAGAGTTCTCCTTTAATACTCATACCCCACCATAACTAAACACCAAACTCAACTTGGTTTGTTGCTAAAGATACAGTTACAGTAGACAGTCTGTAGCAGACCAGGTTTCTTGTTCATGACAGTGGTGCAAACAAAGGGTGATGTTTTCCCAAGATTTTGTAATGCTAGTGAATGTGTCTTTGATGCAAGAATCCGTATATACCCACAGAACATCATAATTGCTCTCACTGCATATCCCAGCTTAGAAAGCCAGGGTCAGCCAGCCTTTAGTACAAACCCAGGTATCAAACCCACAGCCCTGTGATTAATAGCCCAGCATGGTAACCACTGAGCCACCCCTGCCCCTATAGCTGTACGAGTTACTGACTTACTGTATACTGCATGTAGTCTCTCAGGCTAAGTGAGATATTCTGACATGGAAGTTGTAGTGGCACAGTGACATCACAAAGAGTGCAGACAGGCCACACAAACAAAGCAAAAAAAATATTACACAACACCTCACCACAATGTTTTATATCTACATTACTAGTTCTAACTGAATACAGGAGAATGGGTCAAACATCATGGAATTCCAGATTACAATTTATTGAATTATTCTGTTCAATTAGATACATTGTCACAATTGTGAGTCTTAAAAAATACATCAAGAAGTTGGTTAAGGGATTTTATGGGATTCTGTTTTAATGCAGACTATTTTCTTATTTGGAAGTAACCACAAGTACAGTCCGAAAAATGTTATGATGAAACTGGCTCTCATCAGGACTGCTCCAGGAAAGGAAGATCAAGAGCAGGGCCGCCGCTCTGCATACGCAGACAACGCAGCCAGCGTTAGGCCTCAACCATTTTGCAGTTGCAGGGAGCCAAATTGACTGAGAATGAAATGTGTTGAAATTATGACATTATTAAATTTAAAACCCAATGTGAATTATTTATGATACGCTCATCTTTTTTGTCTTTAAACATTGCATGGGGCACCTACTCTACTACTTAAAAGCGGCACGTTATTATTTTTGTGCATAATATAATGCCCCCACCCCTATTGCCTGAAATGGCACGGCTCGGTTTGCTCTGTTGGTTGTTGCCAGATGTGACATTTTCCAGTCAAATAAATAATCAAAAAATGCATGGAGGCGCTAAATCTTGCGCATGTTTAACCATTTTTAAAGTGTATGTGGCCATTCTATACAAAAACTTGTCCAGTGCAATATTTGTGTAAGTTAAAAACTTAAAATAAAATAAACAAATAGGATGAAAAATCGTAACTTATCTGGCAACCTTAGTCCTAACTAAAGTAGCAACGCTACTTGAGTTTGGCAGGAGACAAGTTCACCGCGCGAAGTTGCTACTAAATGGTAATTCAACTATGAAGCGACGGTTTGAGTCTGGAGCTGAGAAGAAGAAAAAGAAGCAGAAAGATGAGGCCCATGCATCCCTTTCTGGTGAGTAACTTCGATGATAAAGGTTTAAATAGTTTTGATTACTTCATGTTCAGTGGTGTTGTCTGAGCTAGTTACGTTGGCTTTGCTGATTTGGTAGCTTTAAACGCTTAACTAGAAACTAATCTGGGTATTGCAAGGCACGTGGCACGTTTGCAAATAGTAGTAGTGTAGTTTGAAGATTTTTAGTGACTTTAATAAAAAATTAATAAACAGAGTAGCCTACCTATTGACTAATGCCGTCAGTGCACTATCCAAATGGTCTGTATGACAGCAGGATCAGACAGCTCTATAGATTTTGACAGGCTGATATAAATACACCACGAATATAAACGATAATTTCATAACCTTTAAGGCTGGCTTGTGTAAATGACGTGTCCACTGCTTAAAATAGACATGCATCGTTTCATTTATTATTTATACATTATAAATAGTACTCTTGTGCTGTTCTTCACTGTTATTGACCTTACTTATAACGTTGTAAATATTCACAGTTACGTGTGTAATTTTAATAAATAGTAAAATTTTGCGTAAACCTTTTGTGTTTGTGTGTGTGTGTGTTTTTTTTTTTTTTTTTTTGGGGGGGGAGGGGGATGGGGGGGGCCTCCCTGACCAGTTATGCTTAGGGCCTCCAAAACCTTAGCAGCGGCCCTGATCAAGAGTTACCAAGAGAAACCACAAGTTAACAGCACCCCAGATAAGAGCACCTACATGCTTCACAGAAGCAGGACTTCAATCTGAAAGTCTTGCTGTAGGTTTGGTTCTCCTTCTTATTCCAGCTCCAACCATTCCTATCGTTTTTCCAATCCCATGCCTGGGATTACAGATTCTCCCCACGTCTCTCACTTCAAATGCAGCAGAAGCATATTACTCTGAGGAGATCAGACTCCTTAACGAGTGCTCCACAACCTCATGCCTGACCTCGGACTGGTTAGAGCATGATTCACAGAATGCAGATGATGATCCACTGATTGCACTTTCAAGCACCTGTGCGGTTTTTTTCTCATCAAAGACAGAAACCATTTGATTGGAGGCTTTTGGATCGCCTGATGAGGATGGAAGTGTAAGCATGCAAAAACTAGAAAACAGTGAGGGCTTACAATATGTGTCCACGCACAAAGTTCTTGACATTTTTCAGACTGACTGACCTTTATTTTTTAAAGTAAATTTTTCTTAGCTTAGTTGAGTAGTCTTACCATAATTTGGATTAGAACATTATTCAAATGGGACTATTCACTGTAAACCAACTCTACCTCTTCATAACTTTACAACTGATGCTCTCAAACACATTAAGAGACAAGAAATTCAAGTTATTAACTATCAGTTCAGAGTTATCAGCACAGCTGTTAACTGAAGCAATTCCAGGTGACTCTACCTCATAAAACTGACTGAAAAAATCCAGTCAAGATCTTCAAATCTTTTGTCTAATCAAGAGGTGCATAGTTTATTTTTTAGCTTAATAAATACTTTAATATTTTTTTTTTCATAGTTTGGATGGCCTCAGTAGTAATCTACGATGCAGATGTTTTTTTTAAATAATGAAAAAAAAAAAAAAAACAGTAAATTTATGGTGTATCCAAACTTTTGACTGATACTGTACATAGTCTGGACTTTAATTAAAGGATATTATCATACATTTCTTTTTTATCATGTTAATAATACAATATTTTTTTACACAGTTCCTTTCATTTCATGGCAGCATAATGATTGGACCATAGCAATGATTGGTACAGTATATTAATTCAGCCATGTTTAGTACTTCTGTATCTCTTGCATCAAAAATCTGCTTAAAGTCTGCATTTTTTAGACATTACCAGATTCTCCTGCTTGCTGGAGCAGTATTAGCGTTACCCGGTCAGTAACCATTCGGCTGCTCATAGGTGAGTATTATCGGCTACGTTCAGAGATGAGTATTATCGGCCTGTAGCCTGCTTTTAACCCCAGCTAGCACTGCTGGAGCAGTATTAGCATTACCCGCTAAACGCTTTAACCATTTGGCCATTCAGGGTTGAGTATTTTAGACTGTAGTCTGCACATTTACCGGGTAAAAACAAGCTATGTGGGACGAACTGCTGTCTAATATCATCCTGTCTTACCAGAAGACTCAGGGTTCCTCAGTGTAGCGCTGTCGGGCAGCATTAGCCGCTAACCACTAGCAGTTAGTCGCTAATGCTAATGCTCCAGCCTTAGTGGAAATCTGGAAATTTGTCTTTTGTTTACTTAACCCCCCAGCGACGAGACCTGCTGAATTAGAAGGGAAACATGCCGACAACTCTGTTCCTAACAAGTGCCGCTTAAAATGCGCCTTATAATCCTGTGCACATTATGTATGAAAATAGATCAGAAATTAGATGTTTATTGATAGTGTCCCTTATAATCCAGTGTGCCCTAACAGTGCGGAAAATACGATATCTGAATATGTGTCTGAAGTTTTGTAAAGATTCATCTGCAATGGCATCAGTCGGGAGGGCTTCCTTGGCCTACCAGTCCTTTTACACTAAATGAGCCAATCAGTGTGTTCTTTCTTTTAGAGTTTTGTTTTAGGGTGTGTTCATACTTGCACTCTTTATTTTGAGTAAAACAAGCCCAAGTGCACAGTAAATTCACCTGTGTTAAATCAACACTCTCAGTGTTAATTCAACACTAAAAGAATTTATTTAAAACTGGTGGTTTTTAATCCGTGTATCATTCGTTCATTTGATATTCAATTGAGAATCAAAATCGGAAAATTGAAAAACCAATTCGTTTTTTCGTTTTTTCGTTTTTGAATATAATACCAAAAAACGAATAACGGCTTGTATTTTGTATTTTTATTTGGTTATCCAAACAAAAATTGGAAATTTAAAAAACGGACCAGGAGCCGAATTTGATTTTGATTTTGAACTTGACCCATTTGTGTGATTTGTTTATTCTTGGTGGGTTTCTGTTGCGCGGGAGTTCACTGCAGTGTTATCTACACAGTCTGTATTGCTGTAGGCAGCATGGCCGGACTGGAACCACATTCTGGCCTAATTAAAGATCTTTTTGAAGGTGGTAAGACGCATGAAGAGATTTCGTGCACTGCAACGCGTTTAGTTCCTCTGAACAAGATAAAACTCTCCATCCTCAACTCCATCCAAAGCCTACAGCAATACAGACTGTGTAGATAACACTGCAGTGAACTCCCGCGCAACAGAAACCCACCAAGAATAAACAAATCACACAAATGGGTCAAGTTCAAAATCAAAATCAAATTCGGCTCCTGGTCCGTTTTTTAAATTTCCAATTTTTGTTTGGATAACCAAATAAAAATACAAAATACAAGCCGTTATTCGTTTTTTGGTATTATATTCAAAAACGAAAAAACGAAAAAACGAATTGGTTTTTCAATTTTCCGATTTTGATTCTCAATTGAATATCAAATGAACGAATGATACACGGATTGTTTTTCTGTGTGCTATTCCTCTAAACACTGCCGTTCATACTATGGTGGGCACCAAACAAGTTCAATTCAATTCAATTCAATTTTATTTAAATAACGCTTTTTACAACAAAGGTTGTCACAAAGCCACTTTACAGGTAAAACAGGTCCACCCCTCTTGTGAGCAGCACCACAGAGATGCCAATTTTATGGTGACACAGTGGCAAGGAAAAACTCCCTTTAAGAGGAAGAAACCTTGGAAGGAACCAAGCCTCAATCAGAGGAACCCATCCTACTCGGGTTGACCTGCTCAGTACAAACAAATAACAAACAACAAACAAATAACAGAACAAAAACAGTACAGAGAATTAATGTGAACTATGGCTAATATAACAGGTACTAATTTATGAATATAAGAATGTGATGGGCACAAACTATAGAGCTATGGCTAATACAGAAACAGATACTGAGTGTGTTAATGTTAATCAGTGCAGGGTTGCAGAGCCGGAGAACAACACAGCGGGCAGTGGAGAGCCAGGCTGGGAACATCAGGAACAGGGCATCTCCATACATGTAAAAGAGATAGATAGAGAAAACAGAAAGGAAAGGAAGAAAAAAAAGTGGGTGGAGACTGTTTAAAATTCTTTTTAATGACCTGTGAATATCATGGGTCTGTGCAGATTCTGTTTATGAATGCTAAAGTCAGCTCTCTGTCCCAGCATACCTTGATGCTTGAGAGGAAACTCATGCAAGAGAATGTCTGTGTAATTCCCCCCCTCTATGTCCTCCTCCAGGTCTAGGTGTCAACAGTGAACTCTACCATATCACAGTAAATGGTGCATGAAGAGGAGCTGAGAAAAAAAAGACTCTTTGTTTAACTGCACTAAAAAACCTCAGCTCTCTTATCCGTCTCTCCGTGGGTCACGTCCTGCATGGATCCACAGGTATCATCTCGTTTTAGGAAAAGATCTCTGCAGCGTTTTTCAGTGCAGGAGCTCGGCTGCAGATCACTGCCTGCACTCCCGCTGAGCAGCATCCTGATCTCCGTGCACCGGTGACTGGAAACACACTGCACACACACACGCCTCACTGAGTGTTATTACACACCGCTGGGGAGCAACCAGCGCTACTGCTGAGGAGATGACTGATCAGAATGGTCCTCGCTGAGCGCTCTCAGCTGGAGGCCACTGCATTCAAAGGAACAGTTTGGTAAAGAATCACATTCACAATGTTTTAGTTTGAAGATGACATGTTTTGTCTGTAGTTAGTTTCAGCTTAGATTTATACTGGAGTCATAAGCTACTGAAAAAGCTAAAAGCTAAAGGAAGCTAACTCCCTGCCAGTAAGCACTGTGTAAATCACAAAATAAATCTTAGCAAGTACAATTTTCTTCTTACTAAGCATTGTAAGCGATAAATAATTTGGCTTATTTTAGGAATAATTATCTTACTCAGACTTACTTAGAATTTTAAGTCATTTGAACTCAAAAAGTCAGCAATCAAGATATTCTGATTCTTGTGTCAAAATTAAGGGTGATTTTTGCAAAAAATCTTAAAGGCAAATTTGCTTACCCCATGTACAGATTTTTTTTAGCTTAATATAAGCATATACAGCCATGGAAAAAAATAAGAGACGACTTAAAATAATTTTCTTAGTTTTTTTTTTTATTTTACCAAATTGAAATCCTCTGGAATAAAGTTACCCAAAAGCAGTGTGTGAGACTGGTGGAGGAGAACATGCCAAGATGCATTAAAACTGTGATGAAAAACCAGGGTTATTTCACCAAATATTGATTTCTGAACTTGTTTTCTTTACATTATTTGATGTCTGAAAGCTCTGCATCTTTTTTATTATTTCAGCCATTTAAATGCAAATAAATGCTCTAAATGACAATATTTTAATTTGGAATTTGGGATAAATGTTGTTCGTAGTTTATAGAATAAAACAACAGTGTTCATTTTACTCAAACATATACCTATAAAAAGTAAAATCAGATAAACTGATTCAGAAACTGAAGTGGTCTCACCATAGACACCCACTGATTTTCACACTAACACCACTGTCACACGCCTGCAGCGCGGCCGTAAAATAGCACACAGAAAGACAATCATGATGGGGTCACCACAGTGAGTTCAGTTCACATGAGGGGGAGCACTGAGAGGTTATTCTAATGAAAAAGACCTTTCTTGAATTTGAAGATCAAAAATGCTTCAATTTTTAAGTTTTTGAGTTAAATGTCACTTCAATGTATTATACAGTACCAATCAAAAGTTTGGGCACACCTTTTTATTCAATGTTTTTCTTTATTACTTTATTTACTATATTTTTCGCACTATAAGGTTCACTTGAATTCTTTCATTTTTTCCCAAAGTTGTCAGTGCACCTTATGTATGAATTTTACCAGTCAGGTTATAAGGAGCAGTAAAGCCAGTAAAGGTGTTCAGTGAAGTTTCTCTTTAGCAATGAGGCTGGAGCAGTATTAGCTTTACCCGCTAACCACACTAAGCGCTAGCTCTTCCGCCATTCAGAGGTGAGTATATCGGACTGTAGCCTGCATATTTACCGTGTTAAAACATGCGACGTGGGACGAACCGCTAGCTAATATCACCCTGACTTACTGGAACACTCAGGGTTCCTCAGTGTAGCGCTGTCAGGTGGCATTAGCCACTAACCATGGCTAGCGCTAGTGTTTAGCTGCTAATGCTAATGCTGTTGCACCCAGCTTTAGTGAAAATCTGGAAATCTAAGCTTACTGAAAATAAACAGAAGCACTTTACTCACCCAAATAAACAGATTTCAGAAGATAAATCTGTGTAGATTAACATGCAGTGCTTGTTTGACTTTGAAAGAAAGTGTTTTTTAAGAATATGTTTTGTCTACTTAGCTCAGCTTTACTTAACTGAGTTAGCTACACCCACCTTGATTTACCTAAACCCAACTGAGTTGGATGATTTGGGATAAACTGGATGAGCTTAACAGTGTGAAGGAAAAGCAACTATTGTTCAGCACCTCCAGGAACTCCTTCAATCCGCATACGATGCTCTCCTCTTTTCCTCTTAAGATGAATCCAGATATTTTTAACACCTGTGGTTCATTCCATTTCTTTGATGTCTTTGTTTTCAGAGCAGAAATCTCTTCTGCTTTGTGTCTGAAGACATATTTAACTTCATACCCTGCAACACTGCTTTATATGCAACAACGGTCAGAAGCAATAACAAAATTAAAGGTGGGTATGTTCTTGATTACTGCGGAAAAGGCCTAAAGTCTAAACATGAACAGACGTGCTAAGTTGCTCTGAAATTCAGGTAGGACTTGGCTAATCGCTAACAACAGAGCCGGGCTAAGAAATATGCCTCTTGACGTGTGTAATGACATTTTACACATAATAAACCTGCTCCTGGTCACTATTTAACAGGGAGGTGAGTCTGTCCTCAACCCTTTACGAGCCTTCAAAAACCCATACTGGAGAATTCTCTAACACACGTTTTTCTCTCTTTAAGCTGCGATAAGCTAATTTAATCATTTTCTTTTACAGAAATCTCTAAAGCTCCCTTATCTTTTGGACATGCCCTAGAGGAACAGGGCTCTGAACACCTTCTTGGAATGAGCAAGTTTTTTTTCTTATAACTTCAGATGAAAATTATCAGCATAATTAATTACATTTTCACAGTGGTTGCAAGTTGTAGCAACTAAGAAATATATAAAGCATCTAAGTCTAGATCTAGATACAGGAAATGTTTTAAAAAACTATTTGAATAGCATCTAAGGAAGGTGCACTGGTGTGAAAAAGTGTTTGCCCCCAAATTTAACTATTAGTCAAAGTCAAATTAAATGACAACACAAGTAAACATAAAATGCAGTTTTTAAATTAAGGTTTTTATTATTAAGGGACAAAAATAAAATCAAACCTACATGGCCCTGTGTGAAAAAGAGTCATGAATACTGACCCTAACTGAGGCCAGCTGTTCATTGGATGTTGTTGTGGGGTCTATTTGTGACCTCTTGGATGAGTTGTCGCTGTGCTTTAGGGTCATTTTTGTTAACCAGTCACTCCTGGGAAGGCTCACCACTGTTCCATGTTTTTGCTATTTGTGGATAATGGCTCTCACTGTGGTTCGGTGGAGCCCCAAAACTTTAGAAATGGCTTTATAACCTTTTTCAGACATATAGATCACAATCACTCCCAATTTTTAATTTGTTCCTGAATTTCTTTGGATTTTGGCAGATGACTAGCTTTTGAATATCTTTTGGTCTACTTTGCTTTGTCAGGGCAGGTCTTCATTGAGAACAGGTGTGGCAGTAATCAGGCTTGGGTGTGGATAGACAAATTGAACTCAGATGTGATAAAGTTATGTTTTAATGGGGGGGCAAACCCTTTTTAATCCTTAATAATGAAAACCATTATTTAAAAACTGCATTTTGTGCTTACTTGTGTTGCATTTGACTAATATTTTAATTAGTTTGATGATCTGAAACTTTTAGGAGTGACAATCATGCTAAAAAAATAAGAAATCATGAACTCTTTTTTACACAACCATAGTTTTATATGGTAGAATAAGATCAGTTTGAAGTTTTGGCTGTTTGGCTGTTGTTCCAGATCACACTGAGCTGTACACTTGATATTTGGGTCACACACAGTTGCCTGTCATCTGCATCAATCAGTGTAATTAGTGAGGAAATTGGAAGAGAGAGAGCGAGTGAGAGAGCGAGGTGAGGAAAAATGGACCAAAGGAAAAAAAAAAATAAGCCGGTGTTGTTGATGATGCATTCTCTCCTAATCGAAACAATTTGCTTAGTTTCCCAGCTGGGTTTCATGTGCTTTTGATTACTCTCTGCTATTTAGTTCCACAAAATTACATGCTGCTTAATGGGCTTTTAATGGTTATAGGTTTCACTACTTTTTTAATGAGGTTCACCAGTTGGTTGCTAATGCCCTATGGATATTTGGCAACTGTCCAGTCCGCGTGCTGTTCTAGTCTTTACCCTAGTTTACAACTCAGGTTTTTTTTTTTCCTCTTTTTGCAGTATAAAATCTCAACAAGAAAGCCATTTGTTTTGGGGGTGTTAGGCACGCTTCACATATCCATTTTGGCTTAGCACCTAATTGCGGTTCCAGCAGCCAGATATTAATAAGGTGTTAAGTGTTTAATCACCTGCTTTTGGATCACTCTTACTGCAGTTGTGTGGATTTGTGTTTCTTCGTAGCATTACTCCCTCCACAAAATACAAGCAGGTGCTCTTTTTAACCATTTCTGTAATGGTTTATTTGAAGGGTATCTGCATAGGGGCTTAAAACTATTTCATAGCACTTTATAACACATTCGTAAGCAGTGAAAAATGCCTTTATAAAGCAATACTTTAATATTTATGAATAGGTCAGTACTATGTTAGTGCTGGTGATAAACCTTATAACTAGAGTGCATAAATATCACCGTTTTCCAACCGAGTACTAGTACTATGTGGTGATACCGATACCAGGGGGGCAAGAGGAATGAGCAGCTTTTGTTTACCAACATTTTTGGACACTTTGTGTTAAATGTATGAACTCTTTGATATTAAGTTGATCTAATGTTGGCTGGACAGGGTACTTCAAGAGTTTCATCATGTTAAGGACAGTTTTCTAAGCTAAACTCCCCTTATTGCATGCTCTCTCTCCCTGTTGGGCTATCTCTTTGATTCTCACTGTCTTTCTTTCTCTCTCTGTCCCTCTCGTGCTATCTCTCTGATTCTCACTGTCTTTCTTTCTCTCTCTGTCCCTCCTGTGCTCTCTCTGACTCTCTCTCCCTCCTGTGCTATCTCTCTGATTCTGACTTTCTGACTGTCTTTCTTTCTCTCTCCCTCCTCTGCTATCTCTCTAATTCTCTCTCTCTCCCTCTTGGGCTATCTCTCTGATTCTCTCTTTCCCTCTCGCTATCTATCTAATTGTGACTCTCTGACTGTCTTTTTTCCTCTCTCTTTTTCTATCTCCCTCTCATGCTATTTCTCTGATTCTGACTTTCTGACTGTCTGTCTCTCTTACTTGGGCTATCTCTCCGATTCTCTCTCTCCCACTTGCGCTATTTTTCTGATACTCTCTCTCCCTCTCATACTATCTCTCTGATTCTCTCTCTCCCTCTCATGCTATCTCTCTGATTCTCTCTCTCACACTTGCGCTATCTTTCTGATTCTCTCTCTCCCTCTCGTGCTATCTCTCTGATTCTCTCTCTCCCTCTCGCACTATCTCTCCGATTCTCTCTCTCCCACTTGCGCTATCTTTCCGATTCTCTCTCTCCCTCTCACACTATCTCTCTGATTCTCTCTCTCACACTCTGACGCTGTCTGTCTCCCTCTCTCTCCATCTTGGACTATCTCTCTGATTCTCTTTTTATACTTGCTAACTGAGTGTGGTAAAGGGCTGATACTCAATACTAGTATTGGTGTTCATACATCTCCATTTATAACACTCTTATAATGCATCATTTCCATAACAGATGAAGATGGAGTTCATGAGATTACATTTCATTTTAATACATATTATTGCATTGCTTTATGAATGCATTATTCAATGGTTATATATGTGTTACAAAGCACCCCTATCGTTACTGTTCAAATGTAGGCTTACCAAAAGGCTTTATAACACATTCATTAGTACTGAACAATGCATTTATAAAGCATAACTTTAATATCTATCAATGGCTTGTAACTGCCAGAACTTGTAACAAGGCTTACAACATTATATAAAAGAACTCAAGCTGTATTAACATAAGATGCATGCCTGTTAAGAGGAGTGTTTTTCAGGTTCCTGAAGGAGCGTCATGCCTTTAAACCAAATTAATAAACCTTTACTTAATTTATAAAACTGTTATGAAGCAATTAAAGCATAAGATGTAGAGTTCATAAGACATATGCCTATTTATAAACAGTAAATGTCAGTTCTTTGAAAAATTTTTAGGTCCTCAAACTAAAGGGATAGGACATTGTCAATAATAAAGCCTTCATTAGGCAGTACATATGCTGTTCTTAAATATTAAATATTAATGCATTGCTCTGTAAATGCATAATTATATGATTATGCAAAGATCACAAATACACAATAAGTTTTAAAAAAAGGAAAAATATGGAATCAATATTAATATAACATGTGTTTGTGTACACGGCAAAAATGTTTAAATTTCATACAAACACTGTGTAACAATACATTTATCAAAATGTACTATGAAAGAACACATTGTTACAAACATAAAGAAAATTAACCTTCACTAAAAAAAAAGTACTTTTGTACATTTTATACACTTTTATTTTTTATTTATTTTTGCCATGCTTGCAGTGCTTACTGGTTAGGTTGAGTAATTCTATTTTACTATATTATTTTAAATAATTTAGGTGCTTCAATTCATCATTTTCATGTTTTTTTTTAATTTAGATTTAGATCTATTTAGATGTGTCTGAGAATTCCCTGTCCAGAACACCATCCCTTTACGAAAGTTACCCTTTTGAAAATATGTTTAATAAGGTTTCAAACCAGGAGTAAATCTTGTGGTTCTTAAAGGTGAGCAGCCATGTGTTCACTCCAGCCTTCTCCTGGCATTTGGTACCGAGCTCCAGACCAGACAGCAGCCGGCCTCCCAGCTGGCCGTGTGGAGAGCCTTGTTAAGTGGGCGAGATATGTGGCCGTTTCAGGGCTTAATTGGGCCCCGTAAACAGGCCCCCATCAGAAACCGCCTGTTTATGTTCCCATAAAAAAGTGTCCATCGCCTCTGAAGCGGTTGCACTGATGACCGGCGCTCCCTGTGGGCTGGTTAAGGTCAGCGGTGTGATTCAGCCAGCCTGAAGCTTACTCTTCTTTCACCACCTCTTTCAAGAAGGTTCCTGAGATCCATCACTGCCATTTACATTGCATTTATTTTGATATAAAATGAAAATATAGCAAAATATAATGGGATGATTATTGTTAGCTAAGTGATAACTATTATCTAAGGGTGGCTTCTTAAAGGTTATATCCCATCCACATAACTAGAGATGCATGAATACCAAGACTGGTATCAAATACCATGCTCATTTAGTCATAGTTGTAATTGCAAACATACAGTAAAAAAATGCTTGTAAAAATACACTTCTATTTACTTCCTGTATTTTTCACCAGATGTGGTCTTTATGTCACATGACTGTATAATAAGCATACATGCTAGTATAATAAACATACAACCATAGAATAATCTAATACAATTTTTCCAGTTTCTTAAACATTTGCTTGGAAAAGTAAAATACATACAATGCCTCAAGGTGTAGAAAATCATAAACAATCTGGCCTTTATTTAAGAATTTTGCCACAAGGCATGTAGGAACACAGCAAACCTGTGGAAGAAGGTTCTGTGGTCAGATGAGACCAAAATTGAACTATTTAGCCTAAATGCAAAGCGCTATGTGTGGCAGAAACTTAACACTGATCATCACCCTGAACACACCATCCCCACTGTGAAACATGGTGGTGGAAGCATCATGCTGTAGTGATGCTTTTCTTCAGCAGGGACAGAGAAACTGAGTTGATGAAAAGATGCATGGGGCTAAATAAAGGGCAATCCTGGAAGAAAATCAGGTGGAGGCTGCAAAAGATCTGAGCCTGGGAAGAAAATTTACTTTCCAGCAAGACAATGACCCTTAACATACAGCCAGAGCTACAGTGGAATGATTTATATCAAAGAATATTCATGTGTTAAAATGGCTCAGTCGAAGTCCTGACCTAAATCCTTTTGAGCATCTGTGGCAAGCTATTTTGCAAAGAAGAATGGGCAAAAATCTCAGTCTCTAGCAAAGCTGGTAGAGACATACCCCAAAAGACTTGCAGATGTACTCACAGTGAAAGTTGGCTCTACGAAGTATTAATGTCGGGGTGTTGAATACGTTTGCACTGTCCCACCTTTCAGTTTTTTATTTGATTAATTTTACAATTAATATCACTTAAAATTTCAATAAAATAGATTTAAGTTTGTGATCGTGAGTGTAAGGTGTAAAAAAAAACTTTTTTGTGAAAAAGTTCAAGGGGTATGAGTACTTTTACAGGCCACTGTAAATGCGCACAGCTGCATAGGGCACTCGCACAGGCTTTGCTATAGACAGCGCATTGACTTGACGCTAAAGTCTAAACCATTCTTAAGTAGGTATCGTATCAGCAACTACAATAATACATATACATATACATATACAATAATACATATACTTGGCTGGAAAAAATGCATCTATGCATCCTTACACATAACATACACTGCCTGCCAAACAAAAGTGTCACCACTTAAAAAAAAAGGTCACACACTCTAATATTTAGTTGGATCGCCTTTAACTTTGATTGTGACACACTTTTACTGTGGCATTGTTTCAATAAGCTTCTGCAGTGTCACAAAATGTATTTTAATCCAGTGTTGCATTAATTTTTTTCCAAGATCTTGCAGCAGCATTGCTGATGGTAGAGTCTGACCACTGCACAAAGTCTTCTCCAGCACATCCCAAAGATTCTCAATGAGGTTAAGACCTGGACTCTGTGATGAACATCTGTTGGTGTAGCAACATGCCATAGCAAGCATTCTGCACATGACCATTTGATAAGGTGTGACCCTTTAATTAAAGTGTGACCACTATTCCTAAAGTAGCACTTTATGGAAGAACACCTATGCATATAATCTTTTTTTTGGTTACTGACATAAACCTATGTAGCTATTTGGAGGAGTGTTCTTGGTGAACAAGTGAACTGACATCAATATTGACAAAAAAGCTGACTGATTTCTTATACAGTAAATGGTCATGTTGCTATAAAATCACGAAAACCACATGTTATGAAATTATGTTAAGCATTATGTGGATATCAAACAGCCTTCAAAAGGCAACCCTTACAAATTACTTATCACTTACCTATCAATCATCATCATCCTATGCATTTGCAGATACAAAAGGCGTGTTATATTGATATAAACCCTGTTATAAAGAGAAGATTGGGCGCCTTTGATATAAAATAGGCCATATTATAAAATAGGTCATTAATAAAATAGGCCAGACTATAAAATTGGATGAAAGCTTGCCTGAAAGCTCTCAAAGGAGACAACAAAGCCATCGGCGCTGTGAAAGAGCAGCAGAAGAGCGGCAGTTTGTGGCAGACAGACTAACAGCTTTCCTTTCAGCCCCCCACCACCCATCCTCGGCTCTAGTCCGCCATTATTTTATGAAACACTGAAATGGCGAAGAGTTGATCGCTCCACAAACGACGCTAATCTCCAGGAAATGTGGGGAACGAGTGTTTCTTTCCAAGGGTTTGGTGATGAACGTGTTAGCTGGGATCATTGTGTTTGAATTAGCGTGCACAACAAGCTAACAAGACCCAAAACTTTTACGCAAACTTAAAACTTTTTGAAGCTATGACTTTCAGCTTGCGGTGTAAGAAGAAAAACTAAGAGAAGAGAGCAACTCTTCATGATAAAATTCACCATGCTGAAATTTATCTTTGCACATAGCTGGTTCATTTGAATTACAACTAAAATAAGATTTGTTTATGTGCTATATGTCTAATGCAATGAAACGAACCAGTGTAAAGAGAATTCTTCCATTGTATTCCACACCAATGTTTAAAAAAACATCTGCTTAACTTTCTGCATTTGCTTTTTTTTAAGTAAATTTAATTCTAGATAAATTAAAGTAACTTCAACTCAGTTTCAAGACTTAAATGTTACATAGAGTAAATAAGTGAACTGAACTTCAGTCAATCATTTCTTTTATTAAACTTTACTTAATTTCTGCATACAATATTACCTAATTACCATTACTTAATTTCTACAATTTTACTCAAATAATTTATGATACATAATATATTATAATTTCTAAAATTTAAATATTTTTAGTTAAAACACACATATTACACTGCCTGTGTCTATTTAGTATAATAAAAAGAATGTATTACATGCCATCCATGTGTTAAAACAGTAAGACTTGGTCTGTTTACAAAATACATATTTGAGATTATGTGTGTTTTAACTAAAAATATATTGAATAATATAGTATAAATTAAGTAATTGTAATTAGGTAATATTTTATATTGCAGAAATTAAGTAAAGTTTACTAAAAGAAATGATTGACTGAAGTTCACTTTTCACTTTTTTACTCTATGTAACATTTCAGTCTTGAAACCAAGTTGAAGTTACTTTAATTTATCTACAATTAAATTTACTTAAAAAAAAGCAAATGCAGAAAGTTGCGAAACTTTTTTAAAGTACATTTTTTATGCATCATTTTTTTCAGTGGCACAGATGTTCGATGGGATTTAGGTCTGGACTCTGGCTGGGTCATTCCAAAGCCTTAATCTTATTCCATAAAGCCATTCTTTTGTTGATTTAGATATGTGCTTTGGATCATTGTCTTTCTAACAGAAGGCCGAAGGTTTTGTGCCAACACTGACTGGTATTTGGAAAAGTTCATTATTTCGTCCACCCTGACTAAAGCCCCAGTTCCAGCTGAAGAAAAACAGCCCCAAAGCATGATGCCGCCACCACCATGCTTCACTGTAGGTTTGGTGATCTTTTGGTGATGAGCAGTGTTGTTTTTGCACCAAATATACCTTCTGGACCTTGGTTTCATCAGACCATAGCACATTTCAGATGCCTTTTTGCAAAATTAAACAGCGCTTGGATGTTTTTCTTTAAAAGATAAGGCTTCCATTTTGCCACCCCACCCTATAGACCAGACATATGAAGAAGAAGACGGGAGATTGTTGTCACATGTACTGCACAGCCAGTACCTACCAGAAATTCTTGCAGCTTCTTCCTTCAGTGTTTGGTAACTCTTTGCTGACGATGGCTTGTGCTGGAAGATGTGGCTGCAAAAGTGTCAGGACAAGCCTACTTGCTCAGCTGAAATTTGGGGTTGATCAGAGGCACTTTAATTGATGACAGGTGTGTGCCGACTCCAATTTAACATGGGTTTGAATGTAATGTAAGGCTGTGCAGACTTATGCAACACATAAACATTATCTCAGTTGTTTATTTTTACTTCACCTCCCTGAAAGGTTTCTGTTTGTTTTTTTTCACTTGCATTGCACAGGTTATAGGTGTGATTAAATGTGGAAAAAGTTAAAGTGTAATTATTGTCTTGCTGTCATTTTTTTTACATCACAAAAACCTGGCATTTGAACAGGGGCATGTAGAGTGTAGACTTTTTATGTCCACTGTGTAGTGTCTCATAGGATCTCAGGAGAAATTGGAGCAAATTTACTCTACGTTCATTTTTTTTTTTTAAATTCTGCTCTAAAGTGCCTATTTTGGGGATATGAGGATTTTTGAGGTTTTGGGGCTTAATGTGGTGAGTGGAAGGACTTCCTGCTCCCTGCTGTGTGAACATGTAATAAGCTAAGTGGACCTTATTGTAGACACCACATAAACACAAGTTACTGCAGAAACAGGAAGATGCCTCTGAGTCAATGTCTCGTTTCAGAGGCCTCAAGAGTGGGCTATAGAGGCATTAAGTCACTTCAGTACTATTATGCATCCGAAAACTGGGCGTGTAACGAGAGCTAATACGACCAACATTACATTACATTAGTTTCATCCTTCCATTAAAGTGTTCATGGCCTTTAAGTGGGTGAAAATCAACATGTTATTTCACTTTCCTCTGATTACACAGAGATATTCAGGGGATAGACCTCAGCGTGTTGAGGACTCAGATGGCAAATGAACACTTTCTACTTGCCATGACTTTTTGCCAGTTGGAAGACTGAGGAACATTTGAATGTGGCATTACAGGCCAAGCTAAACCAACATCATCCCAAGCCACAAACCCTCACAATGAACTGATGAATGACTGTGACTCGATGTCTACATCTACATGCGTCATGTCTAGAGTAACAGTATTTAGAGAATGTCTTTATTGTTGTTATATTCATATATATTTTAACTAAGCGTTGTTAGGAAATAACTACGTTTTGTGTGGTGTAACATGAACCTGAAGCTCCTCCCCTTTGCAGTCTTTAAGTAATCTTAGGGCGTTTTCATATCAGCACTATTTGGTCTGGTTTACACAGACCCTGGTTCAATTGTACCCTTAGTGCGGTTCGATTGAGCAGGTGTGAAAACTGAACATCTGAACAACTGGGCTGAGACCAGATTGAAAAGAAGGTCTTTGGCAGGTTCCAAACAAACTCTGGAGTTGTTCACTTGAACATATTTATATTGTGTAGTGTGTAATGTAGTCCTTCTACTTGAGCTAGACTGCTTTTTTTTTTGGCCAGCAACCACCTCCCCTCTTTGGAGGACAACTTTATTTTTAAAAAGGAAAAACTCCAAACAAAATAGTAAGTCAAGAGTCAAGTCAAGAGGCTTTTATTGTCATTACATCTGAGTACAGGTACACAGTGTAGTGAAATTACGTTCCTCCGGAACCATGGTGCAACATAGAACAACAAGCAATAGACAACATAAAGTGCAGGAGTGACGACAGTGCAACATAAAATTATAAAATTATAACACTAAATAACAATAAATACAATAAATACAAAAGATGAGACAATTTAAGACAGGACAGTGCAGTACCGATACGGTATAATAAGTGTATAGTTAGGATAAGGTGCAGAGATGTGTAACATACTGTAACATATAGAACATATATAATCACAGCAGTTACTGAGGTAGATAGTTTAGTTTTAAGAGTGCAGCAATATTGCTGAAGGAATAAAATCATGTCAGTCTTTGTGTGCTGAGTGGGTGTGTGTGTGTGGGTGAAGTTCAGTCTTTGTGTGTGTAAAGGGGTGGGGTGGGGTGTTCAGTTCAGTTTTTGTGTGAGTGTGTTGGGTGAGTGTTGGGTGGGGTGAGGTTCAGCTCTGTCTCTGTGTGTTGATGAGTCTGACTGCCTGGTGGATGAAGCTGTTGCATGGATGAAGTGATGGATGAATGGGTGTGATCGGGTGTGCAGGGCCGCCGCTCTGCATACGCAGACAACGCAGCCAGCGTTAGGCCTCAACCATTTTGCAGTTGCAGGGAGCCAAATTGACTGAGAATGAAATGTGTTGAAATTATGACATTATTAAATTTAAAACCCAATGTGAATTATTTATGATACACTCATCTTTTTTGTCTTTAAACATTGCATGGGGCACCTACTCTACTACTTAAAAGCGGCACGTTATTATTTTTGTGCATAATATAATGCCCCCACCCCTATTGCCTGAAATGGCACGGCTCGGTTTGCTCTGTTGGTTGTTGCCAGATGTGACATTTTCCAGTCAAATAAATAATCAAAAAATGCATGGAGGCGCTAAATCTTGCGCATGTTTAACCATTTTTAAAGTGTATGTGGCCATTCTATACAAAAACTTGTCCAGTGCAATATTTGTGTAAGTTAAAAACTTAAAATAAAATAAACAAATAGGATGAAAAATCGTAACTTATCTGGCAACCTTAGTCCTAACTAAAGTAGCAACGCTACTTGAGTTTGGCAGGAGACAAGTTCACCGCGCGAAGTTGCTACTAAATGGTAATTCAACTATGAAGTGACGGTTTGAGTCTGGAGCTGAGAAGAAGAAAAAGAAGCAGAAAGATGAGGCCCATGCATCCCTTTCTGGTGAGTAACTTCGATGATAAAGGTTTAAATAGTTTTGATTACTTCATGTTCAGTGGTGTTGCCTGAGCTAGTTACGTTGGCTTTGCTGATTTGGTAGCTTTAAACGCTTAACTAGAAACTAATCTGGGTATTGCAAGGCACTGGCACGTTTGCAAATAGTAGTAGTGTAGTTTGAAGATTTTTAGTGACTTTAATAAAAAATTAATAAACAGAGTAGCCTACCTATTGACTAATGCCGTCAGTGCACTATCCAAATGGTCTGTATGACAGCAGGGTCAGACAGCTCTATAGATTTTGACAGGCTGATATAAATACACCACGAATATAAACGATAATTTCATAACCTTTAAGGCTGGCTTGTGTAAATGACGTGTCCACTGCTTAAAATAGACATGCATCGTTTCATTTATTATTTATACATTATAAATAGTACTCTTGTGCTGTTCTTCACTGTTATTGGCCTTACTTATAACGTTGTAAATATTCACAGTTACATGTGTAATTTTAATAAATAGTAAAATTTTGCGTAAACCTTTTGTGTTTGTTTGTGTGTGTGTATTTTTTGTTTTTTCTTTCTTCTGGGGGGCGGGCTCCCTGACCAGTTATGCTTAGGGCCTCCAAAACCTTAGCAGCGGCCCTGCGGGTGTGTATGCAGTGTGTGTGCGTTCAAGTAGGTTCATGCAAGTGTGTGTGTGCTTATGAATGTATGTCAGTCAGTGGAATGTAACTAAACAAACATAAACAGATAAACAAACCAACAGAGAAAAAGACAGACAGATTAACATACATACATACATACATATATGCAGGGGTGCAACTACATACTTTTAGGGGTAGTATATTAGTATATTAAAATCGTCAGTGGAGGGGTAGTAAAGTACGTTTAGTAAAGAGTTATGTCTCCTGTGTGTCTCCTTTACTGATAAAATCCCAGCGCAAAACTGTGTTACCCAGCAACCACTGATTTGATACTATTCACCTAGTATAAAACATGCCGTCAGTTGCTGAAAAAAAAAATACTTTTCTTTATAATGCTACTTTTATCAAAGAGTTGTGTCTCCTGAGTCAGAATATATTGATAAAGTGCCAGCACAAAACTGTATTACATAGCAACACTAGTTTTAGTACAATTTCTTACTTTTTCTTTTATTATCTACATTATTTAAATGTGTTTATAAGTTTTGAAAAGCTTTGAATTAGTTTAAAACTCTACGTACTATTAAACTAGTTCATATTATTTCATTTACAGCCTCAAAACTGATTTTTATTAAATTTTAGGGGACTTTTATTTTAACAGGAAATCATTTTGGACTCTTGGAAAATTGTTGCTAGAATCAAAATGCTGTGTTTAGCACTGAATGTAAAGGGCGTTGAGGACAGCATGAGCCAAAACATGTCCGCCTTGGAATAAAAGGATTTAAGCAGCTGAACTCATGCTTCTTATTGTGTCTGGGCTTTAGTGTTCCATGTAGAGAAATGTTATAAACATGTTAACCCTTGTGTGGTGTTCATATTTTTGTTACTCGTTTACTTTGTTACTTGTATTTAATTCAGCAAAATTAAGCAATTCAAAATGCTTTACACATGCTTGCTTCACCTAAATTGCAAGCAATATAAACAGCTTACATGGTTAATATTTTACTTTCTTATGTTACATTTTTTTCAAAAAGTGCTACTAGTTTTTTAATAAAATGTAAAAGAAAATGAATTAAACTCAAGATATGAGTAGAACATTTGTTTAGTTTCAAATTTACAAATGAAGCAATGTTTATTAGCCCTTGGCCAAACATACTGTATGTAATATAAATGTGTGTGTGTGTGTGTGGGGGGGGGGGGTTTACAGTGTGTGTTTATCGAAAATGTGTTTTGATATATGTTTTTTCACATAAAATGAGCCAATGCCAATGAGTTTGAGTTAGAAAAAAAAATGTTTAGTATCATTTGATGAAAAATAAAAACACCACACAAGGGTTAAGCAGTGTGAGGCAGTCACCAAGACCATAATATAACACAATACTGATATTTTATGATTTTCTTTGTTTAGTTATTTTATTTTACTTCAGTTTAAGTTACCATTACAAACTAAATTTCAAGCTTAGCTTCCTCAGCTATTCAGCAGACTGACTTTATCCAGAATGAAAGTCTTGACCCTGCAGGCAGGAGAACAAAAAGACATGGGAAGTTTATGTGTTCTATATGGAGAGCTGGTCTGAGAGCTTCACAGGGATGTGGAGAACTTGTGGTTTAGCACAGGGTAAAAGGACAAGCCTGAGGCTTTGGAAAGAGGCTTCTGCTCTTCTGCTCTACAGCTCCTCTCTCTCTCTTTCTTCTCTGCAGCTGCTGTGCTGTTTTTTTGCCATGGCAGTCTATTTAACTGCTGGAAGGAGTGAGGTTTGTATCAGATTTCGCTCACCGTAAAACCTCCTCTTCACAGGTTTCTCTATGAGGATTGTATATCTAATTTAATAACCTACTGTGCACAATGTTAAAATAGTGATGCTAGAAGTAAGACAACCTCTAACTCACATGTGTCTCACGTGAGTGGAACATGGGCTAGGTGCGTTCAGGTGGGCATGGGCTCCTTATAGATGGGTGTGTTCCTTATTAGTACCTAGAACCCAGTTGGGCTTCCTCAATGGGCTCCATTGTTACAGCCCACCTTAATCTTACATCCAGATAACAGAGAACATTATAAAAATGTTTTGAAGAAGAAGGTTAACCTGTAACATTACAGAAATATTATTCCAGGAATGTTCTGAAAACATGACATAATAATGGTTTTCATCACAAAGTTTTTAGAATGTTTCTCGCATAACCTGGCCAGCTAGACAAATACGAACTTAATAGAAGTTACAAGTAACATTCACGAAACTAAAAATTACTAACACAAAAACACTAACACAAGTGATGTTGCAGTGATGTTACCAGAACATTAAAAAAAAAATCAGAACCAACAAAATAATTGACAGATTGAATGTTCTAAGAACGTTAATTGGTTATGTTCAGAAAATGTTCTACTAACAAAAATGTCTTAGCTGGGTTTGGTCCTATTGAGTCCCCACGTGGAGTATTATACAGATGGCACCCACGTTTAACCCCTTAACAGGCCAGAATTTTTGTCTTTTGTCTTTACCTCTAAGTCATTGCGTTCTTTTTGACTTCATACCTTCCCAATAGAGGGCAAAACCAAAGAACCTAAATGCACAACTGACCGGTGCACTAAAGATCACTAAAATAGGGCCCCAAATGTCACATATATTTACACAAACTGTCCTCAGGACAATCTAAAAACCTGCTTGTAACGCTAACACTCTATAGAAACATATATTTTCAGAATGATAAGAACATAATAAAGGTAATAGATAGGAAAAAATAGACAAGCATTGCCTTGCTTTTCTAACACCACACCCTCCTCCTCCCCTTACTGACACTGATGGGGAAGATCATTGACTTTCATATATAGGGTAAACTTGAAACCATAGGAAAACCTTTCCTGTACCAGTTTGGCTGCCCATATAGGCATCACATGGGCATGTTATCTGGGTAAGGTGACTCAGTGCAGTTGCATTTTAATATGTTTTAATACTGTAGGCCAGGGGTATTTAATTAGAATTCAGTAGAGTCCAGTTAGAGAAAATTTTGTTAGGTCAAGGTCTGGAGCGTTGTCATTTTTAACCTAACTAACATTAACTTACCCGGCTATTTACATGTTTCCTACAAGAATATATCAAGAAATAATTATCGATAATAAAAAAATATTATCAGTAGAAATTTTAAGTAGTTTTCACAGCAAACTCCACTGTGAGGGAGAAGAACAAATGATGAATACTAATGAATTGATGGAGGGAAATTATCCACTTACAGAAAAACTGGAGAGAACGTTTCCCTGAGGCTCTGTTACAACAGTTAACTGCTGAACAAGCCATTGCTTTACTTCAGAAATGTCATTTTTAACAGTAAAATCTGAATATCAGAAAGATCTGACTGTGAGCTCCGTGACTGAGCCACAGTGGCGGTGCACGTTCACGCTCTCAGCCGACCTGTCAATCAACTTGCATTCAGCTATCAATTACCACATCACCACACCCCTTTAAATATCACGGAATTACTCCTATAAAACGTATTAACTGTAAAGAAAAACACTTGGGGTTATTAACACAGCAATGTACAGAACCCGACTTGAATGGAAATAGGCGGGGTTAAAAGTTGTACTGGAACCAGCCACTAGAAGGCGTAGAAGACGAAGTGGCTTCACTTTTCAACCCCTTTCTTACTGTCCATACTTATATACAGTCTATGGTCCGGACCCAGATCACGCTCTGCCTATTAATGACCTCTGCTGTAGGTGTTCATTGTGATGAATTTCAATAATCAGAGGTGTTTTAAAAGCTCTTCTCTCTTTCTATGTGTGTAAGTGTGATCTTGCAGATTACGCCAAAAGTAGCCACGTGCTACCTGAGCTCTGTTTGGCTTTAGCGCGCTGCAAGTCGTGACATATTTGGAATGTCCTTGGCTGGGTGGCTGAGTGCAAGTGGCCCAGGACCTTACTGCTGCTGCAGAGGGCAGTGTAAGACTGTGACTTTCAGAACACACACACACACACACACACACACACACTGACACATATATACACAGATTCATAGAGCAGGAAGGCCAGCAGAGCAGTAATAAGACACCGCTAGATGTGGCTGGGGAGAGGAGTGCGGATTAAGATAGGAATGATAATGCTTTCGGGCATTGTGAGGGGCTTTGCCTTTTCTGCCCCTCTTTCTATCCCCTCCGCTGCCATGTTATCTTTTTACATTACGTTCCTCCCCCCACGCACAATAAATCAGCGGATCAACAAGGTACCGCCGGACACCGAAATGCGATCGCGGGCAATTCCAGCCTGCTGCCGGTGTCCCCTCCACGCCACCACAATGAGGTCGGATTCATCAGAGCCGAAATGGAACACCGTCTACACCTTAACAACTCTCCAGACATACCAATTTACCCCTAAACCGCAGCCTGTCGGCACAACGGTCACAGCTCAGTCATAATGCATCATACACTCAACCCACATGCAGCTACACAATAAACATGCTCAGAGCATAAAGAGGTCTCAGACTGCTATAGTTTCACACTGAAGCTTAATGAGCAGCAGCAGCAGAAGAAGTAGCTGAAAGTTGAAGTGGATATTGTGGTTAGAGCAGTCTGTCTGGAGCAGGGGTGTCAGATTCAGCTCCTGGAGGGCCTTATTCCGGCACAGCATGATGATTTCCTTGCTCTATAGCAGTATGAGGAGCTACTGTGGATGCGGGGGTGGTTTAGCTGAGAAATCACCAAACTGTGCTGAAATAAAGACCCGGTGAATTAGTTTATCAGGCAGATGCCTGTAATAAAAAAATACACTATAACTCGTTTCCTCAGTCATAAAACTCTGGATAAAATTCTGTCTGGCAATAAAATACCACAGGGTGAGCAAATATAGCTTCAGAATTTTTGTTTTTACATTTACAGTCAGCAAACAGTCAAAAAATGCTAGCACTTGTTTGTAAAGTATTTTTTTTTAAAAGACTTCTAAGTATAATTCAGTGTTTCAAGTGTTTAATATCTATCTGAGCATCTTCAATCAATATAAAGGTGGACAAACATTAAATTCAGTGTTTTCATTATTTTTAAAGTCATCCAAACTACAAAGAAAAACATATGGAATTATTTAGTACACAAAAAATGTGAAACAAACCATAATGTGTTTTATATTTTAGATTTTTAAATACTATATATATATATATATATAATGGACTGATAGTTTGTTTCTGAGTTTGTAAGACTCTTAATTTAACAGGCAGCAAGTGTTTTCAGTACTTTGACAATATAACTATATGAAGGCTGTGATGTCACTAATGTTAAAAGTTCATATTGGCTATGTAAAAATATTTTGTCATTTTCATAAAAATAACAAAATTAATAATTGTGAATAATAATTCACAATAATCCACATTATTATTATTAAACTTAACCCAGCAGCACTTGATCCACATCAAAGAATGTATAAAAAGTACTTTACAATGATTAACATCCCTTTATATTTGTAATGGTTTACAATAAATGTTGTAAAATTTAAACAACTGTGCAACAAGCACAAAAGGCACATTATATTGGTACTGACTTACAAATTCATTTCACACTTCATTGGTAGAATCACTGACATTTATAATAAGGCACTGAAAAGTTGCAATCTTGCAACTTGTTGTGATTTAATGTTAAGATGGCGGCACCCAGAGAACTACCACAGGGTACTGTGTGTATAAACAGTATTTTTATTAAACTAATTATTTATTATCAAAATTCTTAGCGCCTCATTTCATATCAGAGCCATTGGAATTCTACCAATTAAGTGTGGAGCTACTTAATGCTTAAAGCTCATTCATGGTATAAAAATAGCAAGTACTGTACATTTGCAATGCTATGCCCCTATTGCTAGCACTGAATGTCTATTGGGAGCATCGGCTAAAAGGACTGTTTTTCAGAATGCTGGGGTTGAATGGAGGTGGGTATTTGGCAAAAGTTTGTATTCATTATCATGTTTTACTACACCCCAAGTCCATTTTACATCAGAATTCTCCGTTAAACCAAAAGCTGTCTGGTATACAAAGGTAACTGGTATAGCATGGTTCCAATCATCCATTCATTTACAAGTAGGGGATAATTAGGATAGCCAGTTTACCTACTGTGTGAAGTATTTGGAAAAAATCCAGTATGAATTAAACTGTTCACACAGTGTGGCATAAGAGAGGTAATCACATTTTGTGTTGCTGTAGTAAAACCCATGTACTCATATAACTAGTAAAATGTAGGGATTAAACCACTTAAACCAGGATTTGACCTGTTGTCACCTGTGTTTCATTGGGGCTCCAGTCTAGATTTAAACTCTGCATGTTGAAAACTCTGGGCAGCTAAACCTGCTTGCGTTCTGGCAACAGCCTCCAAACTACCCAACAGTTGGCAGAGGAAGCGATTCTCTCCGCTTTAATGAAAATGCAGCCTAAGGCCCCGTAGGCTCGGAGCTGGACAGCCCTGCTCTACAGTTAGAGAACACACAGCTATATTTGGTACGGAGGATGGATGGCCAATATGGGAGCAGACAGCAGGCTGGCTTTGGTCAAGCATGAAGACATAAACGGTGCCATGTATATAAGCGCTGGAGCGATTGGAAGCCGCTCGTGGTTTTTATGCTTGATTATTTATTATTTTTACAGCCCACGAGGAGCACAAGATGCGCTCTGATCACCTGCCAAACAGCCCATCGCGGCCAAGCAGCTTGTGACATTTTCAGCGCAAGTTAATGGCTCCTGCTGTCCGACCCCGGTGCGCGCGGCGAGTGTATGGTGACCCATAACTCTGTGGGCAGTAAACCTGGGTGCAGTCTGCTAGGGGTGTTTGACCCCGTTAAACATCTCAATTTAAAAATCACTGCTATTAACGAGCTCCCGAAATAAAGTAGCAGACTGTAAACTATCAAAGAGAGGCAGTACATACCATCATCCAGACTGAGGGAGTTACCAGACACACATTGAAAAAAATAAGATGAGTGAAATTTACTTAAAAAAAGTTTCGCAATTTTCTGCATTTGCTTTTTTTTTTATTTAATTAGAGATAAATTTAAGTAACTTCAACTCGGTTTTAAGACTGAAATGTTACATAGAGTAAATAAGTGAACTGAACTTCAGTCAACTCTTTCTTTTAGTAAACTTTACTTAATTTCTGCATATAATATTACCTAATTACAATTACTTAATTTATACAATATTACTCATATACGTTATGATGCATAATATATTATTATTCCTGAAATTTAAATATTTTTAGTTAAAACACACATATTACACTGTCTCAACACATGGATGGCATGTAATACATTCTTTTAAGTATAATAAAAAGAATGTATTACATGCCACCTATATGTTGAGACAGTGAGACTTGGTCTGTTTACAAAATACATCTTTGAGATTATGTAAATATCTGAATGTGTGTTTTACCTAAAAATATTTAAATTCCAGGAATTATAACATATTAAGTATCATAAATTATTTGAGTAAAATTGTATAAATTAAGTAATTGTAATTAGGTAATATTGTATGCAGAAATTATGTAAAGGTTACTAAAAGAAAGGATTGATTCAGCAAAACTTTTTAAAACTTTTTTTTAAGTTTACTAAAAGAAAGGATTGACTGAAATCAAATTTACTTAAAAAAAGCAAATGCAGAAAGTTGCAAAACTTTTTTTAAAGTAAATTTTACTCATCCTTTTTTTTGTCAGTGCATGTGAACACACTAATTTTGTTGTTGTCAAGCAAAAACCTTGTGTCTTAAAAATTGCAACTTTACAGGAGAAGACAAACACCTCCTTAACTTTTAGTGTAAGTCATTTTTGGAGCGTTTGTATTGGTCCATTCCTTTTTGTTGAACATATTGAACAGATTCAAGTTGTGAAAATGTGAAAAAAGGAAATGCGAGACCAGCAATATAGAGTGAATTAAGGATAATTGGGACAGTTTTTTTATGTTTTCTTGCCCTTAGTTGCAAAATAGCCAGAAAAATAAATAATTTCTGTAACATTGAACATTTTTGGGGGTTTAGGGCTCATCAGAACCTTTATCCAGAGTCCTTAATAATGAGGAGACAGGTCATTGAGCACTGTGTGAATGGAACTTCTTGTAACGGTATTCATGCCACTTATTTTTCCTGTCTTTCAACAAAATAAGCCAATCATTGTGCTGCTTGTGCAGAGAGTGGAAGACAGTCAGCATGCTAGTGGAGAAGCTGTGGAGAAAAATAATACACAGAAAATCATGTTTTTTGTGCATTTTTGAGCCAAACGTTACAAACAGTTGATAGGATTTTGCCAGATTTTACCAGTGAGATAAATAAGATATGTTGTTAAAATGGAAATTAGAGAATAATTAGTTGAACATTTTTGGTCGCTTCCTATTCAAACAGATAAGAGGCTGGTTTTGGCTGGTTCATATAAGTGCCCGGCCGCACTGCCAAGATGGCAACAGAGTAAACTGACTTACCTATAAGGACTTTTCTAGAACAATACTGGCCCATTTGACCCTATGTCCCAGCCACATTTAATTTTACAAACCTTATGCATAATTCAACCTAAGATGTTAAAATGTAATTTCTATAATGTAAATTGTGAAAGTATGGCTAATGTACTCCTATTGAATAAACTGCATGTGTAAAGAACCAAAGTTTATGTTCTTTTCACTTAAAGTTGGATATTGAAATCCAGCAGTGGCGTCAGTCAGTTTTTCTCTGGTGATGCAGCTGGAATCATCTGCTAGAAAACAGCTGGAGGAGCCCAGCCTAGCCCTCCTGCTGTTTGAGGAGTCTGGAAGAGGAAACACATTAAACACACTTACTGTTTCCATATATTCTCCCTCACTCAGACAGACAGAGAGTTAGAGTTCTCTGCCAACAAGGAATTATAAATTTAAACCCAAAGAAGATACAGAAGCTCCGAACTGAACTGCATCTCCTTACTGTTCCAATTCAGGAGCCACGCTAAACTCAGCTGGACCTGAGCCATATTCCTCACTGATCTGCTCATCTGAGACCACTCAGAAATGAGAGAGAGGTCACGGTTACCGACTGTTATCAGATTAAATCTGCATCACTCATGCCAAAGGGCCTCCAGTGGACAAGCAGATATTTATTTCTTTATTTGGGTTTGGATTTTTATTGGGTTCATTGGTGGAGCAGCTGGAAAGGCTTTCTGATTGCCAGTTGAACCTGATTACGGAGTTCAACTTCAGTTAGGAACTCACTAATCATGTAGCTTTTATCAGCAGGAACATTTTATTTTGAATCGGAATTAGAGACTGCTTGAGTCACTCCTCACAGAAAGAAGCTGGAAGTGAGTGCTGTTCTCATCTCTTTCTATCACTCTCTCTCTCTCGTTTCAATGGCTTGGAATAAAATCATCCTGATATGGGGCAGCAGCAGCTTCAGGTTATGTTTCCATCAACCCTCAGAATATGGGGAAAATGTGATCTCATCGATTTTGAGTTTGATATGATTGTTAGAGCCACTTGAGCTTGTTTGAGTATTGAGTATTTGAGTGCTGCCGCAGTTCTGTGGTCAAACAGGTCTTGTTGATAAAAGAGGTTGACAGACAATGGCTGAGTCAACAGAAAGGCTACAGTAGTCAGAGACATAATTAATATTGATGCATTTCCCCAGGTTTCTGCAGTGAGTTATGCAGAAATGAACTTGCTGCACATAAGGTAATGAAATTGTGGTAATTTAGCACATTTTCTTATTTACTTATTTATTTTTATGCTCAGGCCTAGATTGCTAGTCTGTCCATGGTTTCACTTAAATTTACATTTAAGGTATTTAAGGTGTTCCAAGACCAAGTGCTAGGATCCATGAGTCTTGTAGGATAGTGGATCAAGCTGAGCTGTACTGGAAGCTTGAAGAACTCTTGGTTAAGATCTGGCTTTGCCTTTCTATCAGACAAGAACATAAAGCTGAAGCTGCAGTAGAAGCAGATCCATCAAAAATCACAACAGTTCAGGCTGGTGGAGGTGGTGCAGTGATGTGGAGAATGTTTTCTTGGTACATTTTGAGTCTGCTAATAAAAAAATCAATCATCACTTGATGGCACAGTCAATTGGAGTATTCCTTCAAAACCTTCTAATGGGCTTCTGGAATGATAATGCATCCTGCCTTTCCAGTCACCAAATCTATATCCAGTATACCACCTTTAGGATATAGTAACAAGGGAGATTAGCAGCATAAACACAGTCCTTAGGCAATCATACAAGCATGTAGTTTTCAACATTTACAGCATCTGAAGATGACTGAACCAACTGACATGACCCACTGCCATTCTGTCTTTGTGTCGAAGCACGGCGGTCATCGCCATGAGGAACATTTGACAGACAGCACACACCCAGAAGGCCTAGCTTCATGGTGTGGGGCACAATTTCATACAATGCCAGATCACTATTGACTTTAATAAAGGCACTCTGACAACACAATTATACGTTGATGATGTCTTGCAACCAGTTGCCCTATTTTTCTGAATGCACACTCTAGTGCAGGGGTCTTTAATTAGAATGCAGTACGGTCCAGTTGGAGAAAATTTCCTCAGTCCAAGGTCCGGACCGGGCCAATGTTAACTTATTATATATGATTATATGCACTCTAAAAAGTGATTCTGTGTTTTAGTCAGTGGAAACTAATATTATTAAGTGGAGTGAACTTATCGGCAGTATAACTCAATAAAATGAGTTCAGAGAACTTCAACCTGAAAACTTAAAAATGTTGGTTGAACCAATGAAAAAATGTGATTTGAACCAACTTTTAGTCACTATCTGTGTCAATGCTCTTTCTAGAGTGTTGGTTCATGCAGCTTTCCTATAGGCTCCTGGCACCATATATCTGCATATTGGGTGTGGCCTCTTCCTTACTGTCTGTTGCCCAAAGCTACCTTATCCTAGGCGTGCAATATTATAATATAACTTGATTGCCAGGCCTCAGTGTTTGTGGGCTGTAAGAGCACATTAACGTTATTCTGTGTTTCTAGTGATCACAGTATGCTGGCTTTGAGCTACAGAGTTCACTCTTTGCTGAGTTTACTCCAGTATTATACTGTCAGTATTTGCAGTTAAATAATAATATACCAAATATGTTGAGAATACCACATTGAGTTAACTCAGCCTTTTAAAGCAGCAGGAGAACTTGTATTGCTGAGTTTAAACAACTTGAAATGTTTTACATTGTACTTTAAAATTATGAAGCACGTAATTAAGTTGGATAAACTGGATCATTTAAGTTGATTTGCCTTAAATTTAAGTTGAGATAATGAAAACTGTCAACTTGAAAGTAATCAAATAATTACGTTGAGCTAACTTAAAGGAATTGTGTTGATCTAACTTGTTTACTTAATTTGTAAACACTTAATTTATTTATGTGTTACCAATTGAAGTAATTTTTTTAAGTTGGTCCAACAATTCTCTTTTTTCAGTGTGTGATCTTACATCACACGTGATTGGTCTGTGTGTTTACTGCACCACAAAATACACTATGCAGCGATGCAATGCGTTTTTCGGCATCGCAGCGGCAGCGGCGTGCAGATAACTCTGGGACCAATAGCGGCGGCAACTTTATGCAAATAATAAGCAAGATTCGCTAGGCAGAAGCCAATCAGCGCCATGCAAATAGGACTTCAGCACCACACCACAGCCTGAACTACAGAGTGAGAAACGGAGAAAAGGCTGATTACAGCTTTTTCAGACTTTTTTGTCTGTAGGATAACAGAGATGGAGGACCAGCTGGTCCTGAGCTGGATGTTTTAGCAGGATTCACCGGGCGACAAAAAAAGAACAGCGTCTGGTTCATTCACAGCACTGAACTACAACTCTACACATTCTTGCTGGTGGCAGATAAACTACTTGCTCTTTCAGGAGACACGCCCCAAAGCGGAGAGAGAAAGGTGGAAAAAGTGATTGGGAGCGATTCCGCATCGCTGCAGTGCGAACAAGAAAAGTTACACCGCTTTAAATGAACACTGTCAGAATTAAATCCTTCTCTGTAGTTTACCGGTTTGGGTTTGCATTGGACAACATCTGGGTCCGGACCTGGACCGCGGACCGTCTATTAGTGACTGCTCTAGTGTGTTACTTTAACAAGGCAATGCTTCTCCACATGACACTGTCATCACACGAGCTTGCATTAAATACACACATTCTATGCCATGGGCAGGCACATCATCAGATCTGTCTCTGGTTGAAAATGTGTGAAATGCTACTGGATTCACTATCAAGGTCCGTCTCCATCTCTATGGAAAAAAACTGCAGAAACGGCTTTAATATTCAAGTTGTAGGGGATGGATTATCACTTTTTAGGACATTATTAGGAACCTTTTCAACTCCATGCTGAGATATCTTACACATGTGATACACATGCATTATCCACTACATCTGTATGTGTAGCACAATTAATAATGCCCATATCTGAATTCATTTTGAATAATTTATTATTTGGTTCTAAATGTGTACAGTATATAATATTTCTCTCTCTGTCTCTTTCACTCCCTTTTCTCTTTTTTTTTTCTCTCACTCTTACCTCTTTCTTTGTTTCCTAATCTTTTAATCTGTATGTCTTTCTGTCTCTTTCTCTACCACTTGTTCTCTATCTCTCCTAGCCTTTTCCAGTCCTCGCTCTCCGGCGATTTATCATCCAGAAACAAACGAAGCTGAATCAAGCTCAATAAAAATAAAGGAGGAATGAAATTATGTCATATTTATGCACGAACGCATATTACACATAAAACAAAGCATATAAATAAAAGGAAAATGGATTAGAGGAATGGCAGCACACATTAGCCTATAGGAGGAGATCTCACGCTCTGCAGTGCAGATGCCTTGTGATTAGATAAAGAACCTGCCCACCCTCCTCTCTGATTATATATCCTGTTGTTTGATTTGATAACCCACACAGCTAATTTCCAACCTCGCTCTAATCGAATCTCTCTAACCTCGTTACGTGTGTTTGGAGATGCAAGCCAGTGGCGGGCAGACGGACCGGACTATTTGCAGGCTCGCTACGCCGCGCATATTCTTTACTAATGATCCCTGCTGAGTTGACTACTGTTTAACAGGGTGGAGGTGGGCACTCCTGCCAAATGCGATGGGGCAATTTCAAACGCCTGAAGCGATTTTTCTCCCAGCAACATTTTAGCTAAAAATTCTATTAGCCCAGCCCAATAATGATACAGGAGCAATTACGGTGGGACGGTGCGGGCGGGATGCGCCGGCTCCTGGGGCCCGCGGTGAGTTATGAGAGGATTCTGATGAATCCCGCCTCTGTATGTTTCTCTTCCCTGTCAGACTCGCGCCTCACCTCTGGCGACCCCTGTGCTCTTCAAAGCCCCGCGGCTCCCTGCCCTGCCCCGGCCTATAATTACATGCTCCCAGTGCCTGTTAGTCTGCTCCAGGCGTCCGCCGGCTGCTCTTAAAGGGCCCCACTTCAAACAGGGCTCGGATTCAGGGCCATTAAACAGGAACAATGGTGAGCAGCTCTGAGTCGCCCTTTAATCTGCTTCCGCTCCAGGGTCGAGCCGAAGCCGCGGCACAGCGACACGCTCCAAACTTCTTACGGAAGAGTTCACCCAGACTGGTGCACTTGAGCGGGATGAGGTGGAGACTTGCTCCCTGATGGAATGGAGCTTTCCTGAGAATTCAGTATTTGGAACAGTTTCTTTTTGTGAGGTCAGGTCTATAATTGTTTTTGGGAAAGCAACTAGTTGCTTAAATTTCATACAATCACTGTGTATTTTTTAAACTTTATTAAAGATCTACTTTGAATGAACATAATAATACAAATATAGAGGAATTGTAAACTTCACTCTAAAGCACCTTTTAATGTTATTAAAATGATTAATTTAGCTTTTTTCATAATAATAATAATAATAATAATAATAATAATAATAAGCTACTGTATTTAAATGTGTACAATAATTGTCTGAAAGTTGTGTCAATATGAATTAAGCAAGTAAAGTCTGACCTCAGTGACATCACAACCTTCATATTTTTTGTTTTCAAGGCACTAAAGACACATGTTGCCTGTTCAGCTATTAATATTAGATTTTTTTTTAATAAAGTGGCAGAAGTTCATGATGAATGGACCAATAGAAATGCAAATGTTGAAAAAATCTACTTCTGAATTTTTTTTATGAAACCTGTGATTTGATAGAATTTGATAGAAATTTAGACACTATTTAGACACCTTTATTTTCTAAAAACCTAAACCTACTTCCCATAGTACCAGTCAAACTTTCAGACACACCGCATTTCAGTCTTTTTTCATTATTTTTAAATGTTGTGCATTGTAGATTTATACTAAAGTCATCAAAACTATGATGGAAACATTTTTATTTATTTAGTTAACAGTTATTAATAAAACAAAAAAAAAAGTTAAAGAAACAACACTATGTTTTATATTTTAGATTCTTCAAAGTAGCACCTCTTGCTTAGACGAGAGTTTTCCACATCTCAGCTGGATTTTCTCAGTCAGCTTTATGAGGTAGAGTCACCTGGAATTCAGGCTTTCAGTTAACAGCTGTGCTGAACTTAACAAGAGTTAATAACTGGAATTTCTTGTCTCTTAATGTGTTTGAGAGCATCAGTTGTAAAGTTGTGAAGAGGTAGAGTTACAGGTCTACAGTGAATAGCTCTATTTGAATAATGTTCTAATCCATATTATGATATGCAACTACTCAACTAAATAAAGAAAAACTACTTAAAAGAATGCAGTTTAGTCAATACGAAACATATCAAGAACTTCACAAGGACAACCAAAAACATTGTGATGAAACTGGCTCTCATTATGACCGCCCCAGGAAAGTAAGAGCAAGTGTTATCTCTGTTCCACAGGATAAGTTAATTAGAGTTAACAGCACCCCCGATAAGAGCACCTAAATGCTTTACAGAGTATTTTGTTACAAACTTTAGAAAAACAAACTTTTAACTTATTTTTAAAATGGTTAATAGTGCTGGACATGTGTTCACTTTTGCAGTTAAAACGAGGAATTAAAATAAATTAATGTATCTGTAAGAAAAATGGTTTATTATACAGTAACTGATTACAGTGATACTTTTTTAGATATCATTTTATATATATATTTTTACTTAAAGTTCAACTTATATAGCGCCTTTCTAGAAACCCAAGGACGCTTTACAATTTACACACAACCATTCATACTCAGCACTCATCCACACACTGGTGAGAAGCGGCAGCCAATAGCGCACAGCGTACTCTCAACCAGAAACGACCGTCCAAATGGAGGACTGCATCGGGCACTACAGCATTTACCCAGTACAGAGTGCCAATCCATATCTGGGCACAGTCATACATACATTTACCCCTACACTTACACACACACAACTTACATACATACCACACACATGCACACTAGATCAATTTAGAGTATTTAATTTTTCTGGGCAATTTAGAGTATCCAGTTTACCTGATCTTTTTGATCTTTTTGTTTTTGTACTGTGGGAGGAAACCGAAGTCCACGGAGGAAACCCACGCAGACGCAGGGAGAACATGAAAACTCCACCCAGATAGGGACTTGAACCCGAGACTCCAGTGCTGGGATGCAAACGTGATAACTACTAAGCCACCTCAATGCTGTATATATTTTTACCAAATATTTGAGCCAATTTGGAAGGCCAATTACACAATTTATATTTCTTTGAACTTCCCCTATCACTAGTAATGCCCCAACACTCAACACACAGGACAGACTCTGATACATCAACTAAAAGATCCCTGTACTGACCAACATTACAGTCAGAGTGATGAGGGGGGAGAGCACCATCTACCCACCCAGAGAGAGCATGGCCAGTTGTGCTCTCTCTGACTCTGGCTGCTGATGGACAAGCAGCATGAATTTGAATGTATTTGAAGCGGCGATCCTGGGATCTGATTCTGACAGGGCCTTGGAGGGTGGAGCAAGCAAGTAACAGAAAGTTTGTGTGTAAGAGAGAGAGAGTGAAATAGATAGATAGAGAGAGATAGAGGGAAAGAGAGAGAGAGAGAGAGAAAGAGAGAGAAAGGGCGAGTGTCTTTTGTTCATTGTGAATTCATGCACAGTGTTTGGCTGTAGTCGGAGGCCTGCCGCTGAGGTGGCTGGGCTGATTAAAACCCGCTGTCTGTGAGCATGCTCATTTGTGTCAGTCTCTGGGGCGCGCACTGCTCCGCTATGATAAATGGGATTTGTGCTTGCACTAATATCCTGACTCCGAGTCGTCAGAAGTGCTTTCAGGCAGCGGCCGGCTGCAGGCTCGGGCGGCCGCTCGTTGGTCAGCGGCTGGCCAGGCCTTTCCTCAGTCCTGATGGATGAGGTGGCTGCTAGGCCGCACGGCTCTGCTCTGGCAGAGGCTCAGGCCTCGCTCTCTGAAAGTGCTGATGGGAGCTGGAAAGCCTGCTGTGAGTTTGGGAGAAGCCACAGCCTAGCTGTGGAAACATCCAAGTTTAAACACGGTTTCACTGACAGACTGCAGCACTTTTGAATTCATTAGCAATCAGTCTTTGTTGTCCTGCTTGATTACAAGATTTGGGTGGTTCCAGAATTAGAACAAAAACATAGATAAAGATCTTCTTTTGCATTTTGAATAAAAAAGCTGGGTAACACTTTACATTAAGTGCTGACTATAACTAACATGAATTAATGCATTAGTTACCAGTAATAAGACATGCGGTAAAACATTAACAATGCTTAGATAATGTTAATTAAACACGGAAATACAGCAATAATTAGTGTTATTTTCACATTAACTAACATTAGAAGCAAAGCATTTGTTAAGATAACCAATAAATCATACACTTTATTTATAATGTTAACTGATGTTAGGTAAACAAGTAACAACTGCTCTTCTAGTCATTTGCTTATATGCTGCAGCTATATGCTATATGCATACAGTCATTGTTAAATATTTATTAATTAAATATTAGTTATAAATATATTTGGCTGTGATAACACTTAAGCAGTGGTAGCCAATTACTTCTTTTATTTACTGATGTCAGTTAACTAATAGAATATTATATATTTTACATTTTTACTCCTATTATTGGAAATACATCTCCACATGGATTAGAATTATTTTACTATTTTTCACTTCATCAGATATATTTATTTTACTGAACAGAGCTGTCTGTATAAGTGCTTAGTAATGTTTAACAGATGTTAATAATGCCTAACAAAGGCATTATTGGTTAATCATGGTTTATATTTACAATTTGTACATGTAAGTTGAATTCCAACAAGCACTCACACACACATATATATATATATATATATATATATATATATATATATATATATATATGAAATGAAGCATTAGCACCATCCAGACTAATATTTACTTGATAAATATGAACAATTACCGTACGCATAACTGCAGTACACAAGCAAATGACAAGAAGATGAACTAACACAGTTGTTACTAGTTTACCTAACATTAGTAAAGTATATGATAATAAAATATATGATTTGTTGTTCATCTTAACAAATGATTCTATTGTAATGTGAAAGTAACATAAATTACTGCTGTAGTTCCATGTTAAATTAACATTACCTAAGCTTTGATAATGTATTACCTCATGTCTTATTATTATAACTAATGCATTTATTCAGTTTAAACAATGTAGTTTATTTCCACATTTGAAAGTGTTCAGGGACACACATGACCAGATTATCATTGTAGTTTTATTTTGATTTTTTATGTTTATTTTCCAGATATATATTTTACAGTTTGTCCTCCTATAATTTCCTTTTTGTGGAAAATCTCCTTAAAATGAGAAGAATAAGTTGTTCATTGAATCATGTGATATTATTAAAATAATTATTAAGTGTAATATATGTATTATTGTTTATAGTTTTTTTTTGCACAATATGTCTCATTTAAGGTAATATACAAGTATTTCTTGCAGAGGTTCTAGATAGAGATAATGATAATAAACTGAACTGAAGGCATCAAAACTATGAATGAACACATGTTGACCTTTATGTACTTAACAAAAAATGAGCTGGCCTCCACAGTCACCGGACCTGAACCCAATCCAGATGGTTTGGGGTGAGCTGGACCGAAGAGAGAAGGCAAAGGGGCCAACAAGTGCTAAACACCTCTGGGAACTCCTTCAAGACTGTTGGAAAACCATTTCATGACCACCTCTTGAAGCTCATTGAGAGAATGATGCCAAGAGTGTGCAAATCAGTAATCAGAGCAAAGGGTGGCTATTTTAAAGAAACTAGAATATAAAACATGTTTTCAGTTATTTCACCTTTTTTTATTAAGTACATAAAACTCCACATGTCATGTGTTCAGTCATAGTTTTGATGCCTTCAGTGAGAATCTACAAAGTAAACAGTCACGAAAATAAAGAAAACGCTTTGAAAAAGAGAATGTGTGTCCAAACTTTTGGCCTGTACTGTCTATATAAGATACCGTGTCCCATAATATACTGACCAATGTGCTGGACTGAAGTCCTCAAGGGCAGGATCTGGGCTCCCCTTTGATAAATGCTGCCCACCTCATAGCTCAGATTCAAACCATTTCAAGAAGCTGCTTTATAGACAGCTGCCATTAACAGCACATGCTATTCAGTGCTAAAGTGTTGGGTGGTAATGAAGCCAGCCCCCCGGACCACTTATCCCCTCCTTGCTCTTTCACACTGATCATCCTAGTCTGACGCAAATAGAGCTCTAGTGCTCTGTCTTAAAGCGTGTGAGACACAGCAGTGTCTGCTGACTGGACACTGATATGCAGAGTCTATTACTTCAAGCCTGGGGGGCCGGGGGGTCTTCAGGTGAGAGAGGAGCTCAGACGGACGGGTATTTAGGCTATGGGGACAGTTCATGCCAGTTGGATTAGAAGAGTTTGGCAGTGGCTGTGAGCGACTGATGGTGGGGTGAGACCTTCAAATCCCACGGAAGGTCCAGCATCCAGCGACTGCAGGGTCAGCACAGGACACTGGCCACTCTGCCACCTCTCAGACATCACGGTGGAAGGTGTTAAAGACCTGGCCTACACCCAGTATGGGGGGTATGTGTGAGGCGAGACAGCAGTCGTCAGGGTTTAATTCAGAGAAAAGCTCTCTACAGCCTGGACCACTAGAGCTGTTCTGAAGGGCTTTGAATCTTTTGATGGAAGAGATTAATAACTTTTTGTTTTTTGGCACTTATAGTTATTTTTGACTAACCAACACAATTTTCCCTTCACCATATATGTCTTCAACTAGCCAAGATACTAATGTAGCTGTCAAATAGTAGTAGAAGCGCACATTGACTAATTAGGTGCTCTTTATTCACTTTATTCACTTTATCTAATCTAATACTGCTAATTTTTACATTGCTTCAGTCCAAGCCAATAATATGTGACACGTTAATGAGTTATTATTATTATATTAATGACTAACACTCTACACCCTCCAGCTCATGATAATTTTTTAATAAAACTCTGTCCCAAATTTGGTCTTTACCAATACTTGTCTACTAGGTATGTCTCTCCCATCATATGGTGAACATCTCGTCATGTGAAGTCATGTGAAGTTACATGGCTTCTTTTTGGCTTATCATTACTGAACAGCTGAGGAGAATGTTAATTGACATATCTACAGTATTACACCCACACAGGCTAGCATGAAACTGGGCAATGGAGGAGGAGTCAATGACTATGGCATTATATTTACATTGCAATTACACCTTTTTCACCCTAATATTCAAAAGCTGAAAACAAATGCATATACTTCTTTGTGATGGTACACTGTCTGGAATAGGAAAAATGGCAAAGTCCTGTTATATGACACTACCTTGTATTTTAACATAATTCTTTTACTTGTCAACAAATGTATGTGTACAGTTGTCCAAGAGAGAGAGAGCTCAAATCATGGTTTATACACTGCCTGTCCAAAAAAAATCTGTACCTGGATTTAAGTAAGTAAATGATGTGGGGTTGATGCTGCAGTTGGTCAGGTCTAGGTTGGGCAACTGTATGTGCTGCACTTACCTGCACTCACTCCTGAAGGCTTATGTTACCTCCCAGCCGCTGCACTCCTCCAATGAATGTCGACTAGCTTTACCAAACATTCACACAAAGCAATCCACTGTTCTCATACAGAGTTCCCCAATGGTGGAACAAACTACCTTCCACTACCAGATCAGGAGAATCTCTCGCTATCTTTAATAAACTCCTGAAGACAGAGCTCTTCAAAGAGCACTTACTCTCCTAACACCTCTAACTAACTACCTTCCACTACCAGATCAGGAGAATCTCTCGCTATCTTTAATAAACTCCTGAAGACAGAGCTCTTCAAAGAGCACTTACTCTCCTAACACCTCTAACTAACTACCTTCCACTACCAGATCAGGAGAATCTCTCGCTATCTTTAATAAACTCCTGAAGACAGAGCTCTTCAAAGAGCACTTACTCTCCTAACACCTCTAACTAACTAACTACTTCTAACCTCATTTCCTTCTTCCCCTTCTTCCCCTGAATGTGTGCCACAATCAAAGCTAAAGGTGCTCCAACCAAATTTTACAGTATGTGAGCTTTTTTTTTGGACAGGCAGTGAATGACACCTTGCATGCATGGTGTGTGACAGCAAACTGTTGATCTAGGCACTCACCATTGTTCCTCCGCTCACAGAATTGTTGGTTCTCTCCACCAAGACAAAACAGGACTTGTCACTGTTGACCCACTGCTATTTTAAGTCTGGCACGACTACTCACCAAGTTTCATTACTGTCAATTAATTGCTTTTGTTTGCAACAATGACAGTAATAAGCAAATATGTCACCACATATAAGATTGCATATAACATTAAAAATCTTGTGTTGCTTTTTATGGACTTATAGACAAAAAGATGCCACATTTTTATGCACCTAATATTTTGTTAGGTTTTTGACGTTTTTTTTATTTTTTTTTTTAGCTCAGTTACTCTTTATCAACTGTTGTAACTGCCAACTAAATGGTGCAATGTCTGGGAGTGTAGATAAAATATAAAAAAAGTAAAAGAAACAAGAAATAAGCCAAAGTCAATTATCATATTTTTTGCACTATAAGGCGCACCGTATTATAAGGGCACACTCTCAATTAACATCTATTTTTTTGGTACATTTTCATACACAAGGCGCACCAGATTGTAAGGTGTATTTTAAGTGGCACTTGTTAGGAACAGGGGTGTTGTCATGTTTTCCTTCTAATTCAGCAGGTCTCGTTGCTGGGTGGCGAGACCTGTAAAGCTAAGCTAAATGAACTAAACAAAACTGCAATTCTGAAAAAAACATTTTCTTTTAAAGTCAAATGAGTGCTGGATGTTAACTTTCACAGATTTCTTTTCTGAAAAGTATTTATTTGGGCGAGTAAAGAGCTAGCGCTTAGTGCAGTTAGCAGGTAATGCTAATGCTAATGCTCCTTTAGCAGTGCTAGCCAGTGTAAGCAGCAGGCTACAGGCTGATAATACTCATCTCTGAACAGAAAAAGAGCTAGCACTTAGTGTGGTTAGCGGCTAATGCTAATACTGCTCCAGCAGTGATAGCCGGGGTAAGCAGCAGGAAAATTAAAAGATAAAAAATATGGTACTGGTCATTTTCTTTTTTTTTAGCCTGCCACAACCCCCCCCCCTCTATTAATACCTTATTGTTTATTTATTTGATTATTTACACATTACAACAGTCACTAGTTTTTGTTTTTTTCTTGTTTTTTTGTCTTTTGTGAGTATAGTTAAGGGGGTATACAATTACAGGGATTTGGGGGTAAGATACAGGGGAGGGTGCTGGGGGAGCAAGAAAGGGGGATAATTGGGGGAAGATGAGATAAAGGGAGAAAAAGGAATAGAAAAGAAGTTGGTAAGCAAGACTGATAGAGAGAAGAAGAAGAAAAAAGTATATCTATCTATTTGTATGTTTGGATGACTAAACTGGTCATTTTTTTCTAAAGAATAGGAAGAGTCTTTACTTGCACTTCGAAATGTCAAAAATGCATGGGTACAGTGGTCTATTAGGCCTGAGCAGTTGCCCATTTGTGTTTGCACAAGTTTTGTAAACTGCCAGAGTAGATAAAGGATGTAGGAAATATGAAACCAACAAAATAAACCAAAGTCACTGTACGCTGTAATTTTTCAAACAATAAAATCAGACAAGAAAAAAAAAATAAAATTGTATATTGAAATGATACAGACATATTTATTAATAACTCACTTCCCAAAAATTTAAATCCTTAAATATAATTTCTCTCTCCTTCAATCAATTGACTTGCACTTGTCTATTTATGATCAGATTAACTAGTAACTCTATATTCTCGCAGAAAACACCCACAGCAAATAATCAGCTGCACTAATAAGTTCATTAATGTATAATTAGTGATTTGCACGGATGGGGGAAACGCTGTGCTGTGAGTGTGATGGCCGGTGAGGAGAGGCGTTTTATAGATATGTACTTTGGCAGCAGTGTGTGAGGAGACAGGTGGCAGGAGGTTATTTCAATAATAAGTAATAATATCATCAGCTCGCTCTCCGTCTGTCTGAACACGTGCTGATGAAGGCGCGCAGGGTGTCGAGCTGTCCCAGCATGCTTTGCGCAAAATAAAAATAGCCCTGTCACAGCTGGGCCGCAAGCAGAGCGGATATGGTGAAAGCTAAACAGGCCCAGCACCCCCCCTCCCAACACACACACGCACACACACACACACACACACACACCTATACACACAGTCACCTGATGAGCTTTATATTAAACAGGCCCCTGTTGGGCTGTGTAATATCATTCTGTAATAATGCGGGCCTATATAACCGCTGTGTTCTGAACTTTCAGCTGCTTTCATCAGTGTCGTTCAGTGTCTTCTCCATCCATTCCTCCATTCCTCCATCTATACAACAACTATGAAATTGATTTGTGGGCTTTGATGTGTAGAATATTATTTATGATCACGTTTTGATTGGATTTACTGTAAATATACCTGTACTGGGTTTCAGGATTAGATCCCAGGCCTCAGGAAAGCCTTTGCACGCTGCATCCACTGGGAGGCACCCTTATCTGTGACTTGACTTTAATTGGCCAGGTGTTGTGCAGAAGGAGGAAGGTGCAGATGGAACAGAGAGAAACTGATTTTAATGACATTTTCTGGTATAAAACCTGAAATTTAAATAATAATTCTGACAATCATAAAAAAAATACTGTATTTGTTTTCACTATAAATTGGGGAATGACAGAATTTCATTCACACTTTTTTATTATTATTGCACCATAAAAAGTGTATTAGAGTAGTAGCTGAGGTATAGTAATATTTTGAATGAGAACAATGTAAAAATCTACATGCCCAAATATTTGAAGGAATTAAGTTAACATAAATGCTTAATTTCAGGAAAATATGGTAGTCTCATGTTTGTGTAGCGCAACATTAATAAGTATTGGCTCCAATGACCACCTATTTGCATATTGGGTGTCTCCTCCACCTTTACTCGCCATCCATAACCAATTATTTCATCCATCTACCCTCTATTATGTGTTTTCTTTTAGTACAGTATATAATGTGGTACAGCTGTCTGGTATCAGTGTTGAAGGCTATAAGAACAAGTTACTCCTTTTTCTGCTGCAGAGAACGAGCTTATATTTGCTGAATTTCACAATTGTCACTCATGCAAAAGTATTACATCGCTACCTGTAACACTGACATCTACCTGTAACATAGATTTAAGCCTGTAAACTGTGTTCAGTATTCTGATCAGAACCATTCATCCAAATTTCAGTCCTGGATTTTGTTCTTGCTGGAAGTTAAAAGAACAGTTATTGTGTTTGACTGGTCAGTTAGCACAATGCCTACTAAATAATATAAATCCAGGACTGGATCCTGTATTGAAAGTCCAGATGTAAAGAGAGTTGTTTTAGTAATGTCAACATAAATTAATAGTTTAGTTTGTTATTGAAGCTAAAATCATTTAGGTTATTAACACTTAAATGGTTTAAGACTTGCCTTACATTTAAGTTGCATTGATGCAAACTGTTAATTTGAAAACAATCAGATAATAAGGTTGAGCTGACTTGAAGTAGCTGTGTTCATTCAACTTGTTAACTTGATTTAGGAAAACTTCATTCACATATGTATTATCTTTTTAAGCAATTTATTTAAGTCAGTCCAGAAACTCTCCCTTTTTAATTTCACCTGAACAGTAAATAGTAATAGTGCTGGTACCAGTAATCATACTGGTTTAAGCTGGTGATTGTAAAAATTGATAAAAAGGTAAAAAAAAAAGGATGACAATTATTTTGTGTTAATACTTTTCAATCATAAACTCCGACATCATTTTACATTTTACATTTATGGTATTTAGCAGACGCCCTTATCAAGAGCGACTTACAACAGTGCTTCAAAGTTACTTAAGATATCCAAAGCTAGTTTGTAGACTAGGATCAAGAGATACACAGAGCTTAATCATGTTAAGAACCCTAGGAACCTTTTTTTTTTATTTTTTATTTTTTTATTATTATTAGTTTAGGAACTCTTTGAAAAGATGTGTCTTCAGTCGACGTTTGAAGACCGTGAGTGACTCTGCTGTTCTGACATCCAGTGGAAGTTCATTCCACCACCTTGGTGCCAGCACAGAGAAGAGTCTGGATGTCTGTTTTCTGTGTGTTTTGAGTGATGGAGGTTCGAGCCGAGCCGTACTGGAAGCTCTAAGAGCTCTTGGTGCAGATCTGGCTTTGACCATCGCCATCAGGTATGAAGGTGCTGGTCCGTTTTTTGCCTTGTAGGCCAGCATCAGGGTTTTGAATCTGATGCGGGCGGCAACAGGAAGCCAGTGGAGGGAACGCAGCAAAGGAGTCACATGACTGAACTTCGGAAGATTGAAGACGAGTCGTGCTGCCGTGTTCTGAATTAACTGTAGTGGTTTGGTGGCTCGCAGTGGAAGACCAGCCAGTAGAGAGTTGCAGTAGTCAAGTCTTGAGATGACAAGAGACTGCACAAGCACCTGAGTGGCATCCTGAGACAGAAACGGTCGAATTCTTCGGATGTTGTACAGGAGAAATCTGCATGACCGAGTCAGATTTGCAATATGGCTCGAGAACGATAACTGGTCATCCATTACTACACCGAGGCTTCTTGCTTCTGCCGATGGAGTGACCAGTGAGTTCTCGAAAGAGATGGAGAGATTGTTGTGAGGGCTTGTAGTTCCTGGGATGAACAGAAGGTCAGTCTTGCTGGGGTTGAGTTTTAGGTGATGAGAACTCATCCACATCGAGACATCATTGAGACATGCTGAGATGCGGGATGAAACCTGAGTGTCGGAAGGAGGAAATGAAAGGATTAGTTGAGTGTCATCAGCATAGCAGTGGTATGAGAATCCATGAGAAGATATTATTTCACCCAGAGAGCGAGTATAGAGTGAGAAAAGAAGAGGACCAAGCACCGAGCCTTGTGGAACCCCAGTGGAGAGTCTGCATGGAGCAGATGTTGCCCCTTGCCAAGTTACCTGGTAGGAACGGTCCTCCAGGTACGATGCAAACCACTGCCATGCAGAGCCAGTGATTCCAAGGCTGGTGAGGATGGAAAGGAACATCAATATCATATGCTGTCATTAACAATATAATAACCTTTTAATAGAAGACTCCATAGGCAATCACACAAAGACAAGAATTTTAGACAAAAAAGTAAAAAAGTAATTCAATAAGGAAACAAAATCTGAAATAGATGTTTTTGATTTGAAGCGTAGGCCACCAATCACCTAAGCAAATGGGTGGAACCAAACTGGTGGCAGTGGGAAAACAGAAAACAGAGGGAAAAGGCATATCATTACAAAAACAGTGAAGCAGGCGTGTAAATGGGGTATTTTAATGGCAGGTGGAAGCTGGTGATTGGTTGAAGTAGTGCTGGGTGGTATGACCAAAAATGTAAAAATTTCAAGAGTCTCATGGTTTTACGGTATATCACAGTATTTTTATTATCATTATTCATGTATTTATTTATACATTTTTTGCATGATTGGGCTTTTTTATATGGCTGTGGCTTATTATTCTGTCAAGAGTAAAAGAAGCCACAAACCTATAAACATATAATACAAAAAAATAATAAGGCTTTAAATGAAGGCTTTGATTAACAACATTACAGAATATATGAAGGTATCTGTTTGCTTTAACCAAAAAAACAGTTGCAGAATTTACAGTTGCAAAATAACTTCAAAATAAAATATACCAACAACTCTACTAGTGCAAAAAAAATTAATATCATTGAAAAGTTACTTTATTTTATGTGAAACTCATATATTCTATGAAGATTGATGATTATGGCTTATAGCCACTGAAAACCCCCAAAACCAGTGTCTCAGAAAAGTAGAATTATATATAAGACCAGGTGATACTTTTGGCAGTGTGGGCAGTGTGCCAAGTCCTGCTGGAAAATGAAATCTGCATCTCTATAAAAGTTGTCAGCAGAGGGAAGAATGAAGTGCTGTAAGATTTTCAGAGAAAACACTGCACTGACTTTAGACTTGACAATATGGTGTCACATCAATGTCAAAAGTTGAGGACATAAAAATACCTGTTGAAAAAAAAATAAAATTTAAAATTTGTTTTAAAATTGTGAGTGTGTAAATGAACTTTTCTTGAGCACAAACGTGAAACTAGCAAGCAAAATTAAGTGAATCGTGTGCACGATGTAGAAAATGTTGCTCTCGAGCTTCATTTTTCTCCTCTCGGGTGCTTTTTTTGTGTGAATTACCTGCAGCAGCAGTTTGTGCTTGACTGAGTGTTTTGCGCTCGAGTTTTGAAAGAGGTGGTTTTGACAGTTTGGGAGTGGGCCCGGGGTCACCTGCCTCAGCGAACGCTATTGGCTGATATCTCCAGAGTTTGTGACGGACCGCCTACCTCCAACCCGCTCTGTCTGCCCTGGTTTAGTCCCGGAGCGACCCGCTCGGCCTGCTCGGGTTAAGTGCCCGGAGCGACCCGCTCTGTCTGCCTGGATTTACTGCCCGGAGCGACCCGCTCTGTCTGCCCGGGTTTACTGCCCGGAGCGACCCGCTCTGTCTGCCCGGGTTTAGTGCCCGGAGCGACCCGCTCTGTCTGCCCGGGTTTACTGCCCGGAGCGACCCGCTCTGTCTGCCCGGGTTTAGTGCCCGGAGCGACCCGCTCTGTCAGCCCGAGTTTATTCCCGGAGCGACCCGCTCTGCCTGCACGGGTTTAGTGTCCGGACCGACCTGCTCTGTCTTCCCGGGTTTAGTTCCGGAGCGACCCGCTCTGCCTGCCCAGGTTTAGTGCCCGGAGCGACCCGCTCTGCCTGCCCGGGTTTAGTGCCCGGAGCGACCCGCTCTGTCTGCCGAGGCTCTCGCCTGGAGCGACCCTCTCTCACCTGTAGCGACTGTCTCTCGCCGGCTCTGTCTGCCTGGGTTAGCGCCTAGAGCAAACGGCTCCCAGTGCAGTGTCTACCAGTAGATTTTACAGCACTTTCTGCTGCCTGATAAATACTATGGAAATGTGGATTTGGCACACTGCCAAAAGTTTCCTGTATCACTTGTTAGTGAGTTCAGGTCTGTTTGAATATTGTGTTCTTTGAGTTATTGTGAGCTTATAACTTCATGAAGCACACAAAAATTGACCATATTATTCGTAGATGAGGGAATTAGAAAGTCTAAACTGACTCTGGTATAAATGAGGTGATCAAAGACAGGATATACTGTACCTGTCTAAACTATAGTTGGTACAACTTTAAAATAAGGCTCCTTTCTAAAGGGTTTATAAATAGTTTATAAAGAAGTTTATTAATGTTATTATTAGGTTATAAATACTTTATAAACCATTAATAAGCATTATAACACATACATAAAAAGGATGACAGTGGCCTGTTGTTTGCCAAATAGTGATTTTACATTAATTTATACTGTTTAACCTCAGATCTTTTTTGATGCTTTTTTTTTCATTGTCTGTTTCATCAGTCAGCATTAACATATCTGTTATTAACTTTAAGTATCCAGATTAATCTTGGATTAAATGTGGTGTATATTAACATAAGAAAAACATTAAATAACTAAAATGTAAGTCTATATATATATATATTATTTTATTAGATATGATAATGCTGATTGATTGAAAAAAAAAACCCCAAAAAAACAAAGTAGGACATTATGTTTTATGTGTTATAACTACTTATCAATGGTTTATAAAGTATGTACAACATAATTATTGACCATTAATAAACTCCCGCATAGACTGTTTTTTTAAACCCTTTATAAGGAAGCATTATTTTAAAGTGGTACCCTATAGTTTGAATGTAAACGTGACCTGTAGCCTCTCCTCTGTCTTCCTGCTCCCACTCATTCCATCCCAGCCGTCTGTCCATCCAGAGTGTGGAAAAAGTTGGGTGACACTTCACAGTTTCTGTGCAGTCTCAGAGTAATTTAGTGCTCCGCCTCAACAAAAGGGACGTTTTGTTTAAATTTCCCCCAAAAATTACAATGGAGCAATTAAAATAAATCTTCGCTTGCACTTCCATTAACCCTGGCTGGTTTTGCGTTTCTCTGCCCGAGGGCCCGACGGATCTGGCCTTTCTCTGATTTATGCTGTCTTCCTCCAGAAATCAGAGGGAAAACTCCCCCCACCCCCCGAGCACTTTCTTTAGCCATACATACAGGTCCCCTAATTTTTTTTTTTTTTTTTTTTTTTAGCTCTGAGGAAAAATAATACATTTTCCACATCCATTATGTTACATCATAAATCTTACACATGTAGCCGAAGCCTTCAAGGGAATACTGGGGGGACAAAGGAAGAATGCAGTATTTCATACACACAGGCCAGCAATGTTTGGGGAGGTACACTGAAGGAATTGGAAATGCATTAGGTGTTTTTCTTTGGAAGTATGTTGAGACAGGTATGATAACGTATGGAAATACAGAGTGAAGTATTGCCCGAGGCCTACACGAGACACATGTTAAGGAGGCAGTGATCAAAATGAATGAGAGTGAAAAGGGCTGCTTTAGCACATGTATTACCAACAAAAATAAACAAGAAGTATAAAAAAAACTCTAATAAAAAGAACTATAAAGAATAAAAACAAAAAAAAATGAAACTTTATATACTATAGAGTTTTATATATACTGTCCCAGTCAAAAGTTTGCACACACCTTAAATTCAGTAGTTTTTCATTATTTAAAAAAAGAATGAACTGCATTGTAGATTAATCCATCTAAGTAAACCTCAAAACCGTAAAGAAAAAGCATATGGAATTATTTAGCAAGCAAAGAACACTTAAAAAAGTATTAAACATTTTTTAATATTTTAGATATTTCTAACTAGGCACCTCTTGCTTAGATGACACCTTTCAGTTCAACAGCTGTGCCTTGTCAAGAGTTAATTACAACTATTTCTTGCCCTCTAAGTAATGTTGTGAGAAATAGAGTTGGTATACAGTGAATAACTCTATTTGAGTTCTAATGTGTTCTAATCCACATTATGGCAAGAAATATTTAACTAAGTAAAGAAAATAATGACTTTAAGAACATGTCACAAACTTTAAAAGTATTCTCAAGTGCAGTTGCAAACACCAAATATTATGATGAAACGGGCACCCATCAGGACCGGCCCAGGAAATGAAGAGCTAGAGTAACCTCTGTTGCACATAATAAGCTCATTAGAGTTACCAACCTCAGAAACTGCATTTTTGGTTTGTGTTAACACTGTAAAGTTAATAGATGTATTATTATGTGTTCCTTAATAGTCTGGATGATTTCAATATTAATTTAAAATGTATATAAAATAAATCATGTAGATATGTTCTAATGTTTGTTTAAAAGGACATTTATGACTAAATTTGAACTGAGAGGTAGCTAGGGTTAGATATGTAGCTATGTAAATGTGCGACTAGAATAGCACTGCTGTATAAATTAAAATAGCACTGCTGAAATAAATGTGCTTTATTGGATTGTGTGATTGTTTAAATTGAAGTTTTGTAATTGTTTTTTTTTTTCCTTTGACCAGCAAGACCAAAGTATGTGTAGGCAATAAAATGTATTTAACTGTGAAAAAAGTGGCAAACTGAATAAAAAACATTAAAAAAAAACTGTGTTTATTGTTCAGTATTTGGTTAGAAGTTGAATATTGTTTGGTCTTAGCCAAAAAACAAATATATATTGCATCCCTACTATAAAAAACTAATTGTATACAGAATTAACTGTATTTAAATGCGTTCTTTTAAGTGTAGAAATGTAGCAATACTGTATATTTCACACTATATTTCACGCCTGATTATACTGTAAGGCGCATTATGTGATACTAGTAAGGAACAAGGGTGTCGCCAAGTTTTCCTTCTAATTCAGCAGGTCACCGCTGGGTGGTGTTGGTGGGTAACTAAATTAAGTAAAGCTAAGCTAAGTAAACAAAACTGTAATTTTTAAAAAATAAATATTTTCTTTTAATGTCATACAAGCTCTGGATGTTCATCTACACATATTTATCTTCAGAAAGCTGTTTGTTTGGGTGAGTAAAGTGCTTCCTTTTATTTACAATAAACTTAGACTTCCAGATTTCCTCTATAGATGGGTGCAGCAATATTAGCTAACTGCTATCGCTAGCCAATGTTAGCAGCTAATGACAGTGACAGCGCTACACTGAGAAACCCTGAGAGTTCCGGTAAGACAGGATGCTATTAGCCAGCAGTTTGTCTCACGTAGCTTGTTTTAACATGGTAAATGTGCAGGTTACAGGTCGATAATACGCACCTCTGAATAGAAAAAAGCTAGCGCTTAGTGTGGTTAGCGGGTAATGCTAATGCTGCTCCATGTTAAAGGCTCCTATATGATGCTACCATGTCTAACAGTGAATATAAAGACCACTGGGTTAGTTAGCATAGCTTTTTTTTTTTAAAAAAAGTAAAGATGAGCCACTCATACTGGCTACAGAAGAGGTGAGGAAAGCACTGAAGCGGGTCTCTACTCGGAAAGCAGCTGGTCCAGATGGTATCCCGGGTAGAGTTCTAAAAGCTTGCTCCAGCCAACTCGTGGCCCCCTTCACGGACCTCTTCAATGTCTCCCTGGCACAGTCCACAGTTCCTGACTGCTTAAAAGCCACAACAATCATCCCTGTTCCGAAGAAATCCTCCATCTCCTGTCTGAACGATTACCGTCCCATTGCTCTCACACCCATTGTGATGAAGTGCTTTGAGAGGCTGATCTCAGCTCACATAAAGAACAGCCTACCCAACACTCTGGACCCGCATCAGTTTGCCTACCGAGCAAACAGGTCCACGGATGATGCTGTTGCCCTGGCAATGCACACTGCACTCAACCACTTGGAGGGAACAAACACATATGTCAGATTGTTGTTTGTTGATTTCAGCTCCGAATTTAACACCATCATCCCATCCAGACTGGTCTCCAAGCTTAGCACCCTTGGAATCAGCAACTCACTCTGTAACTGGATCTTGGACTTTCTTACTGGTAGACCTCAGTCCGTCAGAATGGGGGATCACACCTCCCCCCCACTTATACTCAACACTGCATGCCCCCAAGGCTGTGTGCTCTCACCTCTGCTCTTCACTCTCTACACCCACGACTGCTCTGCTAAGCACAGCTCCAAAACCATCATCAAGTTTGCTGACGACACTACAGTCATTGGTAAAATTACCAACAATGATGAAGGAGCATATAGGGAGGAAGTGGAGCTCCTGGCAAAGTGGTGCGCCGTCAACAATCTCTCCCTCAACGTCAACAAAACCAAGGAGCTGATTGTTGATTTCAGGCGGGGGAACAGAGTGCACGCACCCCTGAGCATCGAGGGAGCAACAGTGGAGAAAGTCAGCAGCTTCAGGTTCCTTGGTGTCCACATCTCCGAGGACCTCACCTGGTCACTGAACACATCTCACATCATCAGAAAAGCCCAGCAACGCCTTCACTTTCTCCGGCGGCTGAGGAGTGTCGATCTACCGCAACAGCTCCTCTGCAACTTCTACAGAGCCACTGTAGAGAGCATCCTCACAAGCTGCATCACAGTATGGTACGGCAGTGCCACTGCTGCTGAACACAAGGCCCTGCAGAGAGTGGTGAAGTCTGCCCAACACATCACCGCAACTACCCTTCCATCCGTACATCACCTCTACAACAAGAGATGCCTGAGGAAGGCTATCAGCATCTCCTCCGATCCTACCCACCCCAGCCACTTCCTGTTCCAACCCCTGCCTTCCAGGAAAAGGTACAGGAACATTAGAACCAGAACCACCAGACTGAAGAACAGCTTTTTCCCACGTGCTGTGAAACTGCTGTCTCCAGCAACACTAACTTCAACCTGAACAGTACACAGACTGACCACTGACCGCTCCCAGTTTCCTACATGGCCACTGATTGCTTCAGCACAGAGACTGTATGCACTTTGCACTTTAATCATTTCACTTATATGCACTCTGCACTTTAATCAACCTGGCCTACCTCTACTATTATACACATATGGACTATACACAATGTACCGCTGTCACTACTGCACTTTAAACACTTTAACTTTAAACAGTACCTCATCACACAAACATAAACATACCAATAATCTTATTGTAACTATTGTTTGTGTCCCCTGTACTTTTGCCCTATAAGTGTGTTTGATGTCCCCTGTACCTTCTGCCCCTACACTGTGTGTTTTGTTTTGCACTTCTCTGTATCTATCGTCTGAGCACTATTTACTCTGTCCTACACTTTTCTTGTCTGCACTGGAGATCTAGCCTAATAGTGTTTCGTTTTACTGTACAACCCTGTATCAGTATAATGACAATAAATTGAATTGAATTGAATTGAATTGAATTTATTAACATATTTTTGCTGCCATATCAAAACATTGTTACTCAATTTACTGTTCAACTTATTAACTTTTCTATTAACCAGTTTTTTGTTTTTTGTTTGTTTTTTTAGGGGATAATATGTAGGGTTGCCACCCGTGTCAGACAAAAATCAGGAATATACCAGAAATATACGGTTGATGTAACAGGATCAGAGACGGCTTTGAGAAATAGGGTTGTTCAAAGATATGAATATTTTAATTACATTAATTATGAGAAGGAACTGATGCTTACCTGCTTATCTAAGTACTGGTGTGAGCTTTGCTTGTGCTTTTACACCTTCTTGGCAAAGAAGTTAAGGAGGAAGAGCTCACCAGATAAAAAACTAGGTAAGGAGATGCCTATGATGTGTGTTTCAGACATATGTGTGTTTTCTTATCTTCACCTCTATCTCTTAAGATAATACACAGTAAATGTCTATAGAGTTACATGTGAGTTAATGTGGTGATGTCAAATCTGATGTGCTCGCCTTCCTTAACATTTGATTCGGGATCAGTTGGAGCCGCCTGTACCGACTGGATAGTGAAGTCACATGATCCCATAGCACCAATAAGGCACAATTGTGCACGTCAGCAAGAAAAAAAGACACTTTTAATGCAGGCAGAAAAAGTCTAAAATAGTCAGTTAAACAAACCTAGTGAAAACCGGGACATTAAATTAGATTTTTATTTTAAAAACCGGGACAGGGGGCAACCCTAGTAATATACGAGCGCTGAACAGAAAATAGCTAGTTAGCGGCTAATGCTAATGCTGCTCCAGCAGTGCTAGCCAGTGTTATCAGCACACTACAGGCTTGTAAAGTTCATACATAAGGTGCACTGTATTAGAAGGCACACTGACATTTTTTTGGGAAAAATTAAGGATTTTAAGTGCCCCTTATAGTAAGAAAAATATGGTATCCTTTCAAGAGGACTAAAATATGTTGGACACAAAGATATTTGCTAAGTTCTAGCTGTAGATTTGAGCTCCTTACAGTTACACACCAAGTTCAAAATATGATGAGCTTCACTAACAGTCCTTGTTCACACAGATTTCTCCACATGTATATTCCATTCTGTGAAATGCTGCTGTTAATGCCTTTCACAAGGCCAGTAAATGGTGGAGGGGTTGTCATCAGGATCACCAAGGTCCAAGTGGTCATATCCACTGTCCCAGGAAACAGGTGTGCTGAGAGCATTTTGACCAGAGAAGATCTTCAGCCTCTCCAGCTACTGCTACTGAATAAAATAAATCTCCCTTATTCACCTCAGTAAAAAAAATACTGCACACAGAATTTCCTCAGTCGTCAGCCGCATTTGGTGCTTCCTAATTGCAGATAGAAGTGGAAATGTAAAGGAAAACTCTTTCTAATCACAGCAGCAGCAGCAGCTTATTTTTAGCAGAAGGTGAAAAAAAGGCCGAGCTCAGGGTGGTGAGATCATTTGCGCTCGGGGCCGGCCAGCGTTAAGAAATGTCTAAGAACGCGTGTGTGTGTGATGGAGGGAAGTGTAGACGTGTCACTCCACACATACCTTGTGAGATATTAGGAGCCTGCAGCGCTTGCTGTAACAGGTCTTTGCTTGGTCGGTGCATTGCGGCCGGCAGTTCTTCCTCTCGCTTTACAGGGAGTTGCATGGACCTGCCTCGCTTTGGGCCAAATCACACCAAATCAGCTCTAACTCCATAACATTTCACTTTCTACAACACCGGCCACTCTGCACTCAGCTCGTGTATATGTGTATATTATTAAAAACTCCTATTTAATAGTCATATATCTAACAGTGCTTAAAAACAGCACTGGGTTGATAGTTAGTATAGCTTTATTAACATATTGTTGCTGTCATATCAAAACAGTGTTACTCAACTTACTATACAACTTATTCAAAATCAGTTATTTATTGATAGTGTCATCTTTTTCCTATTTTTGGGTAAACTATGAGCCCCCCCTTCTAAGTACAGTACAAGCCAAAAGTTTGGACTAACCTTTTCTTTTTCAATGCGTTTTCTTTTTTTTATGACTATTTACATTGTAGATTCTCACAAAAAACATCAAAACTATGAATGAACACATGGAGTTTTATGTACTTAGCAAAAAAAATCACCTGGCCTCCACAGTCACCGGACCTGAACCCAATCCAGATGGTTTGGGGTGAGCTGGAGCACAGAGTGAAGGCAAAGGGGCCAACAAGTGCTAAACACCTCCGGGAACTCCTTCCTTCAAGACTTTTGGAAAACCATTTCAGTTGTCTACCTCTTGAAGCTCATTGAGAGAATGATGCCAAGAGTGAGCAAAGCAGTAATCAGAGCAAAGGGTGGATATTTTAAAGAAACTAGAATATAATTTTTTCTTTAGTTATTTCACCTTTTTTTGTTAAGTACATAAAACTCCACGTGTTCATTCATAGTTTTGATGCCTTCAGTGAGAATCTACACTGTAAATAGTCATGAATATAAAGAAAACGCATTGAAAAAGAGACAGTGTGTCCAAACTTTTGGCCTGTACTGTATATACCTTTACAAAATGACCCCATTTTGATGATAGGACATTAATATAAAATGTGTGAATGTAATATTTTGCGATTTTCAATGTACCCCCCCACCCCCCTAGAGTGACCACTGATCTTTTTACTGTTTATTAAAGGGAAAACATGAAAATAGTCAAATGAATTGTTGTTTTCACATAAGTGAAATCACACCCTTGGCCAAATTCCCTCAATTTAATCAGTGTCAAAGATAGCATACATCAGACAAATTGCTTGTCTTTAATTAAAAAAACTGCAAAATTTCTAAATGAATTATGAATTTGTGTCTCTGCGCTTAAGAGAAATTGAATATATTAATTTTGAAACAATACAAATTCAGAAACATTAAGTAAGGGCCTGAATCGCATATTTGCAACCAAAATCTGTTATGAAATATGGTAGCTTGCCTGGCAATTTGTAGGTCCCTAGAAAGTCAAGGAGCCATGCTAAACAACTTCTATAGAAGCCAAGGACCCCTAATAGCCAGAAGTTGAAGTCAGAGCAGTGCCACAACGCCTTATCCATTTTCATAAGGGGCCCTAAAACACCCTTAGACCCTTACACCCTTAGCATGGCTAAGACCCCAAGACGCCCTGATACCAAAGTCCCAAATAGCCAGAGAATCCTTAAAATTGAGGGCCCTCAGAAATAAAAATATATTGTAGCATAAATGTTGATAGGCATCGCAAAATGTTTTGGCAGGTGCAATGATCTCTGTCATTGCTTAAGGAACCCAATGTAGCACCGTCATTTTTTAGAGTGTAATTAATGGCATTACATTAATTTTACTTTAAGTAAAAGTTTTAACTGTAACCTTACATTTCTCTTATTTCATTAAATTTACACTATATTTAAGATTAGACTAGATTTTAAGATGCAATGCACACTTTATTGCAGTGTTTGAGACTATACTAGGTCAAAAATCTTTTTTTTTTTCATTGGGTTGCCACTCAAACAGTGCTAAAATGATCAGACCACCTGTAAGTTTTGTAAAACGTTAATCAAGCTGTAATTTTCTCAAGGGAGGATAGAGAAAAACACTGACTAGTCCGCCCCGGAGAGTATAAAATCATTGCGCAACACCTGTTAGAGAACAAATGACCCCGTGACCTCACGAACTTCATAAACTTATTAACATCTGAATCAGACTCATGATGACATGTTGACTACTCCTACTAGCTAGCTATTACTTTAATATGTCAAAAGTTTAATAGTTTAATATTGCTTAACAGAAAAAAGCCACATGTTGGACACATTATCACCACCATCGCCATTTATCTGGTGCCACAGAGTCATCAGGTAAACAGGGGAGGGGGAAAAGAAGATTCCAGGAATTCTGTGTGGATTATATCTCCTGCGATGTGAAGGCAGGTTATGCTGAGAAACATGAAACAGCCCAAAGTCTCTGTGTCTGCTGGATGAGCTTTAGAGCTTCAATCAGTGATGCTCAGATTTCAGCCGCCCCCCTGCTCCTCCAAGAGAATCAAAGAATTAGGGAGAGGGAGAAAGAGAGAAAGAGAGAGAGAGAGAGAGAGAGAGAGAGAGAGAGAGAGAGCAGGACTTATCTCTCTTTTGAGTGCAGATGAATGAACAATCAGTGCAGGTCTTCCTCCCTGCTTCTTTGAACTGAGGAATTAGATCCACCTCAGACAAATTAGAGAAGCCTCTCTCTCTCTCTCTCTTTCTCTCTCTCTCTCCTGCTTGCTATAGCCTAGTGTTCTCTCTCTCCACCTCTCTCCCCACAGTCGCTCCATTCTTCTGCAGGCTGGGCTGAGGAGCGGCTCTGCCGGAGGCTTCAATGGGCGGCACTGATGAGGCGCTGCGTTTTAATAAGACCTGTCTGTCACCGCTGGATTCCAGCAGTCACACAACTTCACCCTAATCCTGCCAGTCATCCCTCTCTCTCTCTCTCTTTCCCTCTGTTTCTCAGAGACTCATCCCTGCTTTATGATTGATCCTGGACTGCAGTTTAGACAGTAAGGAACTCTGTCCCTTTGCATCCGTTTGACACCAGTCAGCTGACCACAAGAGTCTTCCTAATTCTGAAGCAAGAAGCATTGCTTGATGTGAATCATGCCTCGCACAAAAGAGCTCTCAGAAAACTTGTGTTCAAGAATTGTTGACTTGCATGAAGCTGGAAAGGGTTACAAAAGTATCTCTAAAAGCCTTGATAATTATGTGTGCACAGTAAGACAGACGATCTACAAATAGAGAAAGTTCAGCACTGTTGCTGCTATTCTCCTTAGGCGTGGTCGTCCTGTAAAGATGACTGCAAGAGCACAGCACAGAATGATCAATGATGTGAGGAAGAATCCTAGAGTGTCAGCTGAAGACTTACAGAAATCTCTGGCACATGCTAACATTTTTGTTGACAAATCTACAATAAGAACAAGTTTAGAAAGGTTTAAAGAATGGAGTTCATGGGAGAACACCACAGAGAAAGCCACTGCTGTTAAAAAACAACACTGCTGCATGTTTGATGTTTGCAAAAGAGCAGCTGGATGTTCCACAGCAGTACTGATTAAATATACTGTGGACAGATGAAACCAAAATTGAGTTGTTTGAGTTGTTGTGCTATTCTTCACCGTCCTGGTGTGTTGGGGCATCAATAGTGATAGTGGGACAAAAATTAGAAATAAACTTAATTTTAAAAAAAAATCAGAAAACAGAAAGTTAACTATTACACTGCCTGATACATTGCCAAAGTTTTGGGGTGTGAAAACAGGGAAATCCACCATAGATCCCCCATAAACCTGAAAGAACAAATTAAAAATGAGTCAAAATACATAAAACATTTAGCCTTTGGTAAATATAGGTTTTCTAGTTGTACAGCCTTGCTTGGCAGGGTGCTGTTCTACAGCTCCTTAGCTGGAGCTGGAGTTTACTCTAATGTTGAATGAACCAGTAGGGCTCAGTAATTTCCAATAATTACAACAGAACAGTACACAGGTAGTGCTAGTGGGAAAATGCTGGAGAAGGTTCTGTACGGAACCTTCCGCGTCTTTTAAATGGTCTGTAACACATACATTTACATGGGCCCTTTTGGGTTACTGTAAGTGTCTTGAGTAGCACTGGTAAGGTAAATTCATGATTATAATAGCACTACTGAGATGAATATATGATTAAAATAGCACTACTCGGGTAAATGTATGATTAAAATAGCACTACTGAGGTAAAGGTATGATTAGGGTAGTGCGTACAGCGCAGTACATCACTGGGGTTCAGCTCCCAAACCTTTTGGATTTATACACCAACTGCTGCCTGAGGAAATCCAAAAGGATCATGAAGGACCTGTCCCATCCAAGCCTTTCCCTGTCCTTACAGCTGCCGAGTGGAAGGAGGCTCAGAAGCTTTAAGACCAGAACCAGCCGGTTCCGAGACAGCTTCTTCCCCCAGGCGACCAGGCTTTGGAACAGCCCACTGTCACCCATACAAACTCTGCTCCCTGCACTTTACTTTATACTGCATCTATCAGTCTTTCCCATTTCATACAGCATTCTGCCCCCTGTACTTCCCACTCAACTCATTCCTTACCTGCACTTACTCATAGTTATTCTGTCACCTACGGGACTATTTCCTCATTTCCACACACACTCTAGATATCTGCATATCTACGTCTGTGCAATATTTGTTCTGTGCAATTTTTGTCTATAGTGTAAGTTATCATATTTATTGTTATTGAGTGTATTGTGAATAGTGTTTATACTGTAAAGGTATCTGCATGTCTTATTTTATATTATATATATTTTTTTACTCTTCTTGTAAATATTATTTTTTGCACATTGGTGGGAATCTGCACCCAAGTTTTTCACTCACATGTACACCTGTACTCTGTGACGTGACAATAAAAATCTTGAATCTTGAATCTTGAATAGCATTGCTGAGGTAGATCCAGGATTAGAATTGCACAACTGAGAATGATATATGATATTATGTTTGATATATATAGCAGAAAAACACGTAAAAATCAATCAAATATCAAATTATTAAACAATAAAATATAGTGAAATTAATCATTAAAGTGTAAGAAAATTAAATAGTCAAAACTTCTGACTATGATGACACCAACAATTACTTATTACATCATAAAGACATTCTGTTCTGCATTCTGCAACTAATAGTCCAGTTTAAACCAGCCTAGCTGTGATATAATAACAAAAGCTGATAACTGACGCAATTCAGTTAAGCATCAAGCTTTTCATTAAAAATAACATGTTTGTCTGAGCTCCATCTTTTCAGTTTAATCTGTCCATGGCAATTTGATGAATTTGTATAAACTCATATTAAATGAACTGGCCAGTGAGATCTCCTAAACATTACAAAATCTATTTTATCTCACGTAACACTTCACTCAGATTTAGAATTTATCACCACATGCTTTATTTTCCACAACTCATCCATGTGAACAGCAGGAATCACCTGGCAGCAGCAGCAGCAGCAGCACCTGATGAGGAACCGTCACGCCATGCTGACTGAGCTCTGCAACTCAAACCATGGCAAGCAGCATATCTTCCTCAGATACATGTTGTCATAATATGACAGGTTATATACAGGCAGTGCTTGGCGATGCCCCCATCACCTCCATGCTTTGCTGACAGCCCCTGGCATCCCAGGGAAGTGAAGTTTTGGCACTGGCTGCGAGTGCAGTGCTCCCTGAGTGCGACAGAACCCATCTTATGTGAAAAACAAACACAAGCACAGGTGTGTGTCTGGCAGGTGCCCTCCTGGCCTTGGCGCAGGAGCGCAGGACTGCCGCGGCTCGCCACGGTGTGAATAAGCAGCGAGTTCCGACACAGGCTGTCGAGCACACAGATGAAGCGGTGAATCAACAAGCCTCTACCGCTCCTCTCCTCTCTTCCGCTCTCCTTCACCTTCACGAGTATCTGCGGCAGAGCTGTCTGAGGAACTCACACACTACTGTTCCAATGCTTTGAAACTACTTTAAAAAGTTTGAAATTTGCAGTTTTAAATATTTGGCAACCAAAACTATTCAGCTGAAAATGTGAAAAAAAAACCCACTTCAGTGCACAATTCCTGTATTTAGTGTTCAGACAAATGACAGGTCAAATCGCAGGGTTCCATCTAATGTTAACATTTGAGTTTTTAAGTGTCTTGAGTAACTACTGAGGTAAATGTATGGTTAGAATAGCTCTGCTGAGGATTATTTATGATTAGAATAATCATGAGTAAGACAGGCTGAAGATAGGTACAGTGCTGTCTGGTTAAGTGAATGTGTGATTATGATTATGAAAATGATGAACTATTAAGGTACACGTATGATTAGAACAGAACTGCTGAGGTAAATTCATGATTAGAATCACACTGTTGAGGTATATTTATGATTAGAATAGCACTGCTGAGGTAAATTCATGATTAGAATCACACTGTTGAGGCACATTTATGATTAGAATAGCACTGCTGAGGTAAATTTATTATTAGAAAAACACTACTTAGGTAAATTTATGATTAGAATAGCACTGGTCAGGTACATGTATTATTGTTAAACACTACTTAGGTAAATTTAGGATTAGAATAGCACTGGTCAGGTACATGTATTAGTGTAAAACACTACTTAGGTAAATGTAGGATTAGAATAGAAAACTGAGGTATAATTATGATTAAAATAGCACTCCTGAGGTAAAGTCTTGATTAGAATAACCATATTTAAGAAAATTGATGATTTGAAGTTTATGACACTGTTAAGGTAAATGTATTGTGCTTTTTTTGGTATGTCTGTTGAGTTTAGTGTTCAACAATGTTTTAAAATTGTAGTTTTGTCATTGTTTTTTTCTTTACAAAGTTAGAAACCTTTATACAATTTATACAATGGTAAAAAAATAATTGGTGACATTATTGAGAAGCTGTTGCAAAAAAAGCTGTGTTTACTATTCAGTATTCAGCCAAAATTCGCTATTTTGTTTGGTTTTAGTTTTAGCCAAATATTTTCCATTTGTCAAGAGTGTCATGAAATAGAACCTTGAACATTTAAAATATTTTATGGTTTGTAGTTTATAAAGGTTTAATCTGCAGTTATTAAGCTGAATAACAGGTTCTGAATAAAAGAACACTGTTAAGAAGTAATTGCAAGCTTTAGGGTTGGTAGTATACGTTCCTCACTCTCTGCCTGATCTACTATCAGCCTCTGTGTTTAGAGTATCATGTCATGTTTAGAGCCTGGTGTCAGTGGTGAGCGGCTGGATGGTGTGGACACGGTGTGGGTTATGTGTTAGGACTGGTGGAATGGGGGCTTCGCGTCATATGATACTAACTCCAGCCAAGTCCTGCCCTAGGGGAAGGATACTGCTCACAACACATTCCCCACAATTCCTCTGGCACCGGCCATCACTCCGCAGCGTAATTTAAAAGCGACGAGGTTTGGTGTGAAATTAATGGTGTTCATTAGGCTGCTGGCAACTGTTACCATTAACCTTCACAAACACAGGGGAAGTGGCTGTGATTTTCTCATACAGTTTCTCTCTGTGACTCTACCGTCTCTAGGTGGTCTCAGTTGCCTTTTGGAGGGGATGCGGTTTGCCCCCTAAAATAGTCTGAGTGCCAGATGGGCTTTCGCTCAGCTAAAGGCTCTGGAATTGGCTGCTTTAAAGGTTTGAGGTTAATTTACACCGCCACGCATCACATCGGCACTCTTCCTATGATTTACACCCAACTGAGGGGTTTACATGCTATTTTTGGGGGGTGGAAACACAGAATGATGATGAAGAGGAGGAGGAGGGGTAGTGTCGGGTTGAGGGGATTTACTAGGGCCGTGGTCGGCCAAACCCAGCACTTAGTGTCCATTCATCACTCGGCCACTGTCACTGCGTGCATTTGAGTGGACTTTGCCTTTTGCGCGGTGAGTCTATCCGTCACCCTCATTAGCGCTTCTCATTTGTCTTGCTGCGGCTGCTTTAATGTGCGATGTGGTCGACATTAGTTCTCGCTCCGGAGGCCCGAGCGCCATCCCTCACCTCTGCTTAAAGCCACTGCATCAATCTTACGCTTTAAAACGGCTCTGTGGTTCCCGGGTCGTGGTAAAAGCTGTGGCTATACTGCCTGAGAACACAGGCATGATGTTCACCCACTTCATTCAACTGCTGCTGGATGAATGTTTTCCTCAAACGACACACAGTCAAGTCTTAAAGCACACTGACATGAAAAAAAAATCATGGGACAAGACCTAATATTGTATCAATTAGCTAAGAAATGCTGCACTGAGCTGTGGTATATGCACGTGGGGCATCCTGCATTACACCTCGTTCCAAATTAGTATGCAAATTATATTTTACCCTGATTTTTTTAAATGGTCGATGCAAATGACAGTCAGTGTCATAAAAAAACGAATTTTATTAAACAAACTTCCCGATGATAACAGTATATTCTTCACAAATTAAAATTTCAAACTGCACTGTTCCAATATCTAATATCTAATGTTTTCATACCTTGTCCAAGGCACTGCACTATTTGACGCTTTTTCGGCAGCAGAGAGATCCTTTTACTTTCCCATGTTGCTTGAAACCTGTGGCCTGCCTGCTTAATAATGTGGAACATCCTTCCTAGTAGTTTTCCCTTCATTCAGGCAGTGATTAACCCCACTCACAAGATAACACCTCAAAACTTATAAAGGTGTAAGTGTTCCCAAGCTGTCCCCTTAGGTAATACTTCACAATTAATTTTCATATTGCTATCCAGTGACTTGTCATATCCAGTACTGTCTATTGACTATTACTAACTATTATATTGTATATAATTTAGTACCGTATATCATTGCTGTCACTATAAGACATTTTGACACAATGTGAATATGATAAGGGAGTTATTCTTTATATTTTATCAGAATTGTATGATGAATGGACCAATAGAAACAGTGCCAATGCAGATGTGTAGGACACCATGGTCCATGTTCCATGTTTTTCAGTTTTTTTTTCAGTTTTACAACTCAATAAACAAAATCAATAAATATATACACCACAAAGACAACTATCTATTTGTAGAACAATGTAAACGTGCAGTCCTTTCTCTTACACAAAATAAAATACTATATCTTAAACATACGTTATGTATAGACCACATTTCAAAGTCACTTTAAAGAAGAAAATCAAGGTGTTATCTAATAAAAACAAACAATGTCTTGAAAAACACAGTCCACAGTATTAATCATTGTTTTTAATTGTCTTTAATCAATCAAAGTTTTTAATTGTACTACTGTAGAAATTTGGAGAAATGGGATGGAAAGATTTCTTTTTTTGTTTATAGACCAGAATGTATACTCCTATAAAATAAGAAAATTAAAGGATTATTAAAAGGCACCACTGAAGTTATGAAGAACACTAATATTGTTCATTATGTATGTTTCAAGCAATGATGCTGTAATTATTTAAATTAATAGTATGACAAATGTAGGAAAATTGCGTACTTGGTTGTATATAGACCAGAGTTTGGAGTCTTATAAAACATGAACATCAAAGGGTTATCATATAACACCACTGAATTCATAAATATCTCATTCTCATATATTATCACTGTATTGAAGGTATATGTTTCAAGTGATATTACTAGGGAAAATGTCATTCGGCTTTACATAAACCAGATTTCATACCTGCAAATTTGAAATGATTTCAAATGCCACCATTACATTCTTGCATAATCTTTTTCCATACTATTAATCATATCAAGTTATAGTACTGAAGCATTTCTGAATAATAGGAGGTCAAACTTAGGGAAAAAGGAGGGTTGGGGGCACCACACTGCATTTGTGCACTAAATACATTGACGCTTACATAGAAAGTTAGCAAGTTTTACAATCTTTAGAAAAACCCTGCCAGCACTCTGTAGAAGCCAAATGAGCTTCAGTTCCTCATGTCCAGTGCCAATCATCAGCAAGAGGGGCATAAAGAGGGGCATCTCCACTAGTGCACCGTGAAGCAGAGGAACTGCATTCTCTGAAGTGATGGATCTCCATACAATACTTTTTACGATGAGTAGGATTGAGTTGGTGATCCAGAACTAATGTAGTCCAAGCACAGTATTAAAAAAAAAAAAAGAAAAAAAAAAAACAGTAAGGCTCTCGACACTGAATGCAATCAAATCTTGTCAGCAGTGTTCCAACATCTAGTGTAAAGCCTTTTCAGAATAGTAGAGGCTGAAGGAGGATTAACACTCTATTAATACCCTTGATTTTTAATACCAGACAGACATCTACAAACAGACACATTTCTACAAACTTTGGGACCAGTGAGGATACCTTTTTTGTTCTAGACTACAGAATTCCTCACGATGCCCCGGCAGATGTTTCACTGCATAGTTTTGACAGTTTATCACGGTAAGTCTTGGCATGTTTCCAGAGTGTTTTGGGTAATGGCGTATGGAGGATGACACCTTTGAAGATGAAGCAATGCAGCATAATGGTGGCCACTGATGCAGACAAATGCGTCGGGGTTCCAGATCGGTGGGCAATTACTCTTGGCCTTTCAGCGCCGGATCTTCTCGTGTAGCTACAGTATCAGCAGGTGCTGTGGTATGAACAGCCGCGGCTGGGTCTATCTAAGTGTGTGTGTGTGAGTGTGTGAGAGTGTGTGAGATTCCACATGCCAGAGTGTTTGATTATGCTGTTCCTGCCGGGTTTGATGTCCTGCCTGTTTCAGGAAGCCACTATGATTTTTACAAGTCAGAATTGTAAATCAACTGTGAGATACGGCCTTCATGCTGTAACTGTCTCTATGCTTCTCTTTTTCTATCTCTCTCTCCTTCTCTCTCTATCTCTCTATCTCTCTTTAGGTTGTCAGTACAATGCCAGTGATAATTATAGACAACAAGAATCATTCCAGCAGAGTTTTGAGTGTGACGTTATAAATAAGGCCTGTCCTCTGCTTTGACTGCAGCCGCCATGTTAACACAAGCCTGGCAGATTTATCAGTTTTGGCCTTGAGAGTGGCGGAGTGGTGTGTTTTTGGGACAGGTGGACGGAGAGAGACTGATAGAGGAACGAGCAGGTGCTGAACGGACGAACAAGCAAGTGAGTGAGCGTGCAAAGAGGCCACATTTGAACTGCTGCCATGTCATGAACGCTGACTATAAATCGTGGTCTTGCTTGTCACACGGCCGGCCCTGCACCCCTCTCCCACAGCCCCAGCTCCCCAACCTCCCCATCCACCCCGCTCTGTTTATTTTCAGTCGGCCACATGCTCCACAGTCCTGCCGAGTAATTATTTCATAAAGTTACACCTCTGTTGCCACACTCTGGACTCCCTTGGCCCGCACTTTAAAGGCTGGGGCGTGATTGAGTGCAGTTGGTGGCCCTGCCAGGGCAGAGTTATGCGGCTGCAGCGGTTCTTTCGCGTCCTCGGCGTGACAGAGCGAGGCACCTGACACTCCCCCGCGTCCACGCTCGGCCAAAATGAATTAATTCCTTATTTTACAGTCATGCAGCGGGAGCTATTTTAGCACCTCCGTCTGTAGTATGAATTAGAGCTGACCATAAAGATCTGAGGTAAGTATTTGGACCAGCCTGGAACACATGTTCGTCCTGCAGTTCTACCAAGGACATTACAAACTGAATAAGAGCGCTCACAGGTCATGCAGGGTGAGCACAGGTGTGGTTGGGACATTAAAAACTCTTTATCCTCCAAAAAGTGTGGACTTTTCTCATATACAGTATCACAAGAGCAGTGTTTCCATTTATGTAATCTTTCTTTTAAACTATGGGATGAATTACAGTCATTCATTCATTCATTCATTCATTCTGGCTGTTTTGCTATCAAAAACATTTCCTGAATTCTAATGTATGCACTCAGTGACTCAGACGCAGCTCCCTGGTCAGCAGCTCTAGCTCTGTGCAGTTCTCTGAGCTCACCAGAAACACTGTCTGAGTATTTACACAATTAAGCTTAGCTAAGCAAACTTTAAACACACAAGCAAAATTCAACACACAAGCAGCTATACATCATATTCTAGCTCTACTGAGTTAGTTAGTATCTTTGAAATTGGTAAATAACTGAACATACAGCCTTTTTGCTAGCTTACAATTACAAAGTCTTATACTTATAGAGTTTTATTATGCTGACAAAGCAAATATATGTCCTCAACAAAGATGCTTTACAGTTTCACTCTGGTGACTTAACGGACACATTTTGGACATGTTTTAAGCATGAATGTAGCTGCTGCTAGTATCTCTCTCTCTCTTTCTATCTGCTCCCAATGTGTCCTACTGAACCAACCATCTCGCACCATCTAAAATTATGTCTCACAACAAATGAAAATAAACTTACTCTAATTTTTTTGTTGCAAATAACAGGGGAATTCAACAGGGCTGATATTTTGTCTTAAATGTGAGGGTCGAAAAAAATAATTATGAAACGTGAAAGGGACACGCCCCCCTCTCAGATTTAATAGTGGAGATAGCCATGAAATCCAGCCCTTCTGTGCCTTTATATAAATGAACTTTCCTAACCCCCCTTCTAGAAAATCTCAACGCAAATGCATTCACATTGCCCAGGCTACAACATCTGATGCTACAGGCCACTGAGTAGCAACCTATTATCAAAATCCTATCCAATATTCTGCTACAAAGTACTTATTTATTATTTTTATATTTTGGTACTCTTTAAATCTTCTACCCAAAGCTATGTCCTTGTAAGTGGTGGTACAATTGACAACTGTGGTGGTTTATAATTTCCCTGTTCTAACATAATGTGCACAAAGGTTTTAGGTTATGTATTTATTGGCCTAAAATCTCTGTAGAATAATGTATACATATATTGTATATATAACTGTCATCTAAAACCCTTATATTATTTTTTACGTCAGTAAACCTTCTTAAGATTCATGCTAGGATGAGGTGAAAAAGTCAGAATATTGCTTAAACCAAATTTGTTAAACACAGTGATGGAATATATATATTTTTTAAATAGACAATGACATATAAAGCTTTTTTGATATTTCCAGTGCATTTTATAATACAATGTATTCTTTAATAAGTTTCATTCTTATTGCTTGACATCCAGTGTATACACCAAACACTTTACACCACAACCCTATACTCCCTACTCTACACTCTACACTCCACACGTGTGTCTGGTTTGTATAAAGCAATGGCGACTCTCAAGGTAATTGGTTCAGGTGAATCTGAAAGCTCACCTGGAACATGGCTCTACACTGCTCCCCCAGAACTGTCTAGTGTGTTTGTGCTCCCATATTTTGCTTGGAAAATAGCATTGAGGTGGTTATTGTGCATAAAAATAACAAGAACAAATTGTGTTTAAATAACATTACATTGTGTTATAGCATATTGTATTTACATTTTAAAAAAAATCACACAAGACTTATAGATAAAGAGGAAAAATAAACAGGAAAAATATACAGTATATATACAGTACATGTTGGGGTGGGGTTCCCTATGAACGTACACTATACCCACCAAACCAGACAGCCCTAAAACACGGAAACACTACACAAAAGTATTCAGTTACTACTCTAAAGTACTCAACTCAAACCTAATATATGCTCTTACAAGAGTGTGGAACTGATATATGAAAGTCTGGGCCTTAATGTGTAAGGGGTTAAAGTTCCAGTCCATTTCCTGTGGATAAACACACCATACTTTCCCAAAGCACTGCATCGAATTCAGGCATTCATTCTGCAGCCCATGACAGGCAGAACCGTCGGGAGCAGCAGGAACCCCAACTCCTGCAGGTGCTGCATCTGAATCCAACCAGCAGATAGCAGCAGCAGCTGCGCCTGAGCCCGAGAGCCTCGTGTCAAAGGCCTGTCTGCTCCAGAGTAGCCTCAGTGTAACGTCAGGTCAAGGCTAATGCTTCCCGCCACAGCGGCTTGAGGAGAACGGTTCTGCCCAGCACTCAGGGTCCACTCCCTGTGATCTCCAGCCCACCTTTACCACAAAGATCCCCCGACATCCTCCCTCCCGGGGGGCGATGATGTCATTTTCACAGAGCACTCTCTCTCAGCCGGTCTCGCTCTGGCTCGTATTAGACATGCATGCTCAATTTGAGCTTTAAGGAAACATGTCAGTTACCGTCAGCGTCAAGACTGTAGAAAAATGTCTGTACTGTAAATCTCCCGTCAGAATGTGGAGCAAAATATTTTTTTTAAGTCGTGATCTTTTGTTTATAGCAGATCTTTTGCTTGGGCTGAGCAATAGTCAAGCTGTCAATCAGGCACAGCGTTGCATAAGCTGAAAATGTTAAAACACTTTATTTAAACAGAAACGCATTTAACTTGTATATTTTTTAATTCAACCTCTATTCTATTGAACTCTAGGTCTATTGTAAACCTATTAATACAAATACAGAAATTATTTGGGAATTGGGAAACTATTGGTTTGATTTTCCATATAATTTGCAGTCCCACAAGTTAGATAAAAGACTGTCACTGGTTCTGCATCTTAAATTTTGACCTGTCTGTTCTCTCCTTCCGATCATTTCACACACACTGGTCCGGTTTGTATAAAGCAATGCCTATTCTCTAACATTAAACTGTCTAGTTTGTTTGTGCTCCCATACTCTGCTTGGTAAAAAGAACTGAAGTGGCATAGAGCCCTCTTTTGGGTGGGTTTTTTCATTTTTTACTTTTATTCAATCGCTAACCCACTGTATTGTATACTTAATGACAATGTTATTTTAGTACCTATTTAACTGCTAACTGTTAATTATGACTGTAATTCTATCAGGGTTTGTTCGGTCATGAAAAACCTGGAAAAGTCATGGAATTTGAAAGTAGTTATTTCCAGACGTGGATAAGTTTTGGAAATATAAAAATACCCAGAAAGTTTTGGAAAAGTCATGGAAGTTTGGTTTACAAATCTTTGTGTTAGAGTTTATCAATAGAGCATTTTATCAGATTCATTTAAGACCTACTATAATTAAGTTAAATTATAGTTTTAGTTGATTTTTGGTTTTATTGTACATGTGTGCACTGATGTTTTAAAATCGTATGGTCATGAAAATTTGCCTTGAAGGCATGGAAAAGTCACGAAAAAAAATCATGGAAATGTATTGGTTAAAATGTGTATGCATCCTATGAGGTGTGGGCTTGCATATAGGGTCCTGTATCGACGCTGTCCAATGAAACACAAGTATCTCCAAAACGGCAACTTTACAGGAGAGAGAAAAAACCTACTTAAAGGTCACCTTCCGCGAAAATCCGATTTTTCTTGTTTTTTGTGGAATACAGTAGGTCTCTCCGAGTTGAATGTGTACACCTGCACATTAAACTGTTTTGCAGCCCCCATTGTCTGCAGGAGCTAAGCAAAGAAATCCCCCCTCCCCCCCTCCGAAAAACGGGTGAATTTTGAATTATCTTTCTGCCTACGTAGGCAGAAACTCACAGACCAGCCCACCTTGGCTCGAGAAACTCCCAGAGGCGGAGCTGAAGCGACGCAACATCACCGCTCATCAGTTAGGAGGTGGGAGGCAGTGAGCGGCAGAGCGGCGGAGGGGCGTCGCAGTGCTCCTAGCCAATCAGAGGAGAGATATTTGCATTCTGTTTGCATGTATGAATATTCATGAGCAAAGCTGGAATCCGGTCATTTTGGACACACCCCTAAAACAGTCCATTAAAAAAGAGCTATACAGAGACACCTGAGCACTTTTTTTTTACAAAAACGGCTCACATGTCATTCATTCATACTAGAGACCACAACTAGACATTTTAAAATGAAAGAAAAAACGACGGAAGGTGACCTTTAACCTCCAATGGAAGTCAATGTAAAAAGTACTTTTATTGGTCCGTTCATTGAGAATTTTTTGGCACAGTGTAAGGGACAGTTTGTTTGTTCAAATGATCTAGTAAACTAAAAATCAACAAAAATGGAGACTTGTTTTTCATTGGATAGCAATAATATGTAAGCCCACACATCATAACTCAATCTGTCTTAACTTAAGTTTGGGCACTTTGTGTATCAATCAAACAGACAGACACTTCCTGTCAGGGTAGCTACTTCTTGTCTATATTAAACAAGTCTATCAGACTGCCTGACGACAAGCAGAAGTCTGGCTTGTTAGATTAGTTTGTTAGTAACCCGAGCTATAAGCGTATGGGTGGTAAAATAAATGGCCATGCTTTTATAGAGTAATGCCAATCATGCCACTGTCACCCTCTACCCCCAACCCTTCCCTCACCCCCACCTTCACCCCACATTGACCTGCAATGGCCCGTTTTTTTTTTTATTTTTTTTTTTATCTGTTCTTCTGCCCAGGTTCACCTCTGAGGGGGCATGTTTGGGTCTGCTGCTTCCTCATGAGTTAAAGCTGCAGCACAGTGATTTACTGTCTGTCAGATAAAAGACTGTCACTGGTTCTGCATCTTAAATCATGACCTGTCTGTTCTCTCCTTCCGATCTCTTTCTCTCTCTCTCTCTCTTTCTCTCTTTCTTTCTGGTTCACACCATCTCTCTCCAGCCACTGGGCATGTTCAGAACCGCACAGCTCCCCAAACAGGCGCGCAAGACCATAAAACGCACAAAGACACAAGGGCATGCTTAGAGCCATCACCAGTTCTTTCGAGTTATAAATAGAAAAAAAGCTAATAAACATTTATGGCGAGGCCGTAAATTCCCTCCAGTGGAAGCGGCCGACAATAAGTTCCGTTATCCGCAGCAGTGTCATTTGAATGCCCTCTGGTCCACGACCCATTACTCAGATGGCGACCACGCAGGCCTCACGCTGGTCATGCCCTCTCTGCTCCCCGCCCAATCAGTTGACTGGATGGAGCAGCCCTGACCCAGGATGTCCCCTCCGTGACATTATAAACAGCCCCATTAATCTGCTGCTTTGATGCGTAAAGCAGAGAGTGGCGAAATGTTATTGTCCATTAACTGCCCTCATCTTATTAGCCTGATCAATGTTATTACTGCCGGGTGATGAATATGCATACTTATCAATAACTGGTGGTTAACCAGAAGCAGCTACACTGAGTGATTAGAGTAGACGACAAGGACTATTGCATCTGCTCTGAACTTCTGAACTGACAGAAAGGATAACAATGGCTCTAGTCAGACATTTTTAACGATGGTTCAAGAAATCAAAGCCTCAAATGTGCATAAAGGCATCAGAATGGGTCTAGAAAGAGAGCAAAACCATTTATGGCCCAATCCCATTTCACCCCTGCCCCTACCACTTAAACCTACTCACTCTAAAGAAAGGGTGTCTTGATTCTTGTTGGAATAGATGGCTGTGGTGGAGTATTAGGGCTACATGGTACTCCAAATGAAGATTTCTTTTTTTAGTCACACAAGACAAGATACAGAATCCAATTGCAGATTTATTCATACAAAAAAACAAGGAAGCACAGTCAAACGATACAGAACAGGGAAAATAAAATAAAAAATCAAGGAAAAAAAAATACAGAAAAAGATCATTATTTACCGTATATACTTAATTATTATTAATAATTATGGATTGTTTCATAATATTTACCAAATATTCGTGCTGGCTATTACATAATTAGTAGTAGTTACTGAACAATTTATATGTTACTAGATAATGTATAATAATCAAGTAATTCACATTACCATTACCAAATTATCAAAAATGTTCATCCAAAAAATTCCTAATAATTCTGAAGTAATAATTGCTACTAAATAACTTAAAAAATACAGAAAAAGATCAATAAGCCAGAACAAACAGACGGAATACCAAAAACACTTTGAAATTATACAAAGAAGATGTCGCACAACAAGTACAGAGGCAACATCCTTTTATAATGCTGATAATAATGCAATAGGAAACAGAAAAGCATAAATATTAAAACTGTGGAGATAGTATCTCACTTTCACGTGTGGAAGGGTGACAATCAAAAACAAGAAATAATAGTACAAACTGAATAATGGTATTGAGCCCCATTAAAAATGACTTTTTTGACTGTTTATAATAAATATATTGCATACACATTCATGGAAGGAACATATGCAAGATTTACAGTAGAACAATAAACCTTCGTATAGCCTTCTTTTCACCGTGAACATTTTGCATGCATCAAGTATGCTCTGATCATTTATACTGGTACATTCATTATACAATTATAAAACAGTGTTAAGGACAGATGGTATTTTTTTAATTATGTGAAAATATGCCAAAAACAGGAAAAAATCAACACAAATACAAATGCTGTGGATGTGTAAGTTGTATAAGTAATTTTGAAAGCAATAGCATACTAATTCTGCTACTTTTTTACCCTCATGCTTAAGAATGATAATTTCAGACACTTACTAAAAGATAACAAATTTTCACCTTGCAGGTACCTTTGTTCTTTACATATTATAAAAATGTCTCACACACCCTAAAATGTACTTGTTAACCGTTTCTTTTTAAGACATTTTGAGACACTAAACTTATAGTAATAACTGGATTCCATTTCCAAGCAGTTACTACACAGTTGTTACTAAGCGGTTGCGGTATGGTGTTGTTAAGTGGCTGATATGGTGTTGTCAGATGGTTGCTATGGCATTCCTAAGTGGTAGCTTGGACAAAACAGAATTGTATACTGTAGTTCTATGTCATCAGCATAAATGACAGTTAAAAGCATCCTTTCTAATCAAATTTCTTAGATACATGAAACAAAGAATGAAAAAGCTGTGTTCCTAAAATGTAGCCTTGTGGAACCCCACAATTTAAACCATGATATTTTTTTTTATTGATACAGTATTTAGATGTGTGATTTTCTAGAAAATGCTTCTGAGACCCAGACTTTGCTTAGTGTGCAGTTTTCATTTTTTCTAGCTTTTTGGGATTATTAAGACCTAACAAGTGTAAAAACTAACAGTAGTTTATTTTAACAATTAAATATGGTCAGATGGATCCAAAAGTAAAAAAAACAAAAGAAAAAACTAATTCACTTTCTACAGTAAATAAATAAAATATATTCAAACGTAAAAATGGATGAGAATTTTGACCTGGCCCATGTTTCTTTTTGGACTGGCTGTAGAAACTTTTGACTGGGATTCCCGCCCAATTGTTTTTAATCAATTGAGCGTAGTGTTGTCATGTGACCACTAGATAATACAGAAGATCATGGTGCAGAAATGTAATGTCCCAATATATGGAGACACGGGCTCTCGGGAGGTTACAGAATGCTGAATGACTCTTGATTTTATAATGCCAAAAAATATCTAATTTATATTTTAACATAGAAATGATACAGCAGACTATAAATCATTGATATAAGCAAACGACATGTCTTCTTAATTGTTTAATGCATGCATTTCATTTTAAAATGGTCATTATTCTGTGATACATTGAAAGAGTTAGGAATCATGTCCTTAGAAATGGCCAAGGCCTGGAAAAGAACAGAAAATCAGTACAATAGAAACTGAAGGACTTTAAATACCTACAGGGAATCCCATTAAACCATAGGTCACTTTCATTCACACACCCCAGAATGTCTGTGTCACTGGGTCTGTGTGAGTGTATGTGTATATGTGTGTGTGTGAGTGTGTGTCTTTGTAACAATCATGAGCAGTGATGGATAGTGTTATGTTTTTAAAGCTAATTAGCGTCTGGGCCAGTATGAGGCCTCATTAATCTTCCGCCCAGTAAATAACCAAAATTGACAAAATAACCGAGTTTGGCTAATGATGGTGGATGTTGCCTTTGTTTCTAATGGCAGTCATTAACCTCTCAATGACTAAATAATAGCATCTTAATTAATTTGCTTCAAAGGGAAAGTTTTTAGCGCAATTTAATTATATTAATGGGTGGCCACAAGGTGCGCGGTAAGAAGCATGTGCAGCCCACACACACACAGTCACGCACACTTACACACACACACAGTCACGCACACACTTACACACACACACACACTCGCGTGCGTAACACTGCTTTTGTGAATGCACCTGTCACACTTTGCAGCTGGTGACTAACATGCGGATAAGGTACTTTTTTATATTTCTGTAAACCGCTCCATACACACTGCTCATTCTACACTGCACTGAATTTAGCCCTCACTTTACACTGTGTTTTACTCCATATAGAAAAACACCACATTTAACTTCATTTAAGGAGACAAAAATAGTCATAGTAGACTTAACGCAATATATCTTATTCAAACCATGTGTACATCATACTTCTTTTTAATGTTTAGTATTTGCAATAAAAAAAAAATATATGATCTGAAACACTTTCCTTTCAATTAAAACAACAAAATATGTAAAATACATAATGCTTTGACCAATTGAGCCATTCACAAAAACTTAAAAGAATCACGGAAAAACTAGTTAACCCTTGTGTGGTGTTCGGGTCTGTGGGACCCGTTTTCATTTTTCATCAAATGATACTAAAAAATATTTTTTCTAACTCAAACTCATTGGCATTGGCTCATTTTTTGTGAAAAACATATATCAAAACACATTTTCGATAAACACACACTGTACAACCCCCCCTACACATTTATATTACATACAGTATGTTTGGCCAAGGGCTAATAAACATTGCTTCATTTGTAAATTTGAAACTAAACAAATTTTCTACTCATATCTTGAGTTTAATTCATTTTCTTTTACATTTTATTAAAAAACTAATAAAAAAAGAGTAGCACTTTTTGAAAGAAATGTAACATAAGAAAGGTAAAGGGCAAATATTAACCATGTAAGCTGTTTATATTGCTTGCAATTTAGGTGAAGCAAGCATGTGTAAAGCATTTTTTTTTTAATTTTGCTGAATTAAATACAAGTAACAAAGTAAACGAGTAACAAAAATATGAACACCACGTATTTTATAGAAGTTACTATATAATTAGAGAGATTAGTGTGGATATTAAAAGCTATAGTGGAATATAGAGCCTACAGTATATTGATGCTATATAAAGCATAATTGTAAAGCAAACCCAACATGAGCAGAATCATTTTAACATTTAAAAATGTTTAATAGTCATCATCATCATCATCATCATCAGTTTCATTATAGTCATATAATAATATGTGTGAATGTGTGTATGACTGTATGCCCAGGTATGGATTGGCATGGAAGTGTAACTTTATTCATATCTAATTATTAATAGTAATAAAGGATTGTTTTATTATACTTTCAAAAAATAATACCTATAACATAATTAATATTAGTTACTGAACATTTTTAGGAGTTGATAATAATCAAGTAATTCACATTATCATTCAATACACATTACTAAAATGTTTAACCAAAAAAAAAAAAAAATTACAAAAAAAAAATTGTTACTACATAACTTTAATCTAATAATTGACAGTAACAAAAGCATTATTACAGTGTTACAGCATTATTTTAATAACATTACCCATGGCTTTATATTTATTATTTCTCTAATAGTTTAAAATTTCACCAGAACAAACACAATTATTTCAAAAGTACTTAAGTTGATCAAATGTATTTGTACATTAAATTATGTAAACATTAAAATCAAATACATATAATGCATCAATTTATAGGCGATTAAAGTGTGAGTACTGTAGTGTCTAAGCTAAGCTGTCTAAGCACTTATAAAGCTTAAGATTGAGTTCCAGAACATAAATCTGAGTCAAGCCGAGGGCTTTAAGAATCTGCGCTGATCTTGGATCAGCATGAAGAAGCCTTAAAGTCTCAGAACAGCTGCTGGTGGTCATGGCTGCTAAGTGCAGAAGAAGTGTGGACTCAGCGTTCCCTGAGAACTCTCTCTCTCTCTCTCTCTCTCTCTCTTTCTCTCTCTCTTTCTCTCTCTCTCTCTCTCTCTCTCTCTCTCTCTCTCTCTCTCTCTCTCTCTCTTTCTCTCTCTCTCTCTCTCTCTCTCTCTCTCTGCAGCCTGTTCTTAACTGGATAAAGACGCTGTAATGAAGTAAATCCTGAAGCAATCAGTGATGGCCTGAATGTTGCACTCACTCATTCAGTCATTCATCTCCTCTCCCTCTCTCTCCCTCTCTCCCGCTCTCCCTCTTTCTCCGGATGTGACTGTGGATTTATCATTACGCCCTGCGGAACTAAAGGAAGAGGACTTTGATTTTGTAATACAATTAGGCCGGTGCGGGGAAAAAGGCCCGGCCTTGCCGTAGCAGTCAATAAGGGAGATGAGTCTGAATTTATAACTCCAAACAGAAGTACAAAATCAATCAGCTGATTGAATAATGACATTATGGACCGTAAATTATAGTGGGTTTGAGCCGTGATGTGAGAGGACAGGACGTTTGCTCTCACTGCAGGACCATCAATCCTTCATGTCTCAGGAGGATGTGTGTGTGTGTGTGTGTGACATTCAGCTGAGAACACACTCCTCCATTAGATCCCAGGCCAAAGGGCTCAGCCATAGAGGATGATCCGATACACACTAATAAACACACTTCACCTCATCTTCTCTGTGCCTCTGTCCTTTTCACTCAGATAATCACACTGGTTTTACCATGTTAAATGCATGACATCATACCTTTACTGAAATATAGGCCAATATAGACTTGGTTGCTTTTTTATTGAAACATATAAAAGCAACCAATGCAGTTTTTTACAATGTATACAATATATTTCTTTACTAAATGATTACTGTCACACATAAACAAAATATCTTACTTTGTAAAGCCACTGTAAATGTATTTTTTTTATTTTTAAATCACATTTAACAATTTCTGTTAGTTTCTGTTTGTCATGAAACTCAATTGTGAGAGGATTTACTGAACAACAACAACAGGAATAAACAAAATATATAGGCTGCTCATAAGACTAAGTTACAAAAAGGTTTAGGAAAGAAAAAGGTGATTAAAAAAAAAGTAATGTGACATTCTTTGACAAATAGTTTATATATATGCATGTCTCTTTACATAAATTAATAAAAAAGGGGGGTAAGCAAACCAAAATATGATTCCTTAAAGTAGCATTTACTGCTTAGATGACAGTTTTGCACATCTTGGCAATGCATTTCAATGGCTTGTCAAGAGTTTATTTCTTTAAAAAAAATTAAACTTAAAGAAATAAATACTTGAATTTCTTGCCTCTTGAGAGCATTAGTTGTGTTGTATAGAGGAAATAAAGGTCAGTCAATCTGAAAACAATTAAGATTTTTGTAAGTATCCTTAAGTGCAGTCGCAAAGACTTTCATGATGTTAGGATGAAACTGGCTCTCATCAGGACTGGCCTAGGAAAGGTAGAGCAAGTGTTACCTCTTTTACACAGGATACGTTCATCACAGTTACCTTAAATGCTTTGCAGAGTATTGTTTTATTTATTTATTACATGATTCCTTATGTGTTCCTTATATTGTTCCTCATACTCTTATTGACCTCAGTATTAGTTTACAATATAGGTGTGATGAAGGTGTGTCCAATGAGATAGAGTTCAATCAAACATTTGGACACACTTTTGGAGAATACGAACGTGTTTACATTTAGAAAATCAACAGCATATGTCATTTGACCACGGTTGCACCATGTAGTTAATGAATTTATTCAACCCTTTTTACTGCGCTTTACACTGGTTTAAACGTTTCTTTGTGATTTGACGAACAGAAATGATCTGGAATCACTTGGAATATTCATATCTAAATGAACTGGAGATGAAAAACTTTCTTACAACAAGAAACACAGTTCACACTCTCACCAGTCTAATAAAACCAATGTTTGGTGTTACTTTCTCATAGTAGCTTTCCAGGGTACCACTTTAAAATAAGACTACCTTTATGGAGGCTTTATAAATGGTTTACAATTAGTTTATTAATGGTAACTAATTAGGTTGTAAATGCCTTAAAAATTAATGGTAACACTTTACTTGGATGGTCCATTTGATGGCCTCTCCGATGCTCAACTGACATTTAACTAACATTCAACTACGTGTCTATTAAATGCAAATGAACTAAAAGGTGAAAGTAAATTATTCTCTATTGAATATAACCCTACATTCACCCCAACCCAAACGCTTATCTTAATATTTTAGGATTGGGTTTAGGGTTAGATTTTAAGCTTAGGTTAAGGTTAAGGTTAGGGTTAGGTGTAGGGTTCGATTTTATGGTTGATTAAGGGTTAAGTTAAATTAAATGGACATTCAATTCAGTGTTAGTTGAATGTCAGTTGAGCATCAACAAGGCCATAAAATGGACCATCCAAGTAAAGTGTTACCAAATTAATAATTATTAATCAGCTATTTGGCAACAACAGGTCATTGTTGCCCTTTCTATGCATGTGTTATAACTATTTATTACTATATAACTATTTAACTATAACTAATTATTAATGATTTTAAAGGCATTTACAACCTAATTAGTAACCATTAATAAACTAATTGTAAACCATTTTAAAGCCTTTATAAAGATAGTCTTATTTGAAAGTGGTACCCTTTCCAGTAATACAACTAGCCTATAGTATCTAATGCATTGTCCTTCCACAGTGTCTCAGTGTCTGACTGAGAGCAAGCCAAGGACAAACACCGCCGCTGTAACTGTTGCTCGACGGCTGGTTCTGCTCTTACGCATTATTTCATCAAGACTGGGAGGCGCCTTCCACGTCGTGATTCCAAATTAGGCACATTGGGGAAGCAGTTAGCGTGCTAAAACGGAGTTTCACTGTGGGAAAGGCCACTCTTCAAATATGAGAGCAGGAGCCATTAGCGGCTAGCTCCCACAGGCTATCACAGGCTCTCTGTGCGCACGGCCTGAGAGCGGCGCGGAGCAGCAGGCTGAGTGCCGCCATTCCAGGGTCCCTGAGCCTCCAGCTATCAGTTTGTCAATAGCCACGTTGTTCCCATCGGAGAGAGAGCTCGCTAGCCACTGAGAAATGTCAATAGAGGACGGTTCCCAAAGCCACGGCCAGCTAATGAGCGAGTTTAAAGGAGGGTGTCGTAAAGGAAAAGAGTCGTGATATAAAGATAAGGCATCATAAATATTGCATTGGGCCCGGCTATGGTGCACAGGAATAACGGCATCGCAAAAAAAACCCCTAACTGAACCAGAAGTTATTAGGAGCTCTACTGATGAAGATATTAAAAATTAATGTTCTACCTCATAAAGGTGTGTAAAACTGCTCCAGCAGGTGTAACCTCTGCTATATCACAGGAACTTGATATACAGTGAGCCTGTTTCGCATGTGTGGAGGGTGTTAGGAGGAATTTACGACAGTAAAAGGGCTCTTAAATGAAGACGACCAAAATGAAGTCTGGTATTGCCATTCCAGCGCAGTTAGCTGTGCATGTTCGAGCGGCCGGCAGACGTTATTCTTTCCCTTTTTCAACAGGAAACGGGTTATTAGCCTGTTGAAACAATTGGACTGCAGTGTTTGAAGCTCTCGCCGACTTTCTCTCTCTTGCACAAAATTGACTTAATAATTTCCACTCTTTTCTAAACCGCTCTACACGTTCTTTGCTTTCTCCTCAAAACCAAACCTTTGATGGCCACATGTTACAATGGAAACACAAGCTTGTTTCAAACGCATAAAAACAAACACCCCAACCATTTCCCCCTCTTTTATTTCATTTTCCTTTAGAATGCAAACAACCGCACTGCCTCCATATTCCACTCCCAGAGGGCTTTTGGAAGCCAGGACCCCACTTGTACTGCTGTCCAAATGAATTATGATTTATTTTCGTTTACTGTCCAAAAATGTGGTTCCATATATAGGCACATTAGTCAACCAGTCTAGTGGGGTACATGTAATGGGTGTGCTTTTCATTTTTTTTTTTTTTTTTGGTAACACTTTACTTGGATGGTCCATTTGATAACCTCTTTGATGCTCAACTGACATTCAACTAACACTCAACTACGTGTCTATTAAATGCAAATAAACTAAAAGGTGAAAGTAAATGATTTTCTATTGAATATAACCCTACATTCAGCTCTAACCCAAACGCTTATCTTAATGTTTTAGGATTGGGTTTAGGGTTAAATTTTAAGCTTAGATTAAGGTTAGGGTAAGGGTTAGGTGTAGGGTTTGATTTTAGGGTTGATTAAGGGTTAAGATTAGGGTTAGGTGTAGAGTTAGGTTCTATTTTGAATCATTTACTTTCAACATAGGGTTAAGTTAAATTTAATGAACATTCAATAGTTGAATGTCAGTTGAGCATCAACAAACCCATAAAATGGACCATCCAAGTAAAGTGTTTTTTTTCAGAATTTCATAGAATATTCTACACCTTCACAAAATCTGGCCTCTTATAAATTAAACAGACAACCTGGGTTCTCATTAGATCATCACATTCCACACATTTTAGTGGACGTAATTACCGTGACATTGGAGCATAAATTATGATGATTTTCAAATTAGGGGATTGCAGGTTTGATGCTCTATGTTCTGCTATCATCTGTTGTTGCATTTGCAGCAGTGTGAAAGATTTGGTTGTGCTTTGTGGAACTCTGGAAAAGCATAAGTTAGCTTTGGCCTTCCCAGCACCGATAGCAGCTTGTAATTAGGGAGTTCTAGTTAGTGGGTGGTAACTAGACTTGATTTCAATTGGATAGTAAATTAGGATTAAATTAAAACACCAACTCAAGCTTTTATTCAAGTAACAATGTAAAATTACTGGTTTCAAAATTACTGGTTTCAAAAATATATATAGCTCTGGAAAAAAAAAAACATTAGACCACTTAAAAATTATTAGTTTTTTTTTTAAGTTAACAAACCTATGGAATAAAATAATCACAAGCCATCAAACCAAGCTGAACTGCTTGATTTTTTGCACCAGAAGTGGCCTAAAGCTATCCAAAAGTAGTGTGTAAGACTGGTGCAGGAGAACATGCCAAGATGCATGAAAACTGTGATTAAAACCAGGGTTATTCCACCAAATATTGATTTCTGAACTCTTAAAACTTTATGAATATAAACTTGTTTTCTTTTATTGAGGTCTGAAAGCTTCACATCTTTTTTGTTATTTCAGACATATTTCTTTTTTTGCATATAAATGCTCTAAATAACAATATTTTTATTCATAACTTGGGAGAAATGTTGTCCTTAATTTATAGAATAAAACAACAATCTTCATTTTACTCAAACATACACCTACAAATAGCAAAATCAGAGAAACTGATTCAGAAACTGATGTGGTGCCCTACATATATATCTGATACATGTGAAGTCAGCCACCACCTCTTTTTGAAACGCTTTTGATGCAGCATTGGCAAGTAGCATCACAGTGTGCTCGGAGGAAAAGGGCAGTGTCTCGGTTCTGATACATCAGCTCACAGACGTCTTGAGTTGATCGACATCACACTTTGGAGTGTTGAGTGGAGAGAGCACTATCTACCGACCCAGAGAGAGCAAGACCAATTGTGTTCTCTCAGGGCTTCGGGAGCTGATGAATTAGCGATCTCCCGATCACAATGGCAGCACTTTAGACTGCTCGGCACCAAATATTGGACTGTGCTGTATATTTTATAGAGGATTTTAAAAGCTATGTAGCTGCAAATGAAAGGAGATTGGTGTCTTTTGTACAAAGGACTGTTATTTACTTGTTTTCAGCCCTCTAGTTCAGTATGTCTGTAGTTTAGTTCAATGGATAATCCTGCACACAACGTGGATTATAGAGGTATTGACGTGACATGGACTTAATCTGTTTTATTAACTGTGTGCAACCATTGAGAAACACACATACACACACATTAACCACACACACATGTTGATACCTACACCAGATTAATGCTTGTGAACAAGTCAAATTAAAGTCAAGATCAAATTCAATCCTGGACCTAAAGCTTCTGTTCCTTAATCTCAACTCACCTGAACATATTATGTAATTGACATCCTGACCCCATCCCTGAATTGATTGCTATCTACACACCAACCACATTACAGCAATGAACTGATCTGACTATTGACTGTTGTCTAGGTTCATTTCAATCAGGGGAGCACCTGTGTTTTCCATTGCCAAGATAGCAATATGCCAGAAATTTACCTGAACGCACCTTATTTTCAGCCCACCATGTCCATCAGCATAGATTTATTCACAAGCACAGTTACTATTTAAATGATGCAGGCACATGACGTGAAAATAGACTTATGGCAGGGTGTAAGGTAGTAGTGTGCATCGTTCCACGCCTTGCGTAGGATGTAAGATAGGGCCTCAATTATTGAAGATCTATGTAAACTGTGTTTGCTCTCTAATGAATCTCTGCTCATAATGATAGAAGTCTATTAGTCAACAGCAGTGATGGGAGTAACGCCGTTACTCTTTTCAGTAACGAGTAATCTAACTAATTACTCTGACTGTAACTATTACGCGTTACCATTTCCGACACCCTTTTACTGCACGTTATTTTGGCCGCTCAGCGAACTTTTTTTTTGTTAAAGTTCGTGCATACATACAAAGGCCCAAGTGTGTGTGTGTGTTGTGTGTGTGAGTCACAAGGGAGGGAAGGATGAGATAACCACCTAAGCAATGATTGGCTAAGGTATAGTAAGACTACGTCTTCAGCCAATCAGAGAAAATAGGTGGGTGGGTGTTTAGTGGCAAAACAGCCTTTTCCAGATGGAAATACCGACACTATTTTTATATATTATGACCCCGAACGAAAGATTTGTCATGGACAAACCTCTATGCAGGTACTTGTCTTTGCTGTCGTGCACTCTATTCATCTTGCTTATGAAACAAGCTCTGAGAAGGCGGGGGCCGGGGGGTGGGAGGGGTGGGGGGTACGGGGGCGAGTAACACAAAAGTAACGCAATAGTTACTTTTACTGGTAACTAGTTACTTTTATAGTGGAGTAACTCAGTTAGTTGAGTAACTCAATTACTTTTTTGGAGAAGTAACTACTAACTATAACTAATTACTTTTTCAAAGTAACGTGCCCAACACTGGTCAACAGTAAGTGTGCAGCAACCTCTTTTTTCCTAATTTTTTCTCAACAATAGAAAATACAGCAGCGGTTTGACCTACTTTGAGCTCTGGTCATCTGACTGCTCTGACTACATGACTACATGTCCTATTTTTTACACCTAGGCTACATGCTACACCACCATAAAGTTGATTTGTTCAGGATTTTTGGGCACAATATCGTTTTATTTTAGATAACAATTGTGTCTTTGTATTACTTGTGGGAACAACACTTTATTAATATGCAAACGCTCTATTTCAAGTCTTAAAGTGTTAAAACACGTATTAATTTGTGTATTTATTTTATTTTTGTCATGCTATTAATGAATAGAAGAGGATAATCTAAGTTATATTGATACTAAATACCAAATTTCTGGTATTGTTGATTGTTATTTGTTTAATAATTTACCATGTGCAATTTCTAAGAACCCTGTTGAACTGATTATTTCACTTATGCTTTTTTCTGAATTACTGTCCGAGCTCTCTGAATGTGATTTAGTTGTATTATTCCTGATTAGCGCTGTGATTCTATTATTACATTTCTTCTATTAGCACTAGCCGCATTTGTACAGGACTGTTTGCATGCACACAGGAAGTGTGTGTGTGTGTGTGTGTGTGTGTGTGTCTGTGTGTGTGTGTCCTGCTGATGAGGTTGGGTTCCTAACGCACAGAGACGATTATTCAGAGGATGTGACACAGTGTTCAGTGGATGGGATGAGTAATGTCTGGCAATCTCTGGTTCTCTCTTCCCTCTCTGCCATGCTTTCTCAGTCACCCCAGGCTTATTTACAAAGAAACGTGTCTATCAGTTACAAGGACACGACTTTGCCAAGAAAGAGATAACAAAGGAAGAAATCAAGCGGTGGCCTCCTCTGAAAAGATGCCTCTCTTTTCCTCCGCCCCCCCTCCCTCGCTCCTCATCAGAGGCCCGGGCCCTGCTCTGAATGGCCCTCTTTCTGGCTAGGTGCCTGGCACGCCCGGCGATAGTACATTTATCCTCCCTGATTAGATTAGAAATTATTAATGGTGGACTGTGGAGCAGACCAAAGGGTCATTTAGAGTTTAATTCTATTCTCCGATAACTTCGTTTTGCCTGATGCGATTGTTATTGCCAGAGTGCTAGATGTTTATAGGAAACAATATCCTCAATAACACATTCAGACATCCTATTTAAAGGGTCAGCTTGGCCCATTAAACAGTGGCTTCTGAGGACTCGCATATCATTCAGAAGGTTACCGTTTTCTCAAGATCAACGGAGCAGTTTGATGGAGACGCATGAATATAATATTCATAAAATGTGAGTAGGTGTGTGTGAGTGTTATCCAGACTGTAAAAAATAGCTCATAAGAAATCATGTAGTAAAGTTAAATAAGTCTCGATAAATCTCGATGCTCATTCCTATCTTACACCCTGTCAACAGTCTATTTTCACGCCTTGCGCCGTTAAAATAGCATTGGAGTTTTTTAATTGAGTCTGGAAGTGAGGTGTGTTCAGGTAAATATCTGTCGTGTTTCTATCTTGGCGACACAAAACACAGGTGCACCACTGACCGATTAAAACCCTGACAACAGTCAACACTCAGCCACCCAATCAGATCTTCGCCATGCAGGAGCATTGTGTGCATTGCACACACTCAGCTCGTGTACATCCCTGCTCGTTACACACACTAATAAATGCAGAAGCAAATCCAGCTTTTACATAATCAATCAACAAAATAAAGAATAAAATAACATTGCTGTTCCTTTAAATAAGCTGCTGGTGTACCTTCACAGTGTGAATGCACATGTCAGTATCCTCTGCTGAGACGCACCAAAGCACCGCTGTTCAGATCCCATTGTGCCAAAGTCAGAGCTCAACTGGCTCTTAAAGGGAATGGCAAGTGACACAGTGATTGGTTTATTTCTTGTTACGCCCAAAAACAGAGAATTTGTGTATGTCTTTTGCACGTTTCAAACACTGACGCCCTAAATCCAGCTGCACAATCCACAATTGACTGGTGTGCTATTGTGCTATTCTGATGAGAGACAGTTTCATCTCAACATTTGATGGTCTTTGCGACTATATTTAAGGATACTTTTAAAGCTCTTAAAATTTGTCGGATTAACTGGTCCCAGAGAAGTTGTGTGGGTGGAAAAGAAAAGGGGTCCAAGTACAGAGCCTTGGGCAACCTTGCTATAATATGGATTAGAACATTACTCAAATAGGGTAAAAAAAACACATTAAGAGGCAAGAAATTCAAGTAATTAACTTGACGAGTTCAGCGCAGCTATTAACTGAAAGCCTGAATTCCAGGTGACTCTACCTCATAAAGCTGAGGCCAAGATGTGCAAAACTGTCTTCTAAGCAAGAGGTTACATTCTTCTACTTTGAAGAATGTAAAATATAAATCATATTCTGGTTTGTTTAAATATTTTTTGTTTACTACATGATTCCATATGTTTTTTTCCATAGTTTAAATGATTTTAGTATGAATCTACAATGCACAACATTTGGAAATAATGAAAAAACACTAAATTTAAACTGTGTCCAAAGAGTTCTGTTACAGTAAATACAAGAAAACAGCATAATATATGTGCTTAGTTAGTTAGAGGGAGTTACAAAAACTGCAAGAAGAGGAGACTTGGACAACAGTTTTATGGACATACAGTAGCACCAAAAGACTGGAGTATTGTGGGGCACCAAAAGACTTAGATCCACCACATTATAAAGAAAAGAGTGGTGCAGTGGTGCAATGCTAAATGTGAACCATGAATCCAACGTCCAAATGTCTGCTCCTATCATTTTTGTTGTTTCTTTTTGTCATTTTTGCCTGTTCAGGTCAGTTGCATGACCTGAAATGAAGGAACTAAGCCTGTGGAAAATGCATATTGTTAAAAAAATATATACTGTAGGGAAAAAAAAACAGTGTAAAAAAAATGTGTATGTTGTTAAAGAAAGGGCGTTAGGAAACACCTTACAGCTGCTCTGTAGCAATGAGCAATTTACTAAGCCTTTGTCTGTATTAAAGCAGTGCTGGAACAGACTGCACTCTCTATTGCAGCATTTACACAACACTGCGCACAGATAACTTTGAAACTTTTCAAACTATACATCTTTCCTTTAAATAAAAGGCAACACTGGAATTAGTCTCAGTTTCAGCAGTGGAGAAAAGAATTAAAGTTTTGACAGGTGAAGTATAATAATAAAGTCATTACTAAGATGATAAAATAAAGAAGCAGCTTGACTGGGAGATGCAGCACTGCCTGGACTATTTAAAAAGCAGGTGTTTTAAAGCTTTTGACCAGCAGTGTATAAACGTTTTAAATAAAGTACCTTTAACCCTAGACACAATCTGGTGTGGCGTGTGTAAATTATATGTCAAAATCCAAGCTTTACCTTTTTTTAAGCTTTAGCTTAATAAGATTAAATAGCTTGTTCAGATGCTGGGTTAGCATAGCTCGCTACTTGATGTGTTTCAACATGAGTTTGTTTAGAAGACACAAACACTTGAATGTGGGTTGGGTGGAAAAAGCTGGATAAACTGAATTAAGAAGAAGAACTAGTCTGATGTGTCTTAAAACGGTGTGTCTTAATCCCAAGCTTGAGCTGGACTACTGGAAGGTTTCATATTAAACTGTGTAATAAATGGCTAAGGTGAATTCACAGCATGTCATCATGATGGAAAAGGAATACACCTGGAAAATAAAGAGAGAGAGAGAGAGAGAAAGAGAGAAAGAGAGAGGGGTTGGGATACAGCACCATTAGCGTTCAGATAACGTTTCACTGGCTCTGATTTGCAACTCTGTCGGTTAGCTACAGTTACACACCTGTCTCTGGACAATGGAGACTCACCGTTGCAGCGTCTTTCCGCCTGCACTCCTGATAGCTCTATCACTCGCTGCTGCCAAACATCTAATGAAGGGCTCCCTGGAGGTCACCATTCCTCTGAGCACCACACACACACACCGAGACATACTTGTTTTTAACACAGTGTATGGACGAATGGACACATACAGGGGTTGGACAATGAAACTGAAACACCTGGTTTTAGACCACAATAATTGATTGTCTCGACGGACAGTTCTGGTTGTAACAGGAGAGTTGAGGTGCACATTGAATTCTGCCGTGATTTGATCAGCCGTGGTTTTATGTGTTTTGGATACAATCCGGGTTAGCACCCGAACATCCCTTTCAGACAGCTTCCTCTTACAGCGTCCACAGTTAATCCTGTTGGATGTGGTTTGTCCTTCTTGGTGGTTTGCTGACATTACCCTGGATACAGTGGCTCTTGATACATCACAAAGTCTTGCTGTCTTGGTCACAGATGCGCCAGCAAGACGTGCACCAACAATTTGTTCTCTTTTGAACTCTGGTATGTCACCCATCATGTTGTGTGCATTGCAATATTTTGAGCAGAACTGTGCTCTTACCCTGCTAATTAAACCTTCACACTCTGCTCTTACTGGTGCAATGTGCAATTAATGAAGATTGGCAACCAGGCTGCTCCAATTTAGCCATGAAACCTCCCACACTAAAATGACTGGTGTTTTAGTTTCATTGTCCAACCCCTGTAAGTTTCATACTGTATACCACATCAAATTCTATAGTCATTTATCGATACATTATTTTGTATATATTGCATAGTTAACTATTTTCATTCTGAGATCTGAATCTGAAGTATCAGTCACCAGTCACAAATATATAAATGTAATACCTGATCTTCAGATAGCCTAATCAAAAATTCATTTTTTATTTAAAAAGTGATCAATTATATGTAACAAAGAAAAGCAGAAGAGCAACTCTTGTTGGTCCCAATCTGTAACCCTGTTGTCTCTGATTTTTCCACAATTTTAGCAGAATCTTGTCCTGGAAACATACAAAAACTAACACACATACACACACACTAGATCCAAGTCATTCCAGTAGATGGAGTGTATTAAGCAGGACTAACTCTGCTGCAGTCACACCTGATCCATCAACAATGACCACCAGCTGTCTGCTTTTTATTACTAGATTTTATCTGCTCTTCAGAGCATTCTCAAAGAATACTCATGTGTTGGAACACTGCGATTAGAACTGGATGCCCACTGCTCACCTGCGGCTCGTGTGTCTTAAACGCAGGGTTCATGTCCAGTAACACAGCACCCTGACCTCAATTTGCCCCGGACTAAATGTCTTAACAGTGTTGCGACTGGGTTTTAATTGCCCTGTGACTGAAAAGAGGGAATAATAGAGTCTGGCAAATGCTTCCAGGTGAGCTTAATGTCTATTCATAAATCCGGAGAAATATAGATCACATTCCAGGTTGAAGAAAAACTCTAAAAGAAGCAAAGCACCAAAAGGTCTACATGTCCTTCAATCCAGAGTTGGACCACTCTGCACAACTTTTGAGAGATGTTATATAAAGTTATGTAGAAGCTCTGCACTATAAAAAAAATAAAAAGAGTAAAATTTACTTTAAAAAACTTTCGCAACTTTTTGCATTTGTTTTTTAATTTTAGATAAATTAAGTAACTTCAACTCAGTTTCAAGACTTAAATGTTACATAGAGTAAATCAGTGAACGGAACTTCAGTCAATCCTTTTCTTTGTGTGATTTTGCAGAAAAAAAAGATGTTGGAGGTAATACAGTTAGTATTTTGACTCTCAGTAAATTAGTAACAGCGATAACATACCCTTAAGTTAAAAAGCAGCATCTAGTGATGTTGCTGGTCCTCAAGGCAAGACACAATCATCAGTGCTTGTTGGTTTACATGCAGGTGTGAAAACTCTTTGCATTACTTGTTCATTCCAGTTGTAGCAACAACTACACTCGAGCCAAAATCAGTCATTCCTTTTGTCTTTGCCATGCCATGCTGCATGTAGTTACCTTTAATGAAAAAGTACAGGAGGGTTGAAAGTAATGGAAGACTTGAGAGTCATTGGACCCATAGAAGAAAAAAGCATAGGGTATCAAAACCTCTCCATCCATCCATCCATCCATATTCTTATCCACTTCTTCCTAGTCAAGTTCATAATGGGTTCAGAGCCTACCTGAAATCATTGGGTGCCAAGTAGACAAGAGGTTGCAAGGAATGGAAGACCTGATAGTCATTGCATCTAAAGAAGAAAAAAGGCACAGGATGTTGTGGTATCAAAACCTCTATCTATCTATCTATCTATCTATCCATCCATCCTCCCATTTATCCATCCATCCATCCATCCATCCATCCACTGCACCTACCTGGAATCATTGGGTGCAGTGTCCATCACAGGACATTACAACTAAATAATCAAATATCCATTTGTGTTAACTTCATACACTTTAAACAGTAGAGTCACATTTTTCAGTAGTGGATGAAACACTGTAAAACTTGCAGGAACAGTTATATTTTTCCTAAAGGAATGCTGTTGCTCGGTTCTAGCAGATTCCTCGATAAAGAAACTACATATAGCCCCACTCCCAACTTTCATCAGTCCATTTTGGAGGTATGTACTGCTTTCAGCACCTTCCTTTTGGGATTTCGTCAGCGCTAGAACATTTCCAGAAGCGAATGACACAGGCGCTTGAGGGCCTGGTAGGAAGCTTTTGCATGCTGACGATATCCTGCTGTTTGGGGCAACATATGAGGGACAAAAAGCCTGACTTCACAGGATGTAACAGAGGCCTCAGCAACAAGGACTGACACTGAATGACAACTGGCAGTTTCCAGTCACTGAAAAGAAGCTCCTTGGCCATGTCGTTAGTGCTGCTGGCATACAGTCTGACCAAGACCAGATAAAGGCCATCTGAGAAATGGCTGTGTCCAAAGACGTAACTGATGTTAAGCAATTTATGGGCACAAGTATCGCATGCTGGAACATTTTCACCTAACATTTCTCAACTGACAGGTCAGGCAGCTTTGAAAAAGACAATAAAGCCTTGACCTGGGGCAGTGCACAGCAGTGGACTTAAAAAAAGAGAGTTTCTCTACAGTAAGCTTCTCTACAGCCCTGTAGAGCCCCTGCCCTAAGAAAGAAAGAAGAGTGTCAACATCAGCATATAGACTAGGAGTGGTCCTATTTCAGTCTCAACCTTCAGCATATGACCAGTAGCTTTTATACACTCAAATTTTATAGGGAACATTTGAGGGAATCATCACAGAGTAGACTACTGGCTAGACTACTGTTACACCCTGTTGGCTGGCATTAGCTCTTCTTCTGTCCACAAACTTTAAATGGTTCAAAGCTCTGCTGGCCGTTTACTCAACTATACTCGCACCCACAATCACATTACACCTGTTGTTCCAGATCTTTACTGGCTTCCTGTTAAACACTGGATTCATTTCAAGATTACCTTCAAATAACCTGGCACCTCCCTATCTATTTGAACTTTCTCATCCCTACAGACCTTCCCACTCTCTCAGATCCTCTACTGCTGGGATTTTAAATGTTCTGTCATCCAATCTCCATAGTTTCGGTGATCGGGCTTTCTCCAGGCTTGCTCCCTGACTATGGAATTCTCTTCTGACTGCAGTTAAACTACATATCTCCCACTCTTCCCATATTTAAATCAAATCTTAAAAACACCAAGACAACATCCGAAAAGGAGGTTCTTGCTGTTGCAAGGAGGTTTGCTCCAAAGAAGGGCATCAACTCATCCACACATAGGTGAGAAGCGGCAGCCAATAGCGCACAGCGTACCCTTAACCGCAAATGACCATCCACCTGGAGGACTGCATTGGGCTCTACAGAATTTGCCCAGAATTTGCCCAGATATGGATTTGGCAATCCACTCCAGATCAATTTAGAGTATCCAATTTACTGATCTTAATGTTTTTGGACTGTGGGAGGAAACGGGAGTCCCCAAAGGAAACCCAAACAGATACAGGGAGAACATGGAAACTCCACCCAGATAGGGACTTGAACCCAAGTCCCAAGTGCTGGGAGGTGAATGTGCTAGCCATTAAGCCATTGTGTCGCCACGGTGTCATGGTGTGGGGAGAAATTTTGATTACAGTCACTGTCCCAGCCCAATGCTATGTTACAACCAGTGGCCCCAACTTTGAAAGCTCACTTTGGTCCACTATTCCAGCAGGACAATGTTCACCTACATGCTGCTGCAACCTTAATGCTGAAATTTACCAGACTAATCCCTGACTGAAAATTCATGGGTTGTTATTGGACATGCTATCAAAACCCCTACTGAAAAATCTGCAGGAGCTCCATAAATATCCAAGCTGCACGGTTTGGATTATTACAGAACACCGTTACCAACAAAGGTACAACTTTAAAATAAGACTACCTTTATAAAAGGTTTATAAGGGAGTTTATTAATGGTTATTAATTAGGTTGCAAATGCTTTAAAACCCATTAAAAAGCAGTTTTCAAGGATTCAAGCAGATTTTATTGTTATTCACATCACATGTGGTACGTTGAGGTGGAACGAAATTGTATACAAACGATCCAGTTTACACCCAAAAGAGCAATTGTTAAAATAAGATACATATAAGATAAAATAAATTAGAATAAAGTATATATCAAAATAAATACACAAAATATATAACAACACAGATTGAAATGGCAAGAGTGAGCTGAAAATCAGCAAAGTAGTGATTCCACACCTATTTATACTGTCAAACCTCAGATCTTTCTAGATACTGATCTTTCTTTGTTCTTTTCATCAATCAGCATTAAACTGTCATATTAATTTATTTGTAAGTTTATCAATGGTTTATCAAGGCATTTACAATCTTATCAATAATAATTATTAATCTTATTTAAAAACCATGTATAAACCTTTTTTTAATGGTAGTCTTATTTTAAAGTGCTACCTAAACATCTATATCCAGTTTAATCACTCAATCTACTTTAGGAGGTTGTCTAAAACCAATTTGAGCCATGTTAACAGTGTGAACACACCCAACACGTGGGTAAATGTGTGTTAACATTTTTTTTTAGATCCAGATACAATCCAGATACTAGTCCTGGTCACATGAAGTGACCAGGAGTAAACTGATTAAAGATTAAGAAAGTGACCAATGTGTTAACTAGGGATGAATTCATCTTATTATGAATTATGAATTCATCTGAGATAATAACCCATTATAATGAAATTTCATTGATATTACTGTTCAGACTGTGTCTTTGTGCTTCACTGTCTCTGGTCTCTGGTAAAAATCTGATTACAGCTTATCTGTGACGGAGGAGGAACTGACACTGCAGAATGATGTAAGAGTCTGTGTCAATCAGATTGTCCATGAGCTGCACTAAAGCATCATTTGCTCACAGATAAGAATGAAATTTGCAGACTGTTGTCAGACAGAATTCTGCTCCAATTCTGCTCTGATGAAACAGCATGATCTGCTGATGATAAATGTTCTCCTAATGAAAGACAAAGGAACTGCGATTTCAGATACTGGGAATAGAATGTTCAATGTTCAATAGAATGTGTGTGCAATATAGACGATATATATAATATCAGAGACTGTAAAATAAGAAGGACACTGTGTCGCCGTTCCCATTCATTCAATGAAAATGAAGCCAAAACTGGGGAGAAAAACTGTGGAGCGCAGCCTACTCATTTGAATAACCCCACCCCTGAGGGCTGTCTCGCGGTCACAGACTGCAGAGCGGGGCGGAGCGGAGCTGACGGTCTGTTATTGGTCCCACCCATAACCAGCCCTTTTACAATAACCACACCTTTTTTTAATAGAGCTGAATAACGTTTTAAAAACCGAATTCTGTGGGGATATAAAAATTTGACAATATAAGCAGAGGTTACACTAGCTGCTGCATTTAAATAATGGAGGTAGAATTACAGTATATTAGAAAAAAACGTGATTGAGAGTTGTCTGTTTTGCCATTGAAACCTATGGGGATGGGTGGGGTTACACAGCTTTCTGAAACCGAACAGCAGGGGGGTGGCTTCACTTTTGAGAGACGATGTTCTGTCCAGCTATATACAGTCTATGATATATATATATATATATATATATATATATATATAGATATATATATAGATATATATATATATATATATTTTTTTTTTGCCATGCCTGCAGAGCTAATTGGTTAAGTGGACACAATTACAACAGGCATACTCGAATTATGTGGCCTCTTAGGGCCTCCACACCATCAGGGGGGCCCCAAGAGCACCAAGATATAAAAATCTTTTGAGCCATGGTATATATAAAAAATATATACTTATATAATGTTATAAAATATATAAATGTTATAAAAATGACATTGAATAATAAATGAAATGTTATTACACATGTAAAAGGATTTTTGTTATTATTTAAATTATTAGATTATTTTTAAAGTACACCAAAACCAGGTTAATCGACTCCTGCTGCTAGCTGCTGCCAGTGCTGTGCAAATGCAAAAATGCAGAGAAGTGAAGTGAATGCAAGTCTCAAAAACTGAATTTTCCCTCTGGAGCAGAGAAAAGAAAAAAAAAGAAGCTGGAAGACATGTCAGGGCGGTGCAGGCAGAGAAATGCGAGGCAAACGCAAATGCAGGTAAGATAAATATAATTTATTAAACAAAGAACAGAGCAAGAAAGAAAACTTAACTTAACTAAACGCGGGAGTAAATGAGAAAACGAGACAGTAACAATAAAAACCTACATAGACAGACGAAGGAAACGTGGAAATACAGGGGTATAAATACACAAGAATGGAAACGGAAATGGGAGACACCTGGGGAAACAAGTAACGAGGAGGGCGGAGTTACAAATGAGACACGTGAATGGAAAAGTACTGGGGAAGAATGACAGGTAAACAAACTCACAGAAACACGAGCACAGATGGGAAACACAAGGAAACAGGGCAAAGACGTGACAACGAGAAAAAACAACAAAGGAAAAACAGCTTCTGCTTAGGGCCCCTAAAAGTTGAGGGTGGCCCTGAGTAATTTTAATGTGTACAGCATGTGGTTTGTGGTTTTGCATTGTCTTGTTGAAAACTGCATCGATGCACCCATAAAGGATGTCATTGTAATAATGCCATACTACAACAGACCCTGTTTTTTGAGGTTATTGCAAAAAATCCTCTACTTGAGAATATTCTCCATAGTTTTTGGATAAAATGCCTTTCTGTTGCACAATTTGTATATTTTCAAACCAATTATATGTGATTAAACTGCTTTCCAGGATTTATTTTAAAGTATGTGCACACATTTCAGTTTCACATACCAGCACTATAATAATGAATTATTTCCAAACAATATGGAGGGCACTGCATGGTCTAATTGGTGTGTTTTACCGAGTTTAAATTAGAACTTGAGATTTACACATGGTGAACTTCCTGTAGCTGCTGTAGGGAATCAGGCTGTTGTGGCTGGACAGTAGGCAGCTATAGAGGCTGGTCAGTGATCAGGCAGGGTCAGTCAGTGTGGGGGTGCAGCCGTGATGCTCCAGTTGCCCTGGATGGATGTTGCTGGCTGGAGGCTCGCTGAAGGCTGAATGTAGCTCCACAGCTCTGTAATTGCATGCATCTTTCATGCAGAGATGTGAAGACACTCACCACTGACCCCCTCCACTGACCTAACCGCACCCCAGCAGTCAGAACAAACTCTTTTAAAGTGTGTTAGAAACACATGCTAGCACTATGCAGCATTACCTCACTGTGTATTGTACTACGACATGTAAAGTATTTTATTACAGACTGTTTCAATCATATATAACAATGAACAATCGATGAGGGAAAAATAGCTTTTATAATTTAGATGGCACAACAATAAAATCAACATTCTGTATTTTGTGTTTCCAATCGTGAGGAAGACAAAAAAAAATCTGATAAATAAATGCCACACTTAAAATACTTTAATTTTCCCAAAAAACGTCAGTGCTCCTTATAATCCGGTCACTGCTGAAGTACAGCATTATAAAGACGTTTCAGTTTAGTTCTCCGGTAGTATTAGCATTACACGCTAAGCGCTAGCTTTTTGGCTATTCAGAGGTGAGTATTATCAGCCTGTAGTCTCCTTCTAAGCCCGGGTAGCACTGCTGGAGCAGTATTAGCATTACCTGCAAGCTAAGCGCTAGCTTTTTGGCCATTAAGAGGTGAGTATTATTGTCCTGTAGTCTCTAATCAATGCTAGATCAGTTGGAGCATTATTAGCATTATCTGCTAAACACTAGGCGTTCAGCTGTTCAGAAGTAAGTATTATCAGCCTGTAGTCTGCTTCTAAATCACTGCTGGAGCAGTATTAGCATTATCTGCTAAGCGCTAGCCATTGAGCCATTCAGAGGTGAGTATTATCAGCCTGTATTCTGCTTCTAACCCCGACTAGCACTGCTAAAGCAGTATTAGCATAACCTTCTTAGTGCTAGCCATTCAGTTGCTCAGAGGTAAGTATTTTCGGTCTGTAGTCTGCTTCTAATCCTGGCTAGTACTGCTGGAGCAGTATTAGCATTACCTGCTAAGCTCTAGCCATTGGGCCATTCAGAGGTGAGTATTATCGGCCTGTAGTCTGCTTCTAGAGCACTGCTGAAGCAGTATTAGCATTACCTGCTTAGCTCTAGCCATTCAGCCGTTCAGAGGTGAGTACTATCGGCCTGTTGTCTGCTGCTAAACCCCGGGTAGCAATGCTGGAGCAGTATTAGCATTATCTGCTAAGCACTAGCCACTGGGCCATCCAGAGGTGAGTATCATCGGCCTGTAGTCTGCTTCTAATCCCAGCTAGCACTGCTGGAGCAGCATTAGCATTACCTGCTACTTGTTCCCAGTAACCTTTATCTTCATTCTGAACAGATTTTTTTTAGATGCAACTACTTTTTTTATGATGAATGTATATACAGACACACACACACACTTCTAGTTTGCATGTTTAGCTGGTGTACTGTGTGTGTGTGCGCACGCACATGTTGCATATGCATTGCATGTGATTTTGGGAGAAGCATGCTCATAATTCCAGCACAGCCGGTTGAGGTGTAAGCAGCACTCCTTTAGGTGGCCAATTACATTACACTCCCGCCTTCCCACCGAATGGGCTCTGTGAATTGAACATTGTCTACAGGGACTTGCGCAGCCAGGCACATTATGTGCCTCTTAATGGCATCAGACCAAGTGGCTTTCTTGTGGCATCACCTGCATTTTCATAGCTGCCTCAGGCAAAGTGCAGCCATTCTGGATTTGGCAAGCTGTTCCGTTCCGCAGAGATAAGAATGCCAGAAATCTCTCTGCTAACCAGCGCAATTAAGCAGAGCGAAAAAAAAACACATCCAGCCCAAGTATTTCATAATGGAGAGCTCTGAGTTTCAAAGAACGTCTATTCTCATAATGTGGGAATAGGAAATAGTGACAAAGGCAAATCAGGATGAGCTTTGGATGCAATCAGAAATGCCCTGCAGTGATCAGAAGGGAACTATTAGCACTTCAGTGCAGCTTTAGCAGCAAAATGTTCAAAATGAAATTTCTCAGCTTGGGTTTTAATTTGAGTTTATATTTAAATCTAAAATGTGTATAAAATGCATCAATCTCTTTCTACTGGGATGACAAAACATTTAGGCAATTATATATATGCCCTTGTGGTTTGATGTGATGTGATTTTGGAGGAAATTCCTTAGGCTAAGGCTACAGCATGGTTATACAAGGTTTTTTTTTATATATAATTCTATTTCTAATTTTTATCTCATTTACTCCCAATTTACATGGCCAATTACCTAACCCACTTATTAGGACTCCCCCTACACCAGGAGGGTGAAGACTAGCACATGCCTCCTCCGATACATGTGAAGTCAGCCACAAAAAATCAGCTCACAGACATCAGCCTTTGGAGTGATGAGGGGAAAGAGCGCCATCTACCCACCCAAAGAGAGCAAGACCAATTGTGCTCTATCGGGGCTCTGGTAGACGATGGTAAGCTACATAAACAGGACTCGACCCAGCAATCTCCTGACCATAGTGGCAGCGCCTTAGTCTGCTGGACCACTCGAAGCCCCCTTACAACAATTTTTAAATAGCATTTTCCCAATGTTTCACGGGTGTGATCAGGTACAATAATTATTCACATGACAAATACCACTGGATGTCTATGTGCATTTATAGTTAGAAGAGTAACCAACAAAACTGAGCTGTCTATGAGTGAAACTCCTGCAAAAGCTGAGATAAGAAGAAAAATAATTCAGAGCAACTGTTTGAAAAGTCGTGAGGAAGAAAGTCGTCACTGGTGTACTAAGTAACAGATGTTGAACAGGCAGACCAAAGCAGTAGACCAAAACATTGGGAATGGTGTAAAGAAAGACCCTTAAACCAACTGTTAGTGACATTAGCAACAACCTTCAGAGGGCAAGAGTGCAGGTATCATAATCTACTGTTCACAGAAGACTTCATGAACAAACGTAAAGAGACTTCACCAGAAGACTATAACCAATAATTAGCAAGAAGAATATTAATATCAGGCTGGAATTCACCAAGAAATACAAGACAAGCCCTACAGACTAATCATGGACTGATATTGATAAAGATGTTCCTTTATCAATGTGATAAAAAGACTATAGTTTGGAGAATAAAAATGGGAAGCACAGAGATAATGTCATGGCTTGTGCTTGCATGGCTCCATCTGCTTTTCTGCTCACAAAATGTGATATATGTTGTGCTATATCCAAATGTTTAAGTAGTAGTTTAAAGTATGACATAACTACTTTTAAGCTGACACAAGTTAAGACATGTTTAATCATTACAATTTTTTTTATAATGTCTCAGTTCATGATTATTAACAACATTCTTTAGCATTTAAATTTTGCAATGTTGAATAATTTAACTAGTGTCAATTAATAATTATTAACTGATTCATTCTTTTTCAATTTAACAATGTTTATGACTTGTAAGTACTGTTATTCATGACCCTTAATGTAGTGTTACTAATTGTTGTCAGTTTGTTGATTTCTGCTAATGGGACTCCCTATAGGTGACCAATTAAGAAACCTTGACCAATCACCAGCTTCCAGTCTTTAAAATACCTTTAAACACCCCTAACTTCCTACTTTAGTACTTTAATACTTTTCCACAGCATCCTTCCCACACCAACAGGTTGGTCCTGTCCAGTTGCCCTGGGGTTTGGCTCCGCCCCGTCTTCCAGATGCTACAAGACCTAAACCGATACTCCAAATCAAATACTTTAACTACAAATATTGTTTCTGATCAAAATGTAAAGATTTTGTCTTATTTAAAAGTTCTTCTGCACTTTGTACTGCAGTAAAGACATTATTATCTCCACCTGTAGTAGGATCTATAAGCAAAACCTACAAATTCTCACACACTTCTGCTTTAAGCTAAAATTACGACCAGTAAACAATGTAAAAGTAATAAAGTTGTCCTCTTCCTCTAATAATGAGCAGCTGTTTAGAGCAAATGATCTTTGCAACGATGGCTTTTGCTGCTACTTTAATTGGCTACCTACTCCCTACATAGTGCACTAAACAGGTCATAAAAAATGTGGCTTCTCTACCCAAACAGGGAGTTATGGGCCGGACTCATAAAACTCTGCAGTAATGCTGCTAGGCCGTGCAAAACGAGAGGCCTGGTAATTAAATCTAATTCAGTAAGTCTCCATGGTGGTGCTATGGGCAGCGTTCTCGCTCTACCACTGCAGCATTTTTACACGTGACTTCAGTAAAAGTCAATCTATATCACCATGTTAATGAGCTCATGCATATTACTGGATAACAAATCTCAGAATCAGAGCTAAAAATACAAAAAAACAAAAAAGAAAGAAAATACACAAAGAAATATGTAATAAACATGTATTATCAATTTGGTATTAACCCTTGTGTGGTGTTCGGGTCTGTGGGACCCGTTTTCATTTTTCATCAAATGATACTTAAAATATTTTTTCTAACTCAAACTCATTGGCATTGGCTAATTTTTTTGTGAAAAACATATATCAAAACACATTTTTGATAAACACACACTGTACACCCCCCCCCCCCCTTCACATTTATATTACATACAGTATGTTTGACCAAGGGCTAATAAACATTGCTTCATTTGTAAATTTGAAACTTAACAAATTTTCTACTCATATCTTGAGTTAAATTCATTTTCTTTTACATTTTATAAAAAAACTAATAAAAAAAGAGTAGCACTTTTTGAAAGAAATGTAACATAATAAAGGTAAAGGGCAAATATTAACCATATAAGCTGTTTATATTGCTTGCAATTTAGGTGAAGCAAGCATGTGTAAAGCATTTTAATGTAAAATTGCTTAATTTTGCTGAATTAAATACAAGTAACAAAGTAAACGAGTAACAAAAATATGAACTATGAAATATGAATATGAATAGCAGCTTTCTACCAGGAGTAAGTGTGGTGGAAAAGTAATAAAAATACTTTTTTAAAAATATTCTTCCCATCCAAGATCATGTCAAGAGCAGATATTTGCAATGAGATCCAGTCCAGATGGTTCTAAACTGTCTTTTGCAGTGAATACTGTATTTTGGTTGCCTGTGTAAGCAATTATGTTTAAAAACATTATAAAACTTTATTTTCAATTACCTTTTCTTGAAAGGTTTACCTTCATATTTGGACACATAGAGCACTTTCTTAAGTGTTGATGTCAGCTGACCTGTTCCAATTCTCACCCACTACCCCTTGTTTTCAAGTGTAACATTTTCAATTGAGCCAGAGTTACAATAGGAAGGGGTAAAATCATTCCCTTAAGAATTGGGACAACTCTTTACGGAACCGATACAGATATTCCCTGCCAGGCCAAAAAAAAAAAAAAAATGGTCATACTCTCTAATATTTGGTTGGACTGCCTTTATCTTTAATTGTGGCCATGAGATTTATTTCCATCCAGTATTGCATAAATTTTTCTTCAAGATCTTGCAGCAGCATTGATAATGCTAGAGTCTAACAAATGCACAAAGTCTTCTCCAGCACGTCCCAAAGATTCTCAATGAGGTTAAGATCTGGACTCTGTGGTGAACTCTCTCAATCCATGTGTGAAAATGATGAAATGATCTCATGCTAGAATCCTGCAATTATCTGTATCTTGGAATATGGCCGTGTTCATCAGGGAAGATAAAATCCATTGATGGAATAACCTGGTCTATATTCAGTATATTCAGGAAGTCATCTGAACTCATTCTTTCAGCACATACTATACTGTACCTGAACCTAGACCTGTCAGTAAGGGTTTTACATGTTTTTGCATTGCTGTAGAGTCACTTGTCCTTTCAGCTGTACATTTTTTTAATTATTAACCTAGTAAAAATATAATATTTTATTAAAATATTAATAGATGTTTGAACAGAAATGTATATAATATTGGTGACATAACATTTAGAATAAAGAGGGATTATACACTTGTTTTCTGACTTGCATTTTCTTTTCTGTTTTCTAAAAAAAAAACATATTTTGGTCAAATTTGATCGAATGTGATTTTTTTTGTCAAAAAACAAAAATGCCAAATTAAGTAAATTAAGTTTTTTTTTTTTGTTTGAGTTATTTTCTTATCACCACTTCAAATGATGCCTACATTTAAATAATGCAATTATCCAGGAATGCTAAAAAAATGAGTTAACCTTTTTTTTTTTTAATGCAATTAAGATTGTGGAAACTAAAGTATAAAGCTTTAGTACACTACAGCAATGACCTTTCTGTGAAATATGTTTTATCATCTTTTTTTAATAGGAAACCTTATGGATACCATAACATCTATACAGACTAATTCATCACTGTCCAATAAAGAACAAGTATCTCACCTTTTGTTGAGTTTTGGTTTACGAAATAATTAGAATGAGAAGACTGTCCTTTACACTGTGTCAAAAGAAATGCTCCAAAATCACATAAAATAACCTCTTTTTATATTGACTTTCATTAAAAGTTAATAAGTTTTTTGTTGTTTATTCTGTAAAGTTGCTGTTTTGGAGATGCATGTTTTCTGCACTATGATCTTGGATTCAGACGGGTAATTTGAGTGTGCTGAATCACTGGATTCAGTAGAATTGTCATCATAACCTATCCCACACACTGCTCTTTCTTTAGCGACAATAAGGCCTGAAAAGAATCGACTCTCAGCACATGCGCCATAAGGACACAATAAAACACACCCTCGCACCCGCCCGCACACACACACACTGTCAACACCCCGGCCGTGATGGATCCCCCTCATTTTCGGAGCTGGGATCCGATAAAGCCAGCATCCGTATCCGAGGCTGTGCTCTGGGGCCCAGCGTTCTCTGATTACACCTCGACGTCCCACAGCAGATGTAGCTGTGGAAGCCCCTCCCGGCCAGCCTCGGAACACGCCCGTTTTCCCCTGTGCTTCTGAGCTGCAGCCCTCAGCCTCAGGCACCGTCATATCCTCATGCAAGCATATGGAGGAATATGGGTAATAGAGATTTAGTGTCGAGGCCGTGGCCACTGGAGAGAATAAGGAAGCTGTAACATATTGCTTTGGCTAAATGAGGGGGAACCAGGCGAGGGAGTAGGAGCCCACCGCTGGGCCACCATCTTCAGAGACATCTGAGCGGCCAGCAGAGGAAAGAACTGCTAATGTGTCTGACAATGCACCACAAACACTGTCTGGTCAGCATGATTTTTGGAGGATGCTAACTAGTGTCTGCTTTCACTGTTGGTTAAAAGATTCTCATTCTTTTTGAAGCACAACCCTGCTAAAAAAAACAGCTCAAGTTTTAAGATCTAGAGCTAGCAGGGTATGTTTTTTTTCCTGGATGACCAGCTGGTCTTGAGTTGGTCTTGAGTTGGATTTTTTTGTGGGGGAGGAGCTTGGGGAACATGGGATTTAATCATAGGCTTGAACCTATCTCCTAACATTTTTCTTTTCAACTCAAAACCTATTATCTCAATATTGTTGGTGATACTTTAGGCATCCCATCGGAAAATAATTTTGCACAAATGTTGATCTTTGATGTCTCAGGAGACATTTTTGGGATTTTATTTCATTTAGAGATCAACTTTGTCACAAAGACGTTTCTCCTAAAATTGCTTAGGAGAAATATCCTCAGACAAAAATTAGACAAAACGAAAGATACATCTGACGTTAAAAGTAGTTTAGATGCGTACAAAATCTGGGAAAATTTGTTAGTTGCCCACCGAATCAGGGTATTGATCCCAAAACCTTATAGTCAATGGCCCAGTGATATAACCAATGAGCCACCACTGCCATCATGCGGAAAGTCTTTCAAGGAAGAAGCAGTGTCCAGTTCAACATCGACCACCATCTAAATGACCTGATGTTTGCTGACGACAGTGCAGTGGCCTCTGAGGACGACGCAGAAGCCAAAGACATCCTTTATGACATCGCCCGCACCCCCGTGCCATATGGCCTCATGATCAATGCGGCCAGGATGAAGAAGGTGCTGTCGACGAATGGATCACCCGCCCACGCACACCTTGACGGAGATCAGATTGAGCAAGTAGAACTCTTCAAATATCTGGGATCCCTCGTCCAAGAGAAGAAAGTGAACTCTTCAGCTGACACCCAGGCCAGAATTGGGCAGGCAACCGCAGCATTTGCCTCACTCAGGTGGTGTCTTTGGAAGAAAAACAACATTGTAACAGTGACAAAGAGCCACCTCTTCCAGATACTCATTCTTCTAATCCTCCTCTATGGATCTAAAGAGTGGGCTCTACTAAAGACAGATACAAACAAGCTTAAAGCCTTTACAAATGCGATGCCTCAGACAAATTCTCTAAGTCTCCCTTTTTACCAATGACATAATTCGATCAAGGTGTCTTGAGCAACCGACCATTGAAGAGACAATCCAACAACAACGCCTTCGGTGGTTTGGGCATGTGTGTAGGATGAGCGAGTTCTGGCTACCACACCAACTGCTTTGCAGAGTGCGGCCCGACCACTGGATCTAAATCTAAATCTAGAACTCCGTGCGAAAGAAGACCTGGATAAAGCGGATAGAAGAGGATCTGCGAAACCAACTCCTGAATCTAACCCAAGCAAAGGCAGTAGCAATAAACCATCAGCAATGAACCACCAGTTGGGAACCATCGGCACCTACAGCAGCGTATTGGCTACGGAATCGTCCGCAGCAGATCGCCAGCTAAGGACCAAAGAAGAAGAAGAAGAGCCACCACTAACCCAACTGCTGATCTAAAACTGCCATTGAGATCTATAGTAAACCTCAAGAGGAGACATGTGTGAAACTACTGAGCTCTTTAACTCAGAAGACATGTTTGAGCAGCAAAAGACGTATGTTAAAGTCTCCTTTGTCTCTCCATTTGTTCTCATTGTTGTCTAGGAGAGACTATAGAGATATTAAGGCGATCTGTTCACATTAGACATTTGCTGTTTGTTTTGTCTTTCAAAATGGGTGTGGACTGAAGCCTGGTGACCAAAAAGTCAATTTTGGTGCCGTTAGCATGTTATCTAACTTATCAACAATAAACATGAAAACCACAAAGTAAACAATTGTATCTGATACAAGAGCAGAGCATAAATACTGCTAAACCAGTCACAGAAAAAAAACACAGAAAAAAATACTATAATTTACTAAAAATTAGTTACTTAATTGTTTTAAACATTGATACAGAGACTTTGAATGGACATTGTGTCATTTTTTTTAGATTAAAATGTGATGAACACTTCATGTAGCTTGCCATTGGCTACCGGAGCCTTGAGAAAGCACAATTGGCCTTGCTCTCTCTGGGTGAGTAGATGGAACTCTCTCTCCCCACATCACTCCAAAGGGTGATGTCGATCAGTACAAGGCGTCTGTGAGCCGATGTATCAGAACCGAGTCGCTGCACTTTCTCTGCAATTTGGCTACTGAGCAATGCTGCAAGGAGGTGTTTGCTAGTCTTCATCCTCCTTGTGTTGGGGGGGGGGCATCACTAGTGATAGGGGGAGTTCTAATGAGTGGGTTGGGTAATAGGCCATGTAAAAAAGCATACGTACATTGATGTAGTTTGGGTCTTAAAAATTCAAAGATGATACACTTGGCTTTAAAGGGTTAAAATCACTCCACCTGCCGCAGTACGAACTCATTCATTCATGTGAAATGCTGAGCAGTCCTGTCTCAGGGTCTGATGTCATGTGTGCTGCACTCCTCCAGCAGGTCCTGCAGGTCGAGACGCACCAAACCTGGCCTGAATGACAGCATACTGACAGATAAGGAAGCGGCCTGCCCGGAACGTACACAGCATCAGAAGGGCGTGTCGAAACCAGACATCGTCTGCACACTCACCTGAGGCTGCCGCGCCGCACCTGTCCATCAGCACGGCTCATTCAGACCGGCCGCAAGCCCCATTGCTCGTTACTGACAGGAAATATGAAGTTGAAAGTATTTCAGCTCCTTTCTTCTCCCTCTAGAAATGTTGTGCAATCGTCACACTCGAGATAGCGTCGACCACAGAGCCAGCAGCGAGCACGCGGGATCGCAGATAGTCACAGCAAATTGAATTAATGCTTCTGCAATTGAGCACTTCCCCCATTTCACAGGATAATTGTTGCAAACTTTTTTTTTCCCCTCATAGCCTCTTTCTTTTTTTCTTTTCCTCTTCTTTTCTTTTTTTTCTTTTTTCCACAGCCTCTGTGGCTTTGGCTCGGCCTAAACCCACGTTATTCGCTTTTCAGCACCAATGAGGCTCATCACGAAGTGGCTGTTTCAGTTAAAGAAGTTTTCCTTCATGCTGAAACGGTACCCTCCCCGCAGGCTTCTCCTTTGAACCCCCCCTGCCTTCCCCAACTCTCAGTGCGGAATCGACGCGGGCCGCGAAAATGCGAACCAGACTCTGAATTCGGGGGGATTTCGGATGCTGAAGGTTATTATGGCAGCTGGCCCACTTCCTGCGAAGCGCCTCATTAACATTAATGAATGCAAATGAAGGGGGGGGGGGGGGCGGGGGGGCGTGCGGAGGGGGGCTGATGGAAGGTGTTGTTGCCTGAGCTGGGACTGGTTGATATTAGCGTTTTTTTTTTCTTTCTTTTTTAACAAAAGTAAGTATAGAGTATACAGAATCTCTTCAAGTAAAAAGGATTCTTTGACTTGTGGAATGTACTTATGCTTTTTGTATAGTGTATAATTATGTAAATATTGTTTTTTTTACAAACACATTGAAAAATACACAAGAGTGATCCTTTCTATACGAGGGTTATTAGTAGAATACCGTGCCTTTTGTCCTTCATAACTTTAAAAAAAATATATATTTATCATATTTCCAAAAATACCACAAAAATCTGATATTTTCACGGTGGCTTAGTTGTTAGCATGTTTGCCTCCCAGCACTGGAGTCTTGGGTTCAAGTCCCTATCTGGGTGGAGTTTCCATATTCTTCCAGTGGGTTTCCTCTGGGGACTCTGGTTTCCTCCCACAATATAAAAAAAACATAAAAATCAGGTAAATTGGATACTCAAAAACTGTCATTGTGTCTACATGTACAGTATATGGGTGTAAGTATGCATGTATATGATGCAGTGTTTATATTAGCATGTGCCCAGATATGCCCCTGGTCAGTTCCTCCATGCTCGATGCATGTTCTCCAGGTGGATGGTTGTTTCCGGTTGAGAGCACGCTGTGTGTGATTGGCTGCTGCTTCTCACTGGTGTGTGTGTGGATGAGTGCTGAATATAAATGTTTGTGTGTAAACGGTGATTGTAAAGAGTCATTGGGTCTCTAAAAAATGCGCTATACAAGTATAACATCATTCATTTATGCATTCATGCACGTTTTCCCAGCTTAATTACTTTTTTTTATTTTCACTTTTCATTCCCTGTCATGTGTGTATCCACCCTGTCACGACAAGCTGAACGGCAGGATGGACAATTTGAGCAAAAATAGGTCTTCAATGAAAACATGGTTGACCTCGTTGGATGTTAAATTGTTTATAATAATCTTGTTCTGTTCAAAAGGCATATTTTGATTTTCTAATATATCATAATTACAGTGATATTTGACCAAAATTGGGTGGACAGTGTAAGCTTTAGAAAATATAAGAAAATAAATATTAAGTGTAAATAATAAATTAATATTGTTAATGTCTGAACATGCAACAAGTATCTTCAGTCCCTTAAAAAAATAAAACAGTATGTAGGTTGTGATGTCAATGATGATGTCATAGTTTCCTTTTTAAAGGATTGGAAATTACATTGAATACTTTGACACAAAAAATAAATCGCTTTATATGTTTTTTAAAGCAAATATAGCTGAATGAGTAATTGTAATGTCTAAATGATTAAGAAGATAGTAAAGAAAATATAATTTAAACTCTTAAAACTCTTAAAATACTTTAACCTCTTAAAGTCCACTTCCTCACAGCAGATAAAACTATATGAAAAGTACTTTACAGTGAATGTCATCATGTCATGACATGTCATGTTAAATAATTAATAGGAAATCTCAAAAAAATGTATTGTTACACAGTATTTATATGAAATTTAAACAACAAGGCACATTATATTTATATGAACTCATGAAGAACCAGGCAAAGCACCAATGATGCTTTCAAAAAGTTCCTGAAATTGTCCTTTTTCTTGGAAGATCCCTTGAAAAATCCCCTTTTTTAAGGGTGTGTAAGTTTATTTACTGCAGCTTCATATAATGGATGGTGGATTACGTACACGGTGGAGGTCAATTACATGTTGGCTTTTCCTGAACTGATTAGAGACAGCAAAAGAGAGAGCGTCCTTCCCCAGAGGCCTTCAGCGTCTCGGCTCGTTCTCCATTAGCTGCCTTATCTTTGGATATGCGCTGCTTTATCTACACAGAGATATTGACTGTGGTTGTGGGTAGATAGCGATAACCGTGCAAACAGGAGCTAGTACACACACAGGCCTCTACACACACACACATCTCTCTCTCTCATACTTTCCTGCTCTCTCTTCTGCAAACACATTCCCCTTCCCTCGTCACACCACAACAATCCCTCCTTTGTCATGGATGATTGATGACATGTTGGAATTTCATTCATGGGCTTCTGTGTTTTGGAGTTGCCGGGGCGACCAGGTATAAACAGAGCGCGGTGGGGTATTGGGTTTCAGCCCGGAGCTCCGCGCAGAAACATCCGCGAGGGCCTTCCAGAGGTTAAGCAAACAGTTATCGCTGTTATATTAGCAGATAATGGGGGAATTATCTCTCACAAAATGTTTATTGTTCGTCCGCGAGATCAATCGGCGCTCGCCGTGCATTTACGCATTCCTCGTCTCTGATTAAACACTTCCTTCTGTATCTGAGAACAGTGAAACTATTTCAATACTCCATAAAGGGGTTCAACATATATCAATATAACGTGTCTTTGTCTTGCCTTATCCACATTATAGTTACATATCATACAAACACTGTGTAGCAATGCACTCATTATTACAAATTACAAAATAATTATAGGAATGTTAACCTTCACCTAAAATACTTTTTTAAGTACAGATTTCTGTCATGTCCACAGTGTTGCTTGGATAACTAGGTTAGATACTAATATTAATATTAATAAGATTTTATGTAATTGGTTAAATAAAATGTTTTCGTAAAATTCTAAAGATGCTTTTTATTTACTACAGGAAACTCTTAAGCTTAGCTCGCTGGTGTCACTTAATCATTTTAAACTCCTAGTCTCCAGCCACCTTCAGACAGCCTGCCACTGTTTTAGCTCACTTTATTTTTTTTTTGTATATATTTGTTTAATGATCTTTGGTATGTTTTATTTATTTATTTATTATTATTATTTTTAAAAACTTTTAGTTTTTTTTACATTTTTACATTTATTTTTAGTTTCTTTCATTTATTTTATTATTTGTAGGTATTGATTATTTATATTTTACTTTTTTATGTGTTTAGTTTTTTATTTATTCATCTGTAGTTGAATTTTTATTAGTTCTATTATCTTTTTTTACCTATGATGTTATGATTCCTACTCTTAAATTATTGTTTTTACCTTATTTGTTTAATATCTTGATATTTTAAAATTTATCCTTTTTTTATTCTTATACCATATTAAAATGCTGTTTTTTATATTCTATTACATATTTTATTCTATGTACATTTTTTTTGTTAGTTTTTGTTGTTGTTGCTGTCCATCCCTTCTCTATGTAATTGCTCGGATGCATTGTAAATGAGGGCCACCCTTAATGTACTCTGAGTTTAAATAAAGGTTAATTGATTTAGATTTATTCGTTATCAATACTCATTTAATTTTTTACATAAAAATATCAAGTTAATAAAATGTATCCAAGAATTTCATGTCCACCCTATCATCTTGGGATAACCCTGTCCCTTTAAAAAATTAACCTATGACATTAGGTATAGATGGGTGACTATTGACTGTTGTCAGGGTTTAAATCGGTCAGTGGCGCACCTGTATTTTCCACCTCCAAGATAGAAACACAACAGTTCACTTCTTACTTCCAGACCACAACGCCCATCGAAGTAGATTAACTTTTAAACTCCGACACTATTTAAACAGCGTGGGCGCAATACGTGAAAATAGACTGTTGACAGAGTGTAAGATAGCAAAGAGCATTGTGATGTGCCTTGCGCACGGTGTATGATAGGGCCCTATGGATGGATTACAATTTTTTTTCAACAAACTATTTCTGTACTTTTTGATATGATACCTACTTAGAATTACGCAATCAGGAGCAATTATATAGTAGTGTAGCTGTTAGTGTAAACTTCTGCGATGGATTGGTGGCTTGTCAAGGGTGTATACTGCTTGTATACTGCCACATCCAACAGGTACCCCCCGCAACCCTGACAATGGATAGATGGATGTTAGTGTGAACTAGTGTAATGCAAAAAATAATTTGTTAATTGTGAGTTTTGTTGTGAGAGTCACATTATGTAAACATTTTTTTTTTTACTTTTCCAAACAATTATACTTGAAAAAATGAATAAAATATTCTTAAATAAAAAAAATTGAGATAAGTGATGTCAGGACCACATCAGCTAATCGGATGGACTTTCAGAGAAATAAAGGATGTTAATATTAGTGGTGGGATGGGGTGAACGAATGGTGTTTTAAGGGTAAGTTTCACTAAGGATACTTTTTTACCTAATTTGAATTGAGGCCATTTGCTTTCATTTTATGTGTTCTATAAGAAATACATACATAAATACAAAAAGTATCTGCTTGCCTGCCTTGTGCTTGGTGATATGAGGCCTGGATGTGGCAAGTATAAGTACGACTACGAGTACATTAGCATGGTACCAGGTTCAATGCTAATACCAGTGCATCTATATTAGTGACATTAGCAACTTAAAACACTTGCCGAATATTCAGCAATAAATAACATTAACTTCACTTAATATTTATCATATTGTCTTCATATTTAGCTGAAGTAAAGCTTAAGTTGTCCACAATGCTGTGATAAAATGTCACAATAGTTAAAATAATTATAAACAATCTAAACGTATTTTTAAAACAGAATAAGGTCATTGTGAATTCAAAATGTTTGACAAACTCTAGGTCAACCATATTTTTAACAAATGCTAACTGTCACTAAAGCTGTCCATCCTTTAATACTACACCCTGTTGTGATTAAATTTCACGGTAATAAAAAAAAAATATTTCAGTTCAATTCAAAGAAAAATATGATTTACATGTATTTATATGTAGTCTGAGATCTTTTAAATATGATAAACAATAAAATAATTTAAGCATCTTAAGTCACTTTTTGTAAAGTTTTAGGCACCAAAAAGACAAAACAAATTCTAAAAATGACTTTTAGACTAATTAGACTATTAAATATTAGAAGACAGTGATGAACAGCAGCTGATCAGAGTTCAAAAGGTCTACATTTTTTGCTGTGTTTTGATTTTCCCTCTCTCTCTCTGTCTTTTTCTTTCTCTTTCTCCGTAAAAGGCAGAGCTCTTTAACCTCTCATTTCAAGCTACAGGCTTAGAGGCTCCATTTGAAGGCAGGTTTGGGTTCAGATAAAAGCCGCTTGGCTCTGTGATTTATTAATGCTCAGATATTAATACCTCGGAGCTTTTGGAGTAAGTCTTGTTGACTCTCTGACTTATGTCGAGGGTATTGAGAGGATTTCCTCAAAGCAGAAACATCCTGGCCGGTCCTGCAGCCCCCCGCACTCACCCTGACACATATACACACCGCCGGGTCACTGGGCGCCGTGGGCTTCTGAAGGATTTTACCGCTGGTCCTGTACTGAGGTCAGTCTACAGCCCGGCTGCTTGGAGAATCTGTGGCATTGGTTTTAGTGTTATTTTGGACACAGACAGGCTCAGAACAAGCAACTGATGACAATCGTAACTCATGTTGCTATGAGCCAAATTCAAAAAATGTACCACCAGATTAATTATGTTAATCAACAGTAAACAGCACTGCAGCTACCTTTGCTCTTTTACAAATGATGATTTACAACATAAAAATATATGTACTATTCTGAAACAACTTTTGCCAACATAAGTATATTTCAATTGAAATTTATCAATGTTTAAATATAATATAATTCATAAAACCATTAAGTTAACAACTTTTATATTAGGGGTGTGCAATATGGCCCCAAAATAATATAACCATAATATTTCATGGTATTTTAGCAATAACGACACTTTTGGAGATATAACAAAAAAATTCCAAGCATACACTATTGCAACAAAATGAAAATGTAATTTTATTATTGCATACGAGATGATATGGCACACCCCTAACTGAGATATTAAAAAATACAAGAATTTGATCAGATTTATAACAGAACTCAATGATCCAGAATGGCATGATACTAATAATAATGCACTCCAAATATCTCCATATATTTAGGATTAAAGTAAAATAAATAATACTGGACAGATATAATCTGTCTAGTAGATATATAATGGAAAATTAGAACATTGTGATTTTTTCTTTTGCTTAAAACAGCAAAAAAGTAGTACCCTGATGTGATAATGGCACAATACAGGGGTTGGAGGTTCTCTTCCTTGCTAAAACTGAGACTGAATCCAATCATGTTAAGCTGAGCTTAAGGCTAGTGATGTGGGTCAGCCAGACCTAACTCTTCCTGTATCGGTTTCTCCAGTTTCCAGCCCCTGTTCCATGGTTGGATGGGTTGGAAAACACCTGTCATTTTAGTGTGGGAGGTTTCATGGCTAAAGCCTGGTGGCCAATCTTCATTAATTGCACATTGCCCCAGTAAGAGCAGAGTGTGAAGGTTTAATTAGCAGGGTAAGAGCACACAACATTATGGGTGACATACCAGAGTTCAAAAGAGGACAAATTGTTGGTGCACATCTTGCTGGCGCATCTGTGACCAAGACAGCAAGACAGTCTTTGTGATGTATCAAGAGCCACGGTATCCAGGGTAATGTCAGCATACCACCAAGAAGGACCAACCACATCCAACAGGATTAACTGTGGACGCAAGAGGAAGCTGTCTGAAAGGGATGTTCGGGTGCTAACCCGGATCGTATCCAAAAAACACAAAACCACAACTGTCCGTTGGGACAATAAATTATTTTGGTCTAGAACCAGGTGTTTCAGTTTAATTGTCCAACCCCTGTACAAACACAAAGATTCCATCAGTACTGGCTGATAATCAGTGGCCTATTTAGAAACTGGTAGAAATTTATAAACTGAATCAGGAAGTAAAACAACCTGATTAGTTACACCCCTTTAAAGTTAAAAATGTTTTTTTTTTAAGGGGGGGGGGGTTACTGTTTATTTTTTAATTTTCTGAGTCATGTCTAAAACTGTCACTGGAACATTTTTCACGCCCTTGTTTTCAAGGACAACACACACCCATACCCACACACACGCCCACTCCCACACCCACATATACGCAAAGTGAGAGTGGTGTGTGTTCCCAGCATGGAGCTTCATCACCTGAGGTAAATGACTTCTTGTTTTAATGGAAGGATGAACTAAGCACCTGGTAAAGTGCACCATTAAGAAATACAGCCGCCCACAAATAACAAAGGCCTGATGCAATATTTATGCCACTCCAATCCCCTCGCTAATGCTGCTTCACCTTTATGTGCAAAGCACACATGCAATTAGATTACAGGCTGCCTGAATCCCTGCGCTAAGCATTTAGCCTTATAGCTACTCACTTTCTCTTTACCTCTTTTTAGATACACACTTTCTATGTATAGCTCATCCATAGCTTGGCCTAGGTGTTATTTATTTATTTATTTTTTTTGGGGGGGGGGGGGGGGGGGGGCTTAGCATTTAGCATTGTAGCTACTTGCAGAGTTTCTTCTGTTTACAAACAGAGGGGCAGGTCAATATAATGTGTCTTTTTAATATTATTACAAACATAGAGGAATGTTAACCAGTCTTGGTTTGATTTAGTTTAAATCATTTTGTTTGAGTCTTAGTCTTTTGTCTAATATGTATAATAGTTTTACTCACATTTACTAATTAGTTTTGGTATAGTTTTAGTCTATGAAAACAAATTACATTTTCATCTAGTTTTAGTAAAATACATATTTAAAATATATTGTTTTGTCTATGCCACATTTTATATAATATATATTGATATAATTACAGATGTTATATAGTTTATTTTTTATGTTTCCAATTTTCTTTCCTTGTGCTGATTGACATCACCTTTTTGGAGAGATGTGGGGAAAAAGCAACATCTACCCACCCAGAGAGAGCAAGGCCAATTGCGGTCTTGGGGCTCCAGCAGCCGACGGAAAGCTGCATGAGTTTTGTTACATTTAAATTATGCTAATATTAAAATGTTTTAAAGCAACTTAGAATGAAAATAGTGAGACACATAAACACAATACAGCCAGAAATGCAAAGCAGCTTAACAGCTTGTGCTAAACAGGCTATATAGGTTGTGACCAATATATCCTAAACATCTTAGCTCATGATCATGGATTGCACATACCCAGTTTAGACATTAAACATCGCAACACTTATTAACACGAGACTTATTAAATTAGCTAATGCTAGCTAGTGAACTTAGCTAAGTTACATGTATAACCTGCTTCAAGGCTTATATGTCTGAACATGTCATTAACTTACCTGTTTCTGAATATCTTTTTCAGTAATTTTTACTCCACACATTTTGCACATTTTTGTTATCCATTGTAGTGTAGCTGAAGTTATCCCATAAATGTTTTTCTTTCAGTGAGAAGGAGGCTAAAATATATTAAAATAATTTTCCCATTGGCCTTTCTTTGAAATTTCAATTTAATTTTTTGTTGTTGTCCAAAAGTGTAATACATTTGTAGCAGAGTGGTCCAAAGGACTAAGGTGCTGCCACTATGCTCGGGAGATCGCTGGGTTTGAATCCTGTTCATGTAGCTTGCCACCAGCTGCCAGAGCCCTGAGAGAGCACAGTTGGCCTTGCTAACCATATTTACACACCAGTTAAACACTGCTATTACCGGACTGGATTAATTTAAAAATACAGTGGATAAGAAATGAATGGTTAGGCTACTTAAAGCAAGTAATGTTAGAATAAATCTGTATTGCCATTACGTGTCTCACTATGGTATTGCTCAGTTGCTTTAAAACATTTTAAGCATAATTTAACATAAATGTAACAAAACAAAGATTGACAATAGGGGGTGCCGATTGGTCAAGCAGTGTAAAGCATTGCCACAATGTTTGGGAGATTCCCGTTAATGTGGCTCGAATCCCATTAATGTGGCTTGCCATCAGCTGCCAGAGCCCTGAGAGAGCACAATTTGCCTTGCTCTCTCTGGGTGGGTAGATTACACTGTCTCTCCTCATCACTCCAAAGGGTGAAGTCGATCAGCACAGGGCGTCTGTGATCTGATGTATCAGAACCAAGTCGCTGAGCTTTCCTCCGAGCATTAGCGCTGTGATGCTACTCGGCAATGCTGTATCACCAGCAGTTCAAAGTGTGGGTTGGGTAATTGGCCTTGTAAATTGGGGGAAAATGGAATAAAAACTAGAAATAAAAAAATGGTCATAGATCTCGTTTTAAGTATTAATTGTAGTTCAAGTATTAATTGGTAATTAGTTTTGTCCTGTTTTCATCATGAAAAATAGTTTTTTTTTATATTTATTTTAGTAGACCGAAAACACTTCAGCTCCATGTTCAGCAATTTACTAAAACAAATTTTATCTTATATGAATCGTATTGTCTCCTTCCTTAAACTGAGGTCAAGTTTGAGCTGTCCACCCTATCGTGGTAAAATATAAGTGCTATTAAACTTATTTCAAAAATTCGTCAGCTTGTTTTCATTTTGGCTTTTCATCATTCAAAAACAATCCAGATAGATCCAAACTCCATCCAGTGAATTTGTTTGTGGTTGAATTAAAAGTATAAACATATACCATTTCAACACCCTTTTGGTTTATTCGTGATCATCATACCTGCAACAACCCCCCCCCCTCCAAAAAAAATACACAAACACTCCAGCAAGAACATAGTAGACGTATGTAGCCTAGTATGAAGATGATCCGTGCAGAGACTCAAGAGAACTCGAACTAAAGGTTCCAACTAAGCCCCTTTTGTATATGTGTTTTTACTACAATGCATTCATTTTAAATGGGCATATTCGGCAACATTAACATTATGGCTTTATTACACTATAGCTTTGGTGCACTATAGGGTGGTGCAGCCTAAGCTTTTGTCCTTTATGACTTTTTTTTTGTTCTGTTGCTTTCACTTATTACACATTTACTTGAGTAAAACGCTTCTACTACGCTGATACTTCAACTTTTACAAAAGTATTTTAAACCCTAGTGTCTATACTCCTACATGTATCTGTATATCTAATCTTTAGCTTGTTCTAGTTTTACATATTTTAATCTGTTATACAGCCATTAATCCAATACTTCTCATTTACAAAAGGGTAAAAAAAAATCAGTAATGGTTTAGTGCTTTTAACTAGATACAGTGTAATACATGGCCTTGGAACTCCATTAGTAATAGCAAAGGTCTTTACAGGACATGGAGTGTGTGGCCTTTAGTGAGGGCGTCTCTCTCTCTCTCTTTCTCTCTCTCTCTCTCTCTCTCTCTCTCTCTCTCTCTCTCACTCTCTCTCTTATCCTGCTGCATTCGGCCATTAGTCAGGACATTAATGTATGAAAATGCTGCAGCTCCATGCTTTCCCCCCACTCTTCTACAGCATGAATTATTTACAGTTGCACGGGAGCTCCATTATGCACTGCCCACCACTTTATACCACGCTAAACACACACACACACACACTCACACACTTGCTGCCTAACCTCAAACACACATTCATCCATACGCATTTCACTGCATATTAAGTTTCTATATGGCTTCTCTTGCATAGTCATTTCATTTCAGCTGTGCATTAAAAATGAGCACACAGATTGGATAGGCTGAAGTCATGCTGAGATACAGTAGCTCCAACAATCAAACAACAGCCAAGAAAAGCATTAAGTATAACAGACACACGGTAGTGTGTCGACTACAGTGCACACAGAATAACACAAAGGGGAGCTAAACAATAAAAATGAAAATAAAAAACACCACAATTATATTTCATATTCCACTGCAGCAGCTTTGTTCTGCTGATAATATCACACTCACACACACATATATTGCTCTGGCTGGAACAGAGGATGGCTCACACACTGTCGTATTTGCCTGCGGAAAGGAAATAAGAAGAGACACACTAGATGTCACTATTGTAACTTGATGAGGAGCTCGGATTACAGAGAGAGAGAGAGAGAGCCAGTGAGCGGAGGGAATTGGGACATTCCAGCATATGAAAGAGGTCCTGTGGGGGCGGGGTGGAAGGTGGATGTGTTATAGCACCATTTAGACTGTCAGTACGTACAGGTCCTTTATGACCTCTGTATGTTTTTATATATTTTATTATGTATATTAATTAAACAGTTTATATTGGTCCTATCAGATGCATCAAGAACAGAGAAGCAGGATTTTGAGTAAATGTAGGATCATTTAGGCTAAATTCACTTATGAAGATGAATTTAAAGAGATGATATTTTTTCATATGTGGTACAAGATTGGATATGGATCAGATTTGTGGGCATGTGACTTGAATGTGAACAATCAAATGAGATTTTATGTGTCTTTTTGGCTGTATCCAAGTGCTCAGTTTTGTCGTCAATGTTTTTTGGTGTTGATAGTGAAGACAACAGGCATAAACATGCAAAATCTATGTGCACATACATTTGTTCACATTACAGACAGATACAGGTCTTTTATGTATTTATAAATGTGTGAAAATCTGAAACTGTGCAAATAATCTGAATTAGTTGATGAATCGTACATTTTGTGAACATAGTCTCTGATTCTTTAATTTAGAAAAGTTTAATTCAGTTTAGTTTTTAGTTTACTTCAGGTCAACTTAATCCAGTCCTCATCATTTCAAGTAAGGTTCAGTTAATTTAAATTCAATTCAATTATGTTCAATTCAGTTTTTTTCAGTTCACTTTACTTCAGTTTATTTAAATATAGCTAAATCCTTTCAGTTTCATTTAGTTCAGATCAATTAAGTTCCGTTAAATTCAATTTAGTTTAAGTATTTTTTTTATTTTAGTTTAATAAAATTCAGATCAGTAAGATTCAGTTTAATTTATTTCAGTTCAGTTTATTTTAATGTAACTGTATTGCTTCAGTTCAGTTCAACTGAATTTAATGCAGTAGAGTCAGTTCAGAATTCTTAAGGTTAAATCAATTCAATTCAATTCAATTCAATTTGCCCTTCGACAATAAAGATTTTCTTCCAAACATTTTTTCTATAGATTTATTTTAAATAATACATTTAAAAAAATAATAATTTACAGAAATTCGTGAGGTACATTGAGACAGAATTGCCAGACAGAATTTCACACACAATATCTCCCAATAAGAGCCAACATGCAACATTGGGCAATATTACAGAATTAGAAAAAAATCAAGCAGAGCTTTACTACATAATGTCTAAAATATGTGAACTGTGGCAAAACATATGAATATAATCTTTAACTGGACCTGTATGTCATACAGTTACAGTTTCATCAAGTGAGCACAGCATGCCCAGGGTGCTATATCATCATCTGAAGTGTATTAATCAATAATATGAGCTTTTAGAAAAGGAGAAAATATTCCAGATCCCATCCCAATCTGAATCTGAACCTGAGACAAAGCCCTAAAACTTGAGAAATAGCTCATAAAATTAAAAGACCGGCCCCTGGGTTGAATTAAAGCTCTTCAGATCTTCAAATAGGGAACGGTTTTCTAACTGGGAATCCCATCAGAAAGCCATATATTATTATAGTATGATGGCTCAGGACAGGACTGTGTTCAGATACAGTATTACTGTTAATATAAAGTGCCGAAAGTCAAAGAATCAGCATAACAAGCTTTAGGATCATTGAAGATATTTGAGATCTTTCTATCGTCTGTCTGATCAGCTCCTACAACACACACACAGTGAAAGAGGAGGAACAGAAAGAAAAGCATGACATTGATTTTGTGTCTATTTCTGCACATTTTATAACAACATTTATAAAATCCATCACTACAAAACATCACTTACTCACACAATACCATCAAAGTCGCTCTGGGTCTGGAAGAGATGTGGTCTTTTATGTCCAGTGTAAATTCAACAGATGTGATCTGATGTTAAAAGAGTGAGCTAAAGAAGTTATAAAGAAAAGAACACGCCTCTATAAATCACTGTAATACAATCCATTTGTGTTCTAGTGTGTAAACACTGGTCACTCCTTTTGTAGTTTCAGTCTGTGAGCCATTTCTGCAAGAGAACCAACTGTTATAGAGTTTGGAGATGGAAAATTCACAGCAGTATGACAGATTTCATGTGGTTCTTTCAATTAACACATGTAGATTTTTCTGTCCTGTGGTCAGTGCTAGTTTTAGTGAGGTTCTAATAAAATGATTGTACAAAAGAGATTATAGATTATGTAGCATATCATCTATATAACTAATTTTGTGTTACTTATTTGCATTTATTGTTTATATAATCTGTATCTAATGTTAACAGTGTGCAATTATTTTGTTGTTATATTAAATTCAAGTCCAATATAACAAACATATTCTACAAAAATAGTTGTTTTGTAGGTTTTTACAATTGAGACAACATTTTGTATATGTTTAAATATTGTAATGTTTAGTGTAAATTGATCATCATAGAAGTGTTACCTAAGAGGATGGCTTGTAAATACCCTCATCTGTGTAGACTGTGAGGTATTATCTTGTGAGAAATGTTGAACATTAGCCAACATGCTCATAGCAAGGCCAAGAAGACATCAAGCAGATCCAGACCCTGATAGTGGGTCCTGGATGCATAATTAAAATGATTTTATTCCAAGTTTTGAAAGCATTGCCTGATTTACATTTGCATTAAATATTAATCATCAGCATTAATTGCATTTACAGTTAATCATTAGATGTCTAGATTTGTCTCATGGCTTAGACAAGTGTGAATTCTATTTTTATCTAAAAATTCTGCTCTCTAGGGCTGGGCAATATGGCCCTAAATTAATATCACAATATTTCTGAGTATGTTTGTGGATATTTGTGGTGAAGAAATAAAGTAGAAATAAAAAAATCTAGTCTAGTTTAGTAACTTATCAACACTTTTTTTTGGAAAATATTGAAATATTTAGATATAAAAAATATAAAAAAATAAAATATGTAACAAGTAAAAAAGTAATGTAAAGTAATGTAACAAAAGTCTAACATGAAACTAAAGTGTGGAATATGAAGTGCAAGTAAACTGTAAAAAAAGCAATTTGAATGTAATTACAGTTAATAATAAAACAAACACAATGTACAACACTGCTTTAAGGGATATCACAATATCATGATATGGAGTTTAGATTACTGCATTTATTTTTGGGTTTACAATTTGTTATTATTGCATAGAATACACTAAAGTCCTCTGTAGTTGTGCGCATGTTAAACTACAACTAGCTCTACAACTAATTCAGTGCCCAGTAGCATTAATCGAATTGTAGCATTATTCTTATTACGTCTCCTAAACCATCTCGTAATTCAGAGGATTCAGTGATGTTCAGGATAAAAATGTACACAGAATAAAACATACAGGATTCTGGACATATTTATTTACTTATTATTTGATTCCTCTGACAAAGTTACCATAACGTTCTTCCCCGCCCACCCTATAGCAACTTCAAACCAATCAAAACTATCCTTACATGTAAAATTGTGTTTATGCAACAATGCAACAGCACTTATAGAATTGGTTGTACAATTTTAAGCAGCTATGATGACTCCACCCTGTTTAATTACAGTTGAACAACTGAATTAATGTATTCTGCTTACGTAATGCTGGTACATTTTATTTTGATTTTATTTATTTTATTTAGCCTTTATTTAACCAGATCGGTCCCATTGAGACACAATGATCTCTTTTTCAAGGGAAGCCTGGCCAAGACAGCAGCCTAAACATCAGTTTCAACATTTAAAACAGACAGTTCACAGTTAAGCCATAAAACAAAGAATCAAACAATAAGGAATCAAACAGTAATGTACAATATACAGTCTGGATGGGTCAATATGGTTGAATAACAGGACCTTCACACAAAACATGAACAGAAACAATAAGAGGCTGATTCCAGGTTTCTTACAAAATTTCTAAATGTTCTAAGGGAAATAAGTTCCTTCAGTTTCAGAGTACTCTGCAATGAATTCCAGGCAGCAGGTACATGTAATCTGTTACTACCCGACCCTGTGTATAGAGATACTGGTAAAAACTTGCATTAATTTATCATACAGTCCTTTCTCTCTCTCTCTCTCTCTCTCTCTCTCTCTCTCTCTCTCTCTCTCTCTCTCACACACACACTCACACTATCTCACAGACACACACATGCACAGCTATCCGCACATTTGTAAAATAGATTTGCCTATCTGCATTCGATTGTATTCCCATTGGTTCCCTAAAGCAGGAGTTAATTGAAAACACACATCCAGTCAGGCACCCAGCAGAATCCTCGCACACAGCACAGCGTTTTATCACAAGACACCACAATAAAAACTACAAACAGCAAAATCAGACTTACTCTAGTATCTGGCAACTCCGTAAAAAATAGTGTGGTCATTTTCTTTTATGCCACTGCCAAAAAATCCTTCCCTCCATAGACATCTATCTGCTAAATGCTCTGAGATGCTCTGAGTCAAATCATAAATCAGTGTTTTGAAGCTGTGCTTGCTAGAAAACACTCGTCTTTGGATGTCTTTTTCATTCACTCAATATTTCCACAGGGCAAAAAGGAAAAATATGAGAGGAATAACATGGAAACAGAAGAAATTAAAAGGCCACTTTGACAAAAGACTGGTTATTTTAGCAGATCATATAAAAAAAAACTCTTAAAAATGTATATATATATATATATATATGCATTTAGAATGTCTCATTATATAAAAATGTGATTTTATCAGTGTTTATTTAATATCTAGTGTTTATTAACAGCACATCTTACCTAAGTTGCATTAATTATAGAAATACAGAAATTGAATCTGATTGGAATTGACCAACAGTCAGAATTAAGGTTTTTAGATGGGATAAGAGGCAAAAATATTAGATTGGACATCCATAGAAACAAGTTCTGACTTCTAAAATAACACTTAACTTTGAAATCTTCATGCATGTTTCTGTATAAGGTCCTGGGAACAATAGAAGCTGTAATAAAGGTGAAGAATGAACTCTAAATAAAATACTAAATACTGAAAAATAATAGATGTAATAGTCAGTCAAAGATAAAGATAAAGATATTTTGATTATATGATTATAGATGATACAGAAATAAGAAGGGATCAGGGCCGATCCAGGCATTTCTGGAAAGATGTAGTTTATGCAGATGCAGAAATTCCCAGCTAACAGAGAACATTCTAAGAACAATTTGAGTTGTTAAAGAGATAATGTTCCAGAAACATTCTGAAAACATGTGACACGATAATGGTTTGCATCACAACATTATTAGAATGTTTCTCACATAACATTCCCACCCCTACCCTGCAGGCATGTAACAGTATAAGACATTACTCTGGCGTGAATTTTTCGTCATCTGACGTCATGACCAACATTTAACCTGAAATGAACCCTTGTGTGGTGTTCATATTTTTGTTACTTGTTTACTTTGTCACTTGTATTTAGCAATTTTACATTAAAATGCTTTACACATGCTTGCTTCACCAAAATTGCAAGCAATATAAACAGCTTACATGGTTAATATTTGCCCTTTACCTTTCTTATGTTACATTTCTTTCAAAAAGTGCTACTCTTTTTTTAATTAGTTTTTTAATAAAATGTAAAATAAAATGAATTAAACTCAAGATATGAGTAGAAAATGTGTTTAGTTTCAAATTTACAAATGAAGCAATGTTTATTAGCCCTTGGCCAAACATACTGTATGTAATATAAATGTGTGTGTATGTGTGTGTGTGGGGGGGGGGGGGGGGGGGGTGTACAGTGTGTGTTTATCGAAAATGTGTTTTGATATATGTTTTTCGCAAAAAATGAGCCAATGCCAATGAGTTTGAGTTAGAAAAAAATATTTTTTAGTATCATTTGATTTAAATTGAAAACGGGTCCCACAGACCCGAACACTACACAAGGGTTAACACGTCTATTGACGATGGTGGCCAATGTTAGTAGATGAATATTAACATTTTGGAAACGTTGAAAGTAACATTCTTAAAACATTGATACAAGTGATACAAGCAGCAACTGTACTAGAAGGTTTAAAAACGTTAAATTAAATCATTCTGGGAACATTCAGAAAACTTGACAGATTGAACATTTTGAGAATGTTAATTGTATTGATCAGAAAACTTTCTACTAAACCAAAAAAAAAAATTGTCAGCTGGGATTCTATTTCAATTTGTGTACATTAAATGTTATATTATTGTCTGGGTAGAAAAAAAATAAGGAATCCATTCATTTAGAGCTGGTCTTCAACATTAGCATAGCACTGTATGTCCATATCCAAAAAATAAAACAAAAACTTAAGTTAGTTTTTCTTCTTGATTGTAACTTTAAATATATTCTGCTTTTCCGTCTCTCTCTCAGCACGGTCAGGCACGCTTTACTCCTGTGTGTATATGTGTGTGTGTGTGTATGTGTATACGTGTGTGTTTGTGGGTGGGTGCCTGCACACATACATAGCCCCTTGCTAAGGTTACCACCGGCGGATTTTTAATCTACATGTAAGATGTGGCCTCGCGTGTCTTGTGTCTACTCAGCAGTATGTGGCGGCGTGTGATTTGGTGCACTGGGCCGCATCGTATTGATTGGACGTGTCGTGGTGGGGAGTAGGCAGACGGCACACTGGTGACTTTGTTGTAGATGCAGCGGGGTGAGTGGTAAGTGTCAGGCCTGGCGTGATGGCCAATCATCAATCATGTGCTGTCAGACTCTCTCTCGCTCGGCGCACACCTCCTCTTTTTTCCACCTCAATGATCGCTCTTTGTTTAAATCGCGCAGTAAGGCTCCTGCTGCCCCGCACCGACAAGCCCCGAGTTGTTTGCAGGTGCTATGCTTCACAGCTGTCAATTAAAAGGGCCTGTCATTTCCATAACAGCCACGGGCTACGTTAAACGCGGCGCATTAGCTTCGACATAACAGTAACGTATGTGGGCGAGATGACACGTAGGAAAAAAAAAACTACATTTATAAAATCTTGTGCGAGTACGTGTGAGTGCAAATGTACGTGATTATGTGATTAGACGCTGATATGCGGGTGATTGGAGCTGCTGACATGCCTGCAGATTGTCTTGGATTTTGATATATTTGTCAGCTGAGATGATCATATCTGTAAGCAAATTTAATGATATAAAGCTCTGTTCTTTTTTTATTAAATAATAAACATCATTTAAAGAACCATTATGGATTATATTTTTTTGTGGGAACTCATAAAATATAATCAGTATGTATCATCAGATATCAGTTATTAAGGCATCATGTTCAGTTTAAGCACTGGCAGCTCTTGTTAACAGAGCTTAAGCCAGTATTTTATTATTGGAACTGTGTTGTTTTTGTCACGGTAATCTATGTGGGTTGTGTCCTCCTAATCTGCTCATCACTATTGCTCCAGTCCCATTTGCACACCTATACCTGGTTTGTCAGGCATAGACATCAGCACGCAAACAGCGTGCTGCAGCCATGGAAATGGGTTGAGCTGGCTATTTTTCTGCTGAGCAGGTAATCACTGAGCTTCAGTAAGGTTCACCATGCACAGTAGGTAGATAATTTTTTTCACCACCACAAGCACAGTAGAGACTGGATTTTATAAATTCACCGATCAGCTACAGTGTAAGACTCATTGTCACTTGCCACTGTGTGTCAATCTGGCAACCCATGTAAGCTTGGCATCTAGGAAGGAGTGGATGGGGCAGAAAACTCTATCCGATGTTTGGAAATTAAACTCCTTTAGCAATTTCACACATTTGCTCACATTTTATTACTTGTTTGATTGTTCCTTTAATAAAACTGCATTTTTATTAATACATTTAATCAGTACTTCATCAGCTACAGTATAGCAAACAACCACATGTAATTTCAGAACAATGTCATTATTAAAAACCTTTTTAATCATGGCATGTAACAAAAAAGCATCAGATTTAAAATGATACACTTTCTTTAAAAAACTGTTGCAAAAAAATTAGTGGGTAACAACTTGAAACAAAAGCAATGTTTCATCTTCAAAGCAGTAGTTTCTGTGACACTTTAATATATATATTTTTATAAATATTAATGTATATATACATATATATATATATATATATATATATATATATATATATATATATACAGAGTAACACGTTTCTGTCTGGAGTATTAAAGTGTCAATTTAATAATGCCTCATAAAGCCTTTTACTGTCCTTGAATTATACCTTTGCTACTTGTCGGGAAATGACACGTTATAAATCACACCCCCCACTTTCAGCATTAACTCACAGTAGTCGCGCTTGCTTATATCACTGTAGAATAATAAATTCCAGGTCCAGCTTTTTTTTCTTCTGCCGCTGCTTTTAGTTCCTGTCTCCTATTAGAACTGGTAACTGGAACTAATAATTTATAACCCACCCAGACTTTAAGTCACAATTTTTCTCCAGCACCAGGACTTACTCTTCTTTTTATTTTCCCTGCTTTCACACAAACATGTAAAAAATATATATTTCTGATTTACAAGAATAGCACAGTGTGACCTGTGTCAGTGTGTAAAACACACATACTGTACATTCAAAGCGCTGTAACAGGGGTTCTGAACCTGGGGGTCTTGATCCCCAAGTGAGTCCTGACATAGTCCTTGAAAGGGTCATGAGAGACAGACTACTGTGTGCTGAGATTCAGATCCAGACATTATCCATAGTTGTCCTTAAATCATTCCTAAAGCTTAACCCTAACTCTAACTAACTTAAATCTAACTCCATATACCTAACTCTTAACAGTTGAGGTTTGAATACAGAATCAGGGTTACATTAAATAGAGAATCATTTACAAACTAGACCAAAGAATCAGTAGATCTGGACTAAAAACACCTCAGTCAGACCAAATGTTGGTCCTTTGCATTCCCTTTTACGCCTGCTATTTTGATTTGGACTAAACTGAACAGTCTAAAGGTCTGGATCGAAAAAAGCAAGTGTAAAAGAACCTTGGGTAACTTTTCGAAACATCATTGTGCCTCAATGCAGCTCCAACCATCACATTAAGTGAGTAAACTTAATTATTTTTATTATTATTATTATTATTATTATAATTATTATTTAGAAAACAGTACTATTTGTAGAGGAGGGTTAAGGAGGGGTGAGGGTTGCCAAATATTGTGAAAGAGGGTGTCAATTAATCGGATTAATTACAACACAACTCACTTTTTTTCCTATCCTTAAGAGTAAGCTTTTAATAATGGTAAATAAAAATAATTGTAAATAATACAATCATAATTATATTATTTTAATGTAAGTGGTGTCAGTCATCTATCTAGTATTGTATGCCTGGCAGACTACAGCATTTTTACTATTTTGTCATATCACAGGGTAGTTTTAATGTTTTTTTTATTACAATATTTTAATGTGCTGAGTAAAAGTTTAGTGGTGAGCCTTGTAGGAATGGAGGAAATAAACACTAGTGTAGCTCCATATTCCACCTTCAACAACCTGGAAAGAGGAAACATGAAATCAGCCACGTGTGAGTGTGTGTGTGAGTGTGTAAGTGTGTGTGAGAGAGAGAAAGAGAGAGAGACTCAATTTCAGCATACATAAAAAATAATCTCGGCAGTAAGTGACACAACGAGTAATATAATATCGCTGAATAAAATCACTAATATCGCCAGACTCATTGAATGTTGTCACATGATTAATTCAAGTTTAAAAAAGTGACGCGTTAAAGTTTCCACATGAGCCTCATGCGTTAATGAGTTACGGTTGCCAGCACCGATTTTGAACTTTAAAAAGAGGCTGCACAGTGAAAAAGGTAAAGAATCTCTGTGCTTTAAGTGTTAAACTCCTATAGCTTTTAAACCCTCCTCTACAAATGATCCTTCAGGTCTTCTGAGGGCAGCACTCGGGAGGGCAGCAGAAACATCAAGTGATTTCAGAGGGGGAAAAAAGACAAGTTTCTAATTGAGCTCGCGAACATTTGCATCTCCGAGCCCCTTTGTTTGTTTGTTGCTGCGTTATTTGCATGTGCCAACAGCTTGTGTAATTTGACTGGGGACTCCCAATTTGCCTGTAAGGCCGTGATCCAGGTTGGCACGTATTTTTTTCCCCCCTCGCTCTTTCTTTTTGTTTTTTTTCTTCATGTCGGGTAGAGCTGTGGTCTCCTCTCTCTCTCTCTCTCTCTCTCTCTCTCTCTCTCTCTCTCTTTCTCTCTTCTCTCTGCTCCACTGCTGATCTCATCTCCATATATGAGCTGTTCTACACTCCTCCTGCCTGCCAGGATTAATTAGCCATATCCAGGTAAGGAAACTTCTGACAAAGTGCCAAGAGCAATAAACATTGATCATAGTCACAGACTTTTTACTGGCTCACTGGATGAAGGGGGGAGGAGGAGGTGGTGGTGGGAAGGGGGTTTGAATACAGGCTTGTGTGAATGTGATAGAAGAGAGAGAATATGCAGTTTCATTAGCGCGCAGAAGTGTGTCTGGATAGGCCTGTGTTCTGAGTTTGTAACTCATAAGATTTAAACCCATACTCCCATTTTCTTTCCAACTCCTTTCCAGGTGTTATTTTATTTTTGCAGGTCAAAGAAGGAATGCACTCCTCGAACTCTTAAGAGACCCCTGGGCAAATCCACTTTTTCCCTTACTTATTCAAGACCAAATATACTACATCACACACTACAGTTACTAAATAATACACTGTACAACCATGTATAATATATATATATATATATATATATATATATATATATATATATATATATATATATATATATATATATATATATATTATACATCTTAATCAGATTTTGACTTAATCAGACTTTGACACTGCAAAAACTTTATTTAGATTTTTTTTTGAGCCATTCCAAGGTGGACTTGTCTACTTTGGATCATTGTCCTGCTGCAGAACCCAAGTACATCTGAGCTTGAGGTCATAAACAAATGGCCAGATATTCTCCTTCAGGATTTTCTGGAAGAGAGCAGAATTCATGATTCCATCTATTACAGCAAGTTGTCCACACCCTGACTCAGCAAAGCATCCCCAGACCATCACACTACCACCACCATGTTTGACTTTTAGTAAAAGTGTTTTTTTTTTCTGAAAATATAAGCTGATTATGGTGATAATGATTACGGGACATACACCTACCAAAAAGTTCCAGATTTGTCTCATCAGTCTATGGAATACATTCCCATAGTCCAAAAAACATATCATAAAATGTTTGGAAAATGAGACCTGCGGTTCTTTAGATTTTGTTTTTAGTTTTTTGTGACCTCCTGGATGAGTTATCCATGCACTTTTGTAAATCTATCTGTATTTATCTGTAATCCCAGATAAATTCACAAAGATAAGAATATTCTTTTATTTCATAAATTACTAACATTACAAGACTTAAAAAAAAACAGATCAGTGTATAATTCAAGACTGCCACTGCTGTTCTCATAGTGAATATTTCAGAAAACAGTAACTTGCTCATATAGCCTAAAACACTGAGGGCAGTCAGTCAAACACTGTATTAAAACCTACATGCATAATAAAGAAAAGGCAACCTGGGAGAATGATCACTCACTAACAGTGAGTGAAGGTGGATGTGTCCAGCTGGCAAATAGATGGTAACTTTTCAGGAATAGCATGAGGGAGTGTTGTTCAAAAACACTGGTGGGCAAGACTGAGAAGCAATATAGCGTTTGTATGTGCGCCATACATTGTAAGTGTACCAACTACATTGTTTAACACAAAATCATTTGTTTGAGTAACAAAGAGAATCTTGTTAGCACAATATCATGGTGCAATATGTTAAAATGTTTGTTTTTATCTTAGTCAAACAAAATCCCAAATCAAATGAACAAAATGTAGGTATCATTTTTACAGTGTACATTTTAGTACAGTACAGTCCATCTATTCAACCCTTTAAACTCAATGAACTAACTCAGCATAAACCTTAAACTTTCTTGGAATAAAAGTAAGGGGTTTGTTACCCAAATACAGGGCAAACATGACAAAACCAGAGTGCAATGAAGCTCCTAAACAAAAATAATATACCCAGAAAATTTCCCACTTGCAAAAGTAAGTGTGTGAAGGAGGAGAAGGAGGAGGAGGAGGAAAAAGCAAAGCAGGGTAATGGAAGCCAGATGAGCTGACAGTAACGGATCCCACCATTAGCTGCACAGAGAGGGGAGGGGGTCAAGGGCAGGGCACCAGGAGGAACCCCCCGGAGAGGTGCAGTCCAGGTGGGATGGGGGAAATCTGGTTTGTGTATGGAGGCTCTGTCACCTGACTGGGCTAGAAGGCAACAGTAGAGAGGAACATAGGTGGAGTTTGGCTGATCATGTGGGCCTGGCTATTCCTAACAGACGATCAGTTCATCATTGAAGATTCAGGGGCTCTAAAATATAAAGAATATTAAGTTGTTGCTGATCCAGCCACATAACCGTTTACCACACATAGTATTAGATTTTAAATGCTTAACTCACTACTTGAAAGTACTGTACATCTCCCTCCTCTGCTAACAGTCTTAGGTAGGTACAGATCCCTCCTTCAGACGAAGCACTGCACTCCTAAATCCAGCAGACTGAAATAGTGGGTCTTCAATTAATGTTAATCTAGTTAGTGGGGCTCTGGTGGAGGTTGATGTTTTGTTTTTTTTTTTTCTTTTAATTTGAATAGGCTTTAAATTTGAAAAAATATAAAATGCATAAAAAAAATTTTGGATGTACTTTTTTATTTACTCTGAATGTCGTTAACTAACTCAAATGCTAACTTATTTAAGGTTGAACTGAAAACTTGATAAATGTGATTGAGATATAAATATACTAAAAATGAGACAAATGAGCCTTGTTTAACTACTCTAGCAGGCTCTAGTAAAACTGAATGAGAGGGAAAATAGAATTTGGCTCTAACATAAGCTTGACTAAAACTACAGCTTGTTTTGGATTTGCTGGTCAAGCTGCCACATTTAAGGTGGAAGAGAGAATTGCAAACTTGTTTGCAGAATGTGAGTGAGAAATTTTACTAAGAATGCTACTCATCTTGTTTAACTACTCAAGCAGTCTATAGGAACACTGAGTGAGAGAAAAAACTGTTCTTTTAAGGCATTAATGTAAAGTGCTCCCACACTTCACTCGACAAAATGAATCGTCCATTTTTCTGTCTGCTACTGCTAACATTATCCTCCACCAATTTTTAAGTGTTCCTACCAGAATTCGTAACGTGAGCTACACCACCATGGCTTTGGTTGGTTTACTAACCCACTTTAGGAGGTCGCGACTGTATTTATGTGTACAATAATGTACTGTAGACTGAACTATTATTAGACCTAATTAATTATTATCATTCATTAGGCGTTGATAATTGATGATATTTTTGTTAACAAAAAAGTATTTTGCACAGGTAAGCCTTTAAGGTTGTGTCTTCGGCCCCAGTATTTCTGAGCATTTCTTCGGTGGACAGTCGGACAAAAAATACAACTGTCATTGGCTCAAATTTAAAATCTTTCATGAAATGCACTTTCAAGGGTAGATCTATCACTGATTAATGCTAGTAATGCTACCCTAGCTCTGTTGGTGCTGTGAAAACATCATGGGATGAGGGGGAATCGTATGTGAACTGAAGAGACGGAGAACTTTAGATTAAAAAATACTACATAAAAATACCCCTGGTCAATATTGTTGTGTTTTTCTCTTGTTATCGCACACGCTTTGCCGCTAGCATTAGCCACCTGCTATCGGGGAGGGTCGGCTCGCCTGGCCGCTGTGCCTGCCGCTCGTCCAGCGTGGATATGTGGGTCTGCCGCTGCGTGCGATGGTGGTCGTGTTGGGAATTAAGGCACACGACAAGGTATAGTGCAGTTTAACTGTTTAGTCAGGATCAGGAACGTTACAACAGTGGGACTGCCTAGCTTCAGCACCCGAACTACCTTTAGTGTTCAATGTTAGAGCCGTGCAGCAAGTCTCCTAAACTGTAACTGACTCAGAACATCAGAACACACGTACATATACAACTGGGTGCTGTATCCTGATTGGAGGAGACAAATACCCTCGTATTGCCGCTACAATATTAACATTTTAATAGTATAATGCCTTGTTATTAGATTTTGATGTTTAAAAAAAATATATTAGTAAAATGTTATATATATGCTTGATTTTGATGTGTTTATGTAATTTGTTTTGAAAATGAATAATAAGGTTTTTTTTACAAAGCGAAAAGCAGGAGAATCCCAGACCTCAGTGAACGATTCTGCGCTTTACTGCATTTCTCATGGTGTGTACATGCATGTCTGTGTATGTGTGTGTGTGTGTGTGTGTATGAGAGCAGTGCAAGCACTGACAGCTGGGATTCCAATCCTGGGCTGCTTTATGCAGTCTTACAACACATAATGAAGTGTGCTACCACGCAACATGAGCGTGCCTTACACTGCACACACTGCCTGCTTTTTAGCATTATCATCGTCTCCACACACACACACACACACACACCACAACCACCAATCAAAACCAAATGTGAGCCATGTCGTGCCGTGCATTCTTTAATGAGGCATGTCAGTAAAGTTCGTTTAGAGGAATTATAATCAAGCCCCCAGTTCATTAATGATACGTCCAATGATTCCAAAGCCTGCTAGTAGCAGCGCTCCAGAGAGGGAGTTCTGGCACGTAACTGTGAAGGATAGTTAAAAAAAATTACCTCAGCCTAAACCTGTCAACACACCATTACAGCCCCCACCACCATATTATGTGATGCAAAGTGGGAAAAAAGGCAAAACCGTCGTAGCAGGAAGGTGTTGGCAGATGTAGACTTGAGGAATGCGGCTCTGAAGGTTATTTGCTGGAGAAAGTACATTGTACTAAAGGAGAAAAAAAACTTTCGTCTGTGGGTTCTTATCAGCGAGCCTGATAGACCTGAATGAAGAAACATCTAGATGAAAGATCAGATAAAAGAGAAGAAAGGGTAAAAAAACAAGAAGACATAAGCTATGAGAGTTACAGTGAAGAAAGCAATGCAATGAACTCAAATCAGAAAAGAAAATAAAGTGCTGAATCCTAGAAACCAGTAGGAAGTAGATAGCAGTGACAATAGAGTAGTAGAGAAAATTTATTGCTATTTATTTTGAGATTTGTTTTACTATTTTGTCCCAATTTGTAGTAGTTTTATATGCTTTGCAATAGACAGAGAGTATGAGAGAATAAAACAAATAGCACTTTAAACAGTAATGGTTAATTCATTTTTCATTTCAAACTGTGAAAAAACTGGTCAATTTTAGGTAATTGATTTTATATATCAATAAAATCAACACTCATTTTGGGTAGGTGTAACCAAATCAGAATGCTCCCCTAGTGCAACCATATATTTATTTATTTATATATTTATTCAACTTCCTTCCCTTCACTTACCTAATGCGTTAAACATATACAGTGTTTATTGCACTAACAAATATAGTGTCTCCTTGTATTTTTCTTATGTTATGGCATTTTAATAATAAAAAAAGTTGACAAAGGTTACATTAAATATACCCAAAATCTTATTTTCTATTATATAATGTCAATGTATAATATTACAGTCATTTACCCTCCATGAGTAATACAGGCAGGGGTAATGAATTCAATATCCACTGTGCTTGAACTAAACTGGAGCCACAGAGTTAAACTGAAAGGAACCTTAAACTCAGTTTTTTGTCATTATTTTAAAATGTCCTACTTTGTAGATTAATCCTAAATTAAATCCTAACCCTAAAATATAAAGTATGAAAATATGGGCAAAACAAGAATATGTTCTATATTTTAGATTCTTTAAAGAAGCAATTCTTGCTTAGACAACAGCTTTGCACATCTTGGATGGATTTTCTCAGTCAGCATGAGGTAGAATGTCAGGCTTTCAGTTAAGAGCTGTGCTGAACTTATCAAGAGTTATGAAGAGGTAGAGTTGGTATACAGTAAGTCAAGAACTAAGTTAAGAAAATAATATTTTAAGAAATAAAGGCCACAAGTGCAGTCACAAAAATGATCAAAACCATTATGATGAAACTGGCTCTCATCAGGACTGCTTCAGGTAAAGAAGACCAGACATTAGTCAGGATAAGTTAATCAGAGTGACCAACCTCAGAAACTGTAAGTTAAGAGCACCCCAGATAAGAGCACCTACATGAGTTTTGGTCTGTTTAACACTTTTTTTAAGTTACTACATGATTCTCTATGTGTTTATTCATAGTCTGGATTAATACTTCAGTATTAATTTACAACATAGAACAAAAAAAATACAAACATTGATTTAGTAGGTGATTTTGTCCAGTAGGGTATGTCCTGCCCACAGAGCACACTGTAGGTAAAGTGAGCATAAAGACAGACCAGTCAAATGTACATTTTGTTAGTTAACATTTGCAAAACACTTGCAAAAAAGTGAAAAGTGAAAGCTAACACGGAAATAAACAGAGAATCCAAGCAATTTGTAGAACCGCATGCCTTTTATGAACTGGAACTATGCCAGAAATGGCAGATGGCATTTCTCAGATGGTAGATGAAATAAGGTATACGTGAACTGGCATTTCTCCAGTTCCCACCCAGTAGCTTGCACCCCTCCATCACACAATGCTCTTAGTGCTTGGAGGATGAAGGCTATCTGACTTGTGATTTCACTAAGCTACGTACACTGCCTGGCCAAAAAAAAGGCGGCACCAAAAAAAAAAAAAAGGTCACACACTCTACTATTTGGTTGGAGCGCCTTTAGCTTTGACTGTGTCACACATTTGCTGTGGCATTGTTTCAATAAGCTTCTGCAATATAACAAGATTTATTTCAATCCAGTGTTGCATTGATTTTTCTCCAAGATCTTGCAGCAGCATTGATGATGGTAGAGTCTGACCAACCACTGCACAAAGTCTTCTCCATCCAGCACATCCCAAAGATTCTCAATGAGGTTAAGATCTGGTGGTGAACTTTTAATCCATGTGTGAAAATGATGATCTCATGCTCCCTGAATCACTCTTTCACAATTCCATACCCATGATTCCTGACATTGTCATCTTGGAATATGCCCGTGTTCATCAGGGAAGAAAAAATCCATTGATGGAATAACCTGGTCTATATTCAGTATATTCAGGTAGTCAGCTGACCTCATTCTTTCAGCACATACTGTTGCTGAACCTAAATCTGACCAACTGCAGAAACCCCACATCATTTACTTACTTAAATCCAGTTGGTTTACTTTTTTTGGCTATTTGAACTGCTACCAAAGGTGTCAAAAGTATTCCTATTCATTACTCGGGTTTAAAATACTTCTGTAGAAGTTGAAGTATCAACTCAAACTTTTTACTCAAGTAAAAGAGTAAAAATACTAAAATGTTATATTAAAATGTAAATTGTAAAACAATTAGGGATGCACTAGGCCCCCTGTTTCAGCAACATATATTCCCATTGAAAATAAATGTATTTTAGTACAATAAAATATATTAAAACTCAATCCCTAGTTGGGACGTTTCGCTCAAGTTCTCTTGAGACTCTCGAGCCACGGATCATCTTCATACTTGGTTACATACGTGTGCTGTGGTATAATAAGTTATATGTCTAAACTTTTCATCCAACCACAGTCAAATTCACTCTATCTGGATGAAGAGATTTATCTGGATAGGGTTTTTTGAATGACAAGAAACTGGAATTCAATCAAGCTGAATTAAAGCTATTTTTAAAAAGCGAGGAGTAGAAAGTTCAGATAATTGTGTAAAAATGTAAAGAGTGGAAGTAAAAATTAAAAAATGAGTTACTCCAGTAAAGATGTATTTGTAGTATTTGTGCTTCATTACTTGACACCTCTGACTGCTGCTAATAAAATGTAATTGAAGGAGAAGGCTCACTTTTATTTCTGTTACACAGGAAGCTAACAGATGCCATCAGTGGTTAGCATCATGCTACATATTGGGGGAGAGGAGGGCTATTGTACTCACAGAGAAAGAGTGAGGCTATTTCACTGGGGATCAAACCGTCAATTTTCCAGTGATAAGACAGTTACTAAAACTCTTTTAATGGTGCTTATGTTGTTTGTAGCCATATAAAAATGACGGCCTGATTTCTAAACGATGATTCAGCATTGTTCATGTGTACTACATGCCAATCTACAGCAGTAAATGACATTAGTGGAGATGTTTTTTCCATTAAAACATTCCACTGCAAGCAAGCAAGTACGCACACACACACACACACACACACACACACACACACACACACACACAGAGCGTATAGAGCAGTGTGGACTTCTTTTTTTTTTCATTTTTTGAGGCTTTAGAGTGTGCATTAGCCCATTCATACCTGGGGGCCTATGAATAGAGCCCTCAGGTAAGCCTTGTTGAAACAAATCTAAGCTGCTAATGACACACACTGTGAAAATATTCACAGTTCATTTAGCTTGATGACAACTACAGCCCCCCTCTGCCCCCTCACCCGACTGTTTTCTGTATTAGTCATGCTTTTGGGCCACTAACCAGCAGTGGGCAACGCTGTGGAAACAACAGCCTCGTCCAACGAGCCTTAACGCATGGGAAAGCTATTGCTGAGGTCTGTTTGTGAGATGTTATCTCAAGCAGCTGCATTCAATACTGGAGGAAAGCTCATCTGATGAGGTGAGGAGAAAGTCTGCATGACAGTGTGCACATCACCACTGCCATAAAACGTCCTCACATCCTCACAACAGAAATTCCTTAAGAGAAAAAAAGAAGAAAATCAACCAACAGCAAGTTATTCAGAAGAAAAATCTGAAAATACTGTATTTTTTGCACTATAAAGTAAGTGCATTTAAAATCCTTTAAATCTACAGTGCGCATTATAATCCGGTGCTCCTTATGTATGAATTTTACCAGTCAGCTTGTAAAGAGCAGTAAAGCCGCTCCACTGAAGTACAGCGTTATACAGGAGTTTCAGTTTAGTTCTCCAGCACAGAGGCTGGAGTAGTATTAGCATTAGCCGCTAACCGGGTTTAGCGCTAGCTCTTTTGCCATTCAGAGGTGAGTATTATCAGACTGTAGTCTACTCCTAACCCTGGATAGTACTGCTGGAGCAGCATTAGCATAAGCCGCTAACTGCAGCACTAGATCTTTCGCCACCCAGAGGGGAGTACATCAGACAGTAGCCTCCACGTTCACTGTGTTAAAATAAGCTACGGGGGATGAACCGCTAAATAATATCGCCCTGGGTCGACATCTAAGCTTTCGGTAAAATATCAGAAGTGCTTTATTCACTCCAATAAATAGTTTTCAGTAGAAAAATATGTGTACACTAGCACCAAGCACTTGTTTGACTTTAAAATATATAAATATATATATATATATAGGAATTACAGTTTTGTTAACTTAGCCTAGTGGCGAGACTTGCTGGGAAACATGACGTCACCCATGTTCCTTATCAGTGTCGCTACTGCGCCTTATAATCTGGTGCGCCTTGTGTATGAAAATAGATCAGAAAATAAACATTCACTGATAGTGTGCTTTATAATCCAGTACGAAAAATACGGTACACAATACAGTGGCAGGAAAAGTATGTGAACCCTTTGGAATAATCATGGTTTTCTGAATAAATTTGTCTTAAAATGTGACCTGATCTTCCAAAAGCCATGGAATGAGGTATGGTATGTAAATTGTTTTCTTAGATTGGTTGACTTTTGTCTTAAAAAACAGAATTTACAGTGTGTCCAAACTGTTGATTGGTACTGTACGGTCTATAAGACATTACTAACCATAGTACACAGTGCAGTAAGTAGTAAATAGCACAACTGGTGGCTTCTGGCCAGAATAGTCATAACGTGTGAACAAACAAGTGACTGGCAGAATCACATAAACAATTAATCCAGGAGGTTTAACATGCATGTATTGCAGGTCAGTGCTGTGCAGTGTTGTTTAGCCTTAAAAAATGTTATGGGACAGGATCTAACATGTGGAATTTCAGTGAATTTAGGATGGAACAAGGTAATATGTAAAAAACAACCCTGCATCCTCCTAACAGAGACCCCAAGATAGAACAAGCCAGGTTATCCTGTCCGACATCGTGCTGATCAGTCTGAATCATACCAAGCAACGAGAACGAAGAAATGTAAATGAGCTCTGGCACTAGCGTACGGTAATTTACCGTAATTACTACATCTCGATACCAGGGTAAGCTGCTGATGCTGCTGCAGGTGATCACTGCTACTCTACAAAGCTACAAAGCTGACTTTGTATGGCGCTGGTCCATCGCAATAATCAGTAATTGCTCCCTAGTTTTCAGTAAAAAAAAAAAAAAAAGGATGAAAAAAAACTTAAGCGCCCATTACACTGTCCACCAGCAGCTTGATAACGCCACATTAGTGAAAATCCTTCACCAACTTCTATATTGTGGCAACTCAACACCTGTTGGGCCCAGCGTTTTCATCATCTGCTCGGAATAAATTGTAGTCATCATCATAACCATAATCACAGTAATAAAAAAGCCTTCATCCTCATGCCAAATTACTGTGCCATTTGATTTACAGTAATTGAGCGGAGGGAGGGAGAGGGAGAGAGAGAGAAAGAGAGAGAGAGAGAGAGCACTGTGCAAGGACATCTTGACTCATGAATCCCAAACCCACCCACCCACCCACCCACACACACACACACACACACACACACACACACACACACACCTGTGTGCCTTACACCTGAGAACGGCAAGGCCTAGATCTGAGCGATATACAGACATTCCCTTGGGCAAACAATGACTAACATTGTGGGGTGTATAATGCACCAGGTGTGCAGGATCCAAGGAGAGAGTTTTTTTTATTTTTTTTCTTCATTAAAATGAAAAAGAAAAACCTTCATTTTCATAAATTACATTTTAAGAGCATTACATCCAATTACAATATGCTATCACATCTAAATCATATTATGACATAATAAAATATAATAATTCAGCCCTTTCAACCACATATTAATCATGTCTAAGAGAGAAAGTAGTTATAAATGGGCTAATGCACACTCTAAAGCCGCAAAAAAGACAAAATTACATAAAACATAATCTCATTAATAAAATTAAAGACAATTGCATCCAGTTATAGTATGGCAATATACTATAAGTCATTGACTGACATAATAAAATATAACAAATTATCGTATTATAATAACTGAACCCTTTCAAAGAATACCCATACAGTACCAGTCAAAAGTTTAAAAACACCCTCTCATTCAATGTTTTTTTTTTTTTTTTTTCTACATTGTAGATAATATTAAACACATCAAAACAATTAAGGAGAGGTGTAATTACATATTAAACAAAAAACTGATATGATGATTTGAGGAATTTGGGATGAGCTAGAGCTTCACAGGATAAAGGAAAAGCAGCAACTATTGTTCAGCACCTCCAGAAACTACTTTTTCAAGATGCTGAGAAAACTATTCCAGGTGATTCTACCCTCTCATAAAGACACTGAGATTAAAATACCAAGAGTGTGCAGATCTGTCCTCAAAAATAAATGTATAAAAATGTATTCTGGTTTCTTTAACACTTTTTGTTTACAAATTAATTCTGAATGTGTTCCTGTATAGCTTTAATATAGTCTTCAATATTACATTTACACTGTAAACAATCATGAAAAGAAAGAAAACACATTGAAAGAGAAGGCAGCAGTCTGTAAGATGTTTTCTTATAAACTGAAAGCAGTACTGTTCCTGTGTTGGGAGAGAATACTCAAATTATTGTTACTATTCTCCTGATACGACCATCCCTACAATATTTAATAAATTAATTATAAAAATTAATGTATTAGGTAGGTTTGTAGGGTATAACCAGGCTCTACATTTTGACTGTGTTACATAAATAAAAGAAGGAACAAAACAATAAATTTGAAAACACAGCATGTATTTGAATTAAATGATGTTATGTAATAACAAAAGTTTGGGAGAAGGACCACGCCCGAACTCTACGTTCTAACTCCACCCCGTATCAATCAACCGTCCTATAAATACCTCCCCTAACTAACTATCTCTCGTGACGAAAGTTCGCATCAGTCGAATCTGCCGCACCCGCCTGCTAGCATTGGCTTGTTCTCCGTCATGGACCTTTAACTCACCGCCTCCGACGAGGACCTCTTCCCTCCTAGCCAGCCTGTCTCCACTCCTGCTCCACCTCGCCGGGCTCGTCGTCTGAATTCCGTAATCTCCATTCCGGCTACTCCTGGTTCTACTCCGGCTACTGCTTATTCTTCCTCCCGGGTCAGTCGTCCTCACCAGTGCACCCCCGGATCTCGGCACTCCCGCCGCTCTTCTCCCCCTTCCCCTACTCCTCCTGCGTGGGCTCGCCGCTCCGGACGCCCGTCTTCCTTGGCCGGCCTCGCCGGCCCTGGGCCCCTCTCTCCTAGTAAGTCCCAGCCTCCTCGCATGTCCGATTGGACTGTTGTTAAGCTGCAGCGGGTTTTTGAAGGACCGCGGCGTCCCTTTCCCCCGTTCTGCTCCAAAAGCGGAACTTTTCACTGAACCTCTGAACAGCGCACATGAGCCGCACCGGCGTCGCGGCCTGATGACGTCACCCGCTCAACTCGCCACCGCTGCAGCTCTCGCGCCCCTGGCGCGGCACCAACTTCGCCTCAGCGCCTCGTCTCTCGTCTCTCTTCCCCTCAGTCGTCCAACTCCCCCTCCCTCTGTCGTCCAACTCCCCCTCCCTCAGTCGTCCAACTCACCCTCCCTCAGTCGTCCAAACCCCCTCGCCGCTGCTGCAGCTCTCGCACCCCTGGCGTGGCACCAACTTCGCCTCAGCGCCTCGTTTCTCTTGTCTCTCTCGTTTCCCTCTTCCCCTCAGTCGTTCAAACCCCCTCTCTCAGTCATCCTCCTTCTCCATTTCTGCGTTCCTCCTGCTGTTCTCCAACAGTGTTGCCAACTTGCCAACTTAGTTTTTGTTTGTTATTGAGAGTTTAAATGAACACACATGCTCTTCAGTTTCTCCTCAGCGAGCAGCAGGTGCTGCCGCGAGCCCCGCCCACGACACTCACAGCGCAGTCTCAGTCAGACCACACACTCACACTGCTCTTCAAACACGCTGCAACGAACTGCGCATACCTACAGCCGCCGCTGACTGTCAAAAAAAAAAAAAAAAAAAAAACTTAATCATGTAATTTACGTTAAAATGGAGTTATTTTCAGAAGTCTCTGCCTATTTATAAAAGCAACAGACGTAGTTCATTTGTTAGAGTTCATTTGTAACATTTCTAACATTTTAAGGGGTTTTAATCACAAATTGCAGCCAATGGCTACTTTCCTTACTGAGCAGTTGGCAACACTATTCTCCAACCCGTCCCTTCCAGCTAGCCTTTCTCCTTCCTTTACTCCGTCAATTCTCTCCCCGCTCGCCGTTTCTCACCGGGCTGCAGCACCTGCTCAGCTCCTTGCTGGAGCTTCATGACCTTCATTCTCCATCTACAGCGCCGCCCCCTCTCAGCTCGCGCTGGGGTTCATCTCCAACACTGGAACCCTGCTACATTCCAAGACGCCCCGGATCTGGAACTTCATTGACGTGTGTTTGCGGGACGAAGCTCCCCATCCCGTGATGGGCCTGGCTGTCTAAGGCTGACGTGGTTTCGGCTTTCAAAATCCTCCCTCTCCATCCTGACTCCTGGCGCCTTTTCAGAGTCCGTTTTTCAGTTCACCTTGCTTTCGGGTGCAAAGTAACCCCAAGCTTCGACTCCTTTGCTAAGGCACTCTGCTGGATTTGCTTAACACGGGCCCCAGTTCGTGCTCCGCCTCCTGGGTAACTTCGTCATCGGTCCTCCTTCCTCGCCCCTCTCGATGGGGCTTGAAGCCATGACCAGCGCTTTCACTCGCCTCCGTGCCCCGCCGTCGGAGAACTCCGTTGGTCCCTCCACATCTCTCGAGTTTCTTGGGATCTTTCTGGACTCCGCCTCCTTTCAAGTCTCCCCGCCCGTACCTAGCACCGTCTTTCCCCCCTCGGCCACTTTATCCACAACCCAAAATCGAACCCAGGGTCGTTCTTTCATTTCCCGCCTCCTCCGCTTAGCTTTTTCGTCCGAGCCCTCCACCATTCGTTATGCTCAACTGATACTGCACGTCAGAGCTCCATTTCTGGCTGTGCCTCCTCTGCAATCGAACGGGTTTTTCTTCTACGCCAACGCAGCTTCCAGCTCTTTTGATATTAAGCTATTCACAGATGCCGCTCCTTCCTCTGGTCGCTTCTGCTTGGCCGGAGAACTTCATCTGCTCCGCCGCGCGATTCTTCTGCGCTCTCTGGACTTATATGCGGTCCTGGTCGCTGCCCTCCTTTGGGGACATGAATGGTCAAAATCTATTCTACTCCACTCTGATCAATCTCGCCGCAGTCCACATCAAAAAAAAAAAAAAAAAAAAAAAAAAAAAAAAATTGCTCCAAATCGCTAGAAATCTTGCCTTCTATCCGTCGTCTCACTTGGCACTCCATTAAGCATCAGTTCACCACTAAAGCTGTTCACACCTCAGGTCCATTTAATTCTATCGCTGATAGAATTTAATTCTATTCTTTTTCGTTTTCAGTTACAGAAATTCAGATCCTTGGCTCCGCATGCAAATGCAACCCAACCTCGGTACCTTCATTTTCACAAACTACACTTCACCTAACCCCCGTGTAAACGAACTGATCTTCCAAGCTCAACAAACCATCCTTTCAGCCGTCCTTCTACTTAGATTCCTCAGATGCTCAATTTACTTCCCTTAAAATCTCCCACAACTCCTTCTCAGCCCCTAATTTCAGATCTCATCATCCTTGACTCAGACACCCTTACCTTCAAGAATGAAGCAAACGGACCAAATTGGCAAAAACCACGATCCTCTATCTATTCAAACTTGACTCACCCCTCAGCCCGTACGAACCACTCGTCCACCACTTAATCTCCGCCTCTTTCAACAAGCATCACCTTTAGATCCTCTGTTCACAACGGAATCTAGTAGTATAATCTCAAAGCACTGGTTCCAACACATCTCCGTCGCATCCTTTCTCCCAGTAGTTACTCACCAGATCAATTCTCCGCCCACTCAGTTTACATCGTGCAGCATCCAACGCCTCCAGACAAGGAATCTCCGAGCACACGATCAAGCTCCCCGGCCGGTGGTCTTCCCAAGCTTATAACCTATACATCCGTTCCCAACCAGACGGTTTGAGACAGGCTCATTCCAAACTAGCTTCCACACAAGCTCCAATTTTGGGGATATAACTGCACGCTTCTTCAAGCACACAGTTCAGAACTCCAGCCCAAATTTCCCTGAGTTCCCTCCCCTTTTTCCTTCTTCTTTCTCTACTTCTTTAGGCGTGGTCCGCACTTAGCAAAATTATGTTATGTAATAACAAAAGTTTGGGAGAAGGACCACGCCCGAACTCTACGTTCTAACTCCACCCCGTATCAATCAACCGTCCTATAAATACCTCCCCTAACTAACTATCTCTCGTGACGAACGTTCGCAACCCACCTCCTCCCCAACAACCCCCTTTTTCTACTCTTCCACTTCTCATTAAATAAAAAGGGGGGGATATAACTGCACGCTTCTTCAAGCACACAGTTCAGAACTCCAGCCCAAATTTCCCTGAGTTCCCTCCCCTTTTTCCTTCTTCTTTCTCTACTTCTTTAGGCGTGGTCCGCACTTAGCAAACCAGAATTTAAAGTACTTTTCCACTTGCTCTGTGCAATTACACATTCTCTCCAGAAATATGGAGGACCAAAACTGCCTAAACTACTTAAAAATAAATAAGTAAATAAATAAAAATGTATGTAAATCACTCAATAGAAGTAATATGGTGACTAAAACGGTAAAGAATTATTCTAATTATTATATCAAAATAAATACATATACATAAAAATAAATATCATAATAAATTGTTATTTATGTTTTTTTTAATTAACATTGTTTAATTTTTCTACATTTGTTTATTATTTACATAACTATTTATTTCTGCATTAATTTTTTTCCGTTATTTTATTTCTGTATTTATTTATTTCCCAATTTATTTATTTCTGTTTTTCCTTGTCCTTGATATGATAATGAAGGGGCTGTCCAGCAATGATGTCACGGTGTCTCAGCATTCCTATTGGTTGATCAATGTCAGATACCATATATTATTAGAAGATTATTTTTTTTGTATATTTATTTTTATATTAATTATATTTATTCTTTAGGCTCTAAATCCCCACATCCAGAAAACTTACAGACTTTCGCTTTAATTTGGACAACTTGTTTATATTATAACAAAAATTAGTTTTAATTACATTTCATAAAAGGCACTTAAACTAAAAAAAACAAAAACACAGTAAAGTAAATAACTAATGTTCCCCCAATGGTTCTTCTCTGGAAGGCTTAAATGTTAAAGAAAATTATGTTATATTTTATATTATAACAATATAACGCTGGGTGGTATAGCCAAAAATGTATATTACTGTATATTACTGGTTTCACTGTATCTTTAATATAGGTTTGTGAGTGTACTGTTAAGAGTACATATAATATAGAACACCAAGGCTTTAAATTAAGGCTTTGATTACATTATTGGGTTTACTTTGTCCCACAAAATTACACAATATTTAAAGGAATCATTAGCAGATATATATTTTTAAATGCTCTTTTGCACAAGTATGACAAGTTAAATTTACAGTAAGTTATTCCTGAAATGGTAAAAGAGACATTACAGAAATAAATCAACCACGATTTTTTTTTTTTTCTCCAGTTTAATAAAATCAGCTCAGTGTGCATTTAGCTAAAAGGGTGAATAATTGCTGTTTGCTGTTGTTTCTTCTATTTTACTAAAGAAAAACAACAAACACTCATATGGTGAGAAACTGCAGCAGGAGCTCCTCAGATAAAGTGCTGTTCTCATTCCTTTCCAGGCAGGACACAGCGATGGAGCAGTGTCTCTAGTGGTAGGCAGTATGTAAAAAACGCACACTGGTATTAATTTCCTTTCCAATATACCAGAGGAACTGGTATACCGCCGAGTATCATAACACTTATTAAAATATATATATATATATATATATATATATATATATAATAATAAAAAAAAAACACTACTGCAAGTATTTTTTATGAACTTTAATAGAGGGGGAACCACCATCTTTAATGGTCATTTACAGTCAGTTATTTATTCTTTTTAAAGGAAAATTCCAGTGTAAAACTGACTTTAGGTGCAGCAAAACATAATCAAAAGTACTTACCTTTGTTAAATAGCACACCTCTGTTTCTGTGCTTTTTTCCCTGCACTCTTTACAACGCCTGCTTTTTTTTTTTTTTTGCCCTGATAAATTGCTTTTAACGCCATTATCCAGGCTCAAAGTAGCTCCACACCTCCTTGCTAGAATCCAGAGAGCCCTGACATTTAAATCGAAGCATTAACAACTTAAAAAGTGTACAAGAATTATTGCAAACCACTGTTTACATCCCATAAAGCTAGCTTTAGCTCCCGGCGCCACTATCATGGTACTGATAATGACAGACATGTAAAAAACAAACAAAAATACAAAATTACTGTATCTCAAAGCTGCGGGAGAACAGAGGTGTGCTATTCATCAAAGGTAAGTACTTTTTATCCTGTTTTACTACAACAAAATCAATTTTCCAACGAAGTTCTCCTTTAAACCCTCTAGTTACATTTAAACAGCAATATATTGTCCAAACAAAAACAGCCACAGTGGCTTGTCTACTTTACAGATTTAAATATTTACTGCCACTCACAGGCAGAAACACAACAACAGCCTGATGCAATAATCTGCATCCCTCTGCAAGGCATTTCTAATGAAGAACGTCAGTAAAAAAAAAAAAAAAACTACCTGATTCTAAAGGAGCATTTCTGTATCATTATTTCTGAGAGATTTTTGGATTAAAACTAAAAGATTATTTAGTGTTTTGATATTTGAGCTAAAGCTGGTCTAGATCACCCATTATTAATCCAGAAGCTGGGTTTCTTCATGGTGGTCTATACTGGGGCTCCAGGCTTCTGGCTGGCCTGCAGTCGTGACCTCCTTCTTGCTATCGCTTCCTGTTTCTTCCTCTCAATCTCAGCAGCGGTGCACTTTACAACAGGCTGAGCTGCAACAAACACTACACACACACAAACACACACACACACACAAAACAACAGTGTCGAGAACAGGCTGATATAACAGAGCAAGAACAAGGTCATAAATGTAGTATAGTTCATTTTTTTGACAACATCATTATAGTTATAACCAGTGTAAAGTAACTGTATTGAATGGGTCAGTGTTTGGGCTGTTTGTCAGTTCAATTTCTGAGTTTTAAAGCCAATTTAAAGAGAAACAATTGGGGTAAAAGCACAATATTTCCACTTTGTCAATTTTGTATATTAAAGAAGAAATGAGTTTTCATTCATTTCTCAACTGGAAATATTGTTTTATCCCCAATTTTCTATTTAACAAAAATAAAAAAAAAGCTATTTCACTAAAAACCACACAAAGCTTTATGCAATTTCTGCAAGACTAAATACAAATGTGTGTTGCTGAAACAACGTTTCAATAACTCAATCTTATCTCTACAGCAAAAATCTGATTTGTTTAAGGAAAAAGTCTAAAATTGGAAAATATAAATTTTGTGGTAAAAGCAGTGGTAATTTCAGTGCCTTACACACTCAGTCCTGATCAAGTGGAGTTCTTGTGACTTTTTCAGTAAATCCAATAAATAATTAGCTAAAAGCATGCATGCATTATTATTTTAATGTCAGAATTAAAAAGAAAAGTTTCTTATTCACACAAAAACACTGAAAACAAGTTTTATGCACCCCTTCTACAGTAAACACACTTCTGCACAGTTTTTACATAATTATTTATTTGCTTATGATTATGAAATTACTGGTTTATAGAATGTTAGTTATGAGTTTAGCAAGTTGCTTTGCCAGGTGTTGTGATGGATTCTAACTCTGTCAGAATCTGACTTCCCTTCACATACACATGCACCCAGAATGAGTGTAAAAAATATTTAATTTCTCTTTATAAATAAGGGTAAATCTACTGTTACAGTGAATAAGTTAACTCACAGTCTAAACATTTGTGTTCATACTGCACAACACAACAATTCTTTCCACCGGTTTGTTTAAATAGTACCTCAACTTCCTGTAATTGGTCGAAAAGTCCAAACTGAACCATGGTTCAGGAGATCCAAACCGATACTGCTTCTTTTGGTCAGACCAAACTCTGGTCCTTTGATCTGGACCATGGTTCACGGCCCTTTTCTCACCTGCTACTTTGGTTCGGACCAAACTGAAAAGTCTGAAAGTCTGGACCAAACATAGCAGGCATGAAAGCACCCTTTTTGCCAATTAAAAAATACAAGAATTTTATCAGATGTGTAACAGAAATCAATGATCCAGAATGTCACAATACTAATAATGCACTCCAAATATCTCTGTATATCTAGGATGAAAGTTAATGAATGATACTGTACAGATATTATCTGTCTCTAGTAGATATACAGCTCTGGAACAAAAAAAATGAATGACTACTTAAGAATAATGAGTTTCTTTTTGATTTTACCAAATTGAAAACCTCTGGAATAAAATCAAGAGGAAGATGGATGATCACAAGCCATCAAACCAAACTGAACTGCTTAAATTTTTGCACCAGGAGTGGCATAAAGTTTTAATTCAAAAGCAGTGTGTAAGACTGGTGGAGGAGAACATGCCAAGATGCATAAAAAAAACTGTGATTAAAAAACAGGGTTGTTCTACAAAAAACGATTTCTGAACTCTTAAAACTTTAAGAATATGAACGTGTTTTCTTTGCATTATTTGAGGTCTTCTTTTGAGGATTTTTTTTAAATAAATGCTCTATATGACAACATTTTTATTTGTAATTTGGGAGAAATGTCTGTAGTTTATAGAATAAAACAACAATGTTCACCTATATATAGCAAAATCTGAGAAACTGATTCACAAACTGAAGTGGTCTCTTCATTTTTTTCTGGAGTTGTATAATGGGAAATTATCACAGTGTGATTTTTGTTTTGCTATAAAAAAAGAAAGTAGTACCCTGATGTGACAATTAGAGGTGGATGTTATGGTACAATATTTCAATAAAATAATATAATATTGTTCACGATATTCAAAAATGTTGGCGTATAATATTGCTGCGTACGATACGATTTGGCACACCCCTCTATTGCTACAATACAAACAAAACAAAACAAAAAAAGAAATTAAAACACAAACAGCTGATAGAGCAAATTCCCATTCGTCCCCTTGCCTGAAGAACAAGCAGCCAGTCATTGATCGGACAGCGAGTCAGAATGAGGAATGGCTAATGGGTTGAGTAAACTTCCTGATTACAGTAATTCACAGTAGGAGTGAAGTCAGTAATGACATTTTGGTGCTGGTGCAGGACAAGGCTTACCTTTGTTGCTCAGAGCCACTGGATCAGACTGATGTCTCTTGAATGTGGAGTGGTGGGAGCTGGAGGAATTCTCTGCAGATGGGCTGTGCAGCCTGGTTTCCTGTGAAGTGCCTGTGATCCACCGGGGGTTGAGCACAGCTTTAGAGACATGCTTCACCTGGGTGAACTGGTACTGTCGTTTCATTGTTTGTGTGGTTTCATGCAAGTTCTGTTTGTTTCCGTAAGAGCTTGAAGCACCTGGTATTGAATGTGAACGTCCGAACATACGTGCAGGCTGCCTGCTTTCACTGGTCTGGCCTGGGTGAATGGACTTGTTGTGAACACTGATATTTGTAGAACTAGTAGTAGCTTTTGAAGAAGGTGCTGAAGATGCTTTGTTGGATGTGATTACGGCACTTCTGTTCTGTTGTCGCTCCTCCTGACTGGATGAGATTCGCTCCACATCATCGCAGGCCTGATACAGCAGATCATCATCATCATCTCCATCACCCCAAACTGAGTCTGGTGTTTTACAATCCTTCCCTGACGCTGCAGTTGAACTACCTGATTGTTTGGCTCCTACACCCCAACTGCCTTCATCTTCTGTCTTTATTCCACCAGAGTGAACAGCAGTACCTCCCTGCTGCCATTTACAGAATGAGTTTTGTGCCTCTGTTTTGAGCAGAAAAGGGCTGATTGGATTTGATTTGAGCAGCTGTTGGACAGTTCCAGTGTTAACATGGGCATTTGGTCGTAGCCCTAAAGTGCTTGGGTTTGATACTGTCTGTGGAGAACTGCTCTTTGGAGCTAAGCTCAGCAGCTCTGGGTTCTGAGTCATGGCCAGCACAAAAGAGTCATTGAGCAGATCGTCATTCTCCCAGTCATCATCGAAGTCTGGTTTCGGTAGCTGAGCAGCACCTTCACCAATGTTCTTGCTGTCTGCAGTGCTGCCTGGTCTCTTTGCACTGAGCGATGCTCCTTCAGTAGTGCTCTCTGGTGAACAGGACACTGATGGAGGGCTCAGCCGTCCACTCACGTACTGGGTAGGCCCATCAAAAAGAGCATGCAGCTCCTCCTCATGGCTCAGTCTTTCAGATTTGACTGGAACTGAATTTCCGGCTCCAGTTGAAGGCTGAACGCTCTCTAACGCTACATGGCCGGCAGAAGTGTTTGCAGTTTTACCCTCCTGCAGTCTCTCCCGGTGCCTCTCTTCGTCCTGACGCGTCATGTTTATGTCAAACTGCTTAGCCAGTTTCATGAGGTCCTCTACATTGTTGCTTTGCCGGCTTAAAAAGAAATAAGAGAAATAAGAAAGAGAAATGTTTGTTAATGAGAAACTCAGTACAAAGAAACAAAACAGTTGCCCGTCCACTGGGTAAACCCATCGTAGACCTGGGTCAATAACATACAAAGTTTTTTTTTTTTTTTAACAGGCTTAATATAAATGCGAATTTAAACATTAAGAATGTACACATACATTCACATTAAAAGTGTTTTTGGTACAAATTAATTGAATTTACTGTGGCCTTACAAAATGAAGTGTGAGATTTCACAGTAGTGTGACAAAATAAAAATAAGCATAACAAATGTTTGTATTATGTAGAGTGTAAATAATATAAGTAAAATAAAATAAGTATACTAAACCAGCAATTCATTATTTCAGCTACAGAAACTATAGAATTTATTATTGCCATAATGGGAAATTATATATACAGCACTGAAAAAAATTAAGAGACCACTTACAGTTTCTGAATCATTTTCTCTGATTTTGCTATTTATAGTGTATATTTGAGAAAAATAAAAAAATTTTGTTATATCCTATAAACTACAGACAACATTTTTACCAAAATCCAAGGAAAAATATTGTCATTTAGAGCATTTATTTGCAGAAAATGAGGAATGGCTGAAAACATAAAACTTCAAATAATGTAAAGAAAGTTGATATTCATAAAGTTTTAAGAGTTCAGAAATCAATATTTGGTGGAATAATCCTGGTTTTTAATCACAGTTTTCATACATCTTGGCATGTTCTCCTCCACCAGTCTTACACACTGCTTTTGGACAACTTTTTGCCTTTACTCCTGGTGCAAAAAATTCAAGCAGCTCAGCTTGGTTTGATGGTTGTGATCCATTCATCTTCCTCTTGATTATATTCCAGAGGTTTTTAATTTGGTAAAAACTCAGCATTTTTAAGTGGTCTCTTATTTTCTAGAGCTGTATATATGCAGAGAGAGCGCCTCAGCCCAGCAACAATTTTTTTGGAGGAAATTAAAGGGGAGAAAAGTAGATGGTTCTATAAATAGCTAGCTGGATAAATAGCCTCCTCGCTAACTAAAAAAAGAGCTTTGCCAGAAACAGAAATGAACAGTGTGACAGGACGAGTGACAACGGACTCAAATTTAACACTCATCATTAATAAGGTCTCTGACTGAAGCATGAAACTCTGTGACTCAGTGGCTGAAACAACTTCAGTGACAACCTGGTGATGACCTGACTGAAAAAGGTGAAATGCGTATTTTAGAACATGGAACTGTACAAGAGCACTAGGAGGTCAACAAAATGCGTGACCGTTGAGTACATCATTGGTCCACCTACAGAATTTGGTCATTTTTATCAAATACACCTGTCCTTTAGACACACTTTGTTTAGGTTTTCAGTTACTGATCATCAGGTCCTTTTTACTCTACTGACAGTAAATAAACAGGAACATCCATAAGACCACAATGACATCCTATTATTTGGCATTTGGTTGTTGGTCAGCTTTCTGCCTTTCCAGGTGTTGTGCTTAATTTTGCCTCCCTGTCAGAATTAGGGTTAAATCCCTTCAATTGGTCTAAAAGTCTGAACCATCTATATATATAAAAAAAGTTTCCACACTGCTTAATTTCCCAAACAATAATAATATATATCCTTTATTTACTTTCTGGTACACCATGGAGGTTTAACGTTAGACACAATCAAAGTCTTGATGATCTACCATGCTGGAAAGATTTAGATCAAACACAATCTAAAGCTATTGAACTTTTCAGGTTCCGGGTTGTTAGGTATGGAACCACTGGACTTAATATTTACACAATTTGTGATAGTATTTTTAACCCAAGTTATTTTAAATATTCTTATCGCAGCATCACACAAACTAAGTTGCCACTGCCATGTGGTACAACAACAGATGGACTACAGTCAATAACTGTGTGACGTTGTACTTGATAAAATATCCAAAAAAGTTTCCAGGTTGCTGAAATGTATTTACTCTGGCGGTTCAGTATTTTATCACATTTGCATTAAACATACTGTAGTTTATATATTGGATCTTTCAGCAATCAGGCTATGTTAGTGATGACAGTATACTAACCGTGCAGAGATCCTCCGACCTCTGGGCTGCTGGATCTCTGGAGTGCATGGCACAGCACTGTCTCCAATCCACTGAAGCACCAAATCCCTGTTCACAGGTTTTTCATCCTTTAACATAAGAAAATGCAGCGTTATTCCGAAGTTGAGACACTATTAATTGCATTCATCACTATAGATATACTACTTACATTTGGTGCAATCCTGTTGACGATATCAGATATCTCCACAAATCTGGAACCTGCTATGGAGAGGTTCGATAAATATCATCATTAATTGAGTATATAGCATGATGACAGTGATGGAACTGAGTGTGTTTAAATGAGTACTGCATATAACACTTACCATTGCACAGTGGTGGCGGTGAGGAAGCATCCCAGATGATGTCTTGCAAAGCTTCAGCTTCACTTGGTGAATCTCCAGTGCTGCTGCCTTTAAATCTGATCCTGGATCGATGCTTTGGGGTATCATAGTCTAAAAAACCAAAGTGATACCATTTAACGCATTTAGCAACAACAATAAGGCTGGAGTGCACATCTATCAGTATGCAGTCTATAACAGAGTTTCTTAAGATTCCTGTAATTCTAATTCCTTAACTTGCTTTCCACCATTTAAGGCAGAAATATAACGTTAGCTAGCTACTGAGATGAACCAATAGCCATTTTTTGCTTGTTATGAAGAAAATATCCATTATCATTATTATTCCATTATTATTATCATTAAAACTACACATCTAGGGATAGGGTGTCCCTGGACGGGTACAGGAAGTGTTAAGGCTACATAACCCTTCAAACTGAGATTTTTTCAGAGGCTCACTCAAAACGGAAGTCTAAGAATCATTAGCATGATGGCAGCACAAACATCCAAGAAAGCCACAAATCAGAGTATTTTCCTTGTTAAAAAATTTTGATAACTATCAGTTTGCAATAAAACTACAGCTGTTCAGCTCAAAATTATTCAATGTTTGCATATTACACCTTATATTAAAAAAAAATAAGTTCGACCCACAATGCTCTCCTTACTATTCTCCTTAGTGTAAGATTGTAATAGGGGACTATACCCATTGTATCTGGTCATGTTTTAAAATACAGCAGTATTAGATATTAGTTTTGGGTATTATGGGAATTTTTTGGAGTTGACCTGGACCTTGATCCTTTTTCATAATTGTGGCCATTCCAATGAAACATAACAAAGATAAAATGATAAAAAATTATATAGTATTCTAACCTGTGCAGCAAGGAAAATTATTCTTTTACTGTCTTGGATAAGTGATATGTTAAGAATTAAAAATAAGATTGTAAGACAGTGTATTCCTATGTCGTTTATGACCTATATCTGTTATATTTGTCAACAGATGTGTAAAAAATAATAAAGAGTCTGCTATGAGATTCTTTTACATATTTTGGTTAGTCTGTTTTGCATTTACTCTCTTTTTTACTGGTATTGTTTTTGAATGTGTAACATTAGTAATGTGATGGATATTTTTATGTAAGCTTGTTTGTTTGACAATGTAATACAGATATTTTTAAAATATTTAATATTAAAAATACAATATTATCATAGTTTTCCAATATTTTATAGCCACTTTCTTCATAACAAGCATAAAAATCTAGTAGCTCGTCTCAGCAGCTAACTAGCTAAGGTAGCTAATCCCCCCCTTAAGTGGTGCAACAGATGGCAGAGGCTACAGCATTTAGGGTGGAATGATAAAATAAAAAATAAAAGCTAATGTCAGCTTCCCATCACACAGGAATCAAGGAATGGACAATAATATTAAACTGGTGAACCACCCCACCCCCATTTAAAGGGTGGTCCCAAATCTTAGGGGGAGGATTTTATCCCTTCCCCTATAGTTAACTCTGTTTTAAGGAGGAAACAAGAGCTAGGGGTAGAAATGAGAACTGGGACTGGTTAAAGTGCATGAACCATATGATATCATGTAGCGATTTGGAGAAGGCAGAGCCGCGAATATCTGCTGTGTTTTTGTGGATCATGGTCACATTAGCCAACTAGCTAGCCTGATTGTTAGCTAGCGTTAGCTAACCTGGGTAATCTACTGGATTATCCTCAACATAACCTCGTATAAACCATCTAACAGCTGGTATTTACAGCTGTTCGAGCCCTTACCTTTCCGATAAGACAGTGAGGTGGCCAGCAGCGGGGACTGCGGCTGTTTTCTGCCCCTGCTGTATTTCTGGGCTTTGAATTTGTCCTGGGAAAGTTTACACACTCGACTCCAACTTTCTTTGGGGCCATCTTTCGCAGTTCTCCTGTCTGTCATGCTTAAATACCACAGATATGCATCTCACAGTGCTTCTTTTTGGCACCTGCTCGCGCAGTTCCCTCACATTTAACTTATATTTAGGTTTTTAGTCCGAAAGTCGGCTTTGTTGTGCCTTCTCCGTCCTCTCACCGCGCCGCCATGCTTTCTCCGGTCCCACGACTGCACGCTTCTGATTGGATGAGAGCGCGCACTGCAGATCTCGCGAGATAGTGGTTTAAAAAGGCGAAACGAGACTTGGAAGAACTGCTGTTTAATGTCTTTTTTCATAAGATAAATAGTAACTGTACAAACTCTGGATAAATAAACTACGTTCTGCTTTATATATTACTTTGTTCAATCAATATATTACATTATTATTCAATAGATAATAATGTCAATTCGAAATAGAATCAGTGTATATATTCATAATTTCATTCTTTACTCTCAAAATAACAATTATAAGGATTTTGGGTGGGTTAATTTAATTCCAAATGTATTTATATGTTGCTTTCGTGTCATATTTAATAAAAAAAAGCAGTTCGTATTGTAGTAATAATAATAATAATAATAATAATAATAATAATAATAATAATAATAATAATAATAATAATAATAATTGTTATACCAGTGGTCTCCAGATTTTTCAACCCTAATCCCTCTACCTGGTTCAGTGAATCCAAGTACCTTCAGAGCCTTTAGAATACCTGACTGCCTGAAATGTACGTGTGTTAGAGCTGGTTTGGAGTTAAAAGCTGTAGGAAACTTTTTTTTAACATATCCATTACTTGTATTAGAAAAATGGAGATGAAAATGAGTCTGGTTGAAAACAAAAAGAAAATATATTCCACATCAAATGCTGTCAATATAAAAAGAATATGTTATGCTCAATATTACAGGGTTTTTACTGGTAGTTGGTTTCAGATTGTCTGAGCTGGTCTTTGATGATTAAGGTGTTTGGAAACCTGGAAAAAACATATCATACACTGCTAAGCTAGCTGTTTTTACAGCTCTTGGTCAGTATGTTATATGTTTCGCATTGGATTTTGGTCATGCTTGGTTATTCTGGTCCAGCCTGGCATTGCTAGTCATGTTGATCAATCAGCTTGGTTCGACCAGCATGGTCAAGAGCTTACCTGCTCAACCAGCTGAACCAGTTTAAGCAGTTTGACCTGCTTAAGCTTCGCATTCATGTATTTAGAGCAGGAGTATTCTTTTTTGGGATGTTTTTAAAAAAACATAAGTCTTGAGAAATGTTTAATTTATTTTTTTACTCATAATGGTCTGTGTTTGGCCTCGGCACAACTCGGAGCAGGCCTAATGATTTCTCTGTGTAAGTGCTTACAGAGGCCGGCTTTACTGGCAGTCAGACACTTGTAGCGTTTCAGTGTTATCAGCCTTACTTCTGTTGTTTTTGGATTATTTATAATTTCCCCTAGATATTTAACTGCACTGTCTGTATGTGTTGAGAAGGTGGTGGTGTGTTTGTGTGTGTGTGTGTGTGTTAGTAGAACAATCAGGCAACAGTGTGCTGCTGGGATCCCCTGCTGAATGCTGTGTGTTTGCCTGAGTGACTCATGCATTCATACATCACACAGACAGACAGACAGACAGACATACACACACAGACACTTACAGATAGACACACTTCTGCTAACAAGAATGATCACTATGAGAACGACATTACCACTACCCCTTGTGTAGTACTAACATTACAACTTTAATAGTAGTATGTATAAAGGCAATGTTTCTTCTTTTTAAAGCAGCAGTCTGTACATTTTGGGGAATTAGAGGCCTCTCTGTTGAATATGTGTAATTGCATCAAACATGGCATAAAGTATTTTTAAATGTACATTGTGGTGCAATGAAAAATTAAACATTGACACAAGTGACATGCAGCAACATCACCACACTGTAAACTCATAAGTTGTTTAAACTTAAATGAATTAACTCTGTTTTACATAAAATTGGATATTTCTAAACATTACTCAACTATTTCGAATTAGCTGAATATTTATGGGCACATATACATTCAAACAGAGATCTTTGAGTTCAACCAATTTATAATAACTTAATAGAGTTTAGTCTGTTGCCATCAGCAGCTTCTTTTTTTATTGGCTTCTGGCACAATCTATTTGCATAATGAGTGTGTCCCCCTTTTTCTGACACTCACCATTAGTGTGTAGCGATCCCCCCTAGGCTACCTTAAGTAAACTTGTAGATCATATATTAGGATTAACTGCTTGGCTGTTGAGTGAAAGCAACTTTATGTAATCACTGCAATAAGATAGACCAGTTGTGCAATAATTAACCTAAAAAGTTGCATTTCAGGGACATCACATTTTAAGTGTCGGGTACTTGTGGTTTGTCTGTTGAACTTAAAGATGAACGTTTGTTCAACTCCATACAGTATTACAAATTACAAAAATATATAGATTTTTTTTACTTAAATTACTCATACTTAATTAACTTAACTTAATTTGAGGCAACGAATTACCTCTAATGATTTGAGTACACTTAACTTTTTAGGGGTTACAGTGCAGAGCCTTTAAAAACGTAAAAGAAATACTTAAAAAAATAGTTTTTAAATACTTTGAATTAAACCTGAAACGTTTTTACATTTTCAATTGCATGTTGATTTCTTAAACTCAACAATACACAGAGGTAATTAAAACTGATTTAGAGAAAGATTTAAGACATAATACAAAACCTTCAAAAAGAAGGTTCAAAGACATTATAAATAAAATAATAGAAAGTAAAGAAAAATAAGAACAAAAAGAAATAATATTTTAAATAATTAACATGAAATTTAAGACAGAATAAAAAAAAAAGATTACAGCAAGTTTTCATTTCATTTGAGAGTACATTTGAATCGTTATATATTTTTTTTGCATTTGCAGTGTTGCTATGTAATTGAACTTTAATGCCCCACCTTAACAAACAGAGGGTAATAAAATCATGTCTGGAAGCAGATAGAGCAGAAACATTTTCATGACCCGGTCAAATGTGCCATCGTGTCATATCCCTGTATGCCATGGGGGCCCTCGAGGCCCAAACTGCAGCGTGTCTAAAAGTCAGCGCAACACCCACTGTCACACCAAATGTTAGCATTTCACAGAACTGATAGTTGGACGAGGGAATAAAGGGCATAGATTTGTCACTTTCGATTTGAATATGAGGCTTCAAAGCCATCAATGCCCTCCCTCCTCTCTTCCCCCTCCTCCCTTTCCTCCCTCAGCCATGTCTTCCTCCTCCTCTCTGCCCTAATGGAGCGGCAAAAAGCCAGAAGCCACTCGGGAAGAGCGCCTCTCTTTCTGGAGCTCCAGAGTTTTATTTAATAGATCTACTCTGCTTCTTCAGGGCTGGAGATAATTGGAGGATCAGAGACACCTAAAGTCTTATTGTTGTTTTTGCACAAGACCATTAATGGTACAGAATGGAGAACACACATTATTACTATTAGGGTAAATACAGTAATTTTACACAAACCTCATAACATCTACACCAACACACCCTCATCTCTTCTGCTTGCACAGGGTGATTGACTCATATATGACTGGTCTTTTTAATTTGTCTTTATTATTTAACAGCTGAACATAAACAACTGGGTCATTCTCCATTTGGAGGGGAATTCAAGTTAATACATTTTAAAAAATCAATTTAATTTGTCCCAGAAACAAACAAGCTTAAAATGTCTATTAACAACTTCACTTACCAAATATGCTAAATGGAGAGCTTAATTCCAAATTGATTTGAATATATTTTAACACAAAATGCAGTTTTGGTCAATTTGTCACTGGTGTTACCCCATCTTGAAGAATTTATTTTGTCATCAATTTATTTATTTTTAATTGAAATTACCATGTGGCTGAATGTGATAAAGAAATTCTATTTAACTTAACATGTTACCAAAGTATGTTTATACAAAAGCACTGAAAATAACAAAAAGTAAAGCGATCGTTTTGTCCAATAAACATGAAAATTTAACTACTGATATAACTAATATAAGAATGAATGATTCTAAAATTTGATGCAGGATACTTTTAATTAAAAAAAGAAATCATGAAAAAGGACAAACACCACATGGTAACACATCTGTAACACCAGTGACTGTGATGCCAGTGACATTTTGGATAAAAGGGAGGATTTTGTAAAAAGCCTGCCTCATTGGCAGTCAAGAGACCATAGCTGTGTCTCAATTCAGGGGCTGCATCCTTCGAAGGACTCATTTAAAGGCCGATTACGTCACCGCGATGCGACTAGGCTGTCCCATTTAGAAGACTCCTTCGAATGCGGCCGACGAATGCAGCCTACTTTTCCTCGGAAACAAAGGATTCACCGGGTGTATCCTTCACAGCCTACAGTATCCCAAGATTCATTGCGCACCGGCTTATTTCAGCTCGAAAAGGGCGGAGTCATCAGAGGAGTCGACTGTATAATGTAGTTTATAGATACATAAATACTTATAGATATTATAAATATTATTTATATATTATATTATTTATATAATTTAGATTATATATGTAGTATCATGTTTATGTTGTTATATGTAAATAGTTTATAGATATATAAATACTTATATATTTATTTACATAAACTAAATTATATGTATATATATATATATATATATATATATGTGTGTATGTATTAATGTATTATTAAGTTTATTTATAATTATTGTTTAGTTTATATATATATATATATATATATATATATATATATATATATATATATATATATATATATATATAATACTATATAATATATAATATACATAATAAATTATATAACATAACCCTGAATTGAGACACAGCTAATATCTATGATAAAATATAATATAAAAGTCCTGATAACACCAGTTACCAAAATCTTTGTGACAAAAATATTTTTAAAATAAAATACTTTTTTAAATGTAGTATGATGTTAATCATGCATATAGTAAATCTGGATCTGTTTAAAGAAATCTCAAAAGTTAAACCTTTTAAAATATTTCTTTACACTAAAAATGTTTGCTCAAGTGTTGAAAATTGGTTATGTGACGAGCTATTTTACATATGTAAAGCGCCTTTGAAATTTGATTTTAAAAAGGAAAATCAAAGAGATCATAAGGAAAATGTGGTTTTAATCTTAGGTTAACTGTGAAAATGTTTATACTGACTCTTAGGCTTTTTTTTTTAACCCTCCAACCCTTGTGACACGGTTTCCCACTCCAAATGGAGTATGAGCCAACTACACTGCCTGGCCAAAAAAAAAAGTTGCCACCAAAAAAAGGTCACACACTCTAATAATATTTTGTTGGACCGCCTTTAACTTTGATTGCAGCACACACTCAGTTGACTTTAGAGCAGAGGCAGCTAGACTGGAGTGGAGGGGCATCACAGTGCTGTTAGCCAATCAGAGGTGATATGTTTGCATGTATGAATATACATGAGCAAGAGCCAAAATCCTGTCATTCTTCCCTGCCCACTCCTCCACCGGATTAAAGCAGGGTTATACCGGAACATCAGAGAACTTTTTTTCACAAAAAGCAGCTCACATGGAATTCATAGAGATTTTAAATGAATGAAAAAACGATGGAATGACACCTTTAAATCCACTTTTTTTGGCTAAGCAGTGTATTTCCAACATTCTGGCCATTTCCTTATTATTTCAGTTCATAAATTTAAGCTGGACCGGACGAGGACCGACAGGGTGCTGGTGTTTCCGGATACACCAACAAATTATTCATTCTTATGTTTATATTCAACTGCTTACTGCTTTACTGTTCACTTCAGACTGTAGCAGCTTCCATTTTGTTTGTTATGCTGTGGTCTGAACACTGGCCAGTGTGCTCATGACAAGCCAATGTGAATTACTGGCATTCTACTGAAGTCTGCAGATAGTGGGCACTAGTTGGATGAAATATTCCATTTCTGAAGTTGTAGGCATTCAAAATTCCTCAATATCTAAGGTTACACTTATGCCCCAAATACAACAGTGGGACAATACAGTAGGAAATAATGATTGTGACCGGTGACATCTGGCTAAAATTATCCATGTATCCAGCTTAACATTTTTAGTTAGTATCACATTTTCTACATTTTTCTGGATTGTCATAAAACGTTTTAATTTAACGTGTTCAAACATGCTAGTAATACGGTGGCCGAGAAAGCCCAGCGCAGTGCAAATTGAAAAGCGCTGCAAAAGCACAAAACACATCCATCAAAATTACAACACAGGCGCAGCAAATAGAAAAACGCGCTGCAAAAAGAAAAACGCGCTGCAAATAGAACCACAACACAACGGAAGTGAGTCACAACACAACGGAATTTTCCCAGGGGACCTTAAAAGATGCTGTACCAGCTGTGTACAAAGGACAATAAGTGGCAAACAAGCTTCTGAAAAGTAAGTTATGTTTATTACCTGTGATAACCACGGTTGTGTGCATATTATTAAAAGTTCTGCTTCACAAAACGCCTTGTTTGCCACTTATTGTCCTTTTTACACATAGTGAAGTCCGAGACGTTACTGAAGACGCAGCTTAGCTGGTACAGTATCTTTTAAGGTCCCCCGGGAAAATTCCGTTGTGTTGTGACTCACTTCCGTTGTGTTGTGGTTCTATTTGCAGCGCGTTTTTCTATTTGCAGCGCGTTTTTCTAGTTGCAGCGCGTTTTTCTAGTTGCTGCGCCTGTGTTGTAATTTTGATGGATGTGTTTTGTGCTTTTGCAGCGCTTTTCAATTTGCACTGCGTTGGGCTTTCTCGGCCACCGTATAGTAATGTTATTGCAAAGTAACTTGTGTCAATGTTTGTATTGTTAGTTTTGGGAAGGTTTTTTTTTTAAGTTTTCATAATGTTTGTATTGGTCTAGCTGGGAACATTATGTGAGAAACATGTAATATCTAATAACATTGTGATAAAAATCACTATTATGTCACACATTTTCTGAATATTAATGGAACATTTTTCTTTTCTGTAACGTTATAAGCTAACCTTCCTGCAGTTAATTAGACGCAGTAATCAGGATAAAGTAACACAGTCTCATTTTACTGCTGAAATTTACAATGGTTGCTGTTGATGCCAAAATAACAACAGGACAGCAAGCTAACAGGCTAATATGCTAAAACTAGAACTGTGTGGAGGTGGGCGGGGTGTTGTCGGCAGATCCTGAAAGTAACAAAGTAAGTTTTTTTTTTTTCAAAGTAACTATGCCATCACTGGGCATCAACAGGGGAAGCGAGGTCTTCTTATAAGATCAGCTTGATCTTTTGATTCACTCAATGATGAGAAGCTTCATTAAACCCAGCATCTATTGGTCTGGCTTTAGTGATAATGTGGGTTTGGGATGATTTCGAACATTTTATAATTGTACAAATAACAATGCAGCACATAAAAATGTATCAGAGTAAAATGATTGAACTAATCGAAAATATGTAGTGAAGTACAAGTGGTGGAAGGAGGAGAAAAAATAATACTCCAGTAGAAACAGATAGTAGTAGCAAGTAGTTCTGCTTCATTAGTACATATCTCTGGTAAACACACGGGCTCCTCTGTCAGAAATCACATACACATTTAAATCAGGAGATCCCACACACATATCCTGCAGGTCAGTGCAGAGTTCTTTAGCTTCTCTGGAACACGGCACAAGTCACAGGACAGTTTCTGTTCCACGTCATGTGGCATGTCAGTGTATGTGAATGTGGTTTTGGACAAGGCCAGAGTCTCTTAATCTGGTGGAAGTTTTCTGCGACGAGTTTATCCAGTGTATTCATTGATGTGGTTCATATGGAAAGTAAAGAAAACTCATAATATAGAATAATATGGCGTGTTTGTAGTTTATTAGCAAGCTGGCATCAATTACTTTTGACCTACGTAATGCTTTGGCCATATGTAACAAAAAAGATAGAGACCTAAATTAGAGTTGAAGTGCCCATGTTTAAAAACAAATAATCATGCATGTTTTGATTTATTTCTATTGATGGACTGTATTTTACTCCCTTCATCAGGATTACATCAGGAAATCAATTTGAGATGCACTGAAAATGCTGATGTACCCAACTTTTAAAGAAGTTTATGTGGTGCATCCTGGTGAGTATCTCATTTTACCAATAAAACAACACCATTTTGAAAGCAAATGCTCTGGCTAGTGTGGTTTGTAGACTAGGGTGCGATGAAAGGGACAGCCAGTCCACTCATAGAGGTAAACAGTACAAACTACTTTGTAAATGTAGAATCTGAGTAATTCATAGGGTAGAGACACATTAAAAAAGTTACTCACCTAAAAGAATTTTGCCCACATGTGCTGCAGCTGGGCCTGTAGATCCTGCACTTTCATAAGTTGTCAAAACTGGTCTCTCATCTGGTTCCATAAATGCTTGAGAGGCGCCAAAGTACTGTTGCAACTGTTGTTCCTTTAATGTGTATGGGTGAGCATTATCCTGCTGATAAATACAAGTTAAAAGTCTTTTCATGAGAAGCAACACATGTGGCCAAAGGATCTCCTGCACATATCACCACTGAGCTGTTGGTGTTTCTCGCATCACTACTAGTGTCATATACAATGGCTACTCAGATGATTACACCAGCAGCTGGTCTGTCACGATAACAACATTTTCAGGATGATATATTGTTCCAGAATTTATTGCGATAAACGATAATGTGATCATTTTAAAGCACCACTATAGAAAAAGCCTTTTTTTCCTGCTTCTGGGCTCCCAAAGGAGCTTAAAGACAGTGTACTACAGTAATAATATACTAGCATAATAATACTATTACATTATTTTACAGTTAAACTAACTTTTTTATTATTAAGAACAGACATGGGGCTTCCAATATTTCAATATCCTAAATAAATAAAACAAATAAAGTACAACCACACTGGGACTTTGTGGGTTCTGATAAAAGTGCACTAAATATTTAACAGACCTTTATAACAAAAATAAAATCTTTGTTAACAAAAAGTGCAAAAGGATGACATTAAGTAACAAGTAATATTTAAATAGATATTAGCGAATAGCTATTATTGACGTCGTCAAAAATGATCATTGTTGAAAAAATGATCGTACGATAAGTCGATAACAGTTATCATGACAGGCCTAATTGCTTTATAACAAATGCAAGTTTGAAGCACTCACCATGAGGCCTTCATTTTTACCCCTTCTATTATGTTCATTTGTCAGGAACAGCAATGCTGTTTCTGGGTCATACTGACCCCGTGCATGTTTAACCATCCAAAAGATGTCTGAAACCCCCAAAAAATCCTAACAAGCAGTGTAAATATTTGCAATGGTGTTCCTTACCTCTAATAATGTAGTAATGGTTTAGTTAGGATAATTCACTTGTTTAAAAAAAAAAAAAAAAAAAAACGTTTTTTTAATGTTTCACTACTTAATTACTTTTGAAAGACCAACATTTAATGTTTTAACATTGTAATTTTGTTTTAGTTATTGTTGTTGCATGGGGTGGATGCAAATATGTCAGATGAACCATTTTCGTATTATATGTTGATTACTCTAAATAAGGCAAGTAGTAGAAGCTTCGTATTGAAAAAATACTTTTATCTATTTTCCCCACATCTTTATACTTTAAAACGGGTTAGTTTGACCCAGAACATAACAGGAGGGTTAAAACTCTGACTTTTGCCAGATCCCAAACAGAAATGAGACTTGTTGATAAAAATTGCACAGTTCCAGTCTGCAGCAGTCCAGTTTTCTCATTTGCAACACCACATAAAATACAGGGAAGGGTGGCTGGCTGAAGGATGACCTACATACCAACCTGCTTTTCTCTGAAAGGCTTTCACTGGGAAAAATGTCTTCTAATTCATCATAGTTTAGCAATCTTGATCTTTCACCAAGAGGTACACTTCCCAAGTAGTTTCTGAGAGACTTTTTAAAGTGAGAGACATATTTGTACACCCACCCTCTTGTTGTGAGATCCAGTATCTATTCGGACCACACCTGTAATCATTTACATATCTGCCCGAGCCATAACTGCATGCCAAGTTTCTTTTTATGCAACAATCTGTGGTGAATTATTTGTTTTGTTAATGACTGTATTTTTTGTCAGTATTCTGAATAATGAGCAAACCTGTGTAACATTAGTGCATCAAATGAATCCAAACGAATGCCAAATTTCGCTGCGGTAATAGTATTCTATATTATCTTCTAATTTTCCGGTGTAGGGAACTGTGGTTAGGGGACCAATTTGAACACAGTGGCACTTTTTCATTTCTGGCTTTGATGGCGTGCGCGATGGCCCTGCTAGGCAGTCAGGTGAATGCATGTAGGCGCAGAAATAATGATCACCTCTGAGGACTTCTCTTCCTTCTTCCTTCATCTTCTGTTCCAGTCCCCCCACCAATGCTCTGAGGGGTGCAGAGCTCGGTGGATGACACTTAGCATGTGTTGAGACTCACAGATTGGGAAGGAGTCCAACATGCGGATTTTATGCCAGATTGTGACTAAATGATCTCACTTTCTGAGCCAAGCAGCTTTGTATGGGAGTGTGTGAGATAAATATCACGATTCTGATCAACGTGGCAGGTGTAGGATTGGTAAATCATCACTGTGAAAATCAAGAAAATCAAGTATCTTATTTTTTTCTATTTTTACTTAAATGCATAATTTGAACACACACACTGTTTCAAAATGTCCTGATGAATGGACCAATAGAAATTCTTCAAAATAATCTTAAATAAACTCTTTGTTTGTCTTTTGACGTCCTTTGAAAGTTAAGAAAATTGCTGTTTTGGAGATATTTGTTTTACAATGGAAAGCAATGATATACACTGTACCTATAGACACATAAATAAAAACTTCAGCATTTTTAAAGCTGGTTCTAGCTGTATCCCTTGGTTTGTCAGCATATGCATGTGTCTACCTACCCATAAAGAGGAGCTGTGGTTCCATAACGTGTGATTTGTGTGTATGATAGTGGAGTAAAAGTGATATTTTCAACATGCAACTGTAGAGGGAGCTCACAAGCTTAGTTAAAATGCTAATTCTCAAGTAATGCTACTTCTGCTTTGTTTAATATACGCAGATCTGTAGTAGAAATATTCTGATATGATGGTTTCTATATATTCCTAAAATACAGTACATTCAATGCATTTTCTTTATGACTATTTACATTGTAGATTCTCACTGAAGGCATCAAAACTATGAATGAACACATGTGGAGTTTTATGTACTTAACATAATATAAGCTGACCTCCACAGTCAGACCTGAACCCAATCCAGATGGTTTGGGGTGAGCTGGACCAGAGAGTGAAGGCAAAGAGGACAACAAGTGCTAATAAACACCTCTGGGAACTCCTTCCTTCAAGACTGTTGGAAAACCATTTCAGCTGACTCTACCTCTTGAAGCTCATTGAGAGAATGATGCCAAGAGTGTGCAAAGCAGTAATCAGAGCAAAGGGTGGTTATTTTGAAGAAACTAGAATATACGTCTTTTTTATGTTATTTCTCCTTTTTTGTTAAGTACATATCTCCACATGTGTTCATTCATAGTTTTGATGCCTTTAGTGAGGATCTACAAAATAGATAGTCATGAAAATAAAGAAACCGCATTGAAAAAGAAAAGGTGTGTCCAAACTTTTGGCCACAGTGTCCACAAACCAAACTTGAAACCACATTTCTACCCAAACGTTTTTATACTTAAAACTTTTGTTAAAGCTTTTAATTTTTAGGGGCATTTAAAAAGGTATAAAACTTTTTAGAAATGGTCATTTAAAATAGTTTTTCGACTGTTCTAGCAGTTTCAGTAAGATAGTCTCTCTCATAATGATGATTAATGGAGCACTGTCCATTCCAAATTTAGTTTTGGGGGCTTTTGGGCCCTAGCATTAGCATTTTTCCCATCTCCTGGTGGAGAATTGCAGTGTTTGGAACTGTGAAGGCATCTGCTAATGAGTGGAGGAGTGATGGAAGGAGTTGCGGAGCTCTTCCTGTGCCTCCTCCACCATCCTCCCTCCCTCAGCACAGCCATGGAGGAGTGACTCCTACATTCCTCCCTAGAGGAGAACCTTCCTCTCTTTCTCTCTCTCGCTCTCTCTCTCTCTTTCTCTCATTAATCAGCCCACAGGAACGTCCGGCTGCGTGGCAGCTTGACTGCTCATTTATTCTGTTTATAATAGCAACGCCGGTGATAAATGTCCCGCAGAGTGCACATGTGCTAAAATATTCATAAATTGGAACTCTTAATTTGCAAAGGCGGAAAACCAATAAAGTCATGTTATATTTATATGAATATGCAGGCCATGGGTGGGACATTGAGATTAATTTGCTCGGCACTCGTTGTTAAGCAATTGTAATTTGCTCCTTTTTGGGATTAGGAAAGAATGCATGGTTCACGGGAGGAAAACAGCGCGTTCGCCTCTTTGATGTGGCCGACTGTAGCTACAGACCATGATCTGAGAGCTGTTGCCACTAGCTTTACACACGCTGGAATGTCAACCACTGAAAATCATAACTTAACATACGAGAGAAAAAAAAAGAAAGCGAAATCTAGAGCCTCTGATTAAAGGAGAAGAGCACAGCTGTTTTATCTGCCCTCCATTTCTCTTCATTACTTCCTTCCATCAGAAAAAAACAACCCGACGCACACCGTTTAAGAATTCTTCAGAGGAAAATAACATATTTCATTATTTGCCAATAAAGCCAGCCGTGTCTCTGGGTCTCGAAAACAGATGGAAATGAGAACTACTTATTTAATCAGCTTTTTTTTAAAGAATAGTTTTGCAAGTAATCAAATTTACACATTTTCTCCTTATTTAAAACGTAGACAGTTAGCATAGACACATCAGACATGCAGAGTTAGCCTCTTTAGTGTTACCCTGGGGCTAGAAGGCTAACTCAGTGAAAGCTAACAAGTAATGAAAACATTTGTCCACCAGCTAGCATTACTAGATTACTACATTTGTATGTGTAAGAAAAGTTTTTTGTTCAGGTGACACAGTGGCTTGGTGGTTAGCACATTCAACCCTCAAGTGCTGGGGTATGGGGTTCAAGTCCCTGTCAGAGTGGAGTTTCCATGTTCTCCCTGAACCCTTTGGGATTACTTGGATTTCTGCGTAGATTGGCCAATAAATGTGTTCTGATCTTCATCTAAATCACAACAATAGAAAAATATATGTTTGCATGGTTTTATTTAACACAACCTGTTAACATTCACAGTGCAATAACCTCAACCTACACAACAGTCAGGAGGAATTTTGGATCATTCCTCTTCACAAAACTGGCGTGAATTGCTCTCTTGAGGTCATGATGCCACAGCATCCAATTGGGTTGAGGTCAGGACTCTCCAGAAGGCGTATTTTCTTCTGTTGAAGCCGTTCGGTTGTTGATTTACTTCTATATTTTGGGTCGTTGTCCTGTTGCATCATCCATCCTTTGTTGAGCTTTAGTTGGTCTTAAGTTTTCCTGCAAAATGTCTTGGTTAACTTGGAAATTCATTTTTCCGTTGATGACGACAATCCGTCCAGACCCTGTGGCAGAAAAGCAGCCCCAAACCATGATGCCACCACCACCATGTTTCACAGCGTTGTGTGTTCCTTCCAAACCACTCCACATTTATGCAGAAATCCAAGTAATCCCAAAGGGTTCACATATAATACATAAATACATACATATCTTGCAACTATATGTGGATAAAAATCCAGCAAATATGGTTTGTTCTGGGTGAACCTCTAATGATGAAGCAGTCTTCCAGGTGGATGGTCGTTTCCATATAATAGTATGTTGTAAGCGACTGGTTGCCAGTTATTGCCAATGTTTGTATTGGTTGAGTGTTGAATGTCTTAATTGTAAAACATATTTGGGTTTCTTAAAAATGTGCAATATATGTGTTACTTTACATTATATCACATTGTTCAGAGAACTGAAATGTTTTGATGACAAGATTACATTGTTAGACAATTTTTCATATTTCAGGAATGCCCTTTTTATCTGTATTAGTTTTGAAATGCATCTACCTTAAAAAAAAAAAAACACAAAAGCTTTAGTGGGCCTACATTTTCTGATTGCACACTCTAACAGGTTACAGGACAATGGTCATCCACATACTGCTGCTATCTCAAAAACTTGCCTTGAAGACACAGATGCTGATTGCAGATGTGTGGGATGATATATGGCATGCTATCAACACTCCACCCCTATTGCAAAGTCTGCAGCAATATCTGAGCTGTATGGAATTTATTATCACATTCACATGAATGAATTAGCTTACATTAGTCTATGCATTTATTTCATTTTTCACACTACATTTCTTGATTCGGGTATCTTTGTTTTGATATAGTTTTAGGTATTTCATCTGTATGCTTCTTGCTATACATTGCTGCTTTCATTACTTGTTAGCAATATTAGCTCTGTGTGTCAGAGGCATTTTTATTGGGGACACCACATTTTTTAAACGAATTAGATGCTATTTCCTCCAGTCTGGTTTAAAAACATATAAATCATGTTTTTTTATGTCATGATCACTAACATTAAACTATCTGATAGATTGCTTTAAAAACTGTCCTGTGGTGAAATGTTGACTTACTTTATGCTTTTTTATAAAATAAAATAAAAAAGTCCATTGTTTTAGGTGAGGGAGCAAATATTGCAAAGAACTGATCATTAACTAAGAATACCTTACACTGTAATATATATATATATATATATATATATATATATATATATATATATATATATATATATATATATATATTTTTCCAGGACAGCTGCTTACATACAAATATATATTTTCCTAAAACTACAAGAAAAGCTACATTGAATAAACACAAAAACAGCATCCAATATGTTAAGCACATTATTTATTAAACAAACTGACAACATTATCACAACCTCAGAGAAAATATAATCAGTGAGATATCTGACAAATCTGGCAAAAAACTATAACACGTCCTCTTCAGATTTAATGGCGGTGATGCCCATGCTTGTGGATCCAGTGCAAGACCAAAGCCCAAATTATATTGTGCCTCAAACCTACAGCGTAGACTAAGCGTCGCCGAGTACCCTATGCTGTTGCTTGACGCGCACTTCTCAGGAAATTTAACTACGCGTCCCATGACGCAGAAAGCTGCAGCTGTGATTGGTCCGCTGGGCCGCTTGTCCACACCCACACTTTCCTGCGTTCACAGTTTAAACTGCAAAGCGATGCAGAGCCGCTAATATGCGCACGCAGAAGTATAAATGAGCTCTGCTGCGTAGGTGGGTATGCGTAAGCTACGATGTAGCTTTGACGCAGAAGTAAAAATTGGGCTTAAAAAGGCAAAACATATATATCTTGGCTTCACAGCATGTCTTGGCTGATTGATTGCATTTGAGATAAATTACATAATTCAAATCTACAACCAAACTATTCGGTTAAGCAATCAGTTTAACTTACTGCATGTTTTTTTTTTTTGGCTACCGTTGTGTCACTTCTGTGTATATATGTGTTAAGGGGGGCTCGCTCAGGTGTGCTCTTCCCAGGACCAGATGGTACAGGGCAGGTGCTGAGAGTGAGGGGCTCTCTCCAGCCTGACCGGCTGTACAGCGGCCAAGGTGAGAGTGTGTGTCCCATGCAAAAAAAAGAAAACCCAAGCTGTGGCTTCTTCCCACTGGGAACTACCCCCACTGGCACCAATGTGGAGAAATCCTGTTTAAAGTCAGTATTCTAAAGTCAGTAAATGACAGGAAGAAAGAAAAGAGAAACTGTCTCGCCTCACACGCTTGTCCACGACACTCCACGTTTGTGCAAGACTCGGTGAAGCTAATGAAACCTGAATCCAATTTATGGGGAATTATTTGCGGTCGACTGTCCAAGATCAGGTTCCCATTTTCTTTATTATTGCAGTAGGGTATTTGTCATCTTTTTTCCCCCACTTTCAAACCGAGCACCTTCCATTCTGAGCCACAATGGCACAGCTGAAAGTTCTCCTGGAACTTTCTTTGCGTTTCATACTTTCGCTCACTCCCTCTGTCATCCGCAACTTTCCCTTCTGCCCAAACAGCTTTGATCTAAAATTGGCCTCCGTCGAACGCTTGTGTACAGTCATTTTCATGTGGGCTTTGAACATATTGAAGGGGCTCATAGCTGCTTTCACTTTTATCCTCCGGTTCCTTTTCCCTGGGAAACGATGAGCATATGGCAAACACCCTCTGCCCAATTCTCCAACTACAGCAGGGCCTGGATTCCAACTCCCGCATCCTGTCTTCAGCCAGCCCTAGAGAGCAGTGGCATCCCTTCTCCTCATGGACAAATACAGTATGTGCAACACCTCATGTCTGCAAACACATGCACGAACATGTGCTCAGATAACACACACACACACACATGCTGGGGTTCATTAATATAACACAAGTTATAACCTGATTACCACAGATACACAAAATAATTGAGTAAGCAACTGCATGGGGAAAACTGCATTGGAAAGCCTGAGATTCCAGGTGACTCTACCTCATAAAGCTGACTGAGAAAATCCAGCAGAGATGTGCAAAGTTGTCACCTAAGCAAGAGGTGCTACTTTGAAGAATCTAAAATATAAAACATATTCTGGAATGTTTAACACTAATTTGTTTTTTGCTGTTTTTTCATAGTGTGGATGATGTATTATTGTATTATTTTTATTTTAGTGGTTACATCCTGCAGCCACTGATGAAGGACTAGAGTCTCTAAGGCTTCGTTCACATTTCCAGGTTGAAATGACTAAAATCTGATTTTTTTGCTCAATGTGGTTCAGATCTAATTTTTTCATGGCTGTGTGAACGTGCCAAATCCATTTGTGGTCCTAAATCGAATACATATGCAATCCATGGACCTGCGACATAAATTTGAATGGTCAAATCAGAATTTATGTGCTTTTTGCTTTTACGCAGCATGCGCTACGTGCTTCTCTCTTCTACCCACACTCTATCTCTTGGTGCAGCTGTGCAGCTATAGCTGCAAAAAACAGCAAAAGCAAACCACCTGGTCTTTTTTCACCTCCTCGACCTGAGCATGAACTTCAGACCAGCTGTTTGTTCTCCATTCCAGCAAAAGATGCTTCACATACGAGCGGCTTTATAAAGCTACGAGTCGTCTTTCAAATATGACGTTTTTTGTTGCCGGTGAAGAAGGTGACGCGTTGGTAAGCCATACAATGATGCACATGCTAGTTTGGTTTGATAGCTAGTTAGCTAGCTTACTAACATGGAATGGCGGCTACAAAAGAGACAGATATTTTGTCGTATCTAATTAAAAAGCATTTTTCAAGGCTCTCCTTCAGTGGGAAACTCAAAATAATTTAGCGACAGCTGCCAACACCACCTATAAACACCTCTAAACTTTAGCCAGAACGGAAACATTATCTACGTACTTTTTGTAAGATGATCATTGATGTAATTTGGTTACCTTTGTTAAAATTAATAAACCTTTGCTTAAATTAATACAACATTCTGGAAAAAGAGAGGAGGATGGACTTTATCTTCAAATAGGCCGTCTGACTGGTGAGTTTGGTGTACTTAATGTTTTGGCTACCCTGGCATACTATAAGCATGCACATCAGTGATCATTGTTGAATAGCCGTACCTGTTATATTTGTGGGTTCTTTCTGAACTAGGTTTATGAAAATTGTATTTTAAAGTTCATATAATTTGAGTCAAGACAAAATATGTAGTCAATGTAAAATTCATCAAGGTGTAGGTCAGTGGGGGCGGGGTTGTAGAAGAGGTACGCTGGAGAAGGGGTATGCACTGCACGCCACTGGAATTAATGTGCGCACACTCTAAAAAACAGAGGTACGATATGAGTACTTTTTTGTACTCAAAGGTACACTACTCATAATTGTACCCTCAAAGGTACAATATTGGTCTTTACAGGGTCAGATTTGTTCCCTCTGAAGTACAAAGTCATTTCTAACAGCAATAAGTACAGATTTGTACCATTTAACCAGCCAAAGGGTACATTCAGTATTCTGTATCACTGTACTAATAAACAGTATATATTTGAATTGCACATTTTTTATTTGAAAGCCAGACAATTTTCGATCATCAAGTTTTTGAGCCATATTTAGTTGATGATAATGTTTTTAATCTTTATAATCTTTACTGGCACAAAAACCACGGGTAAAAAAAAGGACTTTCACTGAAAACTCAATATAATGTACAGCCCCAGCGACAAGCTTTGTACCCTTTTAAGTACAAATCTGTACTTACTTTTCTTAGTGTGCATGTGAGGCGTTTCAGGGACAGGTTCATTCACATTACGCACAGAAACAGGTTACTTACATTTATGAATGTGAACTGCCAGGATAGCCATGATCAAATCTGATCTGAGCAAAAATCGGATTTGAACAATGTGGCTTGTAATGTGATGTAATGTAGTCTAATACTCATGGAACAGTGAGTGTTTAAAAACTCCAGCAGCACTGCTGTGTCTGATCTACTCATACCAGCACAACACACACTAACACCTCATGCATAATCAGTGTCACTGCTGTACTGAGAATAACTGACCCACCACCCAAATAATATCTGCTCTGTGGTGGTCTCTCCTGTGGGGTCCTGGCCATTAAAGAAAAGGGTAAAAACAGGATAATAAAGTATGCTGAGAAACAGGCTCATTTTTCAAACATTTTTTTATCACAGTTTTCACACCATGCTTATATTCTCCGCTTTGCTTTCGTCTTGGACTTTTAGTAGAGCGTATGAAATGAAAGTTCCGCCACCATTCATAAAGTCCTTCAGTGAGCCACTGCTTTAGTGGAAACTGTAAAATCTCATCATTACCTACCAAGCAGAGAGAATATGCACAGTGTAAAACCATCTCACCTCTTAAAACTGACATATTTGACAAATGCAGAGCAGGGCTGGAAGTGGTTGCTGTAATTTATAGTTTTAATTGGAGCAAATCCTGGTTTTCGCTTGCAATTAATGTCAAAGAGGTCTTGATAATTTAGTGTGCTGAGAGCTGCTTAAGAAAAAACACAGAAGACTCAAGATTTGCAAAGTTTCAGCTGCGGTTTCAGACAGTTCAGCTGTGGTTTGTTGCAAATGAATATTAAATAAAAGCTCTATTCGCTCAAATAACTCTATAATTCAAATAATTCCATGTTTCTAATGTACAGAATCCTGGTTTATTCTCTTTGTCTGTATGACTGATACGTAAAGCTAATTAGCAGCATTATGCCGCAGGATTAAGACACTGTAAATATGCCCATATGGATGTTTAATGTGTTGTTTAATGTAAAAAGCTCCTCCGTTATTTTGAATACAAATACGCCTGCGCTGTGAGCGCTGTGCGTCTGTCTCCAAGGATGTGTTTTTGTTTTCATCTTAAAGATGTTACATGCATCGCTCAGACACAGGAACTCGCAATTACCATAGATTACAACCAGCACTGCTACGTTGCCACATTTGAAGTAATTATAATAGTCCCTCACGGTCTGTATAATCAGCCTTCAATTTGAGCGTATTTAGCGTAGTTTGCCGTAAATATTCAATGCTGTCTGTAGGGCTCCCCTGGAAACACACAGCAGTGTACAGTAGTGAAAAGCATGCAGTATTTTTTTCTATAAGAAAACTGCAGCTTGTGTTCTTACAGCACTGGTGAACAGTAGGGTGAGCTGTAGGCAGGAAAGGGAATGGGTGTTTTTTGTATTTTTGGGAATTATTGTTCCTAATTTTTGCATAGTAGATTAATACTTTAGACATGAACTATGTAAACAGAAAAGTATTGAATATTATATTTTAGATTTTTTAAAGTCAGCACATCTTTCTTTCAGATTAGATTCTTTCAGTTTTGCACATCTTGGCTGGGTTTTCTCAATCAGCTTTCACCTGGAATGGCTTTCAGTTAACAGCTGTGCTGAACTAGTCAATAATTAATTATTCAAATTTCTTGAACTCTTAATGTGTTGTGAATAGCCCTATTTGAGTAATGTTCCATATGCTATCTCTAAATTTAATTCTACTCCTAATCCTAAACTTTATTTTTTTTATTTTAAACTCAAATTTGTATATTTGTTCTAATCTTAATCCTAACATTCATCTTGGTCCTATAGTCCTAAACCTAACGCTAATCTTGGTTTAAACCCCAACCCCATCTTTACATTTGGTCATGCTCCTAATTCTAAATCTAAATTTAGGTTTTAATCCTAAACTGAAATGTTTATATCTGTTCAAATCTTAATTCTGACGTTGATCATGGTTTTAGTCTTTATCCTAATTCCAATCCTGGTTCATATTTACAAAATGTATTGTACTCATATTCCTGTCTCTATATGTGGTTATAATCTTAAATTTAAAATGTAATCATTGTTCTAATCTTAATCTTAACATTGATATTCATATTAGTTCTGTTTATTTCAGTGCTAACCTTGATTGAGGTCCTAATTTTAAATCTAATCAAATGTTAAAGTTTTTATGTTGGTTTTAATCTTGATCTTAATATCCTTGGTCTTGATTAATTCTAAACACATTTTTATTCTAATTTAAATAAAATCTAATATCGATTCTATATTGATAGTTTTATTTATAAAAAAATGTTGATTTTAATCTAACTTAAATATTTGTTTTAATCTGATTCTAATCTAAATTTGATCTCTATCCTTTGTTCTGTCTCTGATTTTGGTTTTAATCATAAACCAAATTTTAATCTTTTGTAGAATCTTGATCTTTCCTTAGTCCTATCCCAGTTTATTTTTGTCCTAAATATTTATTTTCTTAGTTCTAACCCTAACTTCTAATCATAAACCAAAATTGAATATTGGGTTAAATCTTTACCCATACTCCAAGTTGTAACCTTACCTTTACATCTGCTGTGATCATATCTCTAACCTGGAATCTAAATGAATAGTTATCTTAGTTTTAGTCCTAATTTCTGTTCTAGTCCTAATACCAATCTTAGATTAAAAATTTAGTCAAAATCCTTATTCTGTTCTTATTTTTTTCATCTAATATCTCTAAACTTAATTCTCACTCTAAATTTAGTTCTAACATTACCTTGATTTTTACTCCTAATTTTTGTTCTAGTCTTAGAAATAGAATTCAGTCAAAAGTCTAAGTGTAATCTTACTTTTGCATCAATTCATATCTATAACCTTAATTCTAACTCTAAATTTGGTCCTAGTGTTACATTTATATCTTGGTCCTATTATTTGTTCTAGTCATAATCCTAATTTTAGGATTAGAACTAATTATAATCATATCTCTAACCTTGATTTTAACTCTAAAGTTGGTTCTAGTGTTACATTTACATACTGGTCCTAATATTAGTTCTTGTCATAATTTTAGGATTAGAATTAATTATAAGACTAATTCTAATCTTACTTTTACATCAAATCGTCTGTAACCTTAATTCTAACTCTAAATTTGGTCCTAGTGTTACATTAATATCTTGGTCCTATTATCTGTTCTAGTCATAATCCTAATTTTAGGATTAGAACTCATTATAATCATATCTCTATCCTTGATTCTAACTCTAAATTTGGTTATAGTATTACATTGGGTGTTAATAATAGTATATAAATATAAATAATATTTACTCTTATACTATTCCTAATTTTAGGATTAGAATTTGTTATAAACCTAATTCTAAACTTACTTTTACTTTGAATCACATCTCTAAACTCTAAATTTGGTTCTAGCATTACATTGCGTTTAGTCCTATGTTTTTGTTCTAGTGCTGATCCTAATCCTAATCTTGTTTCCTGTGCTATTGTTATTTTTTATATGTTTTTTTTTTTTCAGGATTAATTTAAGAACACTGCAGTATGGTTATATTTTATGATTATTATGAATTTTCTGGCTGTGTGGACGTCTCACACTTCCTCTCATTCTGCTGTCGTCTGTTCCTCCCCCTCCTCAGAGCAGCTGCTGGGTTATTTATATCCAGGGTAATTAGAGGTGGAATCGACATGGCGGAGACGCTCCTGTGACAGGCTGGAAATGTGAGGGTTACAGCCAATGATGTCCCACCCTGCCTCCTCCCACCGTACCCCATCCCCCCCCCCCCCCCCACCGTACCCCCCACCACGGGTCTGATTCCCAAGCAGGCCAGGCTGGAACAAGTGGGAAATAAAACAGAACTTGACTTCACTGAATAATTGAAGCAGTTTTTACAAGAGCAACAGCCCGCTATCTGACCTCATAAAGGCATTACAAGAGACTATCGGGGCCGTACAGGGACCATATGTGTGGTGTGTGGTGTGTGTGTGTGTGGGGGGGGGGGGGGTTGGGGGTTCTGGGGGCTGGAGGAATCCATCAGAACACTGATTGGGATGAATAGAGGAAGAGAATGAAGCCACTATTGATTTCTTTATTTGGGTTCAAATTGCTATTATATTGTATTACATTCAATTTAAATACATCAGTGTATATTTCATAAAAATAAAAGTTGAAATAAAATTCTCCACACATTCTCTACTGGGAACTGGTCATAATTGCATGCACTCCAGTCCAGTGCCTGTATACTCTTTTTCCACAGCCATGAATTATATGAAATATAATGTAATGTGCGCAGCATATGGTTTTGCATTGTCTAGTTGAAAAAAAAAAACACAAAAAAACATGGAAAGGGTTAGGGTTAGGGTTATCAAAGCAGCTAGGGTTAGACCTACAGGTGGGATAGGTTTGGAGTTACAGCCTTACAAGAATCGGGACATCCCTACTGCTTGGCGTACACCTGCAAAACAGAGGGGTAGGGGTAAGGGGTAGGGCCAAGGGGTGAAATAAGATTGGGCCTTGGTATACAATTAATAGTCCTATTTGAGTAATGTTCTAATCCATTTTATGGCAAGAACTACTCAACTAAGTAAAGAATGAAGTTCAGTCAATCTGAAAAAAATTCTCAAAAGGATTCTCAACTGCAATCACAAAGACGCATCAAAAATCAGGAGGCCCTATTTTAGCTTGATTTCCTATTTTAGACACACCTGTGATTCTAAGATACGAAGGGTTTTAATCAGTCAATGGTGCACTTTTGATTTCCGCTGACAAGATACCCATACCACAGAAATTTACCTGAATACACCTCTCTTACAGGCAACTACACCCATCACTGTAGATGTGTTTGTACGCTCTGGCACTATGTAAACGAAGCAAGTGCAAGGCGTGAAAATAGACTGTTGACGGGGTGTAAGATAGTAATGAGCCTTGAGACACGCCATGTGCAGGGTGTTAGATAGGGCCCATAGAGTTTCCTCTGTTGCACAGGATAGGATCATCAGAGTTACCAGCCTCAGAAACATTTAGCAACAGTTAACAACACCCCAGATAACAGCACATATATGAACTTGTTGCAGTGGCAAACCATGCTTTTATCTCAACAATAAACAGAATAAAGAATAAAATAACATTGCTGTTCCCCTAAATGAGCTGCTGGTGCACATTCAAAGTGTGAACACACAGTTCAGGTTCCTCTACTGAGACACGCAAAAGCACTGCGCTGTTAAGATACCAATGCGTTAAAGTCAGAGCAGAATGCAAGTGTCACACTGATTGATTAATTTCACGTTACGCCCAAAACACACCCATCATTAAATAAGTGAATTTGTTTATGCCTTTTGCACATTTCAAACTGCGGAAGGTTTTTTTTTTTGTTTGGTTTTCTCACGATACCAAAGAAACACAGACACACTAAATGCAGCTGCACAAAGCACAATGGACATCTCGCCTATAAATTGATAAAATAGTGTTCATTTATAGTCTGTATTATTTCAGCATTTATTTACAATGTAGGGGGAAAAAACATTAAATGAAAAGGAATGTCCAAACTTGTCCAGACTGATATTGTACAAAAGATTAAAAAAAATGCTGTAAAACAGCAAAAATTGAGTAAAACAGCCTGTATTACAGCAACACTCAGCATACGGTTAGCAAATTACTACACACCTCAAAAGGGTGTGAAAATACTCCCTTATAAAATAGCTTTCAGAGATTACTTTTGGGTAGTGCACCTCTTGGTGAGAGATCATTGGCTGATAGACATGCCCCTTTGTATAAACACATATAAACACATATGAAGATTCATTTAATTTCATGGTGTGTTATTTGTCATTTATCAATAAGTGTAAATATAAGCCAGCCTCCAACAACACTGCAATTATTTAAAAACGAATAATTCGTTTAAATTTACACAGAAATACCTATGATAAGTGATCATTGCACTGACACAACAGGGGAACTGGAGAATACAGTTTCACAATAACAATAAACAGACAAATAAATGAATAATGGTTATAGATGTGTTAATGTGGATTAGTCAGGTATAGAGCAGATCTCTGCTGTCTGTATGACAGTGAGCTGACAGAGGCAGAAACAGCTCCTGTCCTGGGACTGCTGCTCCCAGGTGAAACCCCTCAAACCTCCACCCCACCCCACCACCACTGCTGCTGCCTCATGCTAATTTCCAACTTTCAAAGCCTGTAAACTTTATCTAATTATGCGGCAGAACACACACACACACACACACACACACTCCCGTGCTCAGGTTCTGGCAGCTTGCGCCTTTTAATTTATGAAAAACAAATCTGAAATATGCAGATGTCTTTTGTTTGAAGCAGATGTTGGGTCCTGCTCGCCAGAATTCAATCAGCGGTCTCGGGGGGAGGTCCTGCGTGCCATCCCTGTCCAAGAGCCTGTTTGAAGTCTGACAGGGACACAGCGACGGGGCTCATAATGCTGTTCCCCCAACCCACACACACCCACACACACAGCCTTCAGCCTGTAGCCGGATCTCAGGCTATGAATGCTACTTTCAAGGAACTGATGTAAAGTTAGGCCTTTATTAGATCCATGATTTGTTATGAATGAGTGTAACCAGCTTAGAAAGTAGAAAGCACCATTATGCAGCATTTTACCTTACAATAACAGCTTTTAAATAATTAAAATTGCTCTAGAACTGTAATGGAGATAATGGCATCTCAACCAATGCTACCCTGAGCTCTGGGTGAAGTGTGCAGAACAACATTTGAATGTGCAGAACTGCAAAACACAACCCAACCTCATATTTGTGTAAAATCTTTATTTGTGTAAAAAAAAAAAAAAACACCTCAGTGACTACCCCCCACATAACTCTGTCACTTCAGATGCTGGTACACTTATCTCAGCTTGTAAAATGCATGTGAAAAGCATGTCCTGTAATGCCTCCTGTAGTTGTGGCCTAAAGCGCTCTCTCCAGGAGCGAGAAATGGCATTTTCCACATAATGCTGCTTTAACTGCTGCTTTATAAGGAACGGTAGGGTGGTTTAAGGCTACATGACATTTATATTAGATTCTAAAAGGAGGTTATGTCTAGGTACATTTAGTCATTTAAATTTAATTCCATGTCTTTTACCATACTACACTGTAAAAAAAAATATTGAGCTCCTTAAACTTTACTCATTAAAATGTGAAGATTTTAACTAAATTATCATTTGTGAACTTCTATTATTTTTATTTCTATTTTATCTAGACATTTGTAGAAACAATGCATACTAAATTTTAATTAAGTTAACAAGATTTGAGCCCAGCTTTTCTCATTACAATGAAAATACGCTACCTAAAATTATACATTTACTTTTTTAATAAATACATTCCAATATATTTTGTGTGTATTTTGTTAAGTTTGCAGAAACATTGCATATAAGTTTAAGTAAAGTTATCATGACACAATTGAGCATGCCTTGTAAATAATGTTAAGACAATTAAAACACAAAGTGCAGCTCAACATTCTGCATTTATATTATTTAGAAATTCGTACAAACATTGTATATTAAATTTTAATAAAGTTAACATAACTTAAGGCCATCTTTTCTCATTACAATGAAAATACGTTACCTAAAATTATACTATATTTACTTTTTTTAATAAATACATCCCAATATATTTTGTGTGTGTATTTTGTTTAGAATGTTGCAGAAACATTGCATATAAGTTTAAGCAAAGTTAACATGACAGAATTGAGCATGCCTAACAAATTATTTTAAGACAGTTTGGGACCCCACACATCACAAGACACTAAAAAAACCTTTGGAAGCCATCCAGCAAGAAGTCTTAAATAATTATTACATGGATATGAGCGCAGTGGCTATTTATTTTAAGTGTGTGAGGCACAATTGTGGCTTGTGTTGGTTTTTATAGACACAAAACACTGCAGTGAATTATGTTTACAAAACAGTTTGCAGCTGTTTCTTGGAAATAGGCAAGTATTAAACCACCAATACAATAACCTACCTCCTTAAACTGGTGGCCAGCTAGGAAATACACAATATATGTTGGTGAATTTATCAAACAACTAGTTGACAAGCTAGCTAAAACAGTAGGTTTACACAGGGTCAAATGTCTCTTTTGTCCAAGTTAACTCACTGGCTAGTCAGCTGGTAAATTCAGCAGCTGGCTTTTAGCTAGCTGTAGCTCCCTCAGCCCTGTTGGTGTGTGGGTGATGCTGCTAAGCCCGGTCACCGGGTACACTAATGTCGCTAGCGTGACCTGGAACAGAATCCAAAAGCATCAGAACACCAACAATAACTTATTATTATTAAAACATCAACCAAGGTAACCAAGAACACAGGATAATACTGAATTAGCTTCTTTCACTAAACATTAACTTGACTTGTTTTGAATGTTTACGAATACTCCACATGACCTGCAGAAACTTAGATTTAGTTTGGATCTATATATATGCTGTCCATGTAATTCTCCATTTATCTAAAAAATATTGAAATGTTCGCTTTGAATTAGAATTTAGGCTTCTTTTCTATGCAAAATCCTTTTAGCCTTGGTTCACCAGTGAAACGAGAGATCATTATTACTAGGTTAAAAACCTCAAAATCAAGATCTTTTCAACCCCCATTTCTTTATACAGACATAAACTATTGAAATTGTAGAATTAATTATATTAGGTTGACAGATCTATAACAATTTGATATTTTGAGAAGTTATATATCAGGACAGTGTGTCCTTAATGTTTTTTTTTTTTCTAGACATATGTTACAATCAATTTACACTGTATCTCTGTATCTACCTGTAATCAAATGCAACAATAAAACATCCAATTAAAAACAATGGTCAAATTGTCAAAGTATTTAACAATTCAGTAATTCAGTTTTTGAAGTTGTCAGTGTTCTCTATAGTTTTTGAAATAGTTACTGAATAAAAATCTATTTAAAGACACCTGCAGTTTCTTAGTGTTCCTCGAGAAAGATGTCAGTGATGAGAGAATCTGAACGAGTCTGTACTACAGTATCTAGATCAGTAACAAACACTGAGCCCAATAACATTTTTATTTCTCATGCATAAAACAGGCGATGTGGCGCGGCCCAGGAGAGCAAGCATCATGTGTCAAGCGGAAGAAGGATTTTATTCGCTGTCTAAAGTTTTTTGGTGCCTCTGTCTGGCTGTGTTTACATCGGATGTGTTCCGACAAACACTGTTAGCAGCGTTCATTTTTAATTTATGGAACTCATTAAACGCCGGGAATAAAAACACGGCAATTATCATTTATCTTGATATATTATTTACAAGGTCTCGGTCTCCTGGTTGAGGGGGTGAATGGGGGTCTGGGGAATTGAGAGGGGTTAATGGGGGGGTTTGTGCCTAAACCTTTGGGCTTTGAAATGCACCTGTCACAAAGGAGAAAAAGAGAGAGAGAACGAGAGAGAGATTGCCATTTGACTTCTGCACCACGTATCATTGTTCAAGCGCCCCCCGCTTCATCGCTTAATGACACTACAGGAGGACATTACTGAGGGGCAGTCTCTATTAGACACTGGGGTCATCAATTATTTATTCTTTCTTTACTCCCAGTCAGTTGGTTTTCTCCCTCAATTTCTTTCCCTCGTTCTCTTCATTAGGCTCTTTGCGGCTTCTCCTTTCTTCAGCGAGATGGATTGCTGAATTGCTTTCTGTATTTCTGCGGCTCTTCCAGCCCTGGACCTGCTTGCTGTTGGCCTGTTGTTGGGGGGAAAGAGGTCCGGAGCGAGGGGTAAGCTGCAAATTCTACCTGACAGACCAGCAATGCTATTGGGCTCTGGATAGAAGAGGCTTGATGGGAAGGAAAAAGAATGAGATGGAAAGAGATGAGATAGAAGTGAGAGAGCTTCTTAAGAAGCTGTCTATTTATAGAGGAAGGTCGTGGTCTGAATGTGTCTGATGAAGTGAAGATGCCATGTTTTCTTCACTCTTCAGAATGGAAGCAATATTAATAATTTCATTATCCTCCTCAAGTCAGTCACTAAAACGAGCTGATCTATCTTTGAACCTGAAGGCAACCTCCAATCTGGGAAGGGTCATGCATTAATTGTAATACGTGTCTGTCAACGTGTCTGCTTCCTTCCTCCTTTTGTCTTTGTAGTTAATGTGATTTTCGCTGTGGACTTTATGCTCCTGCCCGTGATCTTGGATATGAACCTATATAGGAAGAAAAAAAACAGTTTTTCTTAATGTCTTCTTATTAGATTGCTGTTCTGCATCAGTCATGCTACCGTCATTAGCCGTGGCATTGCAATTAACTTCCTGCATGTTGTTTTCCAGGGTTTTCTACCTTGCCTTGCTCTCCAGCTGCTTTGCTCGATGGCATTATTCTCAGCTTGAAAGTTTTTTCCACCCCTCCTCCTATCCATTTTTTTGGTGGGTCCACGACAGATGCCTAATTGAATGATGGATGTCCCTTTATTACTCAGAGACTGAAGCTGCGAGGGATGTGTGTCCTCTGATTGGTTAGAGAAGACCACAATTCCATTTCAATTGGTCGGGACTTGAAGGTTTGGGCTCATTCTCCATCTGTCTGCAGACTCCCACATGTCTAAAAAAAAAAGGGTGGGGCAAGGAGGGAGGGGCTACCGGCAGGCTGTGTTGGCGAATCATAATAAATTATGCAGATAAGGGTTTACATTGACAATGAGAAAGGTTGCAAGCAGGAGCATCGTTTAGGGAGGGGGGTCCAAATGATGGTTTCCCAACCCATCCACCCCACCCCCCCAACTCGCTGTGGTCCTGCTCTGTCTTGCTCTTCTCCCAGTCTTCCTCTTCTGACCTGACAAGTCAGCGATGAAGATTAATGACCCCACCCTGACTGACAACGGCGAGAATTGAAGGGCAGAGGGGGTCATTTATCATCCGCTGACAGGTGCCATTCAGCCCACGCAGACCTTCATGCCTCTCTGTGCTCTTTCTCTTTCTCTTTCTTTCTTTTTCTCATTTTCACTCTGTTTCTCATTCTTTCTTTCTTTTTCTGTCTCTCTCTCTCTCTTTCTCTCTTTCTCTCACCCTCATTTTCCAGCACGAGTAAAGCAGCACTCGGAGCCTATAACGTATTCCCGAATTAAAACTCATTCTTCGGAGCGAGGCTGACAGATGAAAATAAGAAAAAATCAATGGCCGGCTTGTTCGCGGCAGCGCGTACTCGCTGACTCGGAGGCTCGCCGCTTTAATTTGGACGTGAAACGCAGAGGGCCAGGGCTGCGGGAAAAGGGGGGAGGGCCGAGACTTTTACGAGGCATCATCCATTATAATTTACCAATAACGCCAACTTTCAGGATCATTACTGCCCAAGCATTAATGATTAATTCCTTAATCTGCAGAGTAATTCCCCGCGGGCTCCGGCTACCAGGATGTGAGGAATGCTTCGGAGAAGTGCACCTCATCTGTGTCCACGGTTGTTTGAACCACTTTAACTCATTCAGATCATCTCCATCTCCTAAAACTCTCAGAGCTTCCAGAGCCTCTCCAAATGGATGTGGTGCTGATAGGCTGAGAGTGCTGTAGAGTGGATCTACTACACTACAGCATGCTCACGTTTTTGGACAGTTATTTTACTGGTTTTGTCACTTTTATTGAGATTCAGTCAGTAGATGTAAGGAGACTGAATACAATGATGCACACATAAAAAAAAGAATTATTTCGACCAGTATTAAAAAGTTTATGCTGATTTATATCAATGTTATATCAAAAAAAAAATTCTCTCAAATTACTGTATATTTAATGATTTATTTAAAATCAATTATCAATCAAAACTCAAAGACTCAAAGGAAATGACATAAAAAAAATAATATATATATATATTTAAAGACCATACAGTTTTTTTCTCACATTCTTACAAACTAATTTATTTAGTTTTGGAAAAAAATTTTTTTTTTATTAGAACAAGGTATAGTTTTTCAATTTTAATAAACTGTTTCAATCATTGTAAGGTTGTTTGTTTATTTTATTACCTTTACTTATAATATTCCATAATATACTTTCTTTAATCAGAAGCCTAACAGTTCAATTGTTAAGTATTGTCCCAACTATATATATATAGTGGTGTGAAAATGTTGCATGTTTGTTATCTTAAAAGTTTTAAATCATCAAACACATTTAAACATTAGTCAAAGACAACATGAGTGAACGCAAAAGAACATCATAGCTACAGTAAAACATGGTGGTGGTAGTGTGATGATCTGGGGCTGTTTTGATGCTTCAGGACCTGGAAGACTTGCTGTGATATAGGGAAACATAAATTACGCTGTCTACCAAAAAACAATGTGTGAGAAAGTATCCTGAGGATAACTACTTCACACGTACGGTGATCCAGGGAATAGGCCACACCCTGTATGAAAATAGTAATGGCAGGAGCAAATGGGAAGAGTGTGGGAATAGCTGAGAGAAAAATACATTGTAGAAAATTAGTCAAATTATTTATTTTACGTTGTTTTAATGGGAAATGTTTTTGATTTTAGACTTTTTTAAGACCCAAATTTCGTTGTACATCTAGTGGTGCTTTTAACAAACATGGTACCTATATTACTCTGCAAATATACTTTGCAAATTATAGGCAAATATGGTAGCTGGATCCTGGTACCTCTTTAACATCTGATTCTAACAAACAAACTAACCATTTGTTAAATTTTTAAACTACAGTAGCGATCACATTTGTTTTTTATCTGATTCATAAAGGCAGCTTGTAAAATGTTGTCGGCTGTGGTGCTTTAAAAACTTACAAAAGGCTCCTCAGATTATTGTCTGATGAAAGAATCAAGCAGAAGCTGCAACATCACCTGCTACATTTAAGGAGCGTTATCATGGGGGAAGCTGTGGTAGTGGAAAACGAACCAGGTATCAGGTATCATATGAAACTAGACTGCAGTTCTGATCGCTATGGTGTCTCTGTTGGTTGCTAAGCTGTTGCCAAGCAAATGCTAGATGGTTGCTAATGTGTTGCTATGGTATCTGTATTGGTTGCAATGTTGTTTCAAAGTTTTTTCTAGGTGGTTGCTACGGTGTTGCTATGGTGTCTGTGGTGGTTGCTATGGTGTTGCTAGGTGGCTCCTTGGTGGACGCTAAGGTGTTGATATGGTATCTGTGGTGCAGTGGCGGATGCTGGTCTTTCAAAGAGGGGAAGCTCAATTTCAGCCTACATCTTAACATCTTAACATATGTAGTTTTATTTATACAAAGTTCTACTCTCCCTGAGATGTTTTTTTATTTTTTTTTGTAAACAAAAGGCATTATTTTCAAGTTTTCACTACACAACAAAAAGGTACCCATTCTTCTTCAGCATTTATCCAATGACTCGTCTCGTTTTGCCGCGCGCTTTGCTCCGCTATTGAAGTATGTGGACGCTCAGCGTCCGCACTGTTTAAAGCAGCGCTGTGAAACTGCGGGAATGACTGAGAGGAAAGCCGCGGCGTTACCAGTGATAAGAAGCTGATTCTGAACTAAGTTGTAGCGCATATTTATTCAGTGACATGTACACACAATAGTATATATTTAATCACTTATCTTTTTTACATTTTAGGGGAAGCTTAGCTTCCCTTGCAGTCTTAGAGCAATCGCCACTGCTGTGGTGGTTTCTATGGTTTTCCTAAGTAGTTGCTTGGTGGTTGTTAAAGTGTTGCTAGGCGGTGGCTAAGTAATGTAATTGCATAAATCAGATTATAATGTGTTTGCACATTGAAGCGCAACATGCCAATATACTGAGCAGCTACAGAGGCTAGGTTTTATAGTATTTGTGATTGTGGCTATGGTATCTGTGGTGGTTGCTATAGTGTTGGTAGGTGGTGGCTAAGTAATGTATTTGCATAAATCAGCTTTATCCCATAGCTGCTCCATACACACACAGTACTGTAGCACTGGCTGGCGTGCAGGGTGTCCCAACTCTTGAGCAGTAGCTGGTTTATCCAGCAGCTTCTCCAGGCGCACACAGTATTGATAAGAAAGGCACAGAAGGCGTTCTGTGTGCAGATTCAACTGGTGTGTGAGGAGGAATGTTGGGACCTCTATTCATTCCTATCGGAAAAATTTGTACGGCAATTGTATAAAAAGTGTATATTGTATTTATTCATACCACATATTTCCAGAAAAAATACAATGAGTTTTATGAGCATTCCAAATTTGGTCTTCATATTCTTTGTGACATACTTGGCCGTGCAATTTTCTTTCCATGATTCTTAATGGGCAAAAAATAAGACAACCGTCCATCCGATAAAAAAAAAAAAAACTGTATACAAGTCCATCATTCCCAGAGTCAATATTTCGATATCTCTAGGTAACTGGACAAAAAAACGGGTGCAATAATAATAATAAAATAGAAAAAGCAGAAGACTTAAGAGTAACAGCATACTGCAATCACACTAACTAAAAAAAACATTGTTAATTATGTAGACTAATCGTTGCAGGCCCAATATATACGCCCCTAAAATAGAAGCTAGCAGCTTTTAGAACCTACAAAGCACAAGAAAACAGGACCCAAACTTCTTGTCTTCACATAAAATCAATTACAACCCTTTACACCAACCAGAAAGATATTTCCCCAGATTCAGATGCATAAATTGTTTAGTTATAAGACAACATTTCACCCCTATAATATTTTAATAATCAATCAATCAAACAATCAATCAATCAAACTTCACTTGGTAATACATTGAGGGTAAACCTCATTTTCAACGCAGCCAGGCATTTCCAAAATGAAGGGACTGAAAAATAAGTTTAAATGATAAAACAAGTAAAACAATATAAAATTATTTATTTAAGAAGAAATTAAATAATTCAGAATAAAGATAATAAAATGATATGCAGACAGGCTAAACTGTAAAGCAATAGAAATAAAGAAATTAATGATTAGAATAATAAGATATAAACACAATTAAAGAAACAGAGGACTAAAATAACACCAAAATTATAAATAAAAGTAAATGATGGACCTAAAATAAAGTAAATAATATAAAGTATAAAATAAACTAAATAAAATAAAAAAGTTAAAAAATAAATAAATGTTCAAAATAAATTAAATAAAAAGAAAAAAGTCCAAAAGTAAAACTATTAATAAGGATAAAATAAATAAAATAAATAAAAAGGCTAAAATGTAAAATATACAATTAGATAAATAAAAGGACAAAATAAATAAATGATGATTTAGTGACTCCAGTGACTCTAAGTTTTAAAAAATGTTCTGTAGTGAATTCCAACTCGCTGGTGCTCTGTACAGTTTCTAGTATAATGTAGTATAATATTAAAGCATATGAAAAACTGAGAGTGAACTAGGTTAAAGTACAGCCCACATCTGGTTAGTTTACATTACATTACGTGTTCCATGATGTACATGTTGCTTAAAATTATTATTAGTCTTGCTTTAAAATCCTGCTTAATTATGATTAATAATCCTGTATGCAATGTGCATTTTAACATTTTATACAACACTTACAATATATATTTTATTCAATATTCTCACATGTAATTAAAATGGAAAAATGGAAATATATTCTATAAATCTTTAACAATGGTGAAACCATTTAGTTTCTGCTGTAGATATTGTTTATATAAAAAAGATCCATTTGACCAGTCAATAACAAAAAATATATATTTTCATTTAAGCATTCAGTTTCCTGAATTAAGTTGTTAATGTATTGTACAGCATATTGAATATAGCACATTGCCTTTACAGAATGATTCTGCAGAATCATTAAGGAACCTCAGTTAGTCATGGTGTGGTGATTATATTGTAGATTCTATTGGTGTTATGTTTGAACTCAGCGCCTCCTTAAATACAGTATATAATAATTAAAAAATTTAAATGTAAAATTCAGATTTTTGACTTGAACATCACTTGAACAACCATGCTGTGGTTTTACTTTAAAGCCTCACACAAGTCACCCCAGGCTAAATCAATGTGTGTGTGTATGTGTGTGAGAGTGTGTGTGTGTGTGTGTGTGGTATAAAAGACAATTCTTCTTAACTCCTCTATTAACTGTTCTTATTATTGTGCTATTTTTGTCTCCGAGTTTATAGATTATAATAAAGAAATGCATTCATACGCTTTTATTGAGCGTTCTGTTCAATATCGCGCCCACGGCCAATCAATCTCTGCCACATTAGCGCAGAACCGGATTAATGAAGCCGGCGCTCCGTTCCATCATTTAGCTCCATCTAATAAAACAAAGAGTGCATGCTTATACCTGTTCCACAATGCTCCAGCTATTCCAAATAATTAATATATATATATATATATATTTTTTTTTTTTTCCTTTGCTGGAGCTTTATTAGCTAATGGAGCTTAATAATTCATGAACGATTAATGGAATCGCAGGCAGTAATTAGCATTGTGTCAGAGAAATATGGGGATGTATCTTCATTAACTATCACAGAGAGTTCTTTAATCTTAATTACAACCTCTCTGTGTCATTTTTCACTCTCTTATTATGCCTTTTTTGTTTCTCGCGTGCTGCTGTTCCGCAAATGGGGACTGGTGAGGAATCCGCTCATTACGGATGGAGATGCCTTTTGAAGATATAAAAAATGACTCTAGAGTATCCTTTGAAATAGGCCTCCCCCAGCATGCTTACAGCAGCACTTAACGTGATTAAGAGACAGCCCACAATTCTTATTTTGGGCCTAATATAAATAAATTGTATAACGAAGCTATAAAACGGCTTCCATTATTTCAGCAGGGGCGCGGGATTAATTATCCGTCAGCCCTGGCAGCGCTGATTGAAGGATCTAGCTGTGATGTTTTAGTGCAAACCCCAAGACTGCATTAAAGGGAATGGCGGCCGGCGCTGGGAAATGTGCTCTCTGGCCGTGGCAGTTAAAGCTGAGGTTGGCCTTATTGGTTCTGGCTCTGAAATCCAAATTATTATCCACTTGCTGAGGCTACTGATGAATAATGAAACTGTAGCATAATAACATTTGTTTCAGTCTCGATCGATAAGGGTTAAATGTCAACATAAGCCGAAGTCAAAAGTCAAGAAAAATTGATGCATCAGTTTACCTGCAAAGACCTGCAGCATCACTTACAGAAAGGCCTTGTGTGAACAGAGGGGGCTTTTCTAGATGGAAAACAACACATTTATCACTACGGGTGTGTCGGGATCTCGTACCACGAGATCTCACAAGATTTGAAACGGCATGCTATTTCTTGTTGGGTATTACCCCTCCTGTTATGTTCATTTGGCAGGAACAGACGTTTAATTATTCAACAAAACAATATTTCATTACTAACTCTATTACTAACTCTATTACTAATTATTCTATCAATATTGCAATGGTGTTCCTTACCTCTAACAGGTAATGGTTCAATTAGGATAATTCACTCCTTTTTCATAAAAAAAAAAACATGTTCATACATTTTTTCAATGTTTTACTACTTTATTACTTTATTACTTTTGAAAGACCAACATATAAAACACAACAGTTTTACATAACATTGAAATATAACATTGCAATTCTGTTTGAGTTTCAGGTTTTGCAAGTGGTGGTTGCAAATATTTGAGATGAACCATTTTCATATTATATGTTGATTACAATAATGAAGGCTGGCAGAAGAAGTTTCATACTTTTAACTATTTTGGCTAGATCTTCAAACTTTAAAACGGGTCAATTTTACCTGTAACATAACAGGAGGGTTAAATGTGTCTTGGGAGATTTATGCACAGGTAACCAAAACAAATGTTTGATCATTTTTAGTGGCCTGTCTGTATCTGCTGACTTTAACAAGTTGTTCCGTGTTCCGTTAAGTGACGCGGAATCACAGACACATGTGGATGGAGGCTGTGGGTTGAGATTCAGTCATAGGTTGCCAGGTCTGTATAAAAGGGGGATTACCAGTTGGATAGAGAACCCTTATTGGGGGAATTCTGATACCAGTTCAGTTCAGGTCTGAAGGGACTCATGTGATATCATACAGGAGAGAAGCTGCTGGATTTATGGTAAAATAATCTGCAGTACTTGCACACTGTTCTGTATTTTACTGCATTTGATAAATCATAAGAAAATTCATAATCAAAGTAAAATGTTTTCAATCATACATTCAACTTTGAAAAATAAATAAATTAAGATTTAATTTAATTTAATAAATTGTTAAGAAAACCATAATTTAGCATGATTTGCTTTAAAATGCTCTGGACAGATATGTTCAGAAGGGATAGTAAATAAAAGAAATTCTACATTTGATTACCTCTGGTTTGCATTTTTTTTTTAGCGTTGGTAATTAGAGATGGTAGGTTTTAGCTGGGGTGGCATATTTTGTGTCATGTCCTTGCCCTGTTCCCTGCCTGTCTCTGTGTCTCATGTGCTCTCTGTGTTTGTTTACCTCCATGTCCCCGCCCCCAGTCCTATGTTTTCCTCCATATGCCCCTGTCTATGTTTATTTGTAGCTCCACCCCCTCGTTACCTGTCCGCGTGTGTTCCATGTTTCCTGTTAGACTGTGTGTTTAAATAGTCCCCCTGTTCCTGTGTTCCTCGTTCGGTGTTGTATGTTTTCATGTCAGTCAGGTCTCGTGTTTCTTTTGTTTATTCTGTTTCATGTTTTATTTTTTGCTCGTGTTTATGTTTCTTTGTTATTTTAGTTTAGTTCCTCACTTTTTTTTTTTCCATTTTCAATAAATTCTTGCATTTGCATTCGCTTTCCTTGTCCCCAACTGCCTCAGCCTGACATTGTGGGTGGATGGGACCTAAAAGGGACAGTAAAACAAAGTCTGTTAACAATGTCTGTTGACTGTAATTCTTTAAATGTTTCTATAAATCTCATTTACAATAAAAATTTAATACAAAAAGATACAAAAGCGATAGTAGGTGTCTGTCAAAATGCAGAAATGTAAAAAAAAATCAGCAGAAATGATTACCCTTTCTGCAATTATACAATATAGGGCAATTGAGCAAACATCACTTTCTTCACATCTTTGTGCCTGTTTTTACCCTTTTAACTCTAGGCTGTTTTGGTGTGTTTTTTCCTCGTTTTTTCAGTTCCTCTTTCAGGTCTTATAACACAGTAATTATATCAGACAGACACATACTATCAGCTCTTTTACAAAAATCTAATCATTTGAAATGTAAAAGGAAGCAGAATTGTTATATTTTCCTGGAACTGATCCTGTTTTGGTCAACATTTTACCAAGCACTTGTTTTTTTTTTTTTTTTTACATATTTTTGAATGTATAGACTCCAAATATAGTAACAAATAAGATATCTTTTCAAAAATGGTTAAACTAGAGTGTATATGCGTTTTGAGCAAATAAATAGAGTTATACTGGAAGAATAAAACAAGGAACTTGGAAGGAGATCTTATTTTTTAGGTGTTTGTTTCCAATGGATTTCTTGCCGATGCTTTACCACTATTTTTTAGTAAATGCAACAAGACATTCCTGAGTAATTAAGTTGAGAAAAAAAGGTGCGATGTCGGGCTCTAAGGGTTAAGCAGTGCTGCCAAACAGTAGCTTGCAGTATATGTGTAAGGGAGGGAGGGGATATGTGTGCTCTTATCTACAGTCTAGCCTCACTCTTCCCTCAAGGGCGCGCACATCCTCATAATGGCCACATCCCTCTTTTACGCCAGGGTTCATAGGCCCTCTTTTTCCAGTTGTATTATCTTAATTGTCTTGGCAAGTATGTTCAGCAGTTATATTATCAATTTATTGCCCCCCCTCCCATTGCCACCCCATTAATTCAGCCGTTAAAATAGTGGGACCGTCGGCTCGGGCTCTGTGCATGGCATAAAGCTGTCCCTGTGCTGCCACTGGCTGTGTAAATGCCATTGACTGTGAATGAGGAGTTTTCTTTTTTCCCTACGCTCCCTCTCTCCGCACCCACTGATTCCTGCTCTCTCTCTCTCGCCCACATGCTGTCATTACCCTTCGATTTACATCCTTCCATCTCACCAATGTTAAATCTAGTTTTATTTGAACTGAGTGTGCACTCTCTCACTGTGATTGTTTGATTCTGACTGGTACAGTAGATACAGTCCTCTCCAAAAGTGTTGGAACAGTGAGGCTGATCCCTTTATTTATGACATAGACTAAAAACATTTGTGTTTGACATTAAAAGATTAATATGAGACAACATATCAACATTTCAGTTTTTATTTCCAGGTATTTATATGCTTGGATATAATACACAGTTCAGAAGATAGCACCTTCTGTCTCACCCATTTTTATTGTGAGCAAAAGTATTGGAACAGATCAACTTAATTAACCCTTTGATGCGCAACATATGCACACCCCCTCTAATGCACAACATGGGTCAAAAAAGACCCACGTTCAACTTCATTTTTGACCCCTGTTGTGCATTAGAGAGGTAGTGATACAAAAATGGCTTTTATTCAAAAAGGAAGAATGGAAAAAATAAAATACGAATTTCCTATGATTAAAATCAAGTTAAATGAGAAATACCTTAAATTCTGAATGACTGGATATTTTTTTTGGGAAGATATATTATAGAAACACTCAGCCATACGTGAATTAACATGGAAAATGAATGTGGGTAATTTTTGACCCATGTTGCGCATTAGAGGGGTAGTGATACAAAAAGGGCTTTTATTCAAAAAGTTAAAAAGGATAAAATAAAATAAGCATGTACTATAATCAAAAACAAGTTAATCGCTCCTTAAATACTAAATGAATTAATTAATTTATTGCAAAGATATAGAAAATTAAAACTCAGCCAGGTCACTTTTGACCCATGTTGTGCATCAAAGGTTTAAAGTTAATAAGTTAATATTTAGTTGTCTGTGATCCACTGACCTCATTACTAACACTCTGCCTTCTTCTTCTGTGATGCTTTTCCAGGCTGCAGTGTGTTTTGGGTCATTATCTTGCTGCGTGAGGAAGAATCTCACAGTCAGTTTGGTTTCATCTTTCTTTAAATTCACACTCAAAATCTTTCTATGAACTTTTGAGTTTATTGTACATCAATGAAAATTACAGTTCCCTATTTCTCAGCTTGTCCAAAAATGCATGTGTAAAGCATGTCTTCTACGCGTGGCTCAAAGTGAGATTTACGCTTACTGGTTATATTGGGAGTCCAGGAGCAATAAATTACAATTCTTGCATACTGGTGCTTTAAGACTGGCACTATGTAATTGATTATTATTTGGACCTGATGTACTTAATAGACTCAGTATCATGACTAAAAGAAAAAGAGATGTTATAAAGATTATGGAACCAGGATGTTGGGCCTTTTAGTGCTGACTAACCCATACTCACTACAAGAACAAGCTATTTATAAATTAATCAAAGGTTTGAATATTCTTGATTAAATTACATTTTTGTTGATTTTGTTGATAAATGAGCAAATCATTAACACAGAATAAAATGTGTACATTCTAGGTACCTTTAGTCATTATTTCCCATTAGGTTAAATAAAACAAATAAACAGTAAATATAAATATGAAGAAGAACCTTAAAGTGTCATCTTCTTCAGCTGTATCACTGGAAATATTGTAGTATTTTCCAGTTCTTACTGTTTATCCAGTACTAGCTTGTGTGCAGCATTAAAAATAAATATTTCAAATAAATGTTTACTGTTTTTTTAACCCTAGTTAATGTCAAAAATATTATACATTTGAGTAAAATGTGAATTTTATTCAAAATAAATGGGTATACTTCTAAATTCTAATAGTACATTTTACTGTAAAAAAAAAGGCTGTAAATATACACTATAATGTTATTTCTATTTGGATTTGTCAGAGACTAAATATAAAATTTTTAAAGATTTGAAGACATTTAACTAAACTGTCTAAACTGTTATAATAAAAGGTATTATAGTATGTTTTACAGTAGGTTAAATATACTGCAAAAATATTATACATATGTGGTTATAGTATATTTTACTGTAGGTAAAATATACTGCAAATATACAGTAAATATACTATATACACATGTGGTTATAATAGTATATTTTACTGTAGGTTAAATATACTGCAAATATACTGTAAATATACTATATACACATGTGGTTATAATAGTATATTTTACTGTAGGTTAAATATATTGCAAATATACTGTAAATATACTATATACACATGTGGTTATAACAGTATATTTTACTGTAGGTTAAATATACTGCAAATATACTGTAAATATACTATATACACATGTGGTTATAATAGTATATTTTACTGTAGGTTAAATATATTGCAAATATACTGTAAATATACTATATATATATATATATATATATATATATATATATATATATATATATATATATATATATATATATATATACATGTGGTTATAATAGTATATTTTACTGTAGGTTAAATATACTGCAAATATACTGTAAATATATTATATACACATGTGGTTATAACAGTATATTTTACTGTAGGTTAAATATACTGCAAATATACTGTAAATATACTATATACACATGTGGTTATAACAATATATTTTACTGTAGGTTAAATATACTGCAAATATACTGTAAATATACTATATACACATGTGGTTATAATAGTATGTTTTACTGTAGGTTAAATATACTGCAAATATACTGTAAATATAATATATACACATTTGGTTATATTTTTATATACATATAACATATGGTTCTCATACATTTGGTAATCATACACTTACTATAATGTTATAAGTATATTTTGCTCAAATAATTAGATTTGTAATTTGAAATAAATATAACAAATATTTACAGATAAGACATTTTAAATTTTATTTTACATATGAAAACATTTTACTACTGTACTTAAATGCTAATATTAATTAAATACTACCTCAATCCTTATATATTCTCAATCTTCAATCATTAATAACTACTTAGGTCACTTAAAGAGATGAACCCATAAAGTAAGTATTTAAACTTTACAGTTAAAGATAATTTAATTATGAACAGTGGTTGTACAAAAAAAAACACTTATTAGTGCATAAGTGTTTTTAGCCCCTTTCTGCAGCAGAGGAAGTGCTCTTTGTTAGAAACTTGCTCTCATAGCCAAACCAGACAAACATCGTTTAACACATTTTACAAGTATGAACATAGGGAAAGAAAGTTTGGGGAGACTACATATCAAGTGGGAAGGAAGACACACTAAGGGCCCTATTTTAGTTATCTACAGCGCATCGTTCAATTGCAGATCATAAAGCTGGATTTAGGGGCCTTTCATGTGTGTCTTAAGTATCATGAGGGTGCAAAAAAATATGCCTTGCTCAGCTCAAAACACGCAAAACTCTCTTAATTAATTATGGATGTGTTTTGGGCGTAACAAGAAGTAAACAAATCCATGTGCCAGTTGTCATTCCCTTTAAGAAATAGGTGCACTCTGACTTTGGCTTGTTGGTATGTTAACAGCGCAGCGCTTTGTGTGTCTCAGAAGAGGATACTGACCTGCTCGTTCACGCTGTAAAGGTGAACCAGCAGCTCATTTAAGGAAACAGCAAAGTTATTTTATTCTTTATTCTGTTTATTGTTGAATTTGTGGCCATGTGTGTGTTTAACAAGCAGGGGTGTACGCACGCTGGGTGCACCTATAGGAATGGACTCTGACTGTAGACTGTTGTCAGGGTTTTAATCAGTCAGTGGAGCATCTGTGTTCCATCAGTGCAGATATATTCCTAAACTTAGACGCTATTTTAACGGCACGAGCGCGTAAAAATAGACTGTTGATGAGGTGTAATGTAGCAAAGAGCATTGACATAGCATAGTATGCAAATAGATGGTGCCAGGAGCCAATGGGAAAGGTTTGAGTTATACTTAGCTAAGTCGCAATTCCCAAATATTAAGCACAGTAAATTCATCATTCAAACCTCAAATGTCAATAGCCAATGAAATTAGAGGTGGGCGTGGCATAGCTATTTCATACCTTGCTTGCGGAAATTAAAATGAAAACCAATGGCCTCCAAAAGATAGATTAAAATTTTTTGAGTGTATATGTATAACAATTTTAGATACAGCTTAAAAAGAGCACTTGTTATAATGATTGAAATAAAGACAAAATAAAAGAATCTGTAATTTTATCACAAGTATACCTTTTTTGGTAAAGAGCTACTAAAACTCTCTCCAGGTAGAGATCATGTGTGAGACCACAGACACTGCAGTGTGGCCGTAGGTGAAAGAGCTATTGTTTCTTTTCTCCTTGTCCTAATGCTTCAGCAGGTATAACGAAGGGGGCGTTTAATGGCAACCCACTCTTCGTTAGAGCTAATTGAATTGGAGAGCTTGGAGAAGTGACATTACGAGCTCATAAAGGTCTGTGGGTATCTGTGTGGTTGTGGGCCGTGGACTTTTGTAGCTCCACCTCCTTTGTGCGGGCTGTGTGTGTGCGTGTGTGTGTGTGTGTGTGTGTGTGAAGCCTTTTTTAATCCCATCCCCATCTCAGCCGCCTCTCGTGGAAAATCTCACACACAATAATTGCCTGACCTTTACAGCATGGGGATTGCCTCATTAAGGCTGATGGATAATGATGGCGGCTTGGGCGAACGTGAACTTCAGTGATAATGAAACAACAGAGCGGTGCAGCTTTCCATCTGGGGTCGGAGGATCATCTGCAGGCGAGAGACGCGTCCCATGTCCTCTCTGATCAAACCTCATCCCCTCACACACACACACACACACACACACACACACACAGAGACACATATGCCTTTGTTTTTATACAGTGTCAGGACGTGATGTCACACATGTCCCATACATATCATATCCGGCATATACAGTATATACAGTTTATTGAGGAGACTGGGATACAGTTCCAGTTTAGTTACATAAGCAAAATCTAGTCATATGTGCTATTATTAGTAAATGGGGTGTTTATAAAGTGATGTATACACTAAAACAAAAGTCTGTTGGATGGAAAAATGTACATTGGATGGACCTAATATATAAATATATATATATATATATATACCTGTGGACATTTTAAGTAAAGAAAAAGCTTCTTATCTGTGAATTAAGTGTTTATTACCTCAGTAAAACACTAAAAATACAATAAATACAAACAACCTTTTTTTTTTTTTTTTTACAAAAAACAGTGCTTTTAATCTCCTAATCTCTCCTCATTTGAGTTTAATAGAGTTATTTCTAGTTCTCATCATATCAACACCTGGTTTGGTAAATTGGTCAATTTGGTAAATCAGATGAGCTGCTGACGGAACTGAACATATACACATGAGGCTGAGGAGCATCCAGGAGAAATCTGGAACTATACTTTGTTCTTCAGTTTGCCTAAAAATGAGAAATTCTTGTTACTTTTTTTGTATTTATGTGTGTTTTCATCTGTTTAAATCATATGTGGTGCTTTTTTAAGCACAAACACTCATATTGCTGAGATAAATGAATTAGTGTAATTTGCTTAGGTGCCTAAAACCTTTGCACTGTACCGTATTTGTTTAACCAATATGACTTTTCATGCTCATTGAAAGCTGATCTGAACTGATTTAGATTAAATCAGTCAATATAAATACTCTTTACATATCTTACATAACAAAATAACAATAATCACCTTCACAAGTGATGATAGAATGCAGTGATTCTGAATTAGTGCATAAAGCTGCTCAGCAACAGATTAAGTGGTAACTTGCTCTTATAACCTTAAACACTGACCAGGAGTGACAAACAAAATTAGTTTATATAGTCTATATAATTTTTTTACACAATTTACACAAAAAAGATTTTTTTTACACAATTTAATTAGATTGTATCTACAAGATTTAATAAAGTATTGAAGAAAGCTCATTTAATTGCATTAAAAAAACATGCTTTCATGTTTACATGCAAACATAATTGATCTGTGTCATACAAACATTATTTTCTTTATGTAAATTTAAAATTTACTTCTTTATGTTACATTTGCATTTACATTTGCAGCATTTAGCTGACGCTCTTATCTAGAGCAACTTACAAGTTTATGCCTATCACAGAGGTAGTGTTAGGAGTCTTGCCCAATGACTCTTATTGGTGTAGCACAGCGTAGTTACATAGACCTGAAATTGAACCCCAAAACATTGGAATGTCTCTCAAAAGTGAAGGCAACACAGCTCTAGCACCTCTGCTGTGTTTAATGACAAAACAACATCTCGTTTTCATCTTCCAAACTGTCTTTCCATCTCCAGTGTCTAATTTCCTGTGCTATTATTGGTCCATCCCCCAAACATTTTTAATGCATTTGCAAAAACTTTCTGATCATTACATGGATTATTAGAGTTGTTGTCAGCTGGCATGCAACTAGCTAGTTAATCATCCTATTATTGATCATGTGGTGTTGTTCTATTATGTTATTTGCAATATGTCTGGTGTTAGAATAAAATGACCAATGTACAGGAGTTGGATAATGAAACTGAAACACCTGGTTTTAGATCACAATAATTTATTGTCCCGATGGACAGTTCTGGTGGAAACAGGAGAGTTGAGGTTATTATTATTTAAAATAATTTAATTTAATTAATTTATTCATTGATTTTATTTTATTTTTTTCTTGTAGACATGTAGGTATGTTCTGGCATAGCAAAACCCACAACTAATCCCATTGGCCACTGACAGTTTTTTTTTTTTTACGTTCCTGCACATGTTTGGACAGTGCAATTTAATGTATAGTGAGGACATTTCAGACCTATCTCATTGGCTCATGGCACCTGGGTGTGCCCGTCCCCTTTTACTCACCATCATTGTTTAGTCATTCCCTCCCCAGGCTACCTTATCTTGCTTTGTTACTTGCAATTTCTATTGAATTGTTTTTGCATGGCCTCAGTGTTCAAGGTTTTAAGAGCAAGTTACAACGAATCTGAGGCAGAGAGAGGCTGTTGGATGCACACTACAATGACCACACATCCAGTAATGAAGGATTATGCCTATATCATTGTTTGTGATATCTGTTTCATATTGTTGGATAAACATGTTAAACTAATTTGCCATGAACAATATGTATGTACATATAATATATTCAGACAGCCTAATTTATTTATCTAATTTATCTAAGGTATTTCAATGTAATATACTTTGTTTAGGTGTACATTACATTACTGATTAAACATTCTATCAAAAAAATATTTGTTTTAAACACAACATAATTTCACATTGAGAAAACATTGAGTTCAGTTGCATGGAACCACTGTCCTTAATTATATTAGGTGGTTCATTTATAGCATTATTTTATTTTTTAGGGCTGACGTATGCACCTATTTATTTATCTATCTCTATGCTCCTCCTTTAGCCTGCAGTGAAGTGATCCTTGCTGAGGTTATCCATCTCCACGATCTGCACTGTGCACTATAGACTTGATATGAGTGTATGGCTTCATTCCCAATTTTCACCATCAGTTATAAACAGCCTCCTCTCTCCTTTTCACACTCTCTCTCTCTCTCTCTCTCTCTCTCTCTCTCTCTCTCTCTCTCTCTCTCTCTTTCCCACACACTGACACACATACACACACAGTTGTGCAGAGTGGGCTTGGCTCCAGGGTGGCCCTTGACAGATTGGAGGGTCAGAGGTTTTGGGGCCAGAGGTTTTGATGAGCCAGCAGGGGGCGCTCACACTCTTGCGTCTGTTCCCAACTCAAACACTACACACACACACACACTCTCTCTCTCTCTCTCTCTCTCTCTCTCTCTCTCTCTCTCTCTCTCTCTCTCTCTCTTGCTGCTGTCTGTGTGTGTGTGTGTGTGTGTGTGTGTGTGTGTGTGTGTGTGTGTGTGTATGTGTTGGCTGTCAGTGTTGCTGCTGTGTGTGGATGTGGGTTTGTGTTTGTATGATGAGATAAAGCGGCTCAGTCAGAGAAACTGACACACACAACCTCCACACTCCACAATCTGAAAATATCCCAACTAAACAGCAGGGGGGAAAAAATCACAGTCATAACATCCCCCTCTGCCCCTACACACACTCCTCACACACACACACACACACACACACACTCAGCACTTCAGCATTTACCGCTTTTTCTTACAAGTCAAAAACAGTGTGTACAGAGACTACTTCCAGAGCTACACAGCTAAACACTGTTCACAACAAGAAAAGTGTAGATATGTTCAAATATGCCTTTTAATTTTTAAACAGAACATTAAATGCACTAAAATGTTGTTATTATTATTATTATTATTATTATTATTATTATTATTATTATTATTATTATTATTAGCAGTAGTAGTAGTAGTAGTAGCAGTAGTAGTAGTTTTGGTAGTAGTAATAGTAATAGTAGTAGAAATAGTAGTACTAGTATTACTTTTCAATGAGGATACATTAATTAACAGTACTAAAGAATGGGTTCACTTTGTAATAAGTGTATCCAATAACTGTGTAGTTACACATTAACAACCCGCATAATAACAGTGTAACTACTGATGAATACACATTGCTATAAATTAATTACAGTTGTACAGGTTACGTAATTACAGTGAATCAGTGCCAGTTTGATATAGCATAATTTTTTGTCCCACTTTCCCCATAATAAAATCAAATAATTATATATAGATATATGTAGTATTAGAAAACAATCAATCACATGTCCTATTTACTTACCACACAATACAAGAGCTGCTGGAGAAATATAAATTTTAAACATATATAAAAATATAAACATATTTACCTTTATTCCAAACACACTATTACATGTGAGCATTTAAATACACCATGCTAAGTGTATTAACAATTGCCCTATTACATATGTGTAGATTCACTTACTGCATTACACACGCTATATAAAATATAAAATATATAAAATAAAATACCTTAGCACAAGTTACTGTATTGCAATTACATAACCAGTATAACTGTAATGAATCTGTAACAATGTGTAATTCATAAGTAGTTACACTGTTATTACGTGGATAGTTAATGTGTAACTACACAGTGGGGCCAAACAACGTCTCATAATAATAATAATAATAATAATAATAATAATAATAATAATAATAATAATAATAATAATACAATATTTACAATATTCTTAAGCATTCAAATTCATTTGGTAATGTTCGATAATGTATTAGCTAGTGTCAATAAATAATTAGCTTATTACTTTACACCTACACATTATTACAATGTTTATTACTGATGTAAATATTGTTTTTGTGAACCTTTATTATAAAGTGTTGCATTATTATTATTATTATTATTATTATTATTATTATTATTATTATTATTATTATTATTAATAATAATGTACAAGATAAATTAAAACGATTAAAAGAACCACTACTAATTACCAACCAATAAAATAAATAGCATAAACTTTACACATTTATGTTGTATATTTATAAAATTATTATTTTTATTTATATATTTATATAAGTGTACATTGTGTACTGCCGTATCTAATTTTAAATGCTATTTAAATAATTTTACAAACGTGTAAAAGTGATGACTATGGTTCTGTACTTTAAAGCTACACTCAGTGAGCTTGTCTGCTCATGTATTTAGGAAAAAATTATATGCAAATATCGGATTTATTACCCAATTTGTTTTACATAATAACAGGGAAATAAGCCAACTATAAAAACTATGAAAATCAGAGTCAATTATCTGTTGAAGAATGACTGTTTTAAAACAAATACAGGAGACGTTAAGACATTAAGACGTTATGAAAAGTATACATGCAAAATAAATCAAATAAATAATTGAATAAATAACATAAACATATAAATATACACATAAATATTTAATTTATTATTTCAATTTCATTACATATCTATCTATAATATATATATATATATATATATATATATATATATATATATATATTTTTTTTTTTTTATTATATATATATATATATATATATATATATATATATATATATATATATATATATATATATAATTAAAATATAATTAAAAGAGTAAAGTAAAGTAGTTTCTATGCTCAGTCTAAATGAACTGTAGTAATAAGGGAAAGCTCAGTAAAGGCTGGAGTAGAGGCAAATATAACTATGGCTTTCTTTGTATATAGAACAAAACTTTTGAGTTGTGGTGTGTTTATAGTAAATGTTCAGCGAGTGTCTGTGTGTGTGTGTGTGTGTGTGTGTGTGTGTGTGTGTGTGAGGCTGGACTGGATCAGGTCTGTGATAGTGCAAGGCCTGCTGGGCCCCCTGCCTCAGGGAGGGGTCAGAAGTTCAGTTCCCTCGTCTGCTGTTCACACAGGAACACCAGGCCCATAACCCCCCCAACACACACACACACACACACACACACACACAAACCAGAGCCAAGTCTTACAGACAGCATGCAGCAATATCATTAAGAAAGGTCGCAAAACAAAATAGCTTGAGTTGGGAATTCTGCTCAGGCAGTTGCTGAAATGGAGCGACGTTATTTATCATGCAAGCCGTAAAAAGAAATGGCTCATTTTACGGCTCCTGTCCATCTTCTTCTACAAACTTTCTGTAGGACTATGAATATGTACATATCTAAGTGACACAAAAACCACATATCTCCAAATTGGTAGCTTAATACACTAATAATCCCAAGTCATTTTAATGCATTTTTATTAGTCAATTCATCATGATTTTTTTTTTTAAGTAAAATATACTTTTTGTCTTTTGGTCATGTTCTTATGTATGATAAAATTAATTATTTATGATTAAACTGATTATTGATTGACACTATTATTATCATTACAATAATTTTCTCGAGTCACAATTTATTTACATTCCTAAGCATAAAAATGTAAGAGTGTTTAATAATGTTTAATAATAGTTGAGTAATTACTCAACTATTTAACAATGTTAATGCATAATCCTGCAGTACGTAATGTTATTTGTGACCCTTATTTTGTTATTTTTATTATTTAAGTCTGGGAGCTGTTATGGGTCAGTTAAATAAACATTGTCAGAAGCTTAATAAAAGAATACTAATAAAAAATAAATAAATAAATAGAAAGAACTGCCAGAGGCTCATCATCAAAAAAATATAAAAATTTTGTTACACTTTATCTCCATTTTTGACAATTAGGCTTTTTGATAAAAATTCCAATAGAAAAATATATATTTAGCAGAATTTACAATAATTACTACTAATAATGTACATGGCGTAAAATGTATTATACAGTAGTTATCGGTATATGCATGATTTAATTACGTTTATTATTTTAATTCAACTATTAATTATATTTTATTTAAATTAAGTATTTTTGTTGCAGCACTTTGTCAGTGATCTTTTTAAATATAATTCCAAATACAGTATTGTTTGCACATTTTGATGTTTTTTTTTATATATGTGTGTGTAACTGTGTGTGTGTGTGTGTGTGTGTGTATAGTTGCAGTGATGATACTGTTTTGTTTGGTAGGCTCGTCTCTCCTCAGTTGTAATTCCTGAGGGAAGTGCGTGCTCTGTCTAAAAGCCACAGTCAACACAAAGCTCAGCTCTCGCCGGCTCCCTGCTCCTGTTTGCATTACAGATCATTTCCAATTTATTTCAGCATGTGCTACAGGTACATCAGCGCAGGCCTGTCACTGCTGTTTTCAAATAGCTTCATCCCCCTGAGAGAGTCATGCAAAACATATCTAAACCGGCACACATGTACTCTGCTCCTCCAGAGATGGATAAAAAGGAGGAAATGCCATGAAACAGCCCTTCCAAACAGATCATTTGACTTAACACAAGGTAGCCACAAAGTGCTTTTGGTTTAAGAGCTGTCATCAACGGCGAACGAGCGCCACCGCCTTATTTACTCCCCGTTTTTAGATAATAAAAGGAGGATTTAGAAGCCCCAGTCCTCGCGCGGAGCGTTCGCCGCTACGTGATGCCGATGGAAAGCAACCCTGTCGCCCCTCAACCGCCAAGGTTTCCTACGTAACTAAACAAATAAACATCCCTTCTCATAACATTTGCCCTAACTCTAATTAACTGTGCAAATGGCTGGCTTCACTTTTGTGTCCGCTCTCAGGAAAGCGCTTTCCGAATCTGCTAATGCCTGGAAAAAGGGATAACTGATCCGGAAAGCTAAAAATATGACTCATTTCGGGGGGCTTTCGAGAAAACCGAGGTCACTTTCCACTCAAACGCACCTCTATGGCGGCGGCCATCTTGCACCGGTGATACGCTGTAGCTGTTTCCATGGATCGGAGTCCCGCCGTCCCCACAAGGCTTCCTTTCACGGGGCTCCGGGGCCGGAGAGTAAGCTGACTCCCACACAGAGCCGCACAGAGGAGCTGGTGTTGGGTCCACATCCCAGATCTGCTCTCAGAGGAAGCACAGAATTAACCCCAGTTATCATCCAGTATCTGGGCGTAAATCAGGTGAGCTGCTGCTGAATCAGAACAGATCGGTGCTACGGCTCAGGACATCTTGAATATAACCAGCGTTCTTCAAAAAAAAAAAAAGTTTATATATTTTGCATTTATTCTATTATACAGGTCATTTTAAAGACCTGAGATATTTTGGGTGTAAGAACATATTTCAGTGTTGTTTGCTGATTCATTTTACTGTTATTAGATCTAGGATTATTAAATTTTGTAATTAATAACAAAACCCCAAATCTATGCAGCTCTGGAAAGAAATTAAGAGACCACTTCAGTTGCTATTTATAGGTTTATGTTTAAGTAAAATTAACAAAAAAAAATTAATTAATTTCTCTTCCAAATAAAAATATTGTCATTTAGTGCATTTATTTGAAAAAAATAAATAAATAAATAAAAATGGCTGAAAAAAAAGATGTAGAGCTCTCAGACATCAAATAATGCAAAGAAAACAAGTTCATATTCATAAAGTTTTAAGAGTTCAGAAATCATTTTTTGGTGGAAAAACCCTGTTTTTAATCATAGTTTGCATGCATCTTCTCCACCAGTCTTTCACACTGCTTTTGGATAACTTTATGTCACTCCTGGTGCAAAAATTCAAACAGTTCAGCTTGACTTGATGGCTTCTGATCATCCATTTTCCTCTTGATTATATTCCAATGGTTTTCGATTTGGTAAAATCAAAGAAACTCTTCATTTGTAGGTGATATCTCATTTTTCCCAGAACTGTATCTACACCATTTCCCATTATTGGAAAGGAGTTGTCATTTGGGTCAGCCAGACCTTTTCTCCAGTCTCTGAGTCTTTTGAAGGTGTAAGAAACAGTACCCAGGAACCACTCGATGGCTTTATCTGTAATTTCTCTAAAGAAAAGGCTTATTTTTTTAATAGTTACAGAGTTCTCTGTGTTTCTGTGTCTTTTTCTAGTTATTACAATGAAAGCAGAAATGTACTATGTAATTGTTGTGTTGTGTAAATGCTGCATAGGCTTTGCAAATTGACGTTTTTTATAATCCAGTTTATTTCCATTAATACTTACCAACTATAAGATGTTAACCAATGCTAAAATTAACTTACTACATATTTTTCTTAAACAGTACATGGTTTTTGGGGGTAGTGGGGATTACGTTTTTTTTTTTTTTTTTTTTTGCTTTTACAGTATAGTCTTAGTTTTTAGTTCATTTGTTTTCCCTAAAGGCCCTAAAATTTTGTACACTGGATTTTGTACCGATTCCAATTATTGGCTAGACCTGAATATCTTAAACAAAAACAAAAACAAAGTTTAAAAAATTCTAAAAGCTCTAAAACAGGACACAGCGTCCTGGGACTACTGATGAAGGACCAGACGTTGACCAATGCAAACTGTGCAGCAGCACGGGTTCAACAGATTCAGAGCATCTATCTATGACTTTAAATCTACATGGTGGAACAGCTAGACAGGAGACACAGTGGACAAAATGTTTAAAAACTGCAGCAGCAATGCTGCGTTTTAACCTACAGCTCTGGAAAAAAATAAAAGACCACTTAAAAAATGATGAGTTTCTTTGATTTTACGAAAATAAAAACCTCTAGAATACAATTAAGAGAAATACGAATGATCACAAGCCATGAAACCAAACTGAACTGCTTGAATTTTTGCACCAGGATTGAGTGGCATAAAGTTATCCAAAAGCAGTGTGTAAGACTGGTGGAGGAGAACATGCCAAGATGCATAAAAACTGTGATCAAAAACCAGGATTATTTTACCAAATATTGATTTTTGAACTCTATTCTAAACTTTAGGAATATGAACTTGTTTTATTTGCATTATTTGAGCTTTGAAAGCTCTGCATCTTTTTTTGTAATTTCAGTCATTTCTCTCTTTTTTTGCAAATAAATGCTCTAAATAACAATATTTTTATTTGGAATTTGGGAGAAATGTTGTCTGTAGTTTATAGAATCAAACAACAATGTTCATTTTACTCAAACATATACCTATTAATAGCAAAATCAGAGAAACTGATTCAGAAACTGAAGTGGTCTCTTTTTTACCGAGCTGTATTGGCTTGAGGTGGGTATTATACAAGTATTTTATCATAACAGCTATGGACTCACACACATAAAATGTTACGATTTTTTTGTTTGTTTGTTTATTTGTTTCTGGTAAAAAAAAAACACTGTAAACCCATACATTGTTTGAACTCAAATGATTTTAGTCTGTTTCACATAAAATTGGATATTTCTAAACAAAACTCAACAATATTTTGAGTTAGTTGAACATTTGTGGGCACATATATACTCAAACAGAGATCTTTGAGTTGAACCACATTATAATAACTGAGTTCAGTCTGTTGCCATTGGCAGCTTCTTTTCCATTGGCTTCCATCACACTCTATTTGCATACTAGGTGTGTCCAACAGTTTCTGACAGACACTCACCATCAGTGTGTAGTGATTCCCCCCTGGGATACTTTAGAAATAAATCAAGTTCCCCTTTAGTTGTAATAACTTGATGTTTTAATGTATGTTTTTATTTCCCATTACTTAAAAAAAAATGCAAACTGGCTGCCTTAAACAAGTTAAGTAAACTCAACTTACAATATAACAAAAATAAAAAAAGTTAAATCAACTTCCCATTTAGTTGTATAACTTGATGTTCTAAGTTTTTATCACCCATTATGTAACTTTTTTAAGGCAACCGGTTTCCTCCAATTTTTAAAGTAAATTCAACTTATCCGGTCTTACAGTGCGTCAGGGTTCTTTTTTTATTATTAGTATATTAGTGTGAGTAAATGGTGTTTGTCTGTCTGCAATATCTGAGCTGAGATTCCCCTGGTTAAAACAGTAACAGAATGCAGAGTGAGAGATGGACATGGCTCCTGCAGACAATTCTCAGTCATTTTTATTTTTTTATATAAGTAATGCAGGGCTTTAGCACTGTTTTCAGCGCTGCTCTGGCTGTTGTGACCTGTAACTGCTTTTGTCAGCGAACATGAATCTCTCTGACGCTGATGTGTGTGTGGCCTCTGTGGCCTCGGAGCAAATGGTCCGGGCACCGATCCTTCTCCCCGGCCTCTCCTCCTGCCCACAACTTTCCCCGAGTCTCGTCCTCGCGCGAGAACCATTTAACATCGGCCGCTCCGCTCCGCTCGGCCTCCCCAGCTCCTCACCTTGTATTCATTTGCGCGCGCCGCTGAGAGCAAAGCGGAGCAGCGATCTCTTACAAATGCTGCCTTTTGGAATTGCATACCAGCGGCATCTAGCCAATGATAGATATGCATAATATTTCACAGGGAGACCCTGCAAATAGAATACCCTGCTGTGCTAAAGAAAACAATGTGTTTCTGAGCACTGAGATATAATCCATCACCGTGCCGTCAGAGCGGAGAAAGGGGGCGGGGGGAGGGAGAGGGGGAGGGGGGGTACACTTACCTGTTTTTCACATCAGAGGAAGAAGAAAAATGACAGTGCTTTCGCTTCCAGAAATATCTTCTCCTCGCTTTCAGACCCGCTCCTGCTCGGACTGCGGCCTGAACCCTGAAGCCGGTTAATCACTCAGCGCTGCTACAGTGTGAATTAGAATGATATAAAATTTGGTGGTATTTTTTTAGATACTGTAAGCAACAGCACATCATTTTGTGGGAAAGTTTTAATATTAATTGGTTTGTGATTCAAGATTTCTCTCAGGCTGGAGAAGATCCTGTGTGCTGTCATACTGAACGCTGAACCTCCACTGAAGAATAGACTGCTTTGTTAACATGTAATATTTAACTTTTATATTCTTGCATTGTTGCATCTTTTTTCTTGTTGCATTATCTGTGATTTTAAGAACATTTTTGTGTTTTTTAAAGCCTAAAAAATGGCAAAAGCACACAATGCGCTTCATTTCAGTCCAACAAATTCCAAATCATTTACGATTTCAGGGGTGTAAGCCTATTAGGAAATTCTAGACAGTTTTGTAATTTTGTAAAAATTCTTTAAATCTTATAATTGTTTTTGTTTTTTTACACAGTAGTGAAATTGATATTACACTAACATTTTAATTAGGCCTATCACAATAGTTTCATTTTCGACTTATTTTAATATGTTTGGACATGATCTCAAATCAAATTTCTTAATAAAGACAAAGATAACGCGAATGAGTCAATATGTTGACTTTGTTTAATTAATACTTTATTTATTTTTAATATTACAATCAAATCTCTGAATGTTCTTAATAATAAAAAAAAGTTAGTCTTAAATATAATATATAAATATAAGTAAGTTGCTTTGTTCTCATTATTATCAAATAAGTAAAATAAACTGACAATAACATTGTTAATTGCAGTTACTTCTGGAACAATATATTATTTACAAAAAAAAAATGGTAACAGTGAGAGGCCCAAAGACATTGAATTATTTAATTTCATAATTCATTCGTTTGTGTGGTGGAATTTTACGTTTGAAAACAGCCACATAAAATGAGTGGATACTTACAGTCAGTTAAAGAAAATGAAGTAAAATCAATGACAGAACTGAAAAAAGAGTCAACAGAGTTGACTGTGATTTAATAGAAGACAGTACATGTCTTTTATTTGTGAAATAAGAAGTAATAAGAACAATTAGTCCCACTTCATAATCAGTAGCTATAATAACTGTGTAGTTACACATTAATAATCATGTAACAACAGTGTAATTACTGCCCTAATCACAGCCCTAATTACAAACCACACAAAAGCTGTTGGAGAAATATACATTTCTACACACTATTACATGTGAAAGTTCACGCACACACATTATGACCTATTAAGCACAATCACAATTGATGCAGAAACATATGCAGTTACATAACCTGTATAATAATTGTAATGAATCTTTAACAATGTGTACTTCACCAGTAATTATGTTATTATATGGACTACATAGTTTTAGAGACTCTTTTAATTATAAAGTTAGGCCTTTATACATAACTTTGAAAAAGTCACAGAGTAATCTAATGCATATATGCACTAGATATGCAGTCAATGTAAAGAAAAAAAAGGTTGACAGAAGTATAACAGTGATATAAATAAAATATATACTAAACAGATAAATGATTCAGTGATGTTTAGTACAGTGTAATAAAACTAATGCAATACTGTGCGGATCGCAATTTGGTAATTATCTATTAATTGCTATATTAGCCTATTAATAGAGGATATCCTTCCAGTAAATAACCATAAAATAACAATTTCACTATTTGGGCAGACACATTTTTTAAGTGCATTCATCTATGAAGAAATATAAGTTTAAATAAGGTATTAAGTTAAATTAAAAAAAAGATACCTAATTTATTCCAAAAGAGAGGAACGTTTTATTTGTGGTTATCCTGTGACATCCTGTGATTTGTTAATGTTATGCAAAAGTATTTTATTGTTAATAGAACAGTTATTCTGTAAAGTTGGCATTTTAAAAATACAAGCTAAGATTTTTTTTTTTGCAGCCTTGATATTAATAAATTACCACATTTCAAAAATTGCTGCAGATATTTCAGCACCTTCACATACACCGCTACATTTTTACACCCCTGATGGGGTTACTTCTGGCTGACTGTCCTCAGCTCCTCGCCCATCTTATGGCCCATCAGCTTTCCAGCCCCATGTCTTCCCGGGTCACCCGAGAGCGTCATTAAAAGGCTCCTGTGTGAAGAACGTGGTGGTGCAGAGAACCCGGAGAGCGGAGCGTGGACCTGCCTGCAGTGCCGTTGGCCCCGAGCCCCGGCTCCAGACACAGGCTTGATGGATGCTCAGAGAAACGTGGGTCTCCAGGCCTGCTGGGGGACCGGCAGGTGGTTCGGGAGGACGCAGCCATTGCTGTCGGATTCCCGGCCCTTGGCTCGATGCTCGGCTTCTGGCTATCGCTGGCTTTTGGCCTCGTCTCTCAGCACACGGCTCGTTCCAAGAAGGAAGCTATTCATTATCCGCCCGGCGACAGAACCTCCGTTCACACCAGCTCAGCCTGAGACCTACATTATGCAAAGCAAGGCCTGCGCCGCCTCGACCTGAGGGGACGGTGAAAGACACCGAAGCCATTGCTAATGATAACAAATCTATTATAATATTGAATGATGGCCTCATTAAAAGGTTTAAATATAAGCCTTAACTTACGTGTTAATGACATGTTAATGATTGCCGGTTATTACCAGGATAATGACGTCTGGGGAGAAAATATTACCAAGTTGAGTCAAACTTCCAATCTCATCCTCCACCTCCTGCATTATGATTCTATGGACAAGTGTGATGAAAGATCCTTGCACCGAGGGATCAAGCACTAGAATGTCAAGGGACAATTTAGCGTTAACACTTAGAGGTGAGTGTTATCATACCTAGAACGTACTGAATTACATTAATGATTAGACTGAAAATTGCTCTGTGCTCCCTTCTCCCCTGATCCTATCACTCTTAGGTCGTTTTCACACTTGACTTTTTTTTTTTTTTTTTTTTTTAACCTGAAATGGCTTGGTTCATGAGTTCGTTTGGTTTGGATAAGCATAAAAGCTGTTTTTAAGCCTGGGCACAGTCCAGATCCTCCTAAAATCATCTGGGGTTTCTGCTCCCAGTGCCATGTTTGGGGTTGCGTGATTGGTTCATTTTGTATTTTGACAGCTTTGACTTTAAATGCACATCTCATTCTGGCCTGCATGGATAAAAACTCTTCTAATATGAAAACAGCCTCTTATATCTCGTATGCCATGTATCTTAATTGTGCTGTTCCCCATTGTTTAAGTGTTTGTATCCAAGAAAAATAAAAAAATGAGCAGCAAACAGGCAAAGATTTTGTAAACCTACACAAACAGTACTTTAACCTCAGTCCAAATCCTAAACATTACCTTAACCTTAGTTCAAATCCTAAACATTACCTTAACCTCAGTCTAAACTTTAAATTTTATCTTAAGCTCAGTCCTAAACCTAAACATTACCTTAACCTCAGTCCAAATCCTAAACATTACCTTAACCTCAGTCCAAATCCTAAACATTACCTTAACCTCAGTCCAAATCCTAAACATTACCTTAACCTCAGTCTAAACCTTAAATTTTATCTTAAGCTCAGTCCTAAACCTAAACATTACCTTAACCTCAGTCCAAATCCTAAACATTACCTTAACCTCAGTCCAAATCCTAAACATTACCTTAACCTCAGTCTAAACCTTAAATTTTATCTTAGGCTCAGTCCTAAACCTAAACATTACCTTAACCTCAGTCCAAATCCTAAACATTACCTTAACCTCAGTCCAAATCCTAAACATTACCTTAACCTCAGTCTAAACCTTAAATTTTATCTTAAGCTCAGTCCTAAACCTAAACATTACCTTAACCTCAGTCCAAATCCTAAACATTACCTTAACCTCAGTCCAAATCCTAAACATTACCTTAACCTCAGTCGAAATCCTAAACATTACCTTAGGCTCAGTCCAAATCCTAAACATTACCTTAACCTCAGTCCAAATCCTAAACATTACCTTAACCTCAGTCCAAATCCTAAACATTACCTTAACCTCAGTCCAAATCCTAAACATTACCTTAACCTCAGTCCAAATCCTAAACATTACATTCACCTCAGTCCAAACCCTAAATCTAACCTCAACCTCAGTCTAAACCTTAAATTGTATATTAACCTCAGTCCTAAACCTAAATCTAACCTTAACCTCAGTCTAAATCCTAATCATAACCTTAACTAAATCCTAAACATTCCTTAACCTCAGTTCAAATCCTAACCCTAACTTGGACTTCAGTCCAATTTTTAAATTTAATCCTTGCGCTTATCCTAACCTTGCTCTAATCCTAGCCATTATCCTGACTTTAGTTCTAAGCTTAACCTCAGTCCAAGCCCTAAATCTGGCCCCTAAATCTCATTCCTAAAACACTTAGGATTTAGTTACAGACTGGTGTCAGTTGCAGGTCTGTAATAACTGGTTGGGGAAGTTTAGGTGGTGTGTATTAGAGTTGTTACATCATCAGTGATTTCTCAGGTTAAAATCTAGCAATATACAGATTGACACTTTAAATAAAGTGTAAAACAACTTAATTCAGTTTTAGCCTTTAGTAAAAGTCTGTTGAAGACCTACTAAATCTTAAGATGCTGCTACATTATTAATATGTTGTTGATAAGTTACTGCAATGTCTGGTGATCGTTAATTTCATTTAAAAGGAAAACTCAAATAAAGTGTAATCAAAGTTTAATTCCATCCTTCCTATAATTTAAAGGGAATCCATAAAGACATCTACCGCCAATCGCCAGTCATTTATATTCCTGTTTTACTCAAGACACCGACTGTCTGTGTTGCATGGGAACGTCTCCTGGTTCACTTCACCTGACCCCTGTGGATCCTTTTGGGAAGACTGGGGCAAGGGTCGGGTCTATCGGAGGGCACTGGAAGTGTACTGGTCTCTCTCTCTCGCTTTCCATCATCAGACCACTGCCTGTCAACCGCTAAAGCACACATTGCATCGGTCTGAGCATTCCAGACCTCCTCTCTCACTGACCCCAAAGACCCTGCCCAGAAAGCATGCAGCCATGACGCCATTCGGAGCGAGGGTATGGATGTATGGAGAGTGCAGGAATAGGTAAGCATAAAGACAGCCAGACCTCAGAGCTTTGGGACTTCTCCATATTCTATTGGGGTTTTGGAAGGCAGATCCAGCAGAGATGCCTCTGACAGTGCTGTCTGTGCCATGGAGCTCACAGCGTCCCGAGAGAGAGAGTCTTCACGCTCGTCAGATCTTTCTGAAATCTTGATGAAGTTCTCCGAACGTCTGCGCACCCAAAGTTTGAAACAACCAGATGAAGCCAAACAGAATGGTTCTAACAGATTGTGCAGACATGGAAGCCGAATGGAAAAGGACTTTTTGCAGGTTTCGCAAAAATGGTGAAGCAGAGCAGTCCATGTTGGTAAGCAATCTCCATGCGTGGCCGTGGCCTGCGTGCTCCCCAAAGGCCAGTTCCAGCTGTACAATCAGGAGGATTGATGTCTTGGCAGGAGTGGCTTTCTCATGACTATCCTCCTCTCCCTCATCTCCGTCCAGGCCCACTGTCTCAATGTGAAACCACGGTTAATGCTCCATGACAATCTGACAGGACGGGCAATGCGGGTCCGTTCCATCTGCTTTCAATTTCATTTGGAATGGGGGGTGGATGTCAGATCTGTTAGATGAAAGTAAGGTGTGCTGTTTTTAAATGGGCTACCTAGACATGTCTTCTAGCTGGTCAGCAGTTGCTTGGGTCTCGCCATCAACATAACCTGCCAGGAAGATTGCTGCTTACTGATGAAAGGTGGATATCAATAGGAGATTTGCTGAAAACTATTGTGGACTAGGACGGCTTCTGCAGAACACGTTTAGACAGTCGTCACACAAGAAGACTGACTACTGCAAAACACATTGGCAGGGTTTACAGAGTGAAAGGAAGAGAAATGCAACCCAAATTGAAAAAAGTGTTTAAAATGTAAATAAGTGTGAATATAAACAGAATTGAATCTCATAGACCCATATTTCAATCGCATTATATTCACAATAGAACAATATCAGAAAATCTCCACCCAAAAAAAAAAATATTTAGTTGAACCGCCTTTAGCTTTGATTGCTGCATTAATTCGCTGTGGCATTGTTTAATAAGCTTCTGCAACATCACAAGATATATTTCAATCCAGTGTTGCATTAGTTTTCACCAAGATCTTGCAGCATTGATGATGGTAGAGTCTGACCGCTGCTCAATGCCTTCTCCAACACATCCCAAAGAGGTTGATGAGGTCAATGAGGTTATAAGGTTAAGATCTGGACTCTGTGGTGAACAATCCATGTGTGTAAATGATGATCTCATGCTCCCTGAATTACTCTTTCACAATTCCAGCCCCATGACTCCTGACATTGTCATCTTGGAATATTCCCGTGCCATCAGGGGGAAAAAAACATTGATGGAATAACCTGGTCTATATTCAGTATATTCAGGTAGTCAGCTGATCTCATTTTTTTCACCACATTCTGTAGCTGAACCTGGAACTGACCAACTGCAGCACCAACCTCACATCATTTACTTAATTAGGTTTGCTTATAAGATCAGTATCTGGCAGAGGTTCACCAATGAACCAGTATCAACAGTCAACTAAACATTTTAAAACAATTTTAGGAAATCTGCACTATATAATATCATCAAAAGATGAATAAAACCTGGAGAAATCCCTGTGTGGAAGGGACAAAGCTGCCAGTCAATACTGAATGCTTGCCAGACAATAACTAACAACACTGACTGACAGAAAACTGAACTGAATGAAACCACAAACTGTGTGATTGCCCCTGTAAACTCTGTAACAGTCAATGCAGGAAAGTACATCGTCACTGCAATCAGAATCCACATAGGGAGACCCCTCCCACTAGTTGCTGACAGCAGCCAGACAGCCAGGTTTGTGATTCCTGCAGCCGGCAAAATATGAAACTTCAGCAATCATGAAGTAGATTTATCCATCAGGAAGCAAGAAAAGAAAGATAAGAAAGGAAGACGAAGAAAATAATAAAAAAAAACAAGACAGTGGTAAGTGATAATGTTCATTGCATATATTAAAGCAACATGTAGAAAGTGTACTTGTAGCAAGTGGCATTATATAATTCTATGCATCATATAACCAGACTGGAACATTAATGTAAAGCAGTATTTTGCTTGGGTGGGGTGGTCCATTTTGCTTGGGGCCCCAAATGCCTTGAACTGGCCCTGTATGTTGGTGATCTTCAGGCCCTCAGGTGGCACTGCTGATTCTGTACAGGAATACATTGTTGAATACATGATTTCAGGAACACTTCTAATAATTACTCTCTGTTAACACGGCATGCTATGTAATCCACAAATACAAATTAAATCTACTGTATATCATGTAAAGACGAAGCCATATCTCCACATGATTCAGAAACAAAGCCATTTCTGTAGCTGAAGAAGCATCTCAATTTACTGTAGTTTACTTCTATTCTCTCTGTCAAAGTGCCAAACCATTCTCTCATGAACTTTTTGCGTGGGACTGACATAAAGCACTTGTCTTGCTCTTTCTTCCAGAAAATGGGAGCCAATCGAGCTCAAGCTGTCTAAGATCACCTCATTCTGCAAGCTGAACTCAACTCTTCCATGGAGCGGAGAATTTTGCAGCCATAAGTGTCCGTAAGTTCAACTCCTCAATGCTCAGCTCGGCTCATCAGAGGAAATGGCTTCTCGCACTCCTCCAGAGCAGCGAGAACGCTCCCAGATGGTAGGTGGAGAGGTGGAGGAAGAGGCCTCTGAGAACTTACTGTTCCACTCCCGCGACATCCATCACTCTCTACTTGTTTTCCTTCTGCCTCCGGGATGCCACGCAGCCCAGACCGGCTTTATGGACGGCTCTCTCTGGGTGCGATCTGCGAGGGGAGCTTCGGAGGGATGTATGGAAGAAATGAGTTCATGTCGACTTCCATTTATGAGCCGTATAACTGGCGGACGCGTCCGAGAGGGGCGACGGAGTGCAGCCTTGCAGTCGGTGGTCCGGCGTCTCCTTCTCTCGAGCACACGTCCATTTTCATCAAGGGTTATCAGGTCAATAAAATTCCTGACCTCGGCCAATCATAAAACAGTCACAGCGACAGAGCACCGATTGATTAAGTTCATAACTCGATTTGAGGCGTATGGAGCGAGAACAATAAAAATCGAGAAGGTTATAAATCTAATGCGGGGGTACATAATCCTAGAAAATCAAAATGTAAAGTAGATGTTTTTAATGTCTTTCATTTTCATTCCAGAGCCTTCTTTTTCCTGCAAGAATATTTATGTCCTGATGTGAGAGCAGCTTTTTGAATCTGAAGCTTTTTAAAAAGAAAAAACAACAAAAAAAACAGTCCTTTGATTGTCAGATGCTGCTTTGTTGCAGTTGCTCTTGTGGCCATATGTTAGTAATGTAAGCCAGAGTAAGTAGGGACTTCAATAAGACTCACCTAGGCCAGGTCTCTGCTGCTCGGTTGACTAACTCAGCTTATTGAATTTACAGAGGTCAAAAGTTGATAGCACTGTTTCTGCCTTATAATGAAGTCTTCTTTGGGGATTTCTCCTTTTAGCTCCAAATAGGCTTAACTTCATATTGCGGGGTCATTAAGCAGAGCCTGGCTAATCAAATAATCCCTCACTTAGGAAACACACAGAAAAAGGAGAATCTGGCGAAGGCATAGCTTGGCATTCGAGAGCATAATTTGAGAACTTAAAGGCAAAAATAGAATTACGCTCTGCGGGTCACAAGGCTAATGGGCATGTGCTCGGAGTCGACAGGGATACGCAGAATCGGATGTGGTTACTTTTCTTGCTCGCTCTCCCAGGTCTCAAAACATCATAACAAATAGATGAGCAACGTTATACGCTCTGGCCTCAATTTCAGACGCTCCAACCTCAGGACTGCTGACCTGTTGCAGTTTGCAGAAGCTCCAGATATTACAGTATCTAGATAAATACAAGAGGTTTTAAAAACTGGAACTTCAAGTAAAAAAAGCAGCAATCAAAATCAACATTATTCTTGCAGTGACATACAAAATGAGAAACCGAGCAGTGCTGGGTGGCCAAGCAGACCAAAGTGCTGCCACTTTTATTAGGAGATCGCCTGTTCGAATCCTGTTCATGTAGCTTGCCATCGGCTGCCGGAGCCCTGAGAGAACACAATTGGACTTGCTCTCTCTCTGGGTGGGTAGATGGTGCTCTCTTCCCACATCACTTCAAAGGGTGATGTTGATCAGCACAAGACGTCTGTGAGCTGATGTATCGAAACCGAAACCGCTGCACTTTCCTCCGAGCGCACTGTGATGCTACTCGGCAATACTGCATCAGCAGCAGCTCTAAAAGAGGCAGTGGCTGACTTCACATGTATCGGAGGAGGCATGTGCTATAGCTATAGTCTTTACACTCCTGGTGTTGGGGCATCACAAGTGATAGCGAGAGTCCTAATGAGTGGGTTGGGTTATTGGAATTGTAAATTGGGAGACAATGGGATTAAAATTTGAAATAAAATGTTTAAAAATTGGGAAACCACGAAGACACCCAATGATAGCATATAATTTCTATGATAAAACATGTAAGAATTTATGTGTGTTTTGTTGTAAATTTAACCTTTTGTTCCTTGTGTTTTTTTTTTTTTTTTTTTAAAGGTAGCAGTGCGCTCATTTTTGTAAAATCATAGCAAGTCATTGTAATTTTGACTACATCTCATCTGGTTCCACTGCAAAGATACTGAAAAATGTTAGCTAATTTACTTCAAAATGAGATTGTGAAACCTAACCCCTAACTTGTTTTAATAGATTTATATTAACAGATTAATAAATGAATAGATGTTTACCACACCTTACAACTTACACATTTTTGCATATTCGAATATTTTCTGTATGAGCTCTCCAACTCATAATTAAATATACTATATGTTTTTTCCAACATACATACACCAGACTAAGAATAATCTAATAATTAATAATTGAGATGAGATAAAAGAGGCTGTCAAACAGGTTTAATTTGTTTTAACTACAGAGCAGAATCGTATTCCCATGATTTCTGTAGCAAGTTTCTGAATCCAGTGATAAAAAACGTATATGAAAACATGTTGTGGTATGAAAGCCATCAAATATCTGTTTGATTTGATTGCTGTAAAATAGATTTTTCACATTCTCGTACTGTTCCGTCTCTTACCTGGTCTATCTCTGTGTTTCTATCTTTTTTGTGCCTGCTGTGTTTCCTTGTCTCCGCCCCTGTTTTCAGTGATCCCACCTGTGTTCATTTGTAACTCCGCCCCTTGTTACCGGTTCCCAGGTGTTTCCTGTTTCCTGTCTCCTTCCATGTGTATATATATAGCCCTTTGTGTCCATGTTCATTGGTCGATGTCCCAATTATGTTGCCATGTGAATGATTAAGCTGTGTAAGAAAATGTTAATATTTTAAGGTATGGTAATATGATGTTTTTTTTATAATATTTTTTGGATTATTTCTACATTATTGATCACATCACACCCACATCACTCCTAGTTCTGACTGCATGGAAAATTAACCTTTCTTTTGTTTAAATTGTGTGCATAATGTGGTGTTATTTTAATGTAATGAGAGTTTTCCTAACATTTTATATTTAAAAAATTAATATCACCTTTTACGTGTATCTGGTTAGAAAAATTTAAATGACCATTTTACATAAAATTCTAGCGCACTGTGCATTATTCTAATATATTAAAATACAGATATTTGCCAGAAGAGTTCATAGCTTTCAGTTTCAAATGCTTGAAAAAGACAAAGCAATTTGCTGTGGTAGTTTCCATGAGTATTTTTCTATGCATCGTATTTACTATCCTCAGTTTCTGCTTTAAAAGATAACCTTATGTTTGCAGTGATAAAACGAATGAGTGGAATGCATGCCTGCTGATGGTTGCCAGTATATGCCCAGTATCCCAGAATCCATATGCCCTGCTGGTGCCTGGCTGCCCAGGCAGATGGTACAGAGTTGGAATTAGTTTCTGGTGTTTAATTACAATCATAATCATGGGAAATAAGGATCAATTAAAGCAAAAGTGAAATTAATGAAACAGGAGAGCCATAAACACCAGGCAGTTGTCTGGGCTGTGCTTAATTTTCGCAGCACAAAATGCCGCCACTGAATATTAAGTGCCAATCCGGATTCGTCAAGCAGACGCTCGCTCAATAACAGCGTACGCACAGTTAGGGGTGACACAGGGGTGACGTGGAATTTGGTGGTAATTTCAACATTCGGCGTTTAACTGTTTAATTAGAATATCAGTAGATACAACAAATAACAAGCAACAAAATCATGGCCTATAAACAACAGATCAACAGATCAGAAATAAAATATATATTCTCTCATCATTTTTATTATTACTAATAATACAAATAACAACAGTATATACATTACTTGGTAACACTTTACATTAAGTGTTGACTAACTAACATGAATTATTGCATTAGTAATATATTAACAATTCTCTGGTAATGTTAATTAAACACGGAACTACAGCACTAATAAATGTTACTTTCACATTACTAGTGAATCATTTGTTAAGATAAACAATAAATCATATATTTAATTATCATATACTTTAAGTTAAGTAAACAAGTAACAACAGCATTAAGCACTTATACAGCTCTGTTCAGTAAAATAAATATAAATGATGTGACGTGAATTTGAAATAACTTTAATCCATGTAGAGATGTATTTCCAATAGGAGTAAAAATGTAAAATATATAATATCATATTAGTTAGCTGACATCAGTAAATAAAAAAAGTAACTGGCTACCACTGCATAAGCGTTATCACAGCCAAATATATTTATAACTATTATATAACAATAATTAATAAATATTTAACAATGACTGTATGCATAGCTGCAGCATATAAGCAAATGAGAAGAAGAGCAGTTGTTACTCGTTTACCGAACATTAGTTAACACTATTAATAAATCGTATGATTTATTGTTCATTTAATAAAATGCTTCAATTGTAACCTTAGTTAATGTGAAAGTAATATTAATTAGTGCTGTGGTTCCGTCTTTAATTAACATTATCTAAGAAGCTTTGTTAATGTATTAGCTCATGTCTTATTCATGGTAACTAATGCATTAATTCATGTTAGTTAGTCAACATGTAAAGTGTTACCCATTATTACAAAGATTTAAGTGTTAAACTGCTTTATTTGTCTGCATTTTTGAAAAAAGAAAGAAGCTGTATATCAGACAGCGTAATGCCGCAGTAGCCGTATCCAGGTAGTAGTGCTGCCGGGTGGATCCGCGCTGCTCTTTCGGAGCTCGGCTCCTCCTGGGTTAAAGCTGGCACCGGTTCAGCTGCTCTACTCCAAGCTGTGTGTGTCATACCCACCACCTGAGCCAGAGAGACACCGGCCGGCAACAGGAGCGCCTGTGCCCGGGCACACAGATGCCACCACAGCGGCCGTTACCTTCCTAGTTATAAATAGAGCGAGAGCCACACTGTGCCAGGCCCTTAGCTGCATGATACAAGCAAACAATGCTGCATGGAGCAAAACCAAGAAACAGAGTTCAGAGATTTAAGAGCTTGTAATTGAGAAAAGGACACAGACAAATAGTCAACACTCATTTAGAATGAATTGCTATAAATATAGAGGCCTATAATTTTCATACACCCGTGTCTATTTACATAGACTTGGACACCCTTGGCTAAATAAGACCAATCCCTTTTTTGAAATGTGAGTGTGAGCTTTTTTTATGCCCAGTTGGCATTTCAACGTTGATGAACATTATGGTTGAATTATGGTTGGATTTGGTGTTGATTTTGAGAAGTGAATCAACATTGATACACTGTAAGCCCGGATAAGTTGAATTTACTTAAAAAAAATGAGGAAACTGGTTGCCTTAAAAAAGATAAGTAATTAAGTTAGCATAACTTAGAACATCAAGTTATTACAACTACAGGGGAAGTTAGTTTAACTTTTTTTATTTTTGTCATACTGTAAGAATGGATAAATTGCGCTTACTTAACTTATTTAAAGCAGCCGGTTTACTCTTTTTTTTTTTTTTAGTTGAGTTTAATTAAAAATTAAGTAATGGGGAATACAAACTTGAGTATAAATTAAAACATCATGTTATTACAACAAAAGGGAAACTCGATTTATATCTAAGGTAGCCCAGGGGGAATCACTACACACTGATGGTGAGTGTCGGAAACTGTTAGACACGCCCAATATGCAAATAGATTTTGACAGAAGCCAATGGAAAATAAGCTGCCAATGGCAACAGACTAAACTCAGTTATCAAGTTGTTTTAACTCAAAGATCTCAGTTTGAATGTGTATGTTTCCACAAAAGTTCAACGAACTCTAAATAGTTGAGTATTGTTTAAAAATATCCAATTTTATGTAAAACAGACTTAAATTATTTGAGTTTAAACAACATATGGGTTTACAGTGTATGAGTTGTGTATAGCATGTATAGTATTGTGGTTTTCTGACATTTAGTCAGTGATTGATTGATTACTGCAATTTTTGAATGACAGAGCGGTGTTAATGTTTTCTCTACATTTAATGTGGATAACTTTGTTTTTCCAACTAACTTTCTTTTTTTTTACATCCTCATGATGATCATGCTCTCAGTCAGGCATTGTTTGAATTGAGGTTAATTATATGCAAAAGCTAAATTGACACGATCTTTTTAGTTAAAGAAAAAACAAACAGATACAAACAGATCATCTGCTGTTTAAGTCTGAAACAACTCAGCTGCACTTGACTTCAGACTAACCCCTGGCCTCCATCCTGCAGTGTGATTGCGCTACAGTGCACAGTGTATAAGAGATCATGGTTGAAGATTAAGACGTGTAACAGTGATCTATACTTATCAGCGTGGATCTTGCAATCTAATGCTGAAAGAATGTGAGACTGAGGAGCGTTTGTACTATAAGCCCTGTTACAGCGGATGGTTCCTTCGGTACGAGTGCAGCAGTGTTTTACACAAACTCCAGCTTAGAGGGCCATGATTAATGACTTAACAACATTGCCCAAGACAGCGCAGAGCTAATCAGTGGGGTTTTCTCTACATTGCTCAACTCCTACCATTTAAACAGTCAACTGTAATGTGTGCAGCGTAATTTCCTTTTCAGGCAAGCAGAACTGATGCAATCAGAGAATGATGCCTTTGCTTATAAGCTTTACTGGCTGCACTTACCAACTTCCACACACACACACACACACACACACACACACACACTGCATGATTAAAAAAAAAAGAAAAAGTTAAAGTTCTGTATTGGCAGCATTAAAGGTCTCAGTCCATCGTTTTCATTTATTTTAAAATGTCTAGTTGTGGTCTTCTAGTATGAATGAATGCCATGTAAGAGGGGTTTTGTGAAGAAAAAAAAATGCTCCGGTGATCCGGTATAATGCTGCTTTAGTCCTCTGGAGGAATTGCTGGGGAAAATGATAGGATTTTAGCTTATAAATATTCATTTATGCTAACATATCACATCACATCTGACACCAGAAGACGGACAACAGTTAGAAAGGTTTTAAAATAAAGACATTTTTACACTAATAACAGTCTTTGCAATGTCTTATGTTACTTTACAACATGTGTAATGCCCTGCTAAGCGCAGTTCAGCCACTGACCTAGTCTTAGGGTCTCTCTAAAATGTGAAATCCACCGGAGATCCTATGTAAACCAATAGTTACTTACACACAGAGGTGGGTAGTCTAGGTACAGAAAGTGAAAATACACCCCAGAGTGGATTTGTATTTGAATCTAGTGTAAACGGAACTGTTTTAAAAACACACCTACCTATCTCGATTCTGCTTCGCTGGTGGTGTTCCATAGACTAATTCTAACTATTTGTTCCTTAGCTCTGAATTACTGGGAAATCATAAAACACTGATCTAACAAATACTAATAAAGGAAAGAACTACCATGTTGTTGTTAGAGCTGTTAGCTCCTACCTGACCAGACAGTGTCTCTGACTGGCTTCAGCTCTGCCTGTGGGCGGTCGCGAGCCAAGGTGGGCGTGGCCATAAATACTAATTCACGGGTTGATGTAGACACTGGTGCTTTTCCTGATCGACTTGTTTTTCGGAATATTTTCTTTTACCAGCTACTGCAGACAATAGAGGTTGAGGAAAAGTTTTATGTGCAGCATCATAAGCAACTCGGAGAGAACTATAGTATTTCACAAAGAACAAGAAAATGTGGATTTTAGCGGAAGGATCCCTTTAATGCAGAAATTACATTGAGATCTTAGGGTGCTTTCACACCTGCCTCGTTTGGTCCGGACTTTCGGACTTTTCAGTTTGGTCCGAACCAAAGTAGCAGGTGTAAAATTTTGGTCCGCCCAAGAGAGGTGGTCTCGGTCTGGATCTTCTGAACCATGGTCCAGTTCGCCTGCAGTGTGAAAGCGCTTTTCTGGATGGTTCGAACTTTCGGACCAATTACAGGAAGCTGAGCAGGGGTTCCTCAACAACGGCAGCAGAAGAAGAAAAATAACCGGAAAAGCAGGAAAAATGAGCCGTGGATACAGCTGCTTCAGGACAAACATATCCGTTTGGCGAATTTGAACTAACTTAGAGTACTGTGCCTGAAGTTGCTGCTGCTGCTGGTATATAAAACACAATAGCAGCACTACTATGGAGAAGAAATGAATCTGTTCCCACCGAATGAACCACCTGCTGATTTGTCAACACGCCAATGTCAGACACGTTAAGGAAAACACATTGATACGTAAGTGAAGATGAAAGGATGTAGGAGTATCACATAAAGGTCTTTGGTGCGCTCCCTAAACTGCAGTGTGAAAACAAAAATAAGCGGACCAAATATATACACTGCAGCAACACATGAACCTTGGTTCGGACCACCAGTTGTAGGATTGTGTTAAAAGTAACCCTGCAGTGTGGTGGCTGTATTTGAACATGCCAACTCTGACTGTGAATTATTTAAATGCTTTCTAATGCTACTATATCACAACCACAAAGAAGTTATTACAATAACAAAGTGAATTCTGTCTACACTTATATACTGTATTCCTATTTTTTGAACACTTAAGCCTATGAAAAGGAATGTGACGTTACAGAACGTCTGCATTTCTCTCTAAGAAAATATGTACGACTCCCTCTGAGGTCTAACACAGTACGTCTTTACATACTGTCTGTTTTACTAAATAAAGCTCACAGCCGAATCCCCCTCTCTTCTCCTGGCCTTATAAAAGTGGGTTTACATTACAGCTCAAGGCCCCAGTGATGTCTCTCAGAGGAGTCGCTCATACCACACTAAAACCCTGCACACACACTGCCGGCCTCAGCGGCTCCTCAGCCTAAATAATTCATTCACGCGACACTGCTCCTCAGACACTGTTTGTCAAACGATGTAATGAGAAACGCTGTCCCGTCACATTCCTTTTCATTGGCTTAAGTGTTCAGAAAAATACAACAGTCTTTAAATGACCAACCTGAACACCTCCAGACGACTGGACCCAGCTAATGTTACACTCAACTGATGAACAAAGAACCAATAGGAATATATGTATACAGCTCAAAATGAGACCACTTAAAAATTATTATTATTTATATATTATATAAAATTGAAAAACTCTAGAATATAATAAAGAGGTAGATGGATGATCACAAGCCATCAAATCAAGCTGAACTGCTTGAATTTTTGCACCAGGAGTAAAGGTTACCCAAAAGCAGTGTGTAAGACTGGTGGAGGAGAACATGCCAAGATGCCTGATTAAAAAACTGTGATTAAAAACCAGGGTTATTCCACCAAATATTGATTTTTTGAACTCTTTTTTTGAAACTTTATTAACATGAACCTGATTTTTTTGCATTATTTGAGATCTGAAAGCTCTGCATCTTTTTGTTATTTCTCATTTTCTGCAAATAAATGCTCTAAATGGCAACCAAACAACCAAACAAAACTAACATACTATATTTGCCCCAAAAAAATAAATCTCCTGTGTAAAAGTTGGGTTGCACAGCGGAGCTGGGGGAGAAGCTGCTTGTGCTTCTTTTCAGAGACTGAAAATGGGACAGAATCAGGATTTACAGCTCGATAAACACAATTTAACCAGGTCTAATCAACAAATATATAACAGAAACATAGTTTCCTGTTATCTGTAGAACAGAGAAAATCTTTGGAAATATTATAAAAAAAAAATACATCTTTTTTTCGGGTTAAATTCACTATATTTTAAACATTACATTATGTATAGACCACAATTTAAAGTCTTATTAAAAAGACTAAAATTAAAGTGTTTTTAAATGACACCACTGATGTCTTACAAAACAAAAACACTTTCCATACTATTAATCATGTAAGTTTAAAATTATATTACTGTGGGGAATTTAGAGTTATGGGATGGCATACACTCTAAGAAATATAAGTACAGATTTGTACTTAAAAGGGTACAAAGCTTACCGCTGGGGCTGTACCTTATATTGAGGTACAAAAAAGTACCTTTCAGTGAAAGTCCTTTTTTGTACCCATGGTTTTTGTGCCAGTAAAGATTATAAAAATTATAAACATTATCATCAACTGAATATGGCTCAAAAACTTGATGATCCAAAATTGTCTGGCTTTCAAATAAAAAAATGTGCAATTAAAATATATATTGTTTATTAGTACAGTGATACAGAATACTGAATGTACCCTTTGGCTGGTTAAATGGTACAAATCTGTACTTATTGCTGTTAGGAATAATTATGAAGAGTGTAGCTTTGAGTACAAAAAAAGAGTGTTACTAGAAAAATTAGGGCGCCCAAATGCCTTTGAGCCAGCCCTGAGATAACTTCTATATGGTTGTAAAGTAGTAGCATTAGAACACATTTAAATAGCTCACAGTGTTAGTTAGCCAAATTAAGATATAGCCTCTTGCTTTTCTGGGGCGGTTCTGATGAGAGCCAGTTTCATCATAACTATTTTGATGGTCTTTGTGACTGCACTTGAGGATACTTTCAAAGTTCTTGAAGTTTTACAGATTGACTGAGCTTCATTTATTAAAATATATTTTCTTTACTTTAGTTGAGTAGTTCTTGCCATAATATATGGATTAGAACATTAATCAAATAGAGCTATTCCCTGTATACCTGTAACTCTACCTCTTCACACCTTTACAACTGATGCTCTCAAACACATTAAGAGACAAGAAATTCTAATTATTAACTCTTGACAACTTCAGCACAGCTGTTAACTGAAAGCCTCAAATTCCAGACGACTCTACCTCATAAACCTGACTGAGAAAATCCAGCCAAGATGTGCAAAGCTGTCAAGAAAAGCAAGAAATACCTACTTTGAAGAATCATGAATATAACATAAAACAATAAAACATATTCTGGTCTGTTTAACACATTTTTGTTTACTACATAATTCCATATATTTTTCTGTTTGGTTTGGATTAGTAATAGCACATATGTTGATTTTACATGTCTGCTGGTTGGTTGTAATCAAAATCATCAAAATCATTTAAATGTGTTCATTAAAATCCAAAATGTGTAGTTTCCCTATTTTCCCATAATCTACGTTTATACTTGAAGCCCTTCTACAGTTTATTTTCTTAGTCCCTTGATCTTTAACACCAGGGCCACTTGTAATTGTCCTCATGTTTCAGTCAATCGTCCATTTCCAGAGAGCAGAAAGAGAGCAAATTTGTTAAACAGTACAGACAGAGGGCTTACTGTGGTTCATGCTTATTTATTTTGTTAAATGATCTGCTCTAGCTCTGGAATACCATTACTGCGAGCGAGGGACGTCCCACTGAGATAAATAAGAGGGTTTGAAGGGCTTCTCTAGTAGGGATTTAGCCAAAAAGGGCAGCATCTGTAATTAAAAAGAAATAAAACAGATTAAAGGGGAATATCTTCTAAATTCAACCAAGAGCAGCAATGATAAAGTGTCAAAAACCCTTCAAAGGGTTCTATCTTTGGATAGCCTTGGATTAAAAAACATATGAAGAAAAAAAAAAAGAATAAATTGAAGCATTAGAGCAGGTTTGTTGTTTGAGGAGCCAGAACCTGCAGAATCACTGCAGACATGATGTAATCATTGTTTAAGAGGGACAGAATTTTTTTTTTTTTTCTTTTAATATAATAAATGATATTCATGCTTTCATCTGTGAGGCACTTGGCATGACTTGAAAGGAACGGCAAATTAACACATTTGTTGGATTTCCCAGACTGACGCAATGTAACAGCATCCTGGCTTCGGAATATTGTGTTGCCTGTGACCCAGTAGATTTCCACTGTGCCTACTTTAATGTGTGTAAATGACTCCTATTAAAATTTCATTACTGGCACATAAACTACACAAAATGCCACTTTGGGCAGATCCTTCGAGGAGGGGAGATTAATCGTTATGAACTTGTTGTAAAGTGCACATTCTGCCACTTGCTCTCCAAGCTGTCTTTGCACAGCCAGGCGCTTTGCTGGGAGTTATTGGGAAACGTTTATTACCGCCGCTCGAATGTAATCTGTGTCAGATGTCTGAGTTGCTTTCGCGTTTGTAAGTAATATGTGTGATCATCAGCCTGGCAGACGGATCCAGTTGGCTTTAGTCTGGGGTGACAGTGCTTTAAAGAGTTCTCCAACTGTCCTTTAATCCTTTAATGGTCATTAAATGAGTTGTATTGCACAACAAAGCACAATACATTTACCTCAGCAGTGCAATTTTAAAATCAAATTTACAGGGGTTGGACAATGAAACTGAAACACCTGTCATTTTAGTGTGGGAGGTTTCATGGCTAAATTGGAGCAGCCTGGTGGCTAATCTTCATTAATTGCACATTGCCCCAGTAAGAGCAGAGTGTGAAGGTTCAATTAGCAGGGTAAGAGCACAGTTCTGCTCAAAATATTGCAATGCACACAACATTATGGGTGACATACCAGAGTTCAAAAGAGGACAAATTGTTGGTGCACGTCTTGCTGGAGCATCTGTGACCAAGACAGCAAGTCTTTGTGATGTATCAAGAGCCACGGTATCCAGGGTAATGTCAGCATACCACCAAGAAGTACCAACCACATCCAACAGGATTAACTGTGGACGCTGTAAGAGGAAGCTGTCTGAAAGGGATGTTCGGGTGCTAACCCAGATTGTATCCAAAAAACATAAAACCACGGCTGCCCAAATCTTCAATCAATGTGCACCTCAACTCTCCTGTTTCCACCAGAACTGTCCGTCGGGACAATAAATTATTGTGGTCTAAAACCAGGTGTTTCAATTTCATTGTCCAACCCCTGTACTTCAGCAATGAAAGCGCAGTGCTGCGCTAGACTCCAATGATATGCCACCTATTCCAGCCACCTAACACTCATCCAGTAACTTTGCTGCTTTTCAGACGCTGACATCTTGCTTGTTCTCCACACCTCCTTCCCCACCGCCTCTGGGTTGGTCCCGTTCGGATGCCCAGTTGGGTTGGCTCCGCCCTGTCTTCTATGTACGACAGGATCTGCAGATTCCAGACGTATCAAGACCTGGGTGATGACAGGGCCTACGCCAAAGACTTTATCTAAAAAAGACTGTTTCTTAATAACATCTTTATAATATACATGTATCTTTGTTCAACATTAACATATTTCAACTAACACATTTGCTTCTGGAGTTGTAACAGTAGAAATGCTATTCTGATAATAAAACTACCTCAGCGATGCCACTCAAGTCAAAGTTGAGTACAATTTACACAGAGCAAGGCAGTTAGTCTTTTGGTAAACAAACAAATTAGAATGCTAATTTAAAAGTTACCACACTAACCAACTTCAGATACTGTCTTAGCTTAGTCCTGTACAGCTAGTATCTTTTAGCTGAAAAACAGCCAGTTTATGAAATGATATTAAACACAGATATAGAATGCTTTATTTTGTTTAACTTATGTGTAAAAATATAGTGTAAAAATGAACTTGAACATGCAGTTTATTTAGCTCCGTGTAGATGTCATCCACTACCTGTCTGCATGCTACTTAAAACATTTGAACATTGTATTTTTATTGTAAATTATTCAACATTTTGCCCAAAATATTCTTAGTTGTCAATTTCAAAGTTGTGCAACACTAGTTTGATGTAGTGTTCTAATCTGCGTATCACTGTTTTAGTAGTTGAGCATGAATTTCAGATCCCCATCTTTGGGAAATCGAATATTGGATATCTCACAGATATTGGATTCGTATTAGCTTACTTTACTTTAGATATCATAAGATCATATTGAGCTTTATAATTAAGAACTACTTGATCTTTTGAGGAGGGGAGATTACTCGTTATGAACTTGTTGTAAAGTGCATATCGTCGCTGTCCAATGAAAAACACTTATCTCCAAAACAGCAAATTTACAGGAGAGAGAAAAAACCTTGTAAACTTTCAATTGAAGTCAATGTAAAAAGAGTTTATTTCAGGTCTTTTTGACATTTTGAAGAGTTTCTATTGGTCTGTTCATCAAGAAATGTTGGCACAGTGAAAGGGATAGTTTCTCTTTTTTTAAATTATGTAGTAAACAAAAAATCGACAAAAATAGAGATAATTGTTTTCTGCCACTTGCTCTCTAAGTTGATTTGCTGGGAGTGAATGTAATCTGTGTCAGATGTCTGAGTTTCTAATATGTAATGTGTGTGATCATCAGCCTGGCAGAAGGTTCCAATTGGCGTCAGACTGGGGTGACAGTGCTTTAAAGAGTTCTCCAACTGTCCTTTAAGCTAATGCTCTTTAGATTGGTTCAAGTTCCACACCCGCCCGCGCGGCTGCATCATTTGTGGTCTGCAGTTGTTTTGGCTCAGGGAAAATGTGCATTAGACAGACGCTTGGCATCTGGACCGTGCTCTTCTCTACTGTACCACTACGCAGTGCTGCTCTTGGCTGCTGAAAGAAAAATCTGCACCAGACCATTTTACTGTTCCTCTGTTGTTTCACTGTCTTATTTGTGTTCCATTAGCTCACAACATGATGTGCTGGATGGTACTAGCACACTGTCTGGCAAAGTCTGGCATTTGCACTGACCAAGCCTCCAAAATACTTACAGATAAATCAATTTGACCTTTTTGTGATAGTGTTGCAGAATGCCTAATCTGATTTTATATTGTTGCTGTCCAATGAAAAACACTTTTCTCCATATTTGTCGATTTTTAGTTTACTACATTATTTGAACAGACAAACAGTCCCTTACACTGTGCGAAAAATCTTTGATGAACAGACAAATAAAAACTTTTCAAAATGACCTGAAATAACCTCTTTTTACATTGACTTCCATTGAAAGTTTACAAGGTTTTTTCTCTCTCCTGTAAAGTTGCTGTTTTTCATTGGACAGCGACAATATATTATTAAAAATCATGTGCTCACATTGATTGGTGTAGAGATAAATAAAATGTTTTGGCGAAAATCACGTTTAAAAGAAATGAATATTTTATTATAAATTAAAAAGCCTCAATGTTTTTTTTTGCTTTTTTTTTTAAAGCAATTTTCAAACTATCATTTAAAATATTTATTAACCCCTTAACATTTACTTAGCTGTCAAGAGCAACAAGGAGAGTGGATGTAAATGCGAGTTTATAAATGTATTAAACAGAAATAAACCAAAATAAACAAGGCAAATAAACAGACTGAGCAACTATGAGAACTACAGATTACACAAGGTCTGAAAACAAATAAAAACCTACAAATTAAAAGACATAAAAACGCGCAAGAATTAACAACTCAGACTGAAAACAAAGGGCTATATATACACAGAAGGGGACATTGAAACAGGAAACACCTGGTCAAAGGTAACAAGGGGCCGGAGCTACAAATAGAATAGTGCCATGACGTGACATTAGGCATCATTTTGATAGAATGCATTTAGTACTTGCTCTTTTCAAAATACAATAGGTCACTGTTGCACGCTGCTCGTTAAACTGTTATTCCACCCTCATTGCCTGCATTAGCCAATAACAGAAAATACAAAGAAAAGAACAAGTGAAGCAGGAAAATCACTTGGAATGATGTCAACCCCTAAATTAGGATTTATGGAGGGTGTTGTTAGCCAATCAGAGGTAAGACTTTTGCAGGTCATGATTATTCATGAGTAAGAGCCAAAATCCTGTCGTTCTTCCTCAACCACTCTTTTACTGATCTAAAACAGCCTGAAACAGAAGCATCTGGAGATCTTTTTAATATCCCAGCAGACAAGCTAATAAAGTTCACTATATTTACAGTACCTCAATACAGCCATTTTAAACATGGATTTACCTCAGCAGTGCTATTCGGATCATAAATCTACCTCAGCAGTGCTACTCAAGTCACAAGTGATTGAAATTTTACACAGAGTCTTTTGATAAACAAACGAATGAAAAGGCTAAGTTACCAAAGCTAACCTCAAATACTTTTAGTCCTGTGCTGGTAGTACCTTTATTGTTTTTAGATGGCAAATAGCCAGTTTCTGAAAGAATATTAAATAGTAAACCAATATTGAATGCTTTATTTAGTTATTTTTTTGTGAGTATAGTGTAAAACTGTAAAAACTTGAAGCTATAGTTTGTCAGCTTGCTGCAGACAATATTCCATATATTCCAATATATTTTAACTCCCTGTTCTGAGAGCATTTCACTAATTCGACTGGATCCCAAAAATTATTTTTTTTTGCCTTTTTGCCCAAAATAGATTAAGTTGTCAAATATTTGGTGCAACCCTAGTTTGAAGTAGTGTCTATCTATTAACTGTGTATCATATATCTTTTGGATCTACATCTTAGAGGAATCTTATATTGGATATCTCACAGATATTGGATTTGTATCAGCTGATACTTTAGATGTCATAAGATCATATTGAGATTTAAAAATGAAAACTGGCAACATTTCACGTCAAAAGAGAGTGTGTCCCCATAGATGCTCTTCATAGGAAGGTCTCTGTCTCTGCCGGTCCACATGATGGTGTTGGAGGAGAGTGGGGGAGGGTGAAGGTTCTGGCTGATTGAGAGTAAGGAGCATTTCTGTGCTATTACACATGAAGCCTGGAGTCTGGGGGGCTAATCCCTTTGGGAGAGTAGGCGTCGAGAAACATGCTGTGAGAGCGTGCTTACATTAACAGAAAGGATTACATGTGTTAACATCCATCACAGAGTGTGTTTGGCCAAAGGGTCCGACGCAGTTTTTAGCATATGAATGAAGAAATCAAAGGGCTGCCGGAGAGCGGCTCAGGAGATAGGAGCGAGGTCTAGCTCTTACGCTGGATTACAGCTGTACGTATAGACAGCAGGCAGCCTGAAACCAGCTGAAGTTAGATCATGTGATGAGATGCTGATCTTCATACTGATGCTGTGATGGATATTTAAAATCTTTATGCAGAAGACGAAAGGACGCCTACAGTCACTGCAGTCAGGCACTAGTGTGTGCTAGTTCAGATTTCTAGATTAGTTACTGTACATAATTTGATCAGAGTCTTTTAGGACTACATACAGGTGAACAGCTGTCGTGTTGTAGTTGGTTAGTGTAGTTTAATAACTCATAACATGATCATAAAGTATCACCAGATATTAAATAAACATGCTGAGTTTAAGCACTGGCAGCTCTTGACAGCAGAGCTTCAGCCAGTATTTTCTTATTTTAATCTGTGTGGGTTATAGCCTCAGAATCTGCCTACTGCCATTCCCCCAGACCCATTTCCACACTCAGGGTTGTCAGGTATAGACAACAGCACTCAAACAGTATGCTGTGGACATGGAAAAGGATGATCTGGCTATTTTTCTTTGCTGAACAAGTAATCACTGGGCTTCGGTAAGGTTCACTAACCGTAGTTGGGTAATTTAATAACACCACTAGAATAGTAGAAATTAAACATATATATTTTGGAGACTGAAACATATATATATATACTAATCAGCTACAGAGTAAAACAGAGTAAGATTGTATCTTGCTGCTGTTTGTCAATTTAGCAACCCATCTGGGGGGGGGGAGGGGGGGGGGGGTTGAGCAGAAAACTCAATCCAGTGTGTGAAAATTTGACTTCTGTAGCCATTTCACACACACGCTCAGATTTAACAAAATAGAATATATAGAAAATGTATTTTAAAAAAATTGTTAAAGGACAGAAATTGCTACAGCGTTAACATTTTATTTTAAGTTGTGTTGCACATTAAAAGATGTAGAATTTAAAAATATTTTATAAGATAATGCACTTGTATAAGGAATATCAGGATAAAATAAAAAATACGAATAATATTTATTCATTTTTAAATGTGACACTGATGTGCCGTAATGGGATCATGGGATAACACTATATAGACCATGGAGTGTTACCTTAAAGGACAGCTTGAGTATGCCCACACCTGTATAATGTGTGAGGTGATATCCTGTGATTAAGGCTAAGCACCAGTCATTGTCCTCATGACAAGGCGTGAATTGTGTGAAATATTTGAATGAGGCCTGTTAGTGGTTGCCAGATGGATGAGACAAACAATGCAGGAGACCCCCACACGTATATTCCATAGCTTACTGCAGTATTCTTTAGCTTATATGGGACATGACAGAAATCATGGGACACGATGCTAGTTTCTTTACCATGACAAAATGGGAAGACCTCCTGGTAGTCAACTAAAACATCCCCTTCACATAAACATAAACAGTAGGCTGTGAGAATATGACTCAAGACTGCAGTTCTGAAAGAATATTGAATGAATCAAAAAGCTCTTAACAGACAAATAAGTAGATCTGTTTACTGAACTGCTGAAGCTACTGTTGTCCAAAAACTAAAGTATCTGATATTAAACTGGCATACATAATAATAATAGGCCAGGAACTAGAACTCTCTTCCATGACTTCCATGAATGATGCTAAAGAACACTTTACTGACTTGTGTTTTGGGGTGTGTTTTGTTTGTCTATTCTATTACATGGACAATTCTAATCATATGCCACTAATCACGATCATGCTTTAATTGTGTAACATATTTCAGTACACACATTTTGTGTGTTTAATGTCCAATTATAACATTGGAAATGGAGAGTTCTATCTATCTGGTACCTTTTATAAGGTTTCAATTGAACGTATAAGAATAGTTCATGTGTGGCTTGCCTTGCCATGAGCATGCTGGCCAGTGTTTAGCCTCTCTCACAAGATAACACCTCACAACATAAACAAGCGTGGGCATTTTTAAACCATCTGCTGAGGTAACATTTCATGAATTATAAGGATGCTGAAAAAATCTATTCTTTAAATAATAGTGATTTCTAGTCCTGCTGATTCTGAATCGATTTAAAAATGCATTTAGGTTTTATTTTTTGCCACACCTACTCCCAACAGAACTGCATATCGCATTATACATTCACTTCTCCACCACAGAAGAAGGCCATCTTGGCCATCGTACAGCAAGCTAGTTAGTTAGCGAGCTCCATTAATCTGAATGGAGTCCGCTAGCACGGAGCAGGAGAAGCAAGCAGTGTAAAATTAACTCAGGTACTTTAGCAATATGACAAAAACCATGAGCTAAAAGAAGCTAAAAAATGTCCAAAAGCAGAAGACCAGTGAGGACTTTTTTATTTTTATGGTTAATATGCTGGACCCAAGGTATGTTTTTTTTACATTACATTACATTACATTTGGCAGACGCTTTTGTCCAAGGCGACTTACAATAGTCAAGTACAATGTAAAATAAGTTTAAAGGAAAAACATCTTTGGATAGGGATAAAAGGAGGTCAAAGGGGAATAATAGGATAGAGGAGTGAAGGAGAGGAAGAAGGAAATGAGGTTAGAAGTAGTTAGTTTGTTAGAGGTGTTAGGAGAGTAAGTGCTCTTTGAAGAGCTCTGTCTTCAGGAGTTTCTTAAAGGTAGCGAGAGATTCTCCTGATCTGGTAGTGGAAGGTAGTTTGTTCCACCATGGGGGAACTCTGTATGAGAACAGTCTGGATTGCTTTGTGTGAATGTTTGGCAAAGCGAGGCGACGTTCATTGGAGGAGCGCAGCGGCCGGGAGGTAGCGTAAGCCTTCAGGAGCGAGTGCAGGTAGGAAGGAGCCTGTTCTGTCATCACCTTGTAGGCGATTGTAAGAGCTTTGAATTTGATGAGAGCATCAACTGGTAGCCAATGGAGCTCAATGAGCAGCGGGGTGACATGTGCCCGTTTTGGCTGGTTGAAGACCAGACGTGCTGCTGCGTTCTGGATCATCTGGAGTGGTTTTACTACACAGGCCGGGAGGCCAGTTAGCAGGGCATTGCAGTAGTCGAGGCGTGAGATGACGACCGCTTGCACCAGGAGTTGGGTGGCCTGTTGCGTCAGGAACGGTCTAATTTTTCGGATGTTATAGAGCGCAAAGCGGCAGGACCGAGCAACTGAGGCCATATGGTGCGTGAAGGAGAGCTGGTCATCAACCATAACACCCAGGTTCCTAGCAACCTTTGTCGGTGAGAGAGAGAGAGAGTCGATACTTATAGAGAAGTTGTGTTGAAAAGATGGTTTTGCTGGTATAACCAGAAGTTCAGTCTTTGAGAGATTTAATTGAAGGTGATGCTCCCTCATCCATGAGGAGATTGAGTGATCTTCAGGTGAGAACGACAGGTATAGCTGGGTGTCATCAGCAAAGCAATGGTAGGAAAATCCGTGTGAGCGGATAACCTGACCAAGAGAGGTGGTGTATATGGAGAAGAGAAGGGGTCCCAGTACCGAACCTTGGGGAACCCCAGTGGATAAGGAGCGGGCTGAGGACAGCTGTCCTTGCCACGACACCTTGAACGAGCGCCCAGTGAGGTATGATCTGAACCATGACAGCACATTATCTGCGATCCCCATGTTTGAGAGTATAGTTAGGAGGAAGTCATGGTTGACTGTGTCAAATGCGGCCGAGAGGTCCAGCAGAATGAGCACTGAACTGAATGTTTTACCTTCACGTAGCCTTTTAGTGATAAAGCAGTGCCAGAACTTTACAGTAAAATAAAGATTAAAGTGGGAGAAGCTCTGATTAATGCAGATAGACTTATGTGTGACTACTGGACCCAGTCGTATATTTAATATTTAAGGTTCTGTATGTTTAATATTTAAGGTTAAGTTTTGAAAATGTAGCCACGATGCAATATGGTTAAATAGACTGTGATGTCTGTGCTTTATTTTTAGTTTTAAAGATTTACAACCAATTAAATACGAAATGTTGTAAATAGATTTGATATAGTACAGAACCTAAATTTATTGTTTTAAATAAATGTTCTATTTGTTTAAATGGTAATTTAATCTTTTCAATCACATCTAATACAATTTAAACAACATATATAGACCATTTGGATCAAAAAATTGTTCAGAAATTGAAAATCATTTCTGAATCGAATCGTGACCGGAATTGACCGGAAAAATCAGAATCGCCAGACACTGAGAGATTCGCACCCCTAATGATCATATGATTTACATACTGCCATACCATGACTCGTTGCCATATCAGTATATATTTACACTTGATGTTTAGGTTCTTTCCTAAATCTTCTGTTAAATAGGTTTCTATTCACTATTAGTGAATAGTCCTTTTGGTCTATAAGAATAACAGTAGGGGTAACTAGTGTGAACTATGGGTTATAAAAGAAACCCATATTTACATGCTGCCCCAGGTGGGTCTTCTGTATAGGAAAGCAAGGTGTTTATTCAGTGAAGGTCAGGCTTTTGTACTGAAAAAACATCTTGCCCGATGAGATAAGAAAGCAAATTGCAGATCTATCACTTTATACTCCTTCTCTCTGGCTTTCTCTCTCCCTCTCTCTAGTGTGGAGTGGCCAGGGCGCTTGTGTGAAACTGGTGAAATGGTGGCTGGTTGACTTGAGTTATGGCTCACTCTGGGTTCTGGGCCTTATCAGGTGCACACAAGCCTCTCTTTCTGATGCAGCGTCTGAATGACAATGGAGGACCGGCGGTATTATGCACCGCATTCTGGCCCTGTTTTCCGGACACCGCAGATTACATCTCCCTTATTGATTTACTGCGGACATCTCCGCTCCCAGAGGGTGAACGGGTCCTTTTCAGGGACGCGCTAATTTTCAACACGGCAAACAGAGCTTTTATCTGAAGTTGGCTGAGAACAGGAACAGTTTACAGAGCCGTTTGCTCGGCACAGGCCCTGTAAAATAAATAAATAAAAAAGTAAAAAAAAAAGCTGGAGGTGGGCGGCCGGGTGTTTTTTTTTTTGTGAGGCGGGAGATGAGATGTTTCTAAAAAAAAAAAAAAAAAAAAAAAAAGGCAGGCATCTTTGTTGCCATCCCGCGAGATAAAAGGAAACCTTTGATGAGAGACGGAGGGGGGAGAAATTGTGAGTGAAATCTGGGGCGAAGAGGTTGGTGCTAAAAGCTCTGAAGAGGGAAGCAGCGTGCCACATTATTCATGGCTGTTTTTTTCCCCTCCCTGTAATTGAATCATTGCCATCTGTATCTCTAGAGATAAGATATGTTATTTGGGAGAATTATTTAAATTTAAGAAATGTGCTAGCTAATGTAATTAAGCTGAAATTATCACAGCTGCACTTCTTTGTTGGAAGTGTAATTATGTAATCTAACACATTAAAAGATGAAAATGAGCATCTTGCTTCGACAATACGCTCAAACACGACTCTCTAGCTTCTCACATATCTGAAAGCTCCTCCTGCTTTTCAGCATCTTCTGCAACACATTAAGATTAGCAGTGTTTGCATTATCTTTGTATTTTGATACAGACAGTATGCCAGTAGTGAGTGATCGCTCATCCGTTCTGACTATTAGTTGCAGGAATGTCCTGTTTTTGTCAAGTTTTTGTCTGATCTGAGAACCTTAAGCTACAGTATGTTCACATTACTAATTTAGTTTAATGAATAAATAAAAGTGACTTATGTTTGAATGTAATGTCCAATAGAGTTCACAAGCTGCTGATAACATATTTCGGTTTTACTTTAAATGATAAAGGATTTAAACTGATCTAGGTTTGCTTACTGTTATAAATATTCCACCCTAAATTCTATATCTGCTTTGTTAAATGTGGTAATATTTACATGTATTTTTAACACAAAAGTGTTTCTTTAACACAGTAACCTTTGTGAGAACTAGATACAATACAGGGGTTAGACAATGAAACTGAAACACCTGGTTTTAGACCACAATCATTTATTGTCCCGACAGACAGTTCTGGTGGAAACAGGAGAGTTGAGGTGCACATTGAATTCTGCCGTGATTTGGGCAGCCATGGTTTTATGTTTTTTGGATACAATCCGGGTTATCACCCGAACATCCCTTTCAGACAGCTTCCTCTTACAGCGTCCACAGTTAATCCTGTTGGATGTGGTTGGTCCTTCTTGGTGGTATGCTGACATTACCCTGGATACCGTGGCTCTTGATATATCACAGATTTCTATCACAAAACTTGCTATCTTGGTCACAGATGCACCAGCAAGACGTGCACCAACAATTTGTCCTCTTTTGAACTCTGGTTTGTCACCCATAATGTTGTGTGCATTACAATATTTTGAGCAAAACTGTGCTCTTACCCTGCTAATTGAACCTTCACACTCAGCTTTTACTGGTGCAATGGGCAATTAATGAAGATTGGCCACCAGGCTGCTCCAATTTAGCCATGAAACCTCCCTATGACTAATGACACTATGACTAATGACAGGTGTTTCAATTTCATTGTTCAACTCCTGTAAATATCTAGTCAAAAAAAAAAGAAAAAACAAGACATGGATGGACATTCAATCTCTCAAGCTTTAGTCATTATTGTTACATCTGGATTTTAGTAACTAAAGATACAAAAGATTTCCTGTTAGCTATGCATACTGGGTAATTTAGAGGAATAAGCACATATCTTAATAAATTGTTACTGTATAAGTATGTAGATAAAAGTAGCCTATATATACTTTATAACTGTGTTCTGTACACGTGTTTATTCTTTAGGCAAAACAGAAGGGGGCTCTGATAGTGCCAATACTACAGTGGTGTACAGAAAATAGAGAGAAAAACATGAAAGAAAAGATTAAACAAAGGATTGTAAGCAAATCTGATTTATTATAGATCATACTAAGTGTAATACAATATGACTGGATCACTAAATATCACTACTTGGTTGTGAAAAGTGGAAGAAAAACAGGCAAGTTGATGGTGGGCTGACCTTTCGGTGGCAATCAACTGGGGTTAGATCTTTCTTATAGTGGATACATTGAAAACACTGTATGTAAATACTGTTCATGTGGTGCCCACCCTTTTTTTACTAAGCCTCTAGTGAGACCAGGCTCAGATAAGAAACATCAGGCACAGCTAAACCAGATAAAGACTTTTAAATACAGCAAGAATAGCTTTTCAATAGCAATTGGTGCACAGATCATATATATAGTATTTGTATACCATCATTAATAAGATTAATATGTGATTTTAAAAGCTGCATTCTTTTTATTTTAGAGTGTCAATTAGAGCTCTGAGCTGAATAATGTATTGATATGTTGGGCTGATGGCTGTGGGTGTCATCTTAAATGATGGCATATAAGATGATAACACTTTTTTTGAAGGGTACCTATATAAGTGCTTTATAACACATTCATAAGCGTTGAATAAAGCTTTTTTAATTGCAATGCTTTGGTTTTTATGAATATTTTACTATGCCAGTACTGCTTAATAAGGGTGTCATAACAGTGTTGTAAATGAGGTAATTTTAGTTCATTGCTTCATGAACCTGAAACACATACAGTACAAGTCAAAAGTTTAGACACACCTTCTCATTTAATGTTTTTATATTTTCATTTTACTACATTGTAAATTAGTACTGAAATCATCCAGACTATGAAGGAACACATAAGGAATTATGAAGTAAATTTAAAATTGTTAAACAAACCAAAAATACTCTGTAAAGCATTTAGGTGCTCTTATTTGGGGTGCTGTTAACTTGTGGTTTCTGAGGCTGGAAACCTTGATAAACTTATCCTGTGCAACTGAGGGAACTCTTGCTCTTCTTTTCCTGGGGTAGTCCTGATGAGAGCCAGTTCCATCATACTGTTTTTGATGGTCTTTGCGACTGCACTTTGAGGATACTTTCATAGTTCTTGAATTTTTGTAGAGTTTCTTAAAATTATGTTTTTCTTAAGTTAGTTGAGTAGTTCTTGTCATAATATGGTTTAGAACTCAAATAGAGCTATTCACTGTATACCTGTAACTCTACCTCTTCACAACTTTACAACTGATGCTCTCAAACACATTAAGAGGCAAGAAATTTGAGTTAATTAACTCTTGATAAGTTCAGCACAGCTGTTAACTGAATGCCTGAATTCCAGGTGACTCTAGCTCATTAATTTGAGAAAATAAAAATGATTGAGATGTGCAAAACTCATCATCTAAGCAAGAGGTGCTACTTTGAAGAATCTAAAATTTAAAACATATTCTGGTTTGTTTCACACTTTTTTGTTTACTAAATAAATCTGTATGTTTTTCTTCATATTTTGGATGACTAGTATTGATCATATCAGGGAATTTAAGGGCCCTTCCACCAAATGGGTGCCATTTGCTTGTTGTAACTCTTCTAAATATTTTTTTTTATCTTTTCTTCAACTAATAACACATATTTAACTATTCAAAACCTGTACTGGTCAATCTCAAGCAGCTTTACTTAATTTTGTTTGCAATATTTCTTAGCCGAAGATGATTGCAAAAAATATGTTACATTTAAAAAGCATGTTTAAAAGCAGGTCCACTCATTTCTTTATTTAAAAAAAATGGTTGACTGCATGTTTAAATAATTGATATTTATGACAAAAAAATCACTCATGTTACTGGCATTCATTCCTGTTCCTGGAACTCAGTCCTGTTACTGGCACTCGTTCCTGTTACTGGAACTCAATCCTGTTAGTGGCACTCATTCCTGTTGTTTATTCTTGTTTTGACTAACAGGAATTAACGTAACAGGAATGAGATTTCAGCACAGAATTTGTAAAAACATGAACATAGCGAAATGCCGGCTATGCTAATAGCATGAGGACACTGAGCACATTATAGATAAGATCTAAGAATTAATTTAGGTAACAGGACTGAGTGCTGATTCAGTGGAATGACCCTTAAATTTAACGTACATTTAAATATGATTTTAAACACATATGCTTGTTTTGTCAATACTGATGTCATGTAATGAGTGCTGGCATTAGCTATCAATAAACATGAAACATTATTGCTTTTTATAAATGCATTATTCAGTGCTTTCAGCTGTGTTATGAAGCACCTATGTAGTTACAAATAACTAAAGTGTTACAGGAAGATGTTATGCAGTGTTTACAGTCTCTCTCTCTCTTTCTCTCTCTCTCTCTCTCTCTCTCTCTCTTGTTTGCTCTCTCGCTCAGTGCAGGCTTTTGTTTGTTTGTGTAAGTGTGATGACATGGGCATCTTGCAGCACCTCCTTCAGCATGCCATATTTGCAAACTCCCTGGTTCCCAGTTGCGTATGTCAAGTGTAACCCAATCTAATATGCCTGGCTGCTTGAGCTCAGATGGGCTGTATGTGTGTGTGTGTGTGTGTCTGGGTGGCTGCCCATTCTGTGCAGGCTGTGTGAAGGGCTGTCATGGCTGGCTTCTCGTCCCTGCTCCCCCTGGCTAAAGGAAATCACCCACACCTCTGCCACAAGTCCTGGACGCAAGCCGAGACACTGTCATGGATCCGCATGTCAAATTGCGCCAGGATTTGAAAAAAAAGAAGAAAAAAAAAAGAAAAAGGAAAACAACACCAACTACGACGACGACAACAACAACAACATATGGGCCATATAACAGCTCGGAGAGGGAGTGGAGCTCCCCAGAGGGGAAGCGAATAACAGGAGACAAGTGGCCGGTGTCTTGGCAGCCTGGGCCAGAGGAAGCAGTGGGAGAATGCTCAATGGCAGGGGATTAGGACCCTACTGAATGCGGATTAGCCGCCACAGACAAAGCAAAGGCCACTGCACTAATGCTCTCACTGCTACACATGTGAGAAGAAACAACACACACACACACAAATACACTTGAGCATGGAGACGTGGCTGGACACACACGCAAAACACACACACACACACGCTGAAACACACGTATATGATATGTACATATCAATTTTTCTTTGCCCAGTTACCATCACTATGTTAATGCTAGTTTGCACTAGCCAATTTGTAATGATTTGTAAGCATCTAGTTAACATTCAAACCCTTTCATTTACCCAAACTGAGTTTAAAGCACTGTGTGAGTGACTCTGGTTTTACACTCCTTTAAACAACCCTGTTATTTTGGTTTAGAATGAAACACACTAAAACCAAATGATAACTACTGCTTTAACTGGCTTGTTTTCAGCCAGTTTGATGGGTCATAGCTTTAATGCTTCCATATTAAATTTACAAAGTAAAAAAGCATAGCAAGTAAGAAAACACATTAAATAAGAATAGGTGTGAACACATTTGTGACTGGTACAGTATGTTACCATGTATCAATCTTCCAATCTCAATCTTCCAATCTCAACTCTGGAATTATCTCCCCCAATATGTTCGGGACTCAGACACAGTCTCAATCTTTAAGTCTAGACTGAAAACTTACTTGTTTAGTTTAGCTTTTGGTAATTAATGTTTTTTCCTTTAGATAAGGCTGCAGATTCAGGGGTTCAACTGAGATGCTGGTGCTGTTGTTCTCCCACACGGTTCACTGCACACGGTCACTCAGGTTTGTGGACGGTGGAGCAGGTGGATGCCAGTGTTTCAGGGAGCCTCCGTGTCTATGTTACCTTCTGGCTCTCTGCCTTTAGTTAGGCTGTTTTATTCAGTCCTGCCGGAGTCATTAGCCACACTCTGATAATGTTTCCTATTCTCTGTTTTACATAAATCCAGTCAAAACTGATACCCATTTTGGATCCTCAGGCTCTCCTCTGTATTTTCTATGTTTAATGTTTTGCCTGATTCTTTGTCCTGTAATCATGTTTCTGTAAAGCTGCTTTGTGCCAACACCAGTTGTAAAAAGCGCTATACAAATAAATTGGATTTGATTTGATTTTTTTTTTAATTTTTTTTTTTTTACATTGGAAGTTGTAATTTCTAAAGCAGTTGCTGTGGAAAGTTTATATGCACTCATCATGGGTATGAATTCCATTAGGGTTTAGGGTTTTTGGTGATCTCTTTAACTGTTCTTCTTCTGGGACAGAATGAGTGAGTGACACCAGAAGTCAGGAAGTCAATCACTGAAATATTGATCACACCTGTTTACACCATATATATATATATATACATGCAACGCATTTATCCCATTGCCTGTGTTACCCTCTCGTGTACTTTTCATCAATTTCACTTTCATCATAACTGATGCTCGGTTGCTTACGAACATTAAAACTTTAAATGTGCACAAAGAACAGTTTTATGCTCTGTTTGACAGCTTTAATTTAATGAGTGTAGAATGAAGTGTAGTTTTGCAAAGAAAAAAAAGCTTAAAATATCCTCATCTTTGTGTGGAGGCAGGAGTGTATCTGAGTTCTTGACTAACAAGAAAGGAGAAATGCTGGAGGAGTCGCAGAGAAAAAGAGGAAGGCAGAAAGGAGAAAGTGAAAATGTCCGACCATAATTGCGGGTTGTAAACATAATGCATTGCAGTGATGCTGTCAGCAAAAGGTCGGTGTGGTAGGGCTGCAGTGCTCCTGTGGATGTGTCTGCCAGGGCGTTATGGCTTTAGTCCTCACTGACTGTTTGGGGTTTGGAGGTCTGGGAGTGTGAGCATGCAGACAGGATCTCCTAAGTGCTTCCAAAACCTGTACAGTGTGCTGCTTTGTTGTACAGCAGATAAATCAGTGAGAAAATCATTATCCTATTTTCATTCTCCCAGAACACTTTGTCAGGAGAGGAGAAAACCATCTAGGCTTTCCATGGCTTTGGCCTAATGATCATGGAGTTAACGAATGAAATGTCTGCAGGGCAGAAATGGACTTGGTGTATGGAGTGTAATGATACTAGACCTGTACAGGTTTTCTATTGCGTGCAGTGCATCACTAGCCCTTTTTAGGGGGTTTAAGTGCCCCTATAACAAGTCCCAGCACCTCTAGGGAAAGCACAAAGTAAAGTTTTTGTTGTTTTTTAAAACATTTAACAATTTTAAGTACAAAAATACGGCAGTTTTCGCTCGCCCTGCGAATGGTAATTTACTTTCTCCCTAATTAACATGTGCTGGATGCATGCACACAATCGCACAGGTGAAATTAAAGAAAATTAAACAGCACTGTTGATACTGTTATTGTCTGATACTTTTTTGAATTAGTAAGCTAATGCTGCAGGTACAGTGCTACACTAGTACTGTCTGTATGTGTATCAGCTAAATCTGAAAAAAAAAAAAAACTAAATATTTTTGTGTATTTTGTGTGTGTGTGTGTTTGTGTGTGTGTGTGTGTGTGTGTGTCTGGCCAGCCAGTCAGCCATGGATATGGGGTTGGTCTTCTAAAGTAAAGAACAAGTTCAGCTTTAGGTTCAAGTGAAAAAATAAGAGAATAAGATGAAAAAATAAATGATGGAATCATTGCTTAGCATAGGTAGATACCCTAAGTTTTGAGTAGCTTCCCGCTAGTAGCTATTTACAGTCCCTTTGCAACAATGCAAGTAAACCAATCAATTGCCTAGGGCCCCGAGCTGGCCTAGGACCCCCCAGATGTCGACTGGTTATGAGTTGAATGTAACATCAAACTGTGTGACGGTGTGACAAATTATGTAACGTTGTGAACAACGCTGTTATCAGATTCCCTCAATAGCCAGCCAGGTTTGTCATTCCTGCAGCCAGCAAAATATGAAACCTCAGAAACTTCTTCAGAAAACCAGAAAAGAAAGGAGAAACAGAAAGAAGAAAGAAAGAAAAATAAAGACAGCAGTAAGTTGTAATTTACACTGGATAAATTAGGCCTCTGTTTACAAATGGTGTAATTTAGCGACAGGTAGGCTAGCAACTAAATATATGTGGGTAATGTTTATGGTAGCTACCTGCCAATGCCAATAATGAACAGGGTCATTTCAAGGCATTTGTGGACCACAAGCAAACTGAGCTGAACTACTGTATATTATCAGCCCTCTCAAAAAATGTTGCACTAATTAACTAATTTGTTACTTGTTTATCGCAATTGTCTGAGAGACCCAGGTCAGCTCTGGGCTTAAGGCAATTGATTGTTAGCAGGTCTGTTGCAACAATTTAAGCAAACCAAGACTAGTTAGTGTTTTTTAATAACTTTTTTGAACGAGCTTATATGTCCAGTTTGCTTGGGGCCCCTAAATGCCTTAAAATAATCCTGGCTCTTTAATTCTGACAATTATACCAGATAATGAAGATTGCAGCTGTGGGAGATTTTTTTGTATCGACAGTTGTATCTTCTTATCTGCTGAAAATATCTGTTTAAAATAAAAGTCCTGTAACACACCAGTCCCCATATCTGCATGAAGGAGTTTGTGACTCTGATTTGGATATAAATTTATCTATTTTTTCTGAGATGAGACACTCAGCCCTCCTGTGAACCTTCCTCAAATTCATATACCGTTTTTTTTTTTTTTAAAGGTAGGTGGCTGGGTTTGTGTGGTGCTCAGCACCCCTAATAAAATCCCTCTTAAATCCCTGAATCCGCACTGTTGCACTGAGCACTGTATAATCAAAGGCCAATGACTTCCACTTTTTTTTTTCTTCATAGGTGATTCTAAACATGCCCGACTCCTGAGCTTTGATATTGCATTAGTCCGTCAGGCGTTTGGAGTAAATTAGTGCGTACATGAATAATGTACAGTTGTCAGACGCAGCACAATATTTCCATTTCAGGCGCAAACCAGGTAATGCAATCAGCTTCTGTCTTCATCCTTTATCACCGGGCCGAGCAAATCAAATCCTCCGGCTTCGTGTCTCCTCCCGACGTCCTTAGCCCTTGCCGCCGTGCCGCGGTTAGACCAGAGCGTGCGCTCGCTTGTTGATAATGAGAATCCATTTCTTCCTCCTCGGTAAATATCACCTCTGACAAAACAAAAGACGCAGAGCGTGTTCCTAAATTTCCTGCAGGCCCGAGCCATCAGCTGGGGATTATTATTGTTTATGTCTGTGGCCAGCTCGGGCCTGCCGGGGCTCGCCGCTCGGGCCGGGCAGGGCCTCGCCTCGCCTCGCCTCCATGATGGATGACCATTAAGGCAGCTTATTGGAAATGGCTTGATTTATGACTCGCTGCTGCCTCAGTCTAATGGCTTCATTTCTTTCAGCCGGCACATGATGTCACAGCCAAGGTCATTTCAGCAATGCCCCCCACCACCACCACCACCACCACTACTACCCCACCTCCTCCTTCTCCTCCTTTGTTGTGGTTTTTGCTGCTTGATGACCAGCAGAGGGGTTTGGTGGTGGTAGGGTTCAGGGGGTGTGATGCAAAAGCATGGTGATACACACACACACACACACTGACTCTTACACAGATAGAGTGTTTGTTTTTTCTTCACTCATGTGAGAGCAGTTCGGTAGAGAAGGTGTTCAGTTCTTTGTGCAGCTTTGCTTATTTATATGCACCTCTAATGTGTGTGATTTTTGCGCTAATTTGAGCAATTTACCTCAAACTGCATTAAACTCTGAACTCTCCGCACCTTCCTCACCTGGATTCCTCACTGCAGATTTCTGCTGCGCTTCTGACGTAGAACAGGAGCCGTTTTTATGGCCAGGCCCGAGCCGTCCATTACTCACAGCTACTCGGAACGAGCAGCATCAAAATCCGCGCCGCTCCCATTAAGAGCTCGATCAATAAAAACGCCATTAAGACAGTAAAAATCGCTGATATTAGTGCGGAGAGCCAAAAACAAAATATTTGATTTTCGGCTCGGTAGTTAGCGAGACGGCGGCCAGGCACGAAGCCAGAGTCGCCCAGAGACAACAGAGCTTCAGCGCTCAATTATTTATCTGGGAGATTCATTTGGTCGTGTGCACAATGCAATCCCCCTCACCCACACACCTCCAGCCCCCAGCCCAATGGCTTTCTCATCACTATTTGTCATAGGCTGTCGCTGAGTAGTGGCAGGAGCGGTCCTGGCTGCAGCAGTTGCTGGAAAACTGAAGATGGGTGGTGGGATGGGGGGAATGGGGAGTGCAGTGATTACAGTGATTCTACAGGAATCCTCTCTATATAACAGAAGGCAGGTCTGTACTGTATGACTGCAACACCTTACAGTACAGTACACACACAAACACAAACAGTTCACTACAATATAGTGCGCATGCATTAGCTAGCAACCAAATTGCTATCTAGATAGCAAATGAACCATTTGATCAGTTCGCAGTAAGTTAGCAGTTAACCAGTAACAGTACATTCAGCTACTCTCAATCACACACACACACACACACACACAGTTTGTACATGTTTTCAGCATGAATCTAGCTGCTGTGCTGCATGGCTCTATCTCTTTGGTTCTCTCTCTCTCTGCTCCCCACTGATCCCAATGCAGCTCCTAGCCCCGCCCACTACTCAAACCTTTGACTGACAGGCAACTAAACCAATCACCTTGCACCAACTAAAAAGATATTTCAACAGAAATCAGAAAATAAAAATGTGTGAATTCAAAAAAACAATTATACAAATAAATATTAACTTTTAACCTCTTAAACTTAATTTATATAACAGCGATATGTACCAGGGACACATAATATTTTATGTTAAATATCTGATTTAATGGCAGAGATGTATGAAGTGAATTTTGTGCCAAAAGTTTAAGGCAAAAAAGTCAAATTTGCAATCCAAATTTTAAGTATCAAAAGGACAAAGTGTACGTTGTAAATTCAAGGTGGTGTGATTCTGGGGAGCCTAGATTGACAAGTTGACTAGGTAACTAGCATATTTGAATCATGAATATTTAGCACACCTCGCTAATGGAAACTTTTTAATGGAGTGAAACACTTACTTAGAGAAGAAATATAACATTAAACATAATGTTTGTATAATTTAAATTGGAAATTTAATTGGAAAAGTATCTGCTGCTGCTGTGCACTGGAACCCGTTCACTCAAGAACATTTGAAGCTGGCGAAATGGGCGTGGCAGGTCTCAGACAAGGGTTCAGTGTAGCTGTCAGTCCAAAATCAGCTGACCAATGGAGATTTAATTGGAATGCCTTCTTCTAAGACCCGTACACCCATGAAAACTTGGCCAAAACTCATTCACGAAGATTCAAGAAGCAACAGTCTTTATAAGCAAAATCAGAAAAAAACACAAAAAAATTGCAACATACACTTTTTTCCAATTGATTCTTTAAATTTTGATTGCAAATTTAATTTTCTGTTTTGTTTATTTTTTGCATAATCCTGATCTTAGACAGCCAGTGGCCTGTTCTTAAATTATATTAAATTAAACTGTATTAAATGTTTGTCTCAATTGTGTATATCATAATTTAACACAACTGGATAGCATACCATAGTATTTATACATGTGTGTAATGTAACACATTATTTTATGTTTATGCCTATTAGAAGAAATGTTAAATAAATGAATAGGGGCAGTACAACCCCCCGGTTATACATGCTATAGAAAAAACAGCACAAGGTTCTCAGGGCCTCTTTTCTCTTTTTCCATATTATACAAGGAAAAATCTAACACCAATCTAACACAAGTTCTCTAACACAGTGTCAAGCCCACCAAGTTCCAGCCTCTGGTATTTTTATCTAGTCATTTTATGCAGCGTGCTTTTGTCTGTGTTGATGTTCATTAGTGCACAATATGCATTACTGTGACTCAAAATAGTTCCATCTAATTAGGTTCCCTTTAACCCTTAAAACTCACTGTTTCCACCAGCAGTTACAGAAACATATTGTAATTTTATAGTAATTACTTCTCATTGCATATTCTCAGAACAACTGTGCCGCACAAGTACGTTCATTAAAAAAAGAAGATAAAGACATGCTTAAATATATAATGTATAGTGTACCTTAAAGGGGCCCTGACATAGAAATTATTTATTATTTTTAACCCTTGTGTGGTGTTCGGGTCTGTGGGACCCGTTTTCATTTTTCAACAAATTATATTAAAAAAATATTTTTTCTAACTCAAACTCATTGGCATTGGCTCATTTTTTGTGAAAAACATATATCAAAACACATTTTCGATAAACACACACTGTACACCCCCCCCCCCCCCCCCCAACCATTTATACTACATACAGTATGTTTGGCCAAGGGCTAATAAACATTGCTTCATTTGTAAATTTGAAACTAAACAAATTTTCTACTCATATCTTGAGTTTAATTCATTTTCTTTTGCATTTTATAAAAAAACTAATAAAAAAGACCTTTTGAAAGAAATGTAACATAAGAAAGATAAAGAGCAAATATTAACCATGTAAGCTGATTATATTGCTTGCTTAATTTTGCTGAATTAAATACAAGTAACAAAGTAAACGAGTAACAAAAATATGAACAACACACAAGGGTTAATATCATTAGTATAAATTATTATTATTGTTTAATACCATAAGCATTCACATCGAGGTGCCAAAAATGTGATTACGCACTTCAATACCTGAAGAACAGCTCCAATCAAAGGTCTGCAGTTACTGAATAACATGTCTTACTATGTAATAAGCCTTGAAGGAGAACTGCAAAATATATTGCTTGTTATATTTCTTCAGACTCTGTTTATACTGTAATATACTGTACATACTCCTAGTCCACTGGTAGCAGCCATACTTAAGCGGACAAAGTGGTAAACCTGGACAGGTGCATATGCTGTTGTTAATGCTGGCTGTTACATGGACCAGGCCTCATGACCATGACCTTTCCTGTGCCAGTGTCCATAGGAGGGGAGCTCAAGCTCAGACAGCAGTTAAAACAAAGGCTGGAGAAAGAAAACTAGGCTAAAGGGAACTAGGCTAAAAGCTAAAGCTAGCCAACACAAACTTTTACCATCTCTATTTTCCATTGTCCGCTCCTTCCATTGTCTTGGTTTAAAATGCACACCAGAAGGAAAAGTATAATAGAATATTTTAAACCACAATAGGAAAACAAGAACAATATCTTGTAAGACTACACCATTACACAATACAAATGTTTCATTCTGAGACAAAATAACAGGATTGTAAATTGTCCTATTCAAAAGTTTTGGACACACATTTTCATTCAATGTTTTTATTTTTTTTTCCTACATGGTAAATGAATACTGAAGTGTTTCAGACTATGATGGAACACATAACAAAATCATGTTTTAACTTAAATGTGTTAAACAAACCAAAATACTCAGTGAAGAAGCATTTAGATGCTTTTATCTGGGGTGCTGTAAACTTGTGGTTTTTGAGGCTGGTAACTCTGATGAGCTTATACTGTACAACAGAGGTAACTCTTGCTCTTCTCATTTCCTGGGGGTGGTCCTGATGAGAGCCAGTTTCATCATAATGTTTTTGACGATCTTTGCAACTGCACTTGAGGATACTTTTAAAGTTCTTGTTTTTTTTTAGCTTGACTGAGCTCAAATAGGGCTATTTACTGTATACCAAGTCTACCTCTTCACAACTTTACAACTGATGCTCTCAAACACATTAAGAGACAAGCAATTCAAGTCATTAACTCTCGAGAAGTTCAGCACAGCTGTTAACTGAAAGCCATTCCAGGTGACTTTCCCTTATAAAGCCGACTGAGAAAATGCAAAGATGGAGGTTAATCTAAGATTTAAAACATATTCTGGTTTGTTAAATACTCCTTTGTTAACTAAAAAAATCTGTATGTTTTTCTTCATAGTTTGGTATTAATCTACAATGCAGATAATGCTTAAATAATAGAAAAACACTGAATTTAAGGTGTGTCTACAATTTTGTATTTTGTATTGTACATTCAAGAATAACGTAAAAACAACTTAAGGAGGTAAAATTTACAATGCAATGCCTTTTTACAATGCATAATATTTTTGTAAAACACAGAAACAGAAGGAAAATGTGTCCCTTATTAAAATAAGCAGACACAATGTGGATTGTAATCTGGATTCTGCTAATACATACTATAAATGTAATTTGCTATATAGCTGTGTAGATGTCCAAATATTTGTGGACATTTCTGGAGCAAAGAAACATGAATCAATTGGCATCATGGCTAATGCCAGGCTTGGGTTGGAGGGGTATGTATAAAACCCCCAATATTACGTTGTGGAGCTGTGAAACATGGTGGGGTGGGTCAGGTCTATCTTCTTCAGGGAGTAAAGGGAATGCAGTACAGTGCAGGTGTGTGCTTTAGTGAACTGAAGCCTTACAATCCTTACAGTGTTTTGTTTGTTTACTGTAATGTCTGCAGTAATTAAATGATAAATCCATGATAAACCAACTCATGAGCCACTAATTCCTCACTTCAACCAATCGAGTATGAAGCATTTAGACTCATGTTCACGTTATACATTTTCCCGTCCACCTTAAAAAGTTACACTGAGTCAAAAATGTTGCATTGAGCTGGTAGTATATGTTAAGTGCTTTATGAGTTTGCTGCTCATGTTGTGAAGATATGGCACACAGTTCACATAAACTAAATCTGGATCTTATCTGAATGCTCTGTTCCACCTTAAAAGCCAAAGATGCCTAAAATGCATCTTCAGCCTAAAGTCTGTGTTGCCAAAGCAGCATATAAGGTGGAAACGTAAATTAGCAGCATTTAAGGTGGAATGGTAAATTAGCAGCATTTAGGGTGGAATGGTAAATTAGCAGCATTTAAGGTGGAATGGTAAATTAGCAGCATTTAGGGTTAAATAGTAAATTAGCAGCATTTAAGGTGGAATGGTAAATTAACAGCATTTAAGGTGGAATGGTACATTAGCAGCATTTAAGGTGGAATGGTAAATTAGCAGCATTTAGGGTTGAACAGTAAATTAGCAGCATTTAAGGTGGAATGGTAAATCAGCAGCATTTAAGGTGGAATGGTAAATTAGCATAATTTAAGGTGGGAAGGTAAATTAGCAGCATTTAAGGTGGAATGGTAAATTAGCAGCATTTAGGGTGGAATGGTAAATTAGCAGCATTTAAGGTGGAATGGTAAATTAGCAGCATTTAAGGTGGAATGGTAAATTAGCAGCATTTAGGGTTAAATAGTAAATTAGCAGCATTTAAGGTGGAATGGTAAATTAGCAGCATTTAAGGTGGAATGGTAAATTAGCAGCATTTAAGGTGGAATGGTAAATTAGCAGCATTTAGGGTTAAATAGTAAATTAGCAGCATTTAAGGTGGAATGGTAAATTAACAGCATTTAAGGTGGAATGGTACATTAGCAGCATTTAAGGTGGAATGGTAAATTAGCAGCATTTAGGGTTGAACAGTAAAGTAGCAGCATTTAAGGTGGAATGGTAAATTAGCATAATTTAAGGTGGAATGGTAAAGTAGCAGCATTTAAGGTGGAATGGTAAAGTAGCAGCATTTAAGGTGGAATGGTAAATTTGCAGTTTCACAACATCTTTATGTGTGTGATTCACTCAAGGCTGGCTTGTGCTGCTGTATAAAGACACAAGCAAAGTGATCCATGAGTGAGGCAGACAGACGAGAGGTAACAGGTGTGTGAAACCATATTATTTCATTATAATCGTGTAATAATCGTGATATTTAACACTATAGGATACATCAATGTTTGGACCCCCTAAATTATTTTGTTTGGTTCATGTATTAATTAGATCCTGATCTCACTTTCACTCTGTATGCAATCATATCCCCACTGCACCCCTGCAAAATCTAGTAGACTGTTTTTCTTGGACAGTAGATACTGTTCCTATTTTTAAAACTCTTTATTTCAGAAGAAGCAATGAATGAGCGGGTGTCCGAATACTTTTGTCCATATGGAAGCATGTTATTACAGTGAAACAGAAGATGAAAAGGAGAAAGGTCGTAACTTGTAAAGGTTAACTCTCAATTGCTGTGATTGCTGTGCTTAAAATAGCTCTGGTTAACGAAGCTCTACTGTTTAATAACAATTCCTAATTACAGAATCCTCTGTTAATGTGTGCCCACACGTTTAAATGGATTCGACTTTTTATGATTACTTTTTGAGCTGTCGTGCGTGTGCATTCGTATAGTTTAATAAGTATGTTTTGTGTGGGTGGGTGGGTAGGTGTATAGATGGGGAGGTGGATGGAGGTGTAGGTGGATGTGTGTGGTTATATGTAAGGCAAAAAGAGAAGCTGAAAGGTTTCCAATGCCCAACAGAGTGAAGTAAGGAGTTACTCATTAACAGGCCCTGATGGTCACTATGCTAATTAACATTCGCCTTGGCAGACAGCTCTAACTCGTGCTTTTTAATCACTGTGTAAACATGGAGGTCTGGAGAAGGGCTGATTTATGGCAGGAAGGCTTTAGATCAAGCCTCTGTTTGGTGGGAATGCCCAGCTTCTGTACTGCTCCTGGACAGCTGTCCACTACGCTCAGGGTCACTGCACTTAGGGGGTTTTCACACTTGTCCTGAGTACATGTGTTCAACCGGGGCTCATTCTGGGATTGTTTGGAGAAGGAGCTTATTATTCTGGTTCGGTTATACACATGAAAACTCCATCCAAATCACGGATTGATTGCAGAAATCCGTGCATCCTTTTTTTTTGCATAAATGATTGCAATAGGTCTTTTATTTTATTATTTTTATTATTGTATTATTTTGCTTGGATGCAAACACTCAAGAGGTAAGCAACACTCAGTGATCAATGCATATACTCACTCTATGAAGGTGAACTTATTACAGTAATCTTATTCCAGCTCTATTCATGTGTGTTTCAATTAGGATGTCCCGCATCTTTTTATTTGGATGGTCCATAATAGATGCCTTAAAGATGCTTAGCTGACATTTAACTGCATGTCATTTAAATGCAACCTAACTGTTAGGTGAAAGTAAATGATTCCCTATTGAATAGAACCTTATACCTTAGATTTAAGGTTTAGGTTAGGGTTTGATTTAAGGTTTAGGTTAGATTAAAGGGTTGGGTTAAGGTTAGAATTAAGGTTTAGGTTAAGATTAGGGTTAGAGTTAAGATTTCGGTTAAGGTTTAGATTAGCGTTAGATTGAAGGAGTTGTTAAGGTTTAGGTTAAGGTTAGATTTAAGTTTTAGATCAAGGTTTGGGTTAGGGTTAGATTTAAGGTTTAGGTTAAGGTTTAGGTTGGTGTTAGGTTGAAGACACTGTTAAGGTATAGGCTAGGCTTAGATTTAGGTTAGATTTAGGGTATAGATTTCCAGTTAGAAATAAGGCTTAGGTTAAGGCTCAGGTTAGGGTTAGATTTAGGGTTACATTTAGGATAAAATCAGATTTAAGATTTAGGTTATTGTCAAGGTTTTTGTTTATAGTTTAGGGTTAGATTGAAGGCATTGTTAAGGTTTAGGCTCGGATTATGTTTAAAGTGTAGATTTAGGTTAGATTTAAAGTTTAGGTTAGGGTTAGATTGAAGGTTAAGGTTTAGGGTAGGGTTATATTTAAAATTTAGGTTAAGGTTAAGGCTAGGGTTATTTTTAAGGTTTAGGATATGGTTAGATTTAACGTTTAGGTTAGGGATATATTTAAGGTTTACATTAAGGTTTAGGATAGAGTTAGATTTAAGGTTTAGTTTAGGGATATATTTAAGGTTTACATTAAGGTTTAGGATAGGGTTAGATTTAAGGTTTAGGTTAGGGATATATTTAAGGTTTGCATAAAGGTTTAGGATAGGGTTAGATTTAAGGTTTAGGTTAGGGATAGATTTAAGGTTCAGGTTAAGGTTTAGGTTAGGGTTATATCTAAGATTTAGGTGAGATTGATGGGTTGGGTTAAGGTTTAGCTTATGGTTAGAATTAAGGTTTAGGTTAAGGTTTAGGTTAGGGTTAGATTGAAGGCAATGTTATGGTTTAGGTTAAGATTTAGATTTAAGGTTTAGGTTAGGGTTATATTTAAGGTTTAGGTTAGATTGAAGGGTTGGGTTAAGGTTTTGGTTAGGGTTTAGATTTAGGGTTAGGTTTTAGGTTTGAACCATGGTTTGAGATTAAGCTTAAAAGTAGGTTTTAATGTAGGGTTAGGTTCTATAAAGAATCATTTTCATTTAAGTATAGGGTTGAGTTACATTTAATAGGCATTCATTTGAATGCTACTTACATGTTAGTTAAGCATCTATGAGGCATATACAATGGGCCATCAGTACTCTGGACCATTACCAGGCTTGACAACAGCTTTCACCACACTTGACCAAACATACCAAACCTATGGAGTAAAGACTCTCAGGTCTGGAAAGAAAAGGGCTAGTGTGAAAACATTCTTACACTATCAACCACTCTGATGACCTGTGCCTCCCCCTCCATATTTCATACAGATGTTAAGATCCAAATATACACCACTGGCCTCTGTATTTATGCATGTGTGACTGGGAGCTCTCGTACTGTTGCTGAAACTGATGCTTATGTATTTATTCACCTCTGAATACATGTCCCTGCAGAATTTAAGATACACTCACTCAAAGTTTTCTCGTCATGGGAAACGAACAGGCTTTACTACACATTACTAATGCCCAGCCATGTCTCACTCTTACATAAAGATGTATGCTATTGGTTGGATACCAACACAAAAGCTTGAAGAAATAACCAAATCATAAGGGTTTGCATTTACATTTAGCACTGGTGCTATGAAAATGATGCTGTACAGTAATATAATATTAACTGAGCATATTCTATGAATAACCCTATATGTATCAAGCATTTATCCCTTTTAATCTTTTCCCTAAAAGAAAATAGCAAATTCCTCAAAATATGTTATTTGTTGAAAAGGCTCAATTGTTAATCATCTGTAGCACAACAAGCAGTGTTGGGAGTAACGGAGTTAAAACTAACGACGTTACTAACGCCGTTACCTTTTTTCAATAACGAGTAATCTAACTAATTACTCTGACTGTAACTATAACGCTGTTACCATTTCCTACACTCTGTTACTGCACGTTACTTTAGCAGCTCTATGAACTTTTTTTTTTTATTTCGCTTTGCCCTGGTTAACCCCTCCTCTGTCCGGTGAACTTGAGCTTCTGGCCGCTGTGCCTGTGATTTGGCGTGGTGAAGTGAGGCACAATTGTGACGATTTGCGTGCTCTAATCAATTCAGTGATTGCCGTGGACAGCCCAAGTTCCGAATTAAGGACGTTAAGCTCTTTTTAGCTGCTCCGGTTTTTGCTGCTGCTTTCTCTTTTAGAGCTTAGATTCTCTGCCCGAATCCCACCTGACCCGAGGACCGACCCGAAATCGGGCTCCTATTTTTATTTTATATAAAGCTCAGGTGTGATAATCACAATGTTGCTAAGTAACCAATTATTATTGTTCACTAAAGCGAACGAAATATCGAAAACTGAGAGTGAAAAAACATTTGTGTTAACTGAATCTAATAAAAACGGTAATTAAAAGAAAAAAACACAACTATCTCGAACTGTATTTTGTGTTTATAAAACTAACTAAAACGAACTGAAATTACTGCTAGAATACCCTCATTTTCGTGTTAAATTTATTTATAAGTGTTGTTGTACAGCGGGCGGTGTTTTGCCGAGCGCGCGGCACCTCGTGGTCCTTTAGTTCTTGTGTAAAGCGCTCGCGCTAGCCGCAAAATACGACAAAAAAACACTGAGAAAGTGCAGAACTATGTATGGGATTAAAATATGAGCGCCAGGCAGATGAAAGAGAAAGAGAACCTGTGAGTAGCTCATACACCAGAACACGCAAATCTCTTTCTTTCTCTCTCTCTCTTTCTCTCTCACGTTTATTAGATTGATCTCTCTGATGAGATGTGTGAATAATAAAAACTAGCAAGCCCACCCTAAAAACAAATTAAAACTTACTGAACAGAAAAAATTAAAACAAAATAAAATTAAACTATAATAAAAATGAAAAATGTAATCACGTAGCTCTGGGCGCACGTGAACGCCTCCGCGTTTGACTTGCAGCACTGTGTGTAGCTGTTCTTAAAAATGATTTTAATTAAATAAAAGTTCTGTGCTTTTATGTTACAGTGTTAATAAACATAATTCTGATTATATATCGCTCATTCAATCAGCCTGAAAACAGACAGTTTATGGGGCGGATCGGGTCGGGCTCGGGCAGAACGTGCACGGGCTCCGGCTGGGTCCGGTCGGATTTTTTGGGCACGATCTAAGCTCTATTCTCTTTTGGTGAAGCTGTTATATTAATACCATTTTAACGGTCATTAGATTGTTGTTTTTGTCCATTATTTTGTTTAGTTTATATATACATATGTCCTTTGTTCTCATCTACTAGCACTAAATGCAAATTCAACACTTGGAATCAACTCCACACATTTTGTATGAGGGAATGAGGGAACAGGTAATAACTTGGTAATTTCTGAGCGGTTAAAGCAACACCTTTAAATTAAAGCTGAAAGTCTACTCTGTTACTCTGTACTCTGTTTGTCCGATAGTAAAATGTGCATGGTTTTATTGAACACAACATGTTAACAATTACATTACAGGGTGGAAAAAATATGTGAACCTTTGGATTAATAACTGGTTGACCCTCTTTTGGCAGAAATAACCTCAACCAAACGTTTCCTATAGTCGCAGATCAGACCTGCACAACAGTCAGGAGGAATTTTGGATCATTCCTCTTCACTAAACTGTTTCAGTTTAGCAATATTCTTGGGATATCTGATGTGAATCGCTCTCTTGAGGTCATGCAACTGTATTCTGTTGAAGACATTCGGTTGTTGATTTACTTCTATGTTTTGGGTCGTTGTCCTGTTGCATCATCCATCCTCTGTTGAGCTTCCGTTTTGAGCACAGATGGTCTTAAGTTTTCCTGCAAAATGTCTTGGTTAAGTTGGGAATTAATTTTCCCATTGATGACGACAATCCTTCCAGGCCCTGAGGCAGCAAAGCAGCCCCAAACCATAATGCCACCTCCACCATATTTCACAGTTGGGATGAGGTTTTGATGAACAAGTGCTGTGCCTTTTTTCTCCACCCATAGCATTGTGTGTTCCTTCCAAACAACTCAATTTTGATTTTGTATATTTAGCCAGTGCTGCTGTGGAACAACCAGGTTCTCTTTCAAACATGCAGCAATGTTTTGTTCTCCCTCCATGGTGTCCTCCTATGAACTCTATTCTTGTTTAATGTTTTTTCTTATTGTATGTTAGCATGTGCCAGAGATTTCTGTAAGTCTTTAGCTGACACTCTAGGACTCTTCCTCACCTCATTGATCATTCTGTGCTGTGCTCTTACAGTCATCTTTACAGGACGATCACGTCTAGAGAGAATAGAAACAGTGCTGAACTTTCTCCATTTGTAGACCGTCTGTCTTGTCTGCCTGACCGTGGACACATGAACAGCAAGGTTATTAGAGATACTTTTGTAACCCTTTCCAGCTTCATGCAAGTCAACAATTCTTGAACGTAGATCTTCTGAGAGCTCTTTTGTGCGAGGCATGATTCACATCAAGCAATGCTTCTTAAGAACAGCAAAGGCAGGGCAGCTTTAACCAACACATCCAATCTTATCGCTTCCTGGCTCTGATTAGCTCTTAGAAACGTCATTAGCCTAGGGGTTTACATAGTTTTCCACCCTGCTCTGTGAATGTTAACATGTTGTGTTCAATAAAACCATGCAATTTTTGTGTGGTATTAGATGTAGTGACTTAGATGAAGATCAGAACACATTTAATGACCAATTTATGCAGAAATCCAAGTAATTCCAAAGGGTTTACATACTTTTTCTTGCAACTGTATAATCACTGCTACTAAAATGACTGCACCAAATACAGTATAAAGAAATTCTCTATTATTTTACTCTATTAATAAACAGTGGTAAAATATAGCATGACTTAAACAGTTGTTGTATGTAGAATAAACCCAGTATGGAGTCTAAATCCAATATATCTACACTGCTAATTTTACAACAAGCCTGTGTCTGTTCCTCTGTAGGAATGTGTTATAGGTGCTTTGCGTTTCTCCTTGTTGAGGCAGAATGTGGGGAGGGAGAAGGTGGAGGCTGCGTTCAGATGGAGTACTTTCCCAGGGGGTGGAATAGTGGAGTAGCTCAGCTGTAGCCCGAACACGCTCTTAAATCATGTCTGCTCGCCAGGCAATTCCTCTTTAGGCAGCAGAACACAGCTTTTGATTTATGAAAACTCCCTCTCCCAATTTGTCACTGACTTGCCAAATATATAATGCAAAACATTTTTTATTTGCGTATTCCAGGCCCAAGTCTCCTCACTCTTGTTTTTAATGCACAACGTGTACACAAATGAGAGCTGAAGCTGGGGAACACGTCCCTATAGACGTCAATGACATGGGTCAACCCAACAGTGCCTCTTAGTGATTCAGCAGAAGCTAAGAGTTCGGTTCGAACGTTGGCGCTGTTTTAATAACTAGCGTGAAGAAGGCTAGATCTCTGCTGCCTGAGCTCATTAAGGGACTGTACATGATGTAATGCAGTTCTCTAGCATATGTGTGCGTTGTGCAGGATACACATGTATTAATTAGCCATTTTTGTGGGTATGTGTGTATGTTTACTGCATGTATGATTTGTTGTCTTTGTTGGAACCAAAGGTCTTGAGGGAAAAAAAAATTATATACAGATTTCCTTGCAATTGCAAAACTGCTGCTGGTTTTACGAGCACCATGCTTCGTCTGAAGGAGGCATCTGTACCTACTGTTTGTGGCAAGCCAGCGGGTAAGGAAGATTTGTGTTTCTAGCACAAACTAACACTAACCTGTGGTAAATGCTCCACATAAACATGGTGCAGCCAACAAAAGCTTATTTGCACAAAAGTATCAAAGCCCTTAAATGGTTCATTCTGAAAGGGACTGAAACTGGCAAAAATAGAGCTGATGAGATCACTTTATGTGATTTTGTATAAAGAACTTCATGAGCATTTTTGTATAGCCCATAGACATATTCTAACTTGTGTAAAAAGACATATACTATGTCCCCTTTAAGGGGAAATCTAGTTAATGATTATGTAAAATTTGTACATACTAATTCAGTCAGTGAATTTGCAATTGTATTTATTGTCTTGTTAAGGTCATAGTCTGTTGCTGTTGTTCATCCTGCTTAATCCAACACATCTAGCACATCTTTCCTAATAAAAAAAAAAGTTCTTGCTTTAGTGACAGACACTAATTTCATCCCAATAAAGACAACATTATCAGTTTAAACTTTGTTTCTATGGTAAAAATGCTGTATGTGTTGCATTAAAACTAAAGCTGGTAACTTACTTACTAACTTACTATATATAACACAGTGTTGAGTTTACTGTTATGAACGTAGATTACTTTTAATACGTATATGTTGAAGTTTATCTAAGTTCTCTCCCTCTCATTTTTCCTCTCTCTCACTCGCGCAAATGTTGTTGAATGTGGAATATTGGGCTACACCAGTTTTTTTTTTTTCCTGATGTTAAACTCAGTAGCTCAGCATATTTTAAAATATTCTAATGTAAAAAGTATCAAAACTAGACATACAACCACACACACAACACTACACTACTACTATTTTCCCTGTGATGATGTCAAGTTTGGTGTTATTACAAATAAACAGGCACAAATTTCAATGATACAATGTGTGTCAGATCCTGATAGCTCCATTGTGTAGGGCTATATTACTGAATTAACTCTGAGCTGAAGTATTTGTTAGCTGAAAATAGCTTTTCTTTTCTTTGTAGATTGCAAATTTCTGGGACTTTATCTTAACATTGAGTATTTTTATTTTTCCAAAACTAATCCAGGCCTTAAAATGGCAATTTTCCATTTTCATGACTTTTCCAGGTTTTTCATGACCGTACGAATCCTGGAATATTTTTTTGTGAGTAATGCAAATTATTTTAAACAATTGACACCACAAAATACAGTATAAACATAAATACATTAGACCAATCTAACACCGATTCTATTATTTACATTTAAATACCTATTATTGAAAGCTTAGGCAAATGGAGATGAAAAAGTGTGATTAATCATGATTAATTGTGTTTAATGCATGATTAATGCATATTTTCTTAATCTTAAACCCTATCCAGATGGAATTAGTTTATAAGGGGGATGTCTGTGAAAAATATTTCACACTTCTACTCAGTGAAAAGACTCTTACATCTTGCATCAAACAGGAGGACCAGTGAGTTTTTTGGCTTTCTTGGTCACATGACATGACGTTCAGTAGCTCCTCCATTTCCTCTTACTGTTATGTTTACGTGGATCTCAGTGGAAACACGCGCGCCCAAAGTGTCATTATGGTGTGTGGCAGTGGACAAATATCTAATTTATTAATTGTAAGGTGACGAAACATAGAGATGTGAGTCCGGACGGGACTGAAATTACCGGAGGACCACGGAGTTCAGAGAAAATCAGTAGATAATTTAGCCTGTAATTTTCTCAAAGGGACGTCTGAGAAAAACACATAGATGGTCGTTCCAAACGGGAATAAAATCACAGAGGACTTCCCCATAAAAGTGAAAATTACCTCAGGATCCCCTGAGAAACTAATCCTGTCCGGATAGGGCTTTAGTTTAAACTAGAATTAAAGAATTAAACTATAAAAGATAATGATGGTCTAACAAAATAAGACTGGGGCTTCAGTCGGTCAGTGGTACTGCTTTGCATGGTCATGAATTTACACTGACCACAGTACAATGATTCTCAACATAAAACATTATATGAAAAAAAAAATTATATTAACAGAAAAGATGTGTTTTAAAAAGCATTGTCCCGATCTTCTTGAGAAGGCCTAGTCTGTGTGTGGATGTGTGTGTGTTTGTGTGTCTGTGTTTTATATTTATGTCCTAGCTGAGACTCCAGTGCTCTGCTGGAAGTGATAGCCGTGTGGCCGTCCCCCGGTGGCGGGGTAAAGATTGATGCTGTTCATCTGTTGGAATGGGCAGTAAAAAGTGTCTCTGCTGGTGATTGGCCCAACATCACTGCCCTCATCTCTGCGCCTCAGAGACGCAGTAAAAGCCAGCCTGCACTCGCAGAGGTGAGCGCTGATCTCATCCACACCCCTCCTTTCATTAGCATCAACAAACACCTGCAGTGCTGAAGCAGTGTAGCCATACACACTCAGACACACACACACACACACACACACACACACTCTTAGCGTTAGGTTTTAATCCAGTGTGAGAACAGAAGGTCATAGGTATCCCATATGTTTTACATGTAATGTAAGTAACTAACTAAACTGCTTTATACAATTAAGAAGTCATCTATTTATTTTATTTATGTAATATTGAATATATGTCCATTATGTTAAGTTCTTAATTTTTTATAATACATTTTTGTGAAGATTAGATATAAAGAGAAAAGTCGAATCTGAAAAAAGGGGAAAGTGTTCAAAAATGGAGGTCCTAAAAACTAACAAAAAGATTAGAAAACCAATAAAATTGCTCCATGAAGACAAAAATAAAACAAAAAACACAAAAATAAAGAACCTCTTCAAATCAAACTGAAGCAATTACATTACTAGACCTTAAGATATTTTAAAAGTCTTATTCCATTTTTTAAATTTATTTTAAAATGTCTAGTTGTGCTCTCTAATATGAATGAATGTCATGTCAGCTGTTTTTGTGAAAAAAAAAAAAAAATGCTCCGGTGATCCGATATAACAGTGCTTTAGTCCAGTGGAGGTGTGGAGGGGGAGAAACGAAAGGATTTCGGCTCTTGCTCATGAATATTCATGCAGGTCGCCTCATATTCAACATATCGCCTCTGATTGGCTGACTAAAAGCACTGTGAGGCAGCGAGATGAGTAACAGTTAGAAATGTTTTAAAATAAAGACATTTTTACACTTACAACAGTCTTTGCAATGTCATACGTTACTTTACAACATGCCCTAATGCCCTGCTAGTTCAGTTCAAGTGCAGTTCAGCCACTGACCTATTCTAAGAGTCTCTGTAAAACACCAAATCCACCAGAGATCCTATGTAAACCTATAGTTACATAGTGGATAGTCCAGGTCCAGAAAGTAAAAATCCAAAAATCCACCCGAGCCATTGCTGTGGCACCGCTGTGGTCAGATAGCAATGAAGGTTCAAGGTGTTTAAACTGTTTCATCATATATCAAGTAACCAAAAAGTAATGTTTTTGAGCTTTGTTTGAAAAATAAAAACAGAAAAAAACATTCTAAATAGTCATTTTTTTCTTGTTTCTGTCTTTAAGATTTTAATCCTAAGAGTTAGGTCTGTCATGATGACTATTTTTGTTGTGCATATATTACTATTTGAAGCTATATTGTCCTAGAAATGATTATGATAAACAATATTATTCTCATTATTCCATGTAATGCCACTGATAAAATCATAAGGTAACACTTTACTTGGATGGTCCATTTGATGGCCTCTCTGATGCTCAACTGACATTCAACTAACATTCAACTACTCTATTAAATGCAAATGAGCTAAAAGGTGAAAGTAAATGATTCTCGATTGAATATAACCCTACATTCAACTCTAATCCACACGCTTATCTTAATATTTTAGGATTGGGTTTAGGGTTAGATCTTAAGCTTAGGTTAAGGTTAAGGGTTAGGTGTAGGGTTTGATTTTATGGTTGATTAAGGGTTAATGTTAGGGTTAGGTGTAGAGTTAGGTTCTATTTTAAATCATTTACATTCAACATAGGGTTAAGTTAAATTTAATGGACATTCAATTCAGTTTTAGTTGAATGTCAGTTGAGCATCAACAAGGCCATAAAATGGACCATCCAAGTAAAGTGTTACCAATCATAATATTTACAATATTACTATTATGCATTTAATTACACTCTTTTCAATGACAATTATGCCTTGGAAGATGACAGTCCTACTGAATATGTAAGAAAACAAAATTACACACTTTTTTGTCATCATTTGATGCATTTAAACTCTGCTAACCATAATCTTAAAGAAGCAGTTTCCCAGACAGGGATTGAAATCACCCATTGAAAAGAAAATGTAGTCTAAAACAAGGCTCAATCTTTAATCTAAAACCAGGAAACCGAACCTTAGTGTTTTGTGTTTAAGAACATGAATTGTATCTCAAAATTTATGGTAAACTTGCAGGTACTCATTCATTATTAGCAGCGTTACAATATTTTATGAGAAATATTCCAAATTTTACTGTTATTGTTACGCAGTAAAATTTAATCCAGTAAAAATGAATATTGTATTCATTGCTACAGCAGTGCATTTCCATAGGGTGTACCATAAAACGAGGAATATAGGAGGGGAAAGAATTACTGTGAGATGGGAAAAAACAAGCGCAGTGATATGTCGAACAAAAGTGGACGCATGTGATCGCTGTTATTTCCCCTGGTAGCGAATGGGTCAGTTGCCAGTGGGCTTTAACTGGCAGTGCATTGGCCCCCGTTTCCTTTTGCATCTTTTAATATTGCATGCAGCTCATTTAGTGGATGGGCAGGAGCCCACAGCCACTCTTCTCTGGGGCGTACTTTGCCATGCCGGGAAGCCTGCGATTGATGGCTGAGAGTAGTGCAAGGCTAAGACAGCCCCCCCCCTCTCTCTCTCTTCTCGCACCCCCCACAACACACCCATCTGAACGAAAAAAAAAAGAGCTGCAAACATCTCTTCCCTTGCCCACTGATTCATCAATCAAACTGTCATTTTAATTTATGTGCCACTTCTTGTTTGGATGTCATTTATTTCGCGGCAGGAATATTGCCAGCCAGCGCACAGCCCTGGGAAAACGAGCTCCAGGTTGTAGGTTGAATATTAACCCGTGCTAGTGGCCTTTGCTAGTGTGTGTTCCAGGATATTTCTCACCCTGGATGAATTTATGGGTATGAATGGCGAATGTGAGGAGTATGGTGTATAAGGTCTGTTAAGGCTTGTTGTTATAAGGCTTTAAACATAGTGGGTTTTTTTTATTTTGTGTTTAAGCGTTAATATAGAGTTACCACAGATTTAGGTCTGTTATTTGTGGTATAAAGGGAATAGGGTAATTTTAGGTCACTCAAGTGAAAGGGTCACCATGTGGTCATTTCTTTCTTCTGTGTTGCTGAGTTTGGTTCTTTCCTGTCCTCTAAAGTTTACAAAGAAACTGAAATAGAAAGAAAAAAGGGTCTGAGGTGAGACAATCTGTACAAGTTTACCTAAGCCATTGTGTTCAGCCATTTAAAAATTCTGGTTTCAGTCTTGCGAAGTATTGCCAACAGTTTCGCCAGCATACTGAATGTTTTATTTCCATTTTTGTTCTTTGTGCTTTTCTCTGATTTCCCTCTTTTGCATTTGCCCAATTATTTCCCTGCTACATTTCTGTCTTGCCTGGTTTTAATCCTAATGGTCTAAAAGTTTTGTATTGACCATATCTGCAAGTGTCAAATCGGTCCATGCATCAATACAGATATTTATATAATTAATATTAAACCAAACTTAACTAAAAGTGTACTTAACACCTCCTTGAATCAACATAGAAAACAGGTAGACACTTTGGAAACAACTCTCCACATTGTCCTACTAATAACATCCACAATTTGGCTTCGTCTGCAGTATCCAAAAGTGCTTTTCCCTGCTGCTAATGTGGCATGAGTCCAGAGGCCAGAGGATTAGAGCCCAAAGCCAACCAAGCGGTTGAGAACATCAGGCACGGCTCAAGGTGAATAGAGCATGATATGAGGAACTTAGAGGTGCAATTGGAGGTGCTGCTGAGACGTAACGTGCGGCCGGCTCTGATCAGAGGTTAGGCCTTTACTGGTGGCCGCAGGGCTGGACCATTAGCCCTAAGAGACACAGGAGCAATCAGCCTCCATGGCAGCAGCACAGCATCGTTAGCCCCTAATCTCCTCTGAGTTAAGCCAGATAGCGACCAAAGCCGATTGCCGCGGCCCGCTCTCGAGGATCCATCTCGGGGATACACGATTCAATTATTCCCTTACTCAGCTGCCTGAATTAAGTTACAGCGGGACTTAATGCAGTTCCAGAGACTGCTCCTGTCCAGAAAACACCGCCAGAATGGTATGTCCCAGTCCCAATGTTGGTGCAACGAAGCCCCTGTAGCATGGAGCTTCGACGGGTGAAGAAACTCCCAAAATGGAGAAGGAAAGGATTCATCCCGGGCTGGAATGCGATTTGAGTTTGGAGAGCGAGGCTAAATGAGGGTTCCTCCGTTTGCTGTATTGATTGCTGTGTGTCCGGTGCATGGCGCCATGGATCTGAGGGCTGCCTAGAGGGTTTGAGTTCTGCACCAATCGAAAGGAAACAAGAGAAGATTTCCAGCCTGGACATACTGTATACTGGACTGTATACTGGACACTGACCTGAAACTGTACAAGCAGGGTTGATGAATTTCAGGCGGCGGCATGAGCTGCACACAAGGTCACTGAGTTGCTCTTTGAGAAGGTCTATAACATAGATGAGGCTGAGCTGAAGTAAGAGTCCTGAGGTGATGAGTGTGTGTGCATGTATGTATGTGTGTCTGCAAGTGTCTATAAGTATCTATAAGTGTGTGGCTATCTGTAACTGATGGCTGCTAGCTCATGTAGCTGTGTGTTTAAATAAGAGACATGGTGGATAATGCAAACAAAAGTCATATTTCTTTCTCCATTGTTTAGCTTTACTAAACATAGGCACAGTAATACTGTAATTTATGGAGGTTGATGTAGTGTAGTGGGTAACATCAGTTGCCAAGTTGAGCAAGTACACTAGTACCCTATACTGTAGCCTGTGGCACTATAGCCTAAGGTGTGATAGCCAAAGACAGCCTGACATGCAATTCCCTTTGGACTACTGTGCCTTTTGTTCCCTGCCTTTATGGTAAAAGTTCAGAGCAACTCAGACACACAAATGCACAAGTATAAATGCTCACAGTGGTGTAAAAAAATATTTTGCCTTAATTTTGCATTAAGCAAGACTTCCAACACTACAACCCTGTGCAACCCTGCACACTGTACTCAGGTACGTAGATTATGGAGTGGGTGAACGCCAGTGGTTTTGGGTGTCTCCATGTCTATGTTACCTTCTGGCTCTCTCCCTGTAATTATGTATATTCATTCATTCATTAGCCACATTCTGATTATATTGCATATTGTCTGTTGATCAAAACTCCAAACATGATTTCAAGAACTACTTCAAGGAACTGTGTGTAGCAAGGGTATGCATCTATTGCTACCATTGTAAACCTGTTAGGAGTACTGTCTAAAAGTGCTGTATTTTGGAATGCTGGGGGTGAAGTCCTTGTCACACAAGATTTCTCCTTTAAAGTGGAACTACACATTAAAGTATGGTAATATAGTAGTTATGGTAATTTTGGGCCTAAAAGGGGCAATACATTTGAGTAATTAACTCTTCATAAGGCACAGCTGTTAACTGAAAGCCATTTCAGGGGACTATAAACAAAAAACAAAAGATCTAAGCTCTTCCTACTTTAAATAATCTAAAATACAAAACATTGTTCTGGTTTGTTAAATATGTTTTTGTTTACTAAATAATTCCATATGTTTTTTCTAGGTTTTATGATTTTAATATTAGTCTACAATGCAGAAAATTATAAACTATAAAAAACAACGAATTTAGAGCGTGTCCAAATTTTGACTGATACTGTACAGGTGAATGTACAGATAAATGCTTGATGAGTATATATGCGGCATGCATAATGGACCATCCAAATAAAGGGATATCAAGGTATGCTTTAGACTGTTAATAATTAAAAGTATCATATAAATGTTTATAGACAAAAATAAAATAAAAAAATAACATAATAGCGTATTTTTCCACACAAAAGGTGCCTTTTAATTCAGTGCACCTTATGTATGAATTTTACCAGTCAGGTTGAAAGAAGGAGTACAGCCACTCTGCTGAAGTACAGACTTATACAAGAGTTTCAGTTTAGTTCTCCACACCTCGGGCTGGAGTAGCATTAGCATTAGCAGCTAACCGCTATTTCTCTGTTCAAAGGTGAATATTTTTGGCCTGTAGCCTGCTCCTAACCCCGGCTAGCACTGCTGGAGCAGCATTAGCATTACCCACTAACCGTGCTAGCTCTTTCGTCATTCAGAGGTGAGTATATCGGACCGTTACCTCTGTGTTTACCGTGTTGAAACAAGCTACATGGGACAAACCAGCTAGCTAACACCAGCCTGGCTTACCAGAACACTCAGGGTTCCTCAACGTAGCTCTGTCGGACAACATTAGCTGCTAGTGCTAATGATCCAGCCTAGCCTTAGTGCTGGAGAAATTTGGAAACAGAAGGGCTTTTCTCACACAAATGAGAAAAAAAAAACATTTTCTTCAGAGAAATCTGTGTAGATTAACATCCAGTTTTTTTTTTGTTACAGTTTTGTTTACTTAGCTTAGCTAAGCAGTAAGACTTGCTGAATTGGAAGTTCTTTACAGTGTCTCTTAAAACATGCCTTATAATCTTGTGCACCTTTTGTATGAAAATAGACCAGAAAATAGACATTTATTGATAGTGCAACTTATAGTGTGAAAAATACGGTATCCGTTTGTAAAGTGGCATCAATTACATGAAATTACTCAGAATGTCATTGTTTCTCATTCAAAACATGTAATTCCAATTTAAGTAGAATAAAAAATAATTAAATTTTCCTCAGCTAACGCTTGAGTATTTATTAACCTGGCCAAGAACTGAGATCAATGCTTCCTCGTGGTTACGCTGGGCCGTAGCGCAGCGTCGGGGTCGTGAGATGCCTGTGAATGGGGACGGGGCTCAGGCTCACCTCCACACGGCCTGTAGTAAAATACTGTCTGTACACAGACAGTCACTCTGAATAATAGGCCAGTGCGCTGTAAATGTCAGCTCTTTAAATCACGGACCAAGCGCAGCAGCCCCAGCTACGAATGCTTCATCACTGCTTAAACTACAGCCTCCCATTTATTATGTGTATGTTTATAAATCACTAAGGAGACCTAGCATTCCTCTCACACATTAAGAAAAAGAGGGGGCAAGAAAGAAAGGGGATAAGGGGGGATATTTGTGGTGTGAAATGAAGACGATGGGGTTCTGGGGCTGCGGGAGAGGAAGATAACGAGAAGTGAATATTGGATGGGGTCTGAGCACCACCTGGTAAAGGCTGATTAAGCTCCATAATCAACAGTGCACGGTCAGAGATGCTCCACTGTCTTCCTATAGATACTCTATAGGCAGGATTAGAAGGGTTATTCTATTACAGATTACAATCCCAATATATGGTCATCTTATTTGTTAAAATTTTATATTAATACTAAAACACATTTTTTAAACATGTTTTAACACAATTAATTATTTGTTTTTATTCATTAATTTATTTTTTTCCAAAAAAGAAAGAAAAACACACACACACACACATATATATATAACTATTATAACTTTTTACTTTTGGTTGAACGGCCCCTTTAAGAATGTAACCTTTAATATTAATGTAATGTCAAAATCTTTACACTACAATAATGTCACACAATATTTACCATTTAACATCATATTTTCTCAGGTAAAGCTTAAGCTGTTTAAATAATTGGTCCTTCTTTATAATAAAGGTCTCTAATAACGATATAGTTACACATTAGCAATCATGTAATAACAGTGTAATTACTGGTTACGGATACATTACGGTTGTAGAGGATATCATATGAAGGAGGTTATCATATCATGGTTAGGCATAGCAGAACATTTTTTCGATTTTTTTGATAAAATCTGAATAATGATTTTTAAATATTCAAAACCAATCACAGCCTTAATTACAGTACGAGACAAGAGCAGTTGGAAATTATTATACACAATTAATTACACACACTATTATTGCATGTGAAAATTTACACACAGTATGGTTTATATAAAAGAACACCCACCCTATTACACACAAGTCAAAACTGATATTGACACATATGCAATTACATAACCTTAAACTGTAATCAATCTGAAACAATGTGTACTTGATCAGTAGTTACACTCTTATTACATATATTGTTAAAGTGTAGATACTAGTTATTAGAGATACTTATTTTAAAGTGGAACTAAATAATTTTAAAAGTCAAAATCACCATGAATAGTTAAACAAGTCTGCAAGAACTGGGTTTCATGCTGATGGAAACATAAAAAATATGATTAGTCGAAAGAATAAAAAATCCTTCATTTTCTACATTTTAAAGGCCACCTTTAAAAGACTTCAAGCCAAAAAAAGGATTGGAAAAAATGTCAAGTCTACATAAAACAAAGTTGTGTACTCATGAAACAAATCTTCTTACTACTGAATTATAATACATATTAGGCACTGCTGGAAGCCGTGCCTGCTGGAATATCCATAAGAGGCACTTTACAGAGAAAGAAACAAATAAAAAATTTTGTACATTCATGTAAAGGATGATAAAAAAAGTGAGTTAAATTCTATTATATTACTTGAATGGATATATTGGTCTATTTAATCATGCAATTTTCAAACATTCAACTAAATCAGCTTTGACCAGCATTAATTCTTTGTTTTTTTTTTTTTCTATGAAAACAGCGTAAAGGGCTGCTGTCAACTTATATAAGGATATATTAGATTTAGCTTATTGTGATCACTATTGTCATTCATCCAATATTATTGCTGGTGATGATAAGAGTGGGCACTCCACTTTGATTGCTGGTCCATTACTGTTTAGTAACATATTGGTCACGCACCTGGAGGAGATCAATGTACATACGTTGTGGACCCACCTCTTGCAGTTGTGGCGTGAAGCATTCTACCTTTTGCTTTTTTAAACCTTCTTTACAGAAATGATATCATTCTAAATTTGTAAGTATGCACAGAAGTGTGGGTAACTAAGTGTGTTTCACACCTGTAGTTCTAGGTTTCTCTGGTCTGAATCAATTAGAGGTTTGTTAACTTTGAGAGTTTTCAATTGTGGGTTTGGTTTGTTTTTTACACAAGAAAAAAAATGCAATGCTAGAAAATCAACAATGACACAACAAACCATGTGGGCATGTTGTTTCAGCAAATACAAAAAAAGTAAATACAAAAAGAAGGTCCTGTGTCCTGGACTAGTGCATAGTTCATCGCAGTTTAGCAAGGAGCAGCAGAAAAGATGGCATTAGTTCCAAGCTGTTAAAATAATCTGGGAAATAAATCAGGTTAAACTGCACCTGAACAGCCATTCAACACCTGAACAGCTTAAACATGAGGCATGAATTTGATTCTTATATGCTGAACATAATCCTTGACTATAAGCCAATTGGCCAAACCAAAGGAGAGGGGTGGGTTATTGATGGGGGATGCTGTAGAACAATGTTTTGGCATGTTTGCGTCAGGTCATAATCATCACTGTCCAGTTGCCTTCCAGCTGCTGTCACTGCTTTACCGCTTCCCCAGCGTAACAGTAACAGTAGCGCTTTTACAGGCTGCAAGTGGTGGTGTCAGTGCATGGCTGGGTTCCACTGTGATAAACGGCCGGCTCCTCACAAAGATTTGTCCACAGGCAAAATAACTCTGCCTTTTGCAGATCAGTCAAAATAATCCGATCAATTCTTTCATCCGGGCCCTGCTAACTCGGCCGTCAGTGAGATTTACAGCAAACAGCAGCTGAACTTACTGTAATTCAATATACAGTACATGCGTTTTATGTAGCAGCGTGGTTTTACTCGCTTCACTCCTCTCGTAAAAGATGTCACATTCCTCTTTTATTTAACTGTTGCTTCTTTTACATTTTGGCTGCAGGGGAAGCCGTGGACGAGGCTCATGCCTGTCTCTGTCCCTCTCCCCATGTTCCCTCTGTCTGCACTTTCTTCTTCTTCTTCTTCTCCTCCTCACCAGAGTGTTCCTCAGGCCTCGAGGTCTGGAGATGGTATGTTGTAAGACGGGCAGGTGCTGCCGTTATATACAGCCTCACTGTTAAGCTGTCTGAAGCTTTTAAAAATAAAAAAACAGGTCTTACAAATTTGGCTGTGTGCTCGTTTTTAAAACTTTATGAGGACCAAATATCTTGATGACAGGAAGACAAGACAATTTTACTGAAGTGAGGACATTTTGATGGTCCTCGCAAGAAATCTTTTCATTTTAACTCCCTCTAAAAGATTAAGTACTCTTGAGAGGACTTCTTTAAAACAGTGTTTTTGTTGAAGTGTATCACAAAACCTGTTTTTTTTTACTGCACTCTTTTATTGATAGGCCTAATTCTTTACAGAAATAAAAATACTTTTAAAAAAAAATGGGCGCTATCGTACACCCTGCACAAGACACGTCTCAATGCTTTTTGCTCATTTCTATCTAACACTCTGTCAACAGTCTATTTTTACGCCTAGCACCTGTGCCGTTAAATTTGTGGCAGATTTTAGGAATATATTTACACCAATGGCTGTGGTGGTCTGGTAGTGAGGTGTGTTCATATATATTTCTGTCATGTTTCTATCTTGGTGGCAGAAAATACAGGTGCTCCACTGACTGATTTAAACCCTGACAGCAGTCAACACTCAGCTGCCTGTTCCTATTTCATCATGCAGGATCCAACTTTTACCTTCACAATAAATAGAAAAGAACATAATAACAAAATCTTATCTCTCAAAAAGAAAATTCACTGAGAAGATAAAAATGAAAATACAATTTTCCCTTTTCCTTTGTATGGCAGTTTATGGTCAGCTGCCTTTTTAAGAGTATATATTTTAAATAATTAAACTTTTGGATTTTTTTGGGCGTTCAAAATTGTATTATTTCTCTCCATAACTCCATATTGATGTAAAAGTAGCACTATAAATGTGTAAAAATACCTTGGGACAACTTAAAAATTGCTAGTGCTTCTCTGACAGTTTACACAAAATAATACTAGCTAATAACGGTTTAATAGATATGTTTGACAGATATTTACATGTAGAGACATACATTGGGGTTTTGACAAAAATTAACTTTCCAACATGTGCATTATTTCCACATGAAGTGAAATTAAGGCCAAAATTAATTTCTAAGAAAAAAAAAACTAGGTTATAGGATTTCTTGTCCTCCATGTCATCTTAATATAACCACTCCTTTAATAAAGTAATCTTTGCTGTCAGTGCCCCTGCATGGCTAAGATAGGACTGTACAGCTGGCTGTTGACTGTTTTAATCAGTCAGTGGCGCACCTGTATTTCCCACAGCTAAGATAGAAACATACCAGATATTTACCTAAACACACCTCGATTTTAGACCACCACGCCCATCAATGAAAATATATTCCTAAATTCAGACGCTATTTGAATGGTGGAGGAGCAAGGCATGAAAATAGACTTTTGACGAGGTGTAAGATAGCAACGAGCATCATGATGCACCTTGCTCAGGGATTATGATGGAGCCCAAAGCGAAGGATAGAGTTTTGTAATGAACTTTCCACATTTCTTAAAAGGTCTGTGACACATACTTACTGTACACACACTGTTGTGCAGCTTGTTATGAGAGGGTGGATGGATGCAGGACAAGAAATAAAAAGTGATTAAGCTATGAAACTATTAATTCTGTGTAGTCTGAAGTCTTATAAATATGAAGAATAGTCAAAATAATTATTTTTTAAAAATAAAAATACAGCACATTAGTCTGATAATGAGCCTTTAATGTTTAAACCTCTTTAATTTGATTCTGTACTGAAATTGTTCCACCCGTATTTATTTTCATTGTGATCGAGGTGTGATGCAGTAAAACAGGTGCCGGATCCAGACTTGGTAGCAGACTGGTTCTATATGAACACAGATTAAGCTCAGATAAAGCTCAGGGTGTAGACACAGCATTAGCAGGCTGCAGTAACACAGATGTGTGTGTGTGTCTGTGCTTGGCCTCTTGAGGGTCCAGACGCAGGTCACTGATGGTCCACTCTGGGTCAGACGGAGAATCCTCACATATGAATGCTCTCTTTCTTCATCTCTACACTCAGCTTGAGGACTGGAGCCACAGAGTACTCAAGATCTGTGTAAATGACAAACATCCCACTTCTCTCTCTCTCCCTCTCTCTGTTCATCTCCCTACTCTCTCTCTTCTTTCTCCTTCCTCTCTTTCTTCTCTGTCTTCTCTCTTTTCTCTCTCTGTTTCTCTCTCCTCTCTCTCTCTCTTTATTCCCCCTCTTTTTTTCTCTTTTCCTCTCACCTCTCTCTTCTCTCTGTTTTTTTCTCTTTCCTCTCTCTCTTGCTCCTGCCTCTCTCTCTTCTTTTCCTTTCTTTCTCCCTCCTTTGGGTCTTCTTTCTCGTTCTCCCTCTTTCTTTCTCTCTCCTCTCTTTCTTCTTCTCTTCCTTTCTTTATTCCTCCCTTCTCTCTCTCTCTCTGTTTATCTCTTTCTCCCTCCTCTCCCTCCCTCCCTTCTCATCTCCCTCCTCTCTCTGTCTTCTCTCTCCCTCCCTCCGTTCTCTCTTCTCTTTCTCCATCCTTTCTCTCTCTCTTCTTTCTCCCTCTTTGTCACTTATCTCTCTTTCTCACTTCTGTTTCTCTCTCTTCTCACCCTCCCTTTCTCTCTCACTCATTTCTTTCTCTTTCTCCCTCCTCTCTCTTTCTCCCTCCTCTCCCTCTGTTTCTCTCTCTCTTTCCTCGCTCTCTCTTTCTCGAACCCCTCTTCCTGCGCTCTCTCTCGTCACCCTCCCTTTCTCTCTCTCTCGTCACCCTCCCTTTCTCTCTCTCTTTCTCCCTCCTCTCTCTCTCTTCTCCCTCCTCTCTCTCTTCTCTTTCTCCATCCTTTCTCTCTCTTGTCTTTCTCCCTCCTTTCTCTCTCTTTTTCACTTATCTCTCTTTCTCACTTTTGTTTCTCTCTCTCTTCTCACCCTCCCTCTCTCTCTTTCTCCCTCCTCTCTCTCTCTCTTTCTCCCTCTTCTCTCTCTCTTCTCTTTCTCCCTCTTCTATCTCTCTTCTCTATCTCCTTGCTCTCTCTCTTATCTCATAATTTCAATAATACACAGAAAATGGTTATTTATTTATTAATGAATGTCTTTATGAAGATGTGATTTTTGTAAATGATGATGTGTTGTTAAAAGTAAAAAAAGTCTCTCTCTCTTGCGATTAGTAAAGAGGCTGAGCGACAGCATTCCTGAGTCCAGCTGGATGAGAGTATGTGTATCATTTGCACAATTACACCAAGCCGAGGTCTTCATTTCTCCACTATGCAAAAACCCTGTTGGACTCCGCCTCAGACCGTACCCTCGCTGACCTCTGCACAGGGAACAAAGCCGTCCCTCCAGAGGCGGGAGTGATGGAGTGTTGTGCCAGAGACTGTGGTGAGCGATGTCATGTTTGTGAATTGCCTCCTCTCGCTTGCACGGCGAAGTGAAAACCGCTGACTAGGACAAAAGTGCAGACGGGAGCAGAGAATATATTTAGTGCCGTGCATAAGTTTGAGCACCTCTGTGCAAAATGTCTGTTACTGTGAATAAAAGCATGCAAAATATGACCTGATTTTCTAAAGGCTTGAAGTTTAAAAATGCGGCATTTATTCAAAGCAATTTCAGTTATTTATTTACATTTTTTACAGTTCGAAAAATAAACATAAAATTAAAAATGGGGACAAAGCAAAGGTGGACACACCTATCATCATCCAAAGTAACACCAACATCAGCAAAAAAATAAAAAAATGTACAAGATCGTACACTTTGTGCTTGCTAAGAGTCTTTCAACTCTAGTTTAGGGTGTCTTTATTCTTGGGGTGTCATGAATACATTGCACCTTTGAGATCTGTCCACAGATTTTTCTTTCACAACAAGCACCATTTTTTCAGATGTATTTTTTTATGTAACAGTGCTCGTTATTGAGGGAAGAGCATGACTATGAGTGTGCAAATAGACCAACTAATAACGTCTGCATAAAGTCTATGTAAAGCAAGCAATTTCATTTTCCATTTATATAGCATAACTTATACAATACAATACAGAACCCCAAGTGAGTAACAGAGGCAAATAAAACTTTTGGAAGAGGTGGAGAAGGAAGACATACTGGGAGGAACCAAGACTCACATATACCTTATTCCATCACATGAACTATCTATTAGTAATAATGTAAGTCTAATATATAAGTGGTGGCCCATCGTCCTCTTGACAGACAAATTATAAATGAGCGTTAAAAAGTCATTATACATCCACATAGGTCTAAAGTATTCAAGTGAAATGATAAAAAAATATATATAAAAAAAATAGAAAGCTTTGAGTATAGTTCATATAAACTTTGATGTAATCTGTAGTGTAGAGTGAGCAACCAGTCTGAGGCAGGTGGCAGATAATCTGTGGTGGGTAAGGGGAAGGGCTGGCTTCCAAAATTTCCTTCAGTTTCTCTGATTTTGCTATTTATAGGTATATGTTTGAGTAAAATGAACATTGTTGTTTTATTCTATAAACTATGGACAACATTTCTTCAAAATTCCAAATAAAAATATTGTCATTTAGAGCATGTATTTGCAGAAAATGAGAAATGGCTAAAATAATAAAAAAGATGCAAAGCTTTCAGACTTCAATTAATGCAAAGAAAACAAGTTCATATTCATAAAGAGTTCAGAAATCAATATTTGGTGGAATAACCCTATTTTTTAATCACAATTTTCATGCTTCTTAGCATAGTGTTCTCCTCCACCAGTCTTACACACTGCTTTTGGATAACTATATACCACTCCTGGTGCAAAATTCAAGCAGTTCAGTTTGGTTTGATGGCTTGTGATCATCCAGCTACCTCTTGATTATATTCCAGAGGTTTTTAATTTGGTAAAATCAATGAAACTCATAACCTCTGTTTTTTGTTGAATCTGTGTTGTTTTAGCTTGACACCAGAACCTGACTCCGTTGTTTGTTGTAAAGGACTTAATGTTAATAGTTATTCATAAACAGAATCAACTGCTACATGATGTGCATGCATAAAAAAGGGGGAGTCAGATTCTGTAAGGAAATCAAAATTTCCCAAACACCAATGCCGACTGAGGATGACAGTATGAATCATTTGTATACAGGCAGAAAGACACTTGTCCCGCCCAAAGCCTATGAACCAGATATGTATGCAATCTAGAACTAATTCATTTAAGTGACTCAAATTCAGTTTGAAATCTTTCTATACGAAAAAAAATCTGTCACATTAGGGAAAAAAAATCAAACACAGGTCACTTCAGCCTAGGGATCAACAGTGTTTTGATCTGGCTTGCTTGCAATCCAACAATTTACAGTCAAAGACAGGTTCTATTCAGTGCTGGGGTCTGTTAACTGATGTAACCTTAATGTATGTGTTTAACTGTCTGGTAATGTTGTGTTACAATCAGTAATAAATGAGAGCGTGTGTGTGAAATGGCAAGAGGAGTTCAATTTCCAAACACTGGATTTTCTGCCCCACCCACTCCTCCCCAGAAACCAGGCTCACGTGGGTTGCCAGATTGACAGACAATGGCAGATTACAATGACTCTGTATCTGATCAGTGAATAAATGCTAGTACAATTCAATGTCCAAAAGGCACATCTCTACTACAACTAGTCGTGGTGATAAAATGCCCAGCTATGGTTAGCAACCTTACTGAAGCTCAGTGATTACCTGTTCAGCAGAAAAATAACAAGGGGACCGGGGGGATGGCTTTGGGCAAATTTGGAGGCTCAGTCCCATGTAGAATACTGTGACGTTCCACAGAGTTCAAATAAGAAAATACTGTCTTAAGCTCTGCTGACAAGAGCTGCAAAATGCTTAAACTCAGCATGTTTACTTAATATCTAATGATACATCCTGATCCCGTTATGAGTTACTACAGAAAATATAATCCTGAATGGTCCTTTAAGTGAAAACTTGATGATTCTATTATCTAAGGATTATTCTGAAGAAGAACGAAGCATCATAACAAACGTTTGTGCTAACTGAACAGGGCTGAACTCTAATGTTTCTTAATAATCTTTCCTGTTATTTATTTATTTTTTTTTTGCTCTTCAGTGGGTGTTAATTCCATACTCACACACACACACACACTCAGCTCAGCTCCGTCTCTTCTCGGTCTCACAGCCACAACAACACAGAGCTTAATTGAGACATATCTGTATCGACTGATGCAATCTAGAAGTCGTTCATTGAGTATGAAAAATTGAGTTTAGAGAGTTGGGGGAAGGGGGGGTGGTGGAATCAATCATATGGATCAACATGTGCAGATTCTGTCTGTGCCCGGGTCCCCTCCCACCGCCGATATTCGATATCTGCATGAATAATAGAGCACTGGAAGCGGGGGCAATTACCACCAATGCTGCTTTAATAAAGCAGGACGGATGGTAACTGCATCTACAGGGCCGGACAGCCACCGGCCAATCAGTGAGCTCCCTGGGGTCACCATGGCCGCTGTGGGCAGTGTCCTCTGCTCTTGTCCTTTGTTGCGAGGTCCTGTTTGGAGATGCACTTCAATTGCTGAAATTCCCAAAGAAAAAAAAAACTTCATCATTCTTTTCTTAAAGCTTCAGCACAGGGCTGCGCACATGTACCCAGCATGCTTCCATAAATGTTTGAGTTGTCTGTTTGGACTTGTCCTTGACTCCGAGCCGTGCACATTTTCTCGGCCGTCATGGCTAAACTGTAAAGAAAATATCTGGAGTATTTTGCCTTTGCTGTGAATCAGTCGTCAGCTACGGCTGATCAATGGGAAAGAAAACAAATCTTGTCCAGAGGAATTTAGCCTTTAGCCTGTAGCGCGTCGCTTCGCTAATCGCGTATGACGTAGCGGCGTGAGGAAAGAAGTGTTAAGCGACTGCGTTCTGACAGGCAGCGGGCACGGGCTGGAACCGGGCCCGCTCGGCCTTGCCCGTTTGAACCCTCCACATCCTGTGTGTAACTGCACCCAATTTATTTGTGTATATACGCTCAGAGATAAGTCTGACATGCTTAGCTGATGACTCACCCCCCCACACACAGCAATCTGGCAGCCATGTTTTCCCTCTTGGTGCCACTGCACACAAAGTGCTCTCTCTGTCACTGTCACGGACAAGCACAGACAGCTTATTGTCCGTCACGGCTTGGGAAAGGCCTGCTTGGGGACATTTATAGTCTACAAGTATAATTCCCACTTCCCATTTCCTCTGCATGCAGACTTTGGGAAAATATTGAGGAGGGCATCACTCTGTACTGTGAAACGAACAGTAGCACAAACGTACTGAAACAAGTACAAGAACAAGAGGTCACTCTAAGGGTGTTTTCAAGGTTTGTGTCGTTGGCTACATTCACATTAAAGCCACAATTCTCAAATCAGATTTTTTGCTCAGATCGGATTTGGCTATCCTGACGGTTCACATTTACAAATGTAAGTGACCAGTATCTGTGTGTAATATGAACAAATATGTCCCTGAAACGCCTCACATGCACACACTGATGCATGTATAAACGTTGCCTTCTTTACCAACAACAATGGAACAATGTCCATTGAAACGGATACACATCTGATTTAGGACTAAATATGAAAGAATTCATTTCATTTCAGCCTGGTAATGTGAACGTAGCCTTTGTCTAGGCAAATTTACTACATCCTGTCATCATCATCAGCTACATCAGCTGCATGGGCTACATCCAGTTATTTCAGTATTACTCTAATCTGACATTTTCAGATTTTTTTTTTTTTGTAACAAGTAATCTAACACACACACACTCAACGAGCCTCCCTCTCTCCTCACCTCACACACACACACATACACACACACACATAAACACAGACCCCGCGCTCTCTCACCGGACCCCCCTACACTCTCCCCCAAGCAAAAACTTGTCTTGTACCCTAAACACAACAGTGTATGTTTTAACAGTCAGTAAACACAGAACATTACTGCAGATTCACTACAGTATATTTGTACTTTCTTCTTACGTCTTGGGGAGTGACGTCTGGCCTATGCAAAACATGTAACATGAACACAAACACTGGAGGGAGAAGAGAGATGTGCATTTTCTAGCTGGAAATACAGACACTATTCTGAATTTGTATCAGCTAAAGGTGCTCAATATCAAGGTTGGTTGTTCACTCTGTGCTAGCGATAAAGCGGCAACAAAGTGCTACCTAGCTTTAAGAATTAGCTTTTGGCACACTTACATAACAAGTCACAAAGGTGAAGCGGAGATTCCAGTAAAGTGAGTTTTGGCAAAACTGTAATGTTGAGGTGGCAGAAACTTAAAAGTAACTTAGTTACGTAGTTACTTTATGGATTACTTGATTTTAAAAGTAACTAAGTTACTTTTAAAATCAAGTAATCCATGAAGTAACTACATTACTTTTAAAAGGGTAATCAGTAATCAGATTACTTTAACTATGCCATTACTGGCTACATCTCTCTATAAGTCATATTAATTGGTTTGTATAATGTTATTCTACATTGAGTTATTTTGCCAGGTGTTGTGAGGAATTCTAACTGTTTGTCAGGGTGCAATTACCCTTTGTGTACACGCAACCCCCCGCAAAAAATGAGTGTAAAAGATTCTCCTCAGATGGGCGCAGTGTGGTCCAGCGGTCTAAAGCGCTGCCACTATGAGCGGGAGGTTGCAGGTTCAAACCCCCGCTCATGCAGCTTTGCCATCAAGCAGCCGGCGCTCAGAAGGAGCAATATTGGCCCTGCTCCCTCCGTGTGGGTAGATGGCGCTCTCTCCCCACATCACTAAAGGGTGATGTCCGCAGCACAGAACATCTGTGAGCTGATGTATCAGAACTGAGTCGCTGCGCTTTCCTCCGAGTGAGCTGGTTGCTTGGCAATGCTGCATCAGCAGCAGCTCGAAAAGAAGCGGTGACTGACTTCACATGTATCAGAGGAGGTGTCAGCAGGTCTTCACCCTCCTGGTGTGTTGAGGCATTACTAGTGATAGTGGGAGTCCTAATGAGTGGGTTGGGTAATTGGCTGTGCTAAATTGGGGAGAAAATGGAAAAAATAAGAAATTACATTTATTAAAAAAAAAAAAGATTATCCTCAGATTACTTTTATTTATCTTTATAAATAAGGGTTAATTTACTGTTACAGTAATTAAATGAATTCTCAGTCTAAGGGTTTGTGTCCATACTGCTGTGTGATGTTCCTGCACTCCAAGGGGAGATGGATTTCGGCATAACACTAATAATTTTTTCCTTTGGTTTGTTCAAAGACTGGCTCAACTTATGGTAATTGGTCCAAAGTCTAAATCAAGGTAAACCAATCATCAGTAGGACTGTCCTATAAATTATCCTTTTCAGTAAACTCTATTTTCACAAACTTTTATGGTGCTTTTACTTTTTCCTTGGAAAGAGAATTGTGGGACACAGAGGACTGCAAATGATACATCAGTTGCGTCCTTGAAATTGTACAAAATGTCAGCTGCCTTTCTCAGCTGTATACAAATGATCCTTAAGTTTGGAACAGCCTTCTTTCTTGTAGCTGCCAAGAAATGAAGCTCAACTCAGCTCACCTCAACAACCACTCCTGATTTCCAAGAACAAGAACATAATGTCACTGCTACAGCTCACTATTACTGAACTGTAACTTGTAACTGTTTTAAAGACTAAGAAGGCTTTTAGGGAAAACATATTTTCCCCTGGTCGGTAGTCATATAGTCATATAGTAAACTGCAGCGGAGGTGGACTGCATTTCTTAGCTGTTCCGAAGAGAAAATCCTTTTAAATACAACTAGGAAATACAGCTAGCTCTCGTAACCCACGGTTCTCAGCACATGTACAATGCAATTTTCCTGAAGAAATTAAACAATTTAACGATTTTTTTGGAAAGTCTTATGTTACAATTGCACAAGGCAGGACCTTTCTGGAAACATTTCTATGAAGTATTTTTTAGGATACGTTTCTCCCTACACTGTAGCCAACACATATCCAGCAGATTCTTCACTGACTCAATACAGAAGTCAAAATCTGCTTTTTTAGACTGTTCCGTACACGTGACCTGAAGTGACTGAGAAGGAGCCTTCACAGGACAGTTCTACCCAGGACTCACCGCCCAGCCTCGACGGCAGCCTTTGGCTCTGGAACGCAGCTACAGTCTCCTCCCGTCGTCAGGTTGTGTTTCTTTGTGCATTGTGTCTGTAGATGTTTTAAGCATGGCATGGGACTTGCCTCTTACCTCTCCTCCCAGATCTGCGCCAATTGTTCGTGCTTGGCGGGACAGCACGGCTACAGCTGTAATACAGCCCAGAGCAATCGCAGGGCCTTTGTGCCGTGGGTTTGTAGCGCATAGTGTAAGGAAGCTATTATTACAATCAAGGTGCTCTCGTCTTCCTCACTCGGAACAGGCCAAATTACATATTACTGCATGGCCGTGGAGCCATACAAAAAGGGCATTATAAGAGAATGTTATAAGATATGAAAATGTGTTTGGCTTGTTTGTTTGTTTTTTTCTTCTCCGCCTTTCCTCTAAATGTTACACCGTAAACTTAAGAGGCTGTTTTTCGGTGTCTGTAAAATCAGCTTATCAGATGGGACTGAGGCAGGAAGCACCAGTGCACTGTTTCCCTCTCTCTCTCTCTCTCTCACACACACACACACACACAAACACACACACACACTCAGGGAGACAGATGGTGGGGTTGATGTCCTCCTCTGATCTGCTCAGGTAGCTGGGGGTGTAAATGAGACTGCTTGCTTCTCCTTCACGTGGTTGGGTGTTGCCAGAGCAGAGCAGTCCCTCTGCAGACACACACACAGTAACACAGTAACACAGTAGTGGATAGACAGACCACCTTCACAAACACACACACACACACACGCATGCACTCTTTGACATGGCGTACGTGTCCATGTAAGACTGAAGATCATTAACTTCAGCTCTTCCTCCTTGCTAATTACCACAGTCATGCTAACCTTGCCTATCGTTTTAATTAGCCTTTAAAGAGCCTCAATTGTTATTAAGGATTCCAATTAAAACTGCAAGCACACAGGGAGGGAGGTGTTGCTTCACGCTCTTTAATGCTGCAGTGAGTTCCATTGTGGATTCAATCATCCCACCATATTACTGTACTGTACATTAAGACGCGTACAGTGCAACCAACAGACAGATCATTCAAAAGATGTTGATGATTTTACCATGTTACTGATGCAAATAAGAATATTTAGAAATCCGAAATATAATCAAAACAATAAGAAAAAATATGGTAGGATTTTTCACTCATATAGCTCACTAAAACAAATGGAGAAATTCAGCTGAATCTGCTGATTCTAAACTTTCAACAGCTATAATTTGTGTATGAAAGTAGAAGATGAGATTATTTTGAGATGATTTAGTGTCTTTTTACTTTGATCTCAGAATATTTATTCCTAGATGCATCCTCCAAGGACAGTAAAGCTTATATTCACAGCTTCCGAAATTTTTAATCAGTTGTAAAGTTGTGAAGAGGTAGAGTTACTGGTATACAGTGAAAAGCTCTATTTGAGTAATGTTCTAATCCATGTTATGACAGGAACTACTCAACTCAGCAGAGATAAAAAAAAGTACTTTAAGAAATGAAGGTTAGTCAATCCAAAGAATTTCAAGAACTTTAAAAGTAAGAAAGTTTAAAAGTGCAGTCACAAGGTCTATCAAAAATGTAATGATGAAACTGGCTCTCAACAGGACCACCCCAGGAAAGGAAGACCAAAGGTTATCTCACAGGATTGGATTAGCACAGGATAAGTTCATCAGAGTTACTAGCTTCAGAAACCACAAGTTTGTTTAACACTTTTAAATGTACTACATGATTCCTTATGTGTTCCCTAATAGTCTGAATAACTCTAATCTGAATCAGGAATAAAGTTTCCCAAAGGCAACAAATAAAAAAAACACTGTTTTAGTAAGAATACAACAAAAATATAGTAAGAATTTAAAGAAACAAATACACTTTTTTTTTTTTTTTTACATATTTCTGAACATGTACATATTTTTATTTGTGACCCACTTGTACATCTCATGGTAAGGGGTGTAGATATGCGTTCTAACATCATATTAAAAATAAATAAACAAATAATTACATTTGAGAAAAAGGGCAACACTATACCAGAGGGTACAGTTATTATAATAAAGAGGGTTAAGTTATAATAATAGTTGATAATGAAGACTAAATGTTGCAATGTTGTAAGCAGGGATGGTAGGCATGTTCATGCACTTATGGTAGACTGAAGTGTTGATTTTCTGTACTAGAGTAAACATGTATTAGTAAATACTAATCCCCTCCAGAAAACACACTTCTGCACATTTACATGTACAATTACTGTAATTAATTACTTATGATGGCTTGTACTAAAGGAATGGCACATACAATGTTCTGTGTTGTTTATTTCCCAATACGTTCATAAATAAGTACTAATGTTGCTTAAATTAGAACTAAACAAAATGTCATATTTAAGTTTGTTTAGTGTAGAAGATTGTTCACTTCTGTTTTACTTAGAAAATTAATTAAACACATAACCGGATAACCATAAGTGCTTAAAAAGAGACACTGTTAAACTGTCATTACACATGGTAAACTGTATTCTATGATAGTTATAAGCTTTAAATTAAACGTTGAAAAAGCCTTTCACAATCTTTTGGATTTTTAAACAATAAAAAATGACATTAGCTTAAAACAAGATAGCTTCAAATTGCCATTGGAATAGAGCTAACATGCTAACAGGAATTCTTTTTCTCTTTTTGACCAAGGCTGCATCCCAATTGTGTACTATGATGAAGCATGACGCATTCTCCAGCATTTTTTATTAATTTATTTTTCTTTATATATCCTAGTTTTTAACCTTGAACTTCTATTACTCTATTATTGTAAGTCGCTTTGGTTAAAAGCGTCTGCCAAATGTAATGCAATGTAATTTAATAGTGAGAATAATGTATTATAGTTTGTATAGAACAAGTCAAGATTTAGAACTCATCTTCTCATTTAATGTTTTGCTTTTTTGCTACATTGTAAATGAATACTGAAGTCATCCAGACATAATGAATCATGTAGTAAATTTAAAAGTGTTAAACAAACCAAAATACTCAGTGAAGCTTTTAGATGCTCTTATCTGGGGTGCTGTTAACTTGTGATAAATCTGATATCATAACGTTTTTGATGGTCTCTGTGACTGCACTTGAGGATATCTTGAAAGGTCTTTAATTTTTTTTGGATTACCTGATTTCTTGAAGTATTTTTTCTTGAATTAGTTGAGTAGTTCTTGCCATAATATGTATTAGAATATTACTCGAATAGGGCTATTCACTGTATACCTGTACCTCTTCACAACTTTACAACTGATGCTCTTAAACACATTACGATGCAAGAACTCTTGACAAGCACAGCTGTTAACTTAAAGCCTTATATATATATAATAATAAAACACTATATTTAGGTGTGTCCAAAGTTTTGACTGGTAGTGTTTATAGTGAATATTGAAGTATTCTCAACTTTTATACTAAAAACATATGCAATTACTATATGTACTGTGAAATTCACATGAGCAAAATAAGTCCTAATAAAGCCCTGTACAGCCCTATACGCACAAACCTATATGATATTAATATCAAACATTTATTCACTGCAGAAAACATTATTGCTTTAATTTTTTATATAAAATCTCTAATGTAAAAGTCTATATTGTTGTAATTATAATGGTATACTGTCCTTTAAGCAGTTTATTTGCTTTAATGTTATAGTTTATGTTTTGTTATATTACTTATTTTATGTTATTGTAAGTGTCAGGCAAAAAAAACAGTACAACAAAAATATACAAATAAATCATTTTTTTTAAATATGTAAGCTATATGTAAGTATGTTTTCCTTAATAATGATAATTTGATAATGATAATAGTTTGTTTCTGGAAAATAAATTGTAATTAGTTTCTTTTGTTTTGTTTTTTTTCCTGCAAGTTTTACTCTCCTCCTGTTGGTGGTTAAACTTCAAAAAGTCACAAAACAACAAATTACTTTATGAATAAAAATAGCGGCTTTATTAAGAGAATAGCTTTGTCACATTTATAAACTTTACATTGTTTTGGTAAGATAATATTATTTTACACATATTTTATATTATTTTCTACTTTTATGTATGTTTTTTACTTATTATACTTCAAAACTTTTATTTTGCTGCAATGGTTTATTCTGCACATTAACAAAAGAAGTCATATCACTGAGAATATTGTCACTAAATATCACAAAAACACCCTGAAATATTGTGATATTATTTTGGAGCTATATAACCTAGCTCTACTGCACCTACCTTATTGTCATTTTAATTTGGTAAAACTTATTTTTGTGAACACTTACACTTTTGCTGTTTAAATAATTTTAAATTACATTTAAATTAACACAAAAAGCATTTTAATAAGATTCTTATTACTGTGTCTGTTGTTTACAAAATTAACAAAAGTTCTTCTTTTGTTTGTACTTTAAGTATGATTTTATTTTACTTGTTATACATAATAAAACTTTCTTTTTGTTGCAATATTATATTCTATAAATTTACTTTTTAAAAATAAAATATAATTGAGAATATTGTTATCACAAAAACACCCTGAAATATTGGAATATTATTTTGGGTTCATATTGCTTAGCCCTACTGCAGACTTAGTGAGAATGCATTTGTGTGCACAAGACAAATATTACATTTTATTATGATTTTAAGTTGGTAAAAACTTCTTTTTGAGAACACTTACACTTTTGCTGTTTTAATGATTTGCTGTTTTAAATTACATTTAAATTAACAGACAAATACCTTCAATAAGCGTCTTGTTACTGTTAGTGTTGTTTACAAGATTAATAAAAGTTATTTTGTTTCTACTTTTATATATGATTTTTTACTTGGTATAATTCATAAATGTTCATTTTGCCATATTGCCTAGCCCTACTGCAGACTTAGTGAGAATGCATTTGTGTGCAGAAGATGAAATATTACCTTTTATTATCATTTTAGGTTGATAAAACTTCTTTTTGTGAACACTTACACTTTTGCTGTTTTAGTCTTTTTTTTATTCTATTTAAATTAACAGAAAAAGTTCTTCTAATTTTTCCTGTTAGCATTGTTTGCAAGATTAACAAAGTTTTTCTTTTGTTTCTAAGTTTTATGCATTATTTTTTTTACTTGTTATATGTCATATCACTTTCCTTTAGTTGCAATAGTACATTCTGTAAATGTATTTAAAAAATGTCATATCACTGAGAATATTGTAAAAACACATTTTGGCGCCCTGTCGTCTAGCTTTACTGCAGATTTAGTGGAAAGATAAAAATGTAACAATTTAATTTTTCTTTTTTTACAATAACTAATTAAGTTTAATTCATTTTTATTACAGCGCTTCAGTGTCTCAATTTCTAATCAGCAGTCAGGTCCACCCCGTCTCCGGGCTGCGTCCCCCTCTCTGCATTACTGCGGAGTCGAATCTGTGTACTTAAAGGTCAGTGGAGGCGCAGGGGGAGCTGATTCACGGCAGTGTTAAAGTGCCGCCCTCGTGCACACTGTGCTCAATGAGAGGTGCTGTGTGGAGCCTCGGGGCCCCGTGCCGAGTGGGCAGCCACCAGAGAAGGAGGTCACATACATATTCATCAAATTGGACACGCACATGTAAACTGCTTTTAATAGGCCATGACAGCAGAGGACTGAGAGAAAGAAAGAGAGAGAGAGATTGAAAAGAGAGAGATGAAGAGCTGGTCATATGTGTGTATGTGTGTGTTCCTGTCTCTGAACCTCTGATGGACTCCTCTCTCCATGGGTGACCCGTGGACTTGGCGGCCCATTTAACCACACACCGCTCACACTCAAACACAGCCCAAACACACTGCCTGCCTCACACACTTTACCTCTGCTGCTGGAATCTGCAGATGATTCACTGATTCATTCTTCTGAATCATCTTTATGAATGAGAGAAAAGAGAGAGAGAGAGAGAGGGGGAGAGAGAAGTAAACTTGGCTCATTTTAATCATGAGATTCACCATAGTTTGATATAAATCAGTTTTAACTTATTGAAAGAAGCAAAGAAATGTATGATGTGTAATCATTCGGATTCTAAACCCTTTAAACACTTCAACACTACAAATGAAGCAAATAATTATTAGTTGAGCTAATGCCAAAGTTTCTTCGGACCACAGCACCTTCGTCCAGGTGTTCAATGGCAAACTACAGATGTGGCTGCACATGTGTGTTCTTGAGCAGGGGGACCATGCGGACATTGCAGGATTTGATTCCATTACGGTGTAAAGGGCTATCAATGTTTTTTTTTTTTTGGTGACTGTGGTCCCAGCTGCCTTGAGATCATTAACAAGTTTTCCATTGTGCAGTTTTAGGCTGATCTCTCACCTTCCTCATGATCAATGATACTCCACAAAGTGAGATTTTGCATGAAGCCCCAGATTGATGTCGATTGATAGTCATTTTTTATCTCTTCTATTTTCTTACTATTGCACCCATGATTGTCTCCTTCTCTTCCAGAGTCTTACTTATGGTTTTGTAGCCAATTTCAGCCCCGTCATCCTTAGAAAGCTCTTTGGTCTTGCCAATGTTGTAGATGTCAGAGTCTGACTGATTAATTGAGTCTGTTGACAGGAGTCTTTTATACAGGTGACAATTTAAGACAGATATCTTTAATGCAGGTAACAAGTTGATTAGGAGCATTTAACTAATTGGTAGCCCTTTAAATGGTTTATATAATTCATACAATGCGATTTTCTGGATCTTATTTTTGATATTCTATCTCTCACTGTTAAAATTATAGACATGTGCTACCAAAATAAATAAACCACACAAATGGCCTTCCACTAACCAGGAAATGTGGGATCAACTGATGAATCATGTCTTGCTATCTCTCTTTGTCTTTCTCTCTTTCTCTCTCTCTCTCTCTCTCTCTCTGTCCACTGTGGGTGGTAATGCCTTCTTTGATATATTTTAGTACAGAAAACACTATGGAAAGAGGACTGAAATGGAATGTCCCATCCATCCTATTCATGCTCTGGGAACTCATATTGCCTTGCCATGAACACACTGTCTGGTCTCACTCACAAGATATCATCTCACAACTTATACAGGTGTGGGTGTTTCCAAGTATACCCCTGAGGTAACACTTCATGATAAATTTACATACTGCTATACCATCACTTTTATTATATCTGTCTATATATCTATGTATCTAAGTTTTTGACTGATTAAATTATCTTTTATATATAAAAAATAATAATATGCATTATAATAATGCATGTTACAAGCATCACAAAAAATGGACTGAGTCTTTTCATAGCTTTAAATGAATGTGTTTAATTTATGAAACCATAAATTGGTAAAAACTTATCCAGCATCAGCTTAATGCTAACATACTGTTAGAAACTCCATAGGTGGCTAACAGTATTTTGTGGTTTGTGTCAGGTTTTTTTTTTGTGTCATTTTCTGATTTCAGATTTTTTTGGGGGGGGGGTTTTACAGTGAAATTGTGTGGTAAAGTGCTCTTAAAGGACAGTTTCTGAAATCACCTGTGTATACTGACCTTTTACTTTTTTTTACAGCAAGAACCACACAAGACTAGTGAGCCTAGTGAGTCTGCCCCTCCCCACAACAACACTGGCATTAAAGCAAAAGGAGTATAAACACACTGGTAATCGGATCAGATGAGACAGATAATCAAAGTGTTTTGTTTCTGTTCTTTCTCTGTGGGTTCTTTGAGAGAGCGGTTCATCTTTCGTGTGGGCCCGGCGGTCGGCATTTCAAAGATCGAGGGGGGAAGAGGGATAAAAAAGGAGTCCTTTTGACGTGACGCTCCGAGCAGCCCCGAGCGTAAGCCGCCTGCGTCGACAATAGCGCTGCTCCGTCTGTCTGGCGATCATAAAGCAGTTTGTTGATGGACTACCTGCCCTGTCTGTCTGTCTGGTGCAGGGCTCGTAACCCGACCCGTCCCATTCAGAGGAGGGGAGAGCGCCTTGGGGCGGCGCACTGCGCCCTTAATTATGACAATAGCGGGAGATTGGACTCCGATTGCACATCAGCAGCCTTCCTTCAGATCGCTAATTATGATATCGGTTTTCGGCCTAGCCCGGGCTGGGAAGGGGCTGCCCTCTTTGGAAGCCGTAGAGATCCCAGGCCGGGCCGGGAGTCTGCGAGACATTTATCGTCTCCAGCAGTGAGCCGGAGCGCTGCAAATTCTCCTTTTCCGCGTAACCCGTATTTGCCACTAGCAGTAGGGAGTAGTGCTCAATCACCATAAGAAGCACTCCAGCGCCGTCATATTTTAGCTGCCCTTCACATGGACTGCTCTGCGCTAAGCTGCCTGGAAGTAAGTGAGGCAGTGTGTAATTCTAGTGCTGAATCGCTCTTTGACGATGTAACCGATGTTGTTCTAAGACCCCCCTTCAACCACCGGCACTAGGAAAAAAAATGATTTAATCATTTTTCTCTTTCTCACTTATTTTCCCAGCATGGGAGCCTAGCAGCATTCCAAAACAGTGAGGGAAAGACATTACAGCAGACATTTCCTGAGAGCAGGGGGAGGAAAGCTCTTACAAGGCATTTCTTAATAGGATCTCTGAGCGCTGAGACCTTAAGCAGACTACTCGTCTCCAAACATCTTCAAGGACTAAAATACACCCTCGTTTTCTTAGACGGAGCGAAAACACGGTAATCGAGCCACATCGTGGCTGTGAAGAGGAGCGAGTGTGCTTAATCTTCACAGCAGTTCAGGGGTTGTTGGTTCGGGTAGTTGTTACTTCTAGGTACAATGTATCAGTTGGACACCATCTCTCTGTTTGCCGACACATCATTTAGACCATCATTTAGATCTAGAGCCAGAGGCTACAGTGAAAGAGGTTTATCATCTGACAGTAATTTACTGTACAATTTCTGAAGGTACTTTTCTTCCCCTTTTATCCTCAACTCATCACAGACAACGTGTCTCTGCGATAACAGCCTCAACAGTAGGGAAGACTAGTTCAGAGAAAGTCCTCAAAAGCTCGGCGTCCCCCCCGGACATAGAGAGCAAAGCCTAGAGGTCCACTCTTCCTAAAGCAGACATTGTCCTCCAATCCGGCCGGCATCAATGGCTGACATGCACTTGAGATCTTTGAAGTAGTGTGTACATACGGCACAAGTGGTATTAATGTTACAGCGGATCGTCTTACACCGGCTCCATTACTTATAGTTTGACACAGCAACTCTGCGCAACCGCACTCCCTTTGCCAGACGCTGAGTGGCATGTTGATGGCGGCCCCTACACGGAGCTTATTGTATTCAGATGACGGCCGAAACGGAGCGGTAATTATACGTGCCACGGAGACAGGAGATTAGACACTGATGTTTAAACGAGGGATGAATTGCCGGAGCAAATTAACACCGCTCTAATTGCGTCGCCCTTATAATAACTGGGGCTCTGTCCCTGACCCGCAGAAGTCGTCGTCGTAAAAACCCCACACTGATTCAATCACAGTGGCCTTAATGAGCACTATTTTTGGAGCAGCGTTAAGTCACTGCCTACGGAGAGTTCACCTGCAGCAGTCAGCACAGCGTAGGAGCGGATCTCTCCGATGCGACCGCTGCCGCACGGCTGATTGATGGACAGCCATGTCCACTCTTGAAGGGCAAAACCACAAAACTGTAAATGCGGCTGTATTTCCATCGCCTTTCTCTGACAGTTTTAGAAATGCGGAGCTTATTTCTTTATGATTTAAGATAATGGCTGGTATATTGACTTATTTCTTGACTGCCCAAGTTCATTCGGCCAAGCCCCGGCCAGCTGCAATCCGATTTGCCCGAGCCGAGATATTGATCTGACTGTCGGGTACGTTTCAGAAAAAAAACGACGACTGATACAAATGTGAGGATCCTGCCTGGTAGAATTAATCTCGACAGGAGTCTAAACATGCAAAGCAGCGAGTCAAGTGAAGCTCACATTTTGGCAAAGCAGCTCGCGTAGCACGTCCAGTTTGTTGTGACAAAATCAGCTGTCCGTGACTGTCCTGCCTTTCCGAAGGTCCCTATACAACCTACGCAATAATTCCGCAGAACATCATTTATGTAAATGTAATTAGAGGAGAAACATGATAGCGAGATGCAGGGTGCCAAAGGAAATTTATTACTCTGAGGGGGTCGGCTCTAAACATTCAATTAAAATATTGAGTTTCTGCAGATTTAATCTAAACGTAATAAATTACAAAGGGCAAACGGTCTTTGGGCGAGGGGCTGGTGGATGACTCCTGCGCTGGGAATGCTTGGGTTGCCTGTGAAGGCTTCGTACGAGGAGAGGAGAGTCTCTGTGCGGAGCTTTGGGCCAGTGCCACGCAGACTGGGGCGCGCGCCAGGGGAGTAAGCCAACACTCGGCGAGGTAGACACAGATGTACAACAGTGGGAACCTCTGGACCCAGACGAACATCAAAGGCAGGGCCGAGGCTTAGGTTTCAGCCTCTCCATGCTCTCTGGGCCTGTTGAGCAGGCCCCGCTTTTAGCTGGCAGCCTCAAAAGCCCCACGACTTGTTTTATGGCACCGAGCCTCGCTGCCTAATTGAAGCACTACTTTTTCCTGTTTGAGTTTGTTTTGAGATGATTCTTCATGAGTGTTCAGCCTGTGGCTCACAACAGAGTCTCACTTCATGTTCCGATAAAGTACTGTAGTTTGGCAAAGGCTGATTTAAACTGGAGAATTGAATTACATGACTACGCAATCTGTTAGCTTTTGCTACAGAAAAGGACTTTCCTCTAGTTTCCACTCTGAAAAAAGGTATGGTAGAGAGTAAAATCTATTCAAAATATGTACTTGTTCTCAGTTTGAGATGTTTGTACAATTCAAAGTATAAGATTCTTTTTAAAAGTTTTTTTTTTATTATTAAGGAAACAAGTTTATATCATTGGAAGTTTTTTTTTTGTATTAAATAAAAAAATGTCTAGAAATTCAAATAATGCACATTAATAACATAAACATATTACTATTGATTAGTGTCACTAAAACTATATCTGACAAGAATTGGTTTGTGTCGAACACATTTTTCTGTTTTAAATGTTTATTAAAAATGTTTTTCAACAGTTTTATGCATAATTCTCTTCATGTACTACTCAGCACATTTTACCATATTACTTATCCATTGTGAACATAATATGTGGGATTGCCTTCATGCACTGTCTGTCATGTCTGCCGGTCACCATCATTACCAACCACTCTGCTATCCACTATTGGTGGTGATGCCTTCTATGACATGATCCTCAATACACATGTAACACTGTGGATCGAGTAATGTTAAATGCCCAAACAACTTCTGGAATCAATTCAAGATTTTTACTCAAGTAACAGTGTAAAGTACTGATTTCAAACCTACTTAAAGTATCGAAAAGTAAAAGAAATGTTAGGGGTAAAAAAATCCATTTAGGACAAAAGCTTAGGCTGTCCATTAAACTTTATAAACATACTCATAACACTTTATAATGCATTCATAAAACACTATAAATGTATGTATAAGACATTTGAGTCGAGTGTATTATGCATTATGATACCTAATAATGATTCATCATAAGCTGTGCTTGTAACATGTTATAGGTAAATCAGAGTAAAAAATATCATATTTCTGTCACTATTAGTTTTTGTTTATGTATTTTATGTTTCCATTATGGATATCTCTTACTTTATTTAGAGTGTGCAATGACATATTATAATACATTATAAATTAATATAAGCTATTATAATATGTTATATAAGTATGTAAGTGTTTAAAAGTAGTTACAGCATGTTTTGTTGGGGCTTTGTCGGGTCAGCTTTGTAGGGGTTCTTAGTATTGACATAGAGCATCTTATGAACTCAGCTGATGATGCATTATGATCACAGTTCATAATGCATGATAAACATGACTATAGTGTCATTTACATTTTTAAAAATCTTTATAGCCATGTTCATAATGCTTTATAAATGTATTATAATGTGTTATGAGTGTGTTTTTATAGTATAATAGACATGTTATTATTCATAGAAAGTGTTACTGTGTTTTTATTGTTTTGATTGGGTTTGATATTCTAATATTATGTTCTTCTGGCAGATGTGATGTGTGTTTATTCTTAAACCCGTACTCGATCATAAGTTTCCTTTTCCTTTTACCTTTTTTATGGCTGCTGTTATTAAGGTGGCTAATTGTGATAAGTCCTCACTGGGACTGATACAGGAACAAAGGCGACATGTTTATTTACCATTTATACACATTTTTTAACACGTTCTGGATGGTTAGCGCTGCTAGACTCGCTGCTTACGAATGTGTTTCTAAGGTGATAAACTTTTCACTTTGCATGTGACATGTGGTTGGAGTTGCGCTCGGCTCGCGCCCGTGCTGGTGTGCCGTGATATCTCCATTGCGGGGACCTGAGGAAGTGGAGGGTGCGCAGACCCCCAATCAATTTAGTGTCACAGCCCAGAGAGAGCTGAACCGTGGCACCTTTTTAATTACAATAGCTGTATTTTCCTAGCACAGCGAGCGCAGCGACACTCTGTCAGGTGATGAAACAACTGCAACACGAGGAGAAAAAACAATTTATCAAGTTACTTCCTCATCAAGAGCTCCCATATGTACCTCAGACTATCAGAGGAGCATCGTTTGTTGAGTTATGGCTTAATTACAGAGAAGCAACGGAACGGTGTATTTTGGCAGCTTGTTTTACTACGTTAGATATTTTTACGCGCTTCCAGTTTTGCATTACATATTTTTACATTGATTCATGATCCAAGACTAATTACACACATTTGTTGGCATAACTCTGTGCTTTAATTGCTTGTTTTTGTATCCTGTAATCTGTTCTATTATGATTCTCCTTTCTTCTCTAAATATGTTTCACTCTAAAGAATTGCATTTTAAACATTTTCTGCCAATAAACAGAAATTTTGTTAAAATATATGGTGATGAGTTCATTTTTGTCTTACTTTGCTGTGATAAATGGAACCATGAATTTTGCTGTCTACAAAAAAAAAATAAAAAATAAAAATCCTAAAGGAGAATAGCCTGCCATTTGTTTGTGACCTCAAGCTGAAACGAACTTGGGTTCTGCAGCAGGACAATGATCCAAAACACACCAGCAAGTCCACCTCTGAATGGCTGAAGAAAAACAAAATGAAGACTTTGAAGTGGCCTAATCAAAGTCCTGACTTGAATCCTATTGAGATGCTGTGGCATGACCTTAAAAAGGTGGTTAATGCTGGAAAATCCTCCAATGTGGCTGAATTACACAAATTCCTCCACAGTGCTGTGAAAAACTCACTGCAACTTACCGCAAACACTTAATCGCAGTTATTGCTGCTAAGCGTGACCCAACCAGTTACCAGTTTTTAGGTTTAGGGCCACACACTTTTTCACACAGAGCCATGTAGTTTTTTTTTTTTGCATTTTTAGCTCTGGAAAAAAATAAGCAGCCACCTAAAAAGGATGAGTTTCATTGATTTTATCAAATAAAAAACCTCTGGAATATAATCAAGATGAAGATGGATGATCACAAGCCATCAAACCAAACTGAACTGCTTGAATTTTTGCACCAGAAGTGGCATAAAGTTACCCAAAAGCAGTGTGTAAGACTAGTGGAGGAGAACATGCCAAGATACATGAAAACTGTGATTAAAAAAAAAGGTTCTTTCCACTAAATATTGATTTCTGAATTCTTCTTAAAACTTTATGAATATGAACTTGTTTTTGCATTTGTCTTTGAATGATTTGAGGTGAGCAGAGTGAGCAGAGTGAAGAAAAAAGCAGTTTATAAGAGCTCAGCACCTCTAGAACTCCTTTAAGACTTTAAGATGGAGAACTATTCGAGGTTCTCATCAAGACAACTCTGTGCTTTAATTGTGTGTCTTTTGGTGTTTTTTATTTATTTATCTGGTAATCTCTTCTATTATGAACTGTATGAAGTACACAGGTTAATGAGTATCAAACCAATAGCTGTAGCTGTGCTGTTGTAAATATAAAAAAGGAAGCAAGAAAAAGTATCAGTGTATCTAAATAATTAGATCATTAACGATGATGCGTTTTATAAAGTCAACAGTATTGTTGATATTTTCAGCATGCTAGATAATTAATAGCATCTCTCTCTAAAAAAACACTCCAGCTTTTCTCCCTGTTTTACACTTTCTGCAAAACAACACTACGTCCCCTGTTGAAGATAATGAGCGCTTTGTCCCAATTTCTTAAAATCTTATTTGAATTTCCTCTCAAAGGACAATTCAGCGGGCTTGTACGATATTTGTATGTCTTATGAATAATGTTGCACCAGTTCTGAGTCGGTTTGCAGTTTCCCCTCTTTAACATTATGTGCATAATCTAAAAACATGACCCCATTCCTGCAGCCTGTGTCGGCATTGCCTCTGGTAGTCTCCAGAGTTTCCCCTCTATGTAGCACAGGCTCAAAGCACACAGCTCGGCGGCGCACGGGGCGTACGGAGGGAAAATCTCATGTAAATAATGAATTGGAGGGGTTTAGCAGAATGCTGTTGATGTACGAAGTAGTTAACTCATTACAGCACAGCGACGCTTACTCCGTCTGAAACCAGATCTAGAATAAGATCATTAGAACATTATTAATGGAAGTCAATGTGTTCATTAGTAACCAGCTGTGAATTGTATGATGAATCACTCACCAGGTTCCAATATACTAGTCTGTTGGTTTTGTGGTTGGATACAGAGATGCTTCTTTCAAAGCCTAAGCAGAGTGATGCATGCATAAGCATTGTACGCTGTATTTACTAAGTTATGTAAGTGTATTTATGAACAGATCATATTTTATGGAACAATAAAACCACTTTTAAAAAAATTGGTTGTGTTCCCACAAACTGCATTACTTTCATATATACTTTTTAACTTTTTTATGTCAATTCCAGAGGTGGGCAAAGTAGAAACAACTGTATTTATGTGAGATTAGGCACAATCTATTCAAACAAACTGAAGTATTTAGAGGGTACTCACATTAGAAAATCTGTACCATGCCCTGAACCATGCCCTGGTCCACGGTTAGCTCGGACTCGAGCACAGTACGCCTCCAGTGTGAGCCTCCAGGATTCGCGCCCAAGCAAGATAACGTTAGCGATGCAACGTTCCTGTAAACAAACATGGCCGTGTTGTGCCGAATTTGGCACCGTCATCAGGAAAAGCACCCCCCCTCGGGATTGTGCACTATTTCGCTATGTATGTAACCATGACTGAAATATCCGTGACGTACTTGTAAGTAAGTTAAAGCAGATTATCTCTGCTTCTATCAAAAGACGCGCTCCCGAGAGAGGGTGCTTTTCATGGCAGGGGTGCTGAGCAATGAGCAATGGCTTAAGCATGCTTGGGCATGGACTGTTTAAACGCATTGTGAGTGCAGGCCAGCGGGGGAGTTTGGCATGATACAACAAAACCGTGCCTTGAAAACCTTAGCTGTAAATACATGTGATAAAATCCTCATGTAGGTCAGAATAGGTTTAAATTGAATCTGTAAGTAAGATTACTGTTTATTTCTTTTATTTTATATAGTACAAAACAACAACAAAAAAAAATCGAAAAAGGGTCCGAAGTAAAAGTTTGGGATCTTTGCAAAGATTATAAGATTTAAACACATTTTACTGTAGATTTTGATATGTGGTTTGAACTATTATTATATTTCAGTAGAAGCCATCCCCTTTCCATTAGCAGCTCTTATTATAGGGCCTGTAGTTTGCTTCTAAATTTTAAAAATATTTGCTTTACTGATAACTGAATCTACTACTTCCTCTAGCAGTGTTTTTAATTTTTCAGTGCCACTGGCTGCAGATTACACCGGAAGTATAATCAGTCCACTGTTATGTTATGAGATCAATCCATGAGTTAAACAGTTTCTTTGCATGACAATTAGGATTTATCATCTACACATATCTTTGATCAAACTTACAAAATTTTCCGGAAGTTACTTTCTTTTTTTACAGTCAAACAATGGTTTTGAATAACTTTTCTACAATTATTATGTTTTTACTTTACAACTGTCTTCTATGCTGCTTTATGATATTCAATCAATATAATATTTAGAAAACCAGGCAATAAATTATAAGAAGTGAATTTTAACTGCTAGGACAAGGTTCAGAGCTCCACTGTATTTATTTAAGATTTTAAAATTGGCATCATCTTTCATTTCCTAAGGGTGAACAAGCCTTAATATTAATAAGCTGAAACTCAGAATGCTCAGAGATGTGGTTCTTCTGTATTATGCTCATTTCCCCTTTCCTTGTTTTTATTCTAAAGAAATACATATCAAAAATATTCTGCCAATAACATTGTGTTTAAATATTTAGTTATCAGTTTATTTTCTCCTTACTTAACTATCATCATGACATATTGTTTGAGCAGGAGTATCCAAGCCTTAAATACAGCTCCGGCTGAAAAAAATATGAGACCACTTAAAAATTATGAGTTTCTTTGATTTTGACAAAATTAAAAACCTCTGGAATATAATCAAGAGGAAGCCCTCAAACCAAGCTGAACTGCTTAAATTTTTGCACCAGAGGTAAAAGCATAAAGTTATCCAAAAGCAGTGTGTAAGACTGGTGGAGGAGAACATGCCAAGATGCATTAAAACTGTCATTAAAAACCAGGGTTATTCCACCAAATACTGATTTCTGAACTCTTAAAACTTTATGAACATGAACTTGTTTTCTTTACATTATTTGAGGTCTAAAAGCTCTGCATCTTTTTTTGTTATTTCAGCCATTTATTGTTTTCTGCAAATAAATGCTCTGAATGGAATATATATTTTTTTTTTTTTCGAATTTGGGAGAAATGTTGTCCGTAGTTTATAGAATAAAACAACAATGTTCATTTTACTCAAACATTTACCTATAAATAGCAAAACCAGAGAACCTGATTCAGAAAAATCCTCTGAAGTCCTCTCAATTTTTACCAGAGCTGTATGTATATTTATATAAATGGTTTGGGTAGGTTGGACCCAACCTGACCGTATGCAACTTGAAAGAGATGAAATCACAGTTTGTCATGGACAATTCTTAAAGATATATATAATAATACCAATCAAAAGTTTGAGCACACCTTCTCATTTTTTTTTTCTTTATTTCTATATTTCTATATTAATTTATTATATTTTTTTTTACTGTAGATTACCATTAAAAACATGGAACGAATTAAGGAACACATATGGATTATGTAGTAAACAACACAGTGTGATTGAAAAGCAGCAACTATTTACAGATTTATTCTGCATGTGTTCCTGTAAAGATTTAATGCTTTCAATAATGAATTTTCAGTTTTAAAAAATCATAAAAAGAAAGAGAACACACTGAACGAGAACAGATGTGTCCAAACTTTTGTACTGGACTGGCTTTTATTTTGAGCTTCTAGCCAATTTGTGAGCAAAACTATCGATAAAAGAGAAGAACTGTCCCCAACAGACAGTGATTGCTGCTCAGCATAAGTTACATAAGGACAGCGCGAGTCCAGCCCACCCCGCTCCGGCTGGATATTCTAGCTCGTCATGCTGGATGCTTCCTGTTTTGGTACACCACTGCGTTCTTCTGTGTAAACCCATCGTTTTCTCATTAATGACTGCTGACTTCCTGTGGGTCATATCCCTGTCTAGTACGCAGTAATCTGAACTCTTTGGAATAACCTTGATGTGCGACTCACTCGCTCTCTGGATCCCCTGACGGCCACCCGATCCCCAACACACGGCTACTGATAGCGCCACCATGTTTTATTCATCTCCAATTAACTGCTCCTCATTCCAAATCATGAAACTATAGACTGCGCCTTTATGTTGGATATAATTCACCCCAAATTCTGCTCTGAGGAACGTCACACAGCTCACTTATGATAGCAGTTTTTAGACATTATGTTTCTGTGGAGGCTGTGTTTAGCTTTGACTGATTGATAGGCTAGGTTAGCGCCTTCGTTAAATCTGTGGAAAAGCACAAGTAAATGTTTTAAATGCTTTTTTTTTATCAGAGAAAAAAGGCAAGTGTGGATCTGCAGCGTTTGGTCGAACTGCAAAACAGAACAATATGAGGATTAATCATTCAATATTTATATAACATTCAGTGTATCTTCACTGTCACTTCAAAACCTTGCAGATGTAAAAATCTACATTTTTAGTTTTGTTTTTTTTTTTCAAATAAAACACTAAACACTGTACATTTTGTGATAAGTAGACTGATTGCAATGCTTATTTATTTATTTATTTTACATACATTTTGAGGCTCTCTATTAAGTTTTTGTGCAAGCAATAATAAAATTATTTATTTATTAAATCATATATATCCATTTAAATAATATTTTGAAAATTTAAAAACAATATCAAGGTTTCTTTTTTTTTATTAAAACTTTGTAACTTCAAATAACAAAAGTGCGGCATGTTTTATATAATTACATTCTTAAACATTTGAGCCCCTGTAATAAATAGAATATATACCTTTTTTATTTTTGTTTTTGAGACAAATTAGTTCTTCTTATTATTATTATTATTATTATTATTATTATTATTATTATTATTATTATCATTATTATTATTAATATGAATTAATATGAATCAAAATAAAACACCTTTTAAAAATAGTTTTTTTTAATAATAGTAATAATAATAATGATAATAATAATAATAATTATTATTATTATTATTAATATTATCATTATTATTATTATTATTATTATTATTATTATTATTATTATTATCATTATTATTATTATTATCATTATTATTATTATTATAGTTCTTCAGAGTGTTTGAGAGAGAGAGAGAGAGAGAGAGAGAGAAAGAGTTAATACTAATCTCCAATTATGATCGATATATGGTTATTTGTTTGTATTTTTAGTATTTTATAATTATAATATTATTTGAATAATCATATTTAATTTAGAACTGTTTATACAGGCATACTTTCATTTGTATATTTTATTCAGTGTGTGCCAGTGCACCTGTGAGTGTGTGCGCGCACGTGTGTGTGTGTGTGTGTGTGTGTGTGTGTGTACTCATGTGTGCTCTGTCTGAGCTCTCCTGCTCATTAATGTCTGTGTGCACAATATCAATATTATGGAAATGAGAGCCATCCATCAGACTCATTGACAGTGATCTGACAGGGCGGGGTTACGGTGGAGCAGCAGGGGGTCTACTGCCCGTCTCCATCTCCACACATCGCCTAATTGCTCTGTCTTCACTAATTAATGTCCAGTTTATTCACACCACCAAGGCCAGAGTAAGGTGCTCTTTATTTCCTTTAGTCTTATTGTCTGTATTGTTGCTGTAGGGGCAGCCTGGGTTCAGGAGCAGGTATCTGGGGCCTGTATGAGATGTTCACTGTGGGAATACTGATTAAGGATCTTATAGCCCCTGAACAGCTCTGAGACTGGGAGTCATTAGGTATGTTGTGTTATTCTTGATTAAATAAATCTTTAGACAGTAAGTTAATGGCAAAAAAATTGCAAATAAATGATTGTAAAATTGCAGTAATTCACTGTAAAGAAAGATTACTGCATATTACTGTATTAAAAGAATAGTCTTTACTGAAAATGTATTATAGAGTATTACGGCTTAGCAAGAGTAAGTAAATAAATAATTGGAATTATTTTTTGTTTTTAATGAATAAAGTACTGTAAAAAGCTTCACTCCAAGCTAATAGTTAAATACTGGCAGTAGAGACACAGCAAAGTTACTGCACTGCAGTTCTGAAGCAGCACAAAGTCAAACTTTACAGTAAAGTTAATGCCACTTGCACTTGCACACAGCATACAGCACAATAGCCAAGCAGTCAACCATTACATAAAGTACAACTAACTACCCAAGAGGAATTAGCCCTGGTGAGCAAAATCCACTCTGATGGTGAGTTAGGAGTGGGGAGACATGTCCATTGTGCAGATAAAGGATGTCAGGGGCCAATAGGAAAAATGCACACTTAAAATATTAGATTTTTAGTGGGTCTTAGCTGGTGAATTTAGTTGATATATATTTACAATATTAATATAACTCAAACCCAAACCAAACAAGAGATGTGGGAGCACATTGCTGCTTCTGCGTTATTGTTACTTTATACAGTCTATTGTTGGGAAAAATTTAGGAGGCTTCATCCTATTGTAGATTTGATATGTATATACATAAACACCAGCTTATTTTTCTCAAATGTCACTGTTATATATACAGATGGCAGTTGTTCTCATAGGACATCCGAAAATGCAATGCAGTTTTACAATTGAGCGTCATAAAACAGTTATCTCCTCTATGATTTTACTGTAAAAAATACAACTGATTACAGTGCATGGATAAATCTTCATATATGCTGCGTCTTACTTTGACTAAGAAGGGCTTTAAGGCCTCTTCTCAGAATTGGTATGAAAACTGTACATTAAATCAGTATTTTGTGGGCTTTACGATTTCACGATGGCTGATTATTGTATCTATTGTAACTCTGAAGCCTCAGTGTTTTGCGTGTCTTTTCTTCTTCTTTAAAGTTAGAATAATTTTCCTTCCCTATTTTTTTCATTATCTACTGCAATCCAAAATAAACAGCCAAAGCTATTTTTGACTACGACTCATTTTGGCTTAGTTTATATCACACCCGATACAACGAAAATCAGGATGATTTGTCATTTGACAAAATCTTTCAGAGACCATACAGAAGAAATCTGAGAGAAGGTTTGAGTACTGATAAAGCAGGCCTGTACACTGTACAGTGTGAGTTTGAGCGTAAGCGTACGTGTATATGTGTGTATATGTGTTTGTGTGGGCTGGTGGGGGTGAGGGAGTCAGGCACGCGTTAACTGCATGCAGACCTGCCACATGTTGTGTCAGCGGTGAGGACACACCAGCTTCCTGTTTTTAGCGACCTGCTTCACAGCACAGCAGGAGAAAGTGCACACACCCTTCATCCATCCAGCACCCCTCTCTTCACACGCATTCGTGCACCCGCACACGCGCGCCCATAAATCATTAGCAAGTACAGTATGCTCTTAATACAGCTCAGGCAAAAGACACTCTCTCTGCGAAAAAGAAAAAAAAAAAGTCCACCAAACACCTTAAATCTGTGTTTTAGCTGTGCATGTTAACATGCTCCTTGTGCACTTGCTGCTGGAATAAATGAATGGGTAATTGTGGCACTTGGCGTGTCACAGCAGGTCGATGGAGGCGCGGAAACGTCAATATTGTCACGGACGGCGCCGCTCTACGGCTTTACATACAATGACATTGCTTTTGCCTGCCAGAGCTGTCTTCACCTGCCTACCCTATAGCACATTTCTCAGTGTGTCAGTACCACCGTGCCAACACTACCACTAATCACATGCTAACTCAATCGCTTTCTTCCTGTTTTCTTTTGTTTGAAACTTTAATTGAGCTTTAGCTCACCACAAAGCAGACTGAAGCTATACTTATTCTTTTTGCGGACTCTGGAAGCAATGCACTCCTCTCTGCCTCTCTCACACTGCAGATTATTATCAGCGACTTCAGATTATTATCTTCATTTCTGTTGTACTGTATATAAGCCAACAAAAAGGAGAAGATAACCATAATTAGTCTGAACTCAAACACATTAAGCCTGTTTTATGCAAAATTAGATAGTTGCAAACATTACTCAGCTATTTTAAATTAGGTGAACATTTGTGGGTACATATACATTCAAACTGAGATCTTTCAGAGCTTACCATAATTTTTTAACTATAAGGTGCACATTAAATCTTTTCATTTTTGCCAAAAATTGTCAGTGTGCCTTATAAACCGGTGCACCTTATGTATGAATTCTACCAGTCAAGTATTAAGGAGAAATAAAGCCACTCTGCTGAAGTGCAGTGTTATAACGGTGAGTTTTCAGTGAAGTTTCTCCTAGACTAAGGCTAGGTGCAGCAGCATTAGCATTAGCCACTAACCACAGCGCTAGCTTTTTCGCCGTTCAGAGACGAGTACAATGGACTGTACTCCACAGGTTTGTCATGTTAAAAAAGCTATGTGTGACGAATCGCTAGCTGATAGCAACCTGGGATACGGGAACACTCAAGGTTCCTCCGTCTAGCGCAGTCTATCAGGCCACATTTACTTATCGCTAGTACTGCAGCTAATGGCTAATGCTAATGCTGCCGCATTCAGCCTTAGTGCTTCACTAAAAACCCACCCTTAGACAAAATATTGGAAATTTTGTTTATTTAGACGCTTCCCTATTAGAAGGGAAACATGGAGACACCCTAGCTCACTTTAATGTAGGCATCCTAACTAGTGCTGCCTAATGCGTTTTATAATCCAGTGCACCTTATGCACAGAATAAAACTGAAAATACATTTTCTGGGATAGTGTCCACAAGTTTATGTAGAGAAGACTAAATACAAATCAATTTTATTCACTATAACATTCTTAGTAAATTATTAAGCAAAGCAAATAATATAATAAAAAAAAAACAATATTAAACTAAACTTTCAATTAGGGCATAATATATTTAAGTTTTAGTTTAATTACAGAAACTGTTTTTATTTCATCACATATACAGTATTGCACATAAAAAAATATAATACATAATACAATTTATTGTAAGTCATTCTTCACTTCTATTCACTGAAAGCTTTTAATATGTGTTTATGTGTTATGTCTACAACTTAACCTCAGTTTGGTCTTTATTTGTAATTGTTCTGCAGAATAAGAGAATCCTCATTATTTCAGTCTATTCAGAGCATTACACACAGTTTGTCCAGTGGGGTTGTTAAGGTTGAGGCTCTGAAAAAGATTTAAACTAATTACATAAACTAATTGCATTCAATTGTGTACTGAGAGGTTTGAGTACATCTATTTCTGTTATCTAACAACAGTAAGCCTGACCATTACTGTGAATTAATTAACTGCAGCATTGTCACAATAAACAATATCATGTAATATAAATTAAATTATATATTACAGCCTTACCCTGTAACTGTTCCCGAGAGTTATAGAATTACTAGAGCTGTTAAAAAAAAAGATTTCTGATTAATTTCCCAGTATTTGATTTTATTCAGACTATTTTATTTTATTTGAACTTTATTAAGTAAATTTTGATGTAAATATGATGACGTTTTTGCCTATAATCTCCTGACAATAACTTCTGCCATGTGTGATCATCTTCTATACTTATGCTGTCCTTTTTACACAAATAAAATAAAAAAAATAAATAAAAATCAAGAGTAGTTTTGTAAGAGATGTACAGTATTACAGCATGATGTTCATTACAGGGAGATTTTAAATCTATGCCACTTATTCATTCACTCTTTCATTCACTCCTCAGATAAAATTCAACTGAATTGTACAGTTCAAAATATTTTGCTGATGTATGCAATTAAGTTTGATTCATTTAGATTAATTAAATGCATAGCATCTAATTAATTCAATTATATATGAATCGCCTGACAGCACTAATGACGACTATAACTGGGCTGGCTTCTAAAATTACTCAACAATTTATAATGATAACTTAATTCTACATAGACAACACTCTTTACAGCCGTGATGCCATATTCGTTTGTTTGTAAACCATTATCATTATAATTATAATACAGTTAATTAATTGTCTCTCTATTGAAGAGCAAATCTCATATTTGTGTATGTTGCATAAACTCTAGCTTTTTCTTTACCAATTTATTATCTATTACAATTGTTTATCTGTAGGAAGTGATATATTTATTGTTCGTAGTGCGCTATATTTCCAAATGTTTGTGGACACTTCTTGTAATGAATGCATTCAGCATTTTAAGTTGACATACATGCAAATGCACACACACACATACACACACACACACACACACACACACTCAAACACAGCTTGCCTAGTCCTGGTAAAGAAGTATTGCCAACAGAATAGGGCTATCTAGAGCAAGGGTATTTATTTGACATCCTGACCCAATTAATGTTTTTTAAATCAAATCTTTACAGCAAGGCTCCTAAATCTAGTAGATAGTATTTTCTGGACTTTTTTGGAGTTATTCCCAGCAAAGCAGGATAAACTTTATTTTAAAACTCTTAATTGAAGGAGCATCAATTATCAGACGTTTGACCCAATTTGTCCATATGTTATATATGTGTGAAATATATGATTTTAGATACTGTTGATATGGCCTATAATGTAATGCAATATTATCTTTGAACCAATACATTGAACCAGAGATTGGATAAATAGTTCAACAAAGGCACTTATTTATATTTTTCTAATATTCAGTCATCAGGAAAAGGCTGCAATTTAAAATTTTAGCTTTTTTTTGGTGAGGGTTATAGAATTTTTTAGTTATAAAACATATTTGAGAATATGTTTTTTTGAATTTCTGTCTGTCCAGCTTCCAGCTTGCTGGATGCACTCAAACACTTTTATTCACACCCCCTGCTTCCTTCTTTAAGACCTCTTAATAGCCAAATAAGGGCATGGCGCTTGGCAGGGCCTTCATAGCGCTTCTGTTTACTTCTGATTTGCAGATGGAGTTACCTGCGTCCAGCTCATTTGTGCTACTCCATCCTGAACCTCCACTTCAAAGCGGCGACGATGGCTCCGCAGCCAGGAGGCCACTGAGTGAGTTATGGCAGGCTTATTAAAGCAGCTCTGCTATAAACACTGTAGCCGTTGTTCTCCGGTGCCATTTAAAAAAAGACCCTGGCCGCCGTTTAGGTGCTATGTTATAATGAACCAGTTAAGATGAGTAATTAGTTCTACACCCACGCTTTACTGTGCACGGTGAATTATAAGACGTCTTTACTCGTTCTCAGACTCAAACCGGCAGATTTGGTTGTGGCCACATCAAGGGAAGCTTCATTTTTCTCAAACTTCAGCTGGAGTGTGTTGAGTAATGGTTATCTGCTCGAGAGGCATTGGGTGGTTCTTGCAGTGTGTTGCTTCTCATGTATGTGCCTGTGTGTGTGTATTTACAGTGTGTCTCTGACATTCTTTCCCACTGAGCCAACGTCAGTGGGGCCACAAGTGCCAAAAGGGCTCCCGCTCCAAGCCAAGAGTGCAAGGGCGCTGTCAGCTTAGCTTGCTTTGGACTTCAATTAAAACTCTGGAGAGCTGGCGAGAAATATGTTGCTCTCTGGCCAGTGGGAGAAACGAGCGAATGAGCCAGAAAATGACAGAAATGTTCAAGGCTCTAACCTTTCATGCCCTTGTGCGTTTAATTCAGTGCAATGTTGATAACGGCTGAGAGATATATGGTAAGTTTGGTGTTTGTCTAAGCACATCAAGACAGCTCAATGGGCAAGATTTCAGCGCGAGAGTGGCCCTCACGGCCACAATAACAAACCCTGATTACTACAATCGATATGATGAAGGCTGTTTCAGTGACCTTTTTCCCTCCGTGTCGTATTTCACGTTTGTTATTTGTGTGTCTAACGACGCTCTGCCCTCCAAACACGCACTCCGGCCCACTAAACATGAGACTCTACAGATGTGTGGGAGATGTGAAAAGAAAAGCAAAGCCTTCTTCACACGACGGGCATGTTTGTGTAGGTCTGAAACGATGTGTGAGTGTGTGTGTGTGTGTGTGTATGAGAGAGAAAAAGAGAGACAGAGAGAGAGAGAGAAGATAGAGGTCATTGAGGCAGGCTCATTTAAAGTGCTGCAGTTTCTCACTCACTCACAGTGTCTGCACAAATTTCACATTTTCTCTCAGACATGTTTATCATTCAGACAGTGTTGTAGCTTTTGCTTCCTGTTAAACTGACACAAGTACACACTTCAACCTCAGCCTATTACTTAAATGTAGTTTTACAATATAATAGAAATTATTTTCATACGGAGAACATTAAGAACTCTATTTCCAAAGACTACACAATCCAGAGCCCTGAAGCATTTGTAGATGTTTTGCTAATTATGATTATTTTTCCATCCTAATCCATTAGAAGCACTTAAGACCCATGAAACACTTTTGTGAACATGCTGCGTAAGTTCAGCTGTCTTGATGACTGACAATGAAATTGTCGTTTCTCCACAGGATATTCATTAATCTCAACTTGTCATCTTTGTTTACGCAGGTTATCTTGGTGGGTGGAGGTTGGAGCGTGAATGTGTGTGCATGTGTGTGCACGTACTGGTGCATACTATGCGTGTGTGTTTCATTGCCCCTGCCACCTCAAAGCCTTTTGGCAACCTGTAAGGCATTACCTCATATGTCCTTGAGATATTTCTGGAATTAGAACTGTTTTGAATGGCACAGCCCAGACTCCCATAATTATAAAGTAATACAGTATAATCGTTACTATTTTTGAAAGGGATCACATTAAGTAAAATTCAAACTTTAGGCTTTATGTGAGATTTCCTAAAAGAAAGAGCCAAGGAAATGTCTCTCTCTCTCTCTCTCTCTCTCTCTCTCTCTCTTTTTTAACATTTACTCTTTCTTTCTTTTAACTCAAAACATCATAATTATTTCATCCATCTCCAACTATCAACCAAACATTCTGGAGCTCATCCCTATGGGCAGAAGTTTGGTGGTAAGCCAGCCTTTGGCCGTGATATTGGAGGACTACGACGTGGTCGGCGAACCGCTCTGTCACCCATTCCCAGAGGCTGCTGGGTAATTATCCACCGTCCCCACACGTCAAGTTCTCTGGAGGCTCACATGCCAGGTAGTCCTCAAATTAATCACGTCCTCCTCTCTCTCCTCTTTCTCCTCCAAGATGGCTTCTTTTCATGCTAATGGGCCCTCCCCATGTCCGGGAGGCTGCTAAATGGGCCGGCGCTTGGCGGGACAAACTCTGTTGGGTTGACATGCTGCCAGGGTCTGAGACGGATCTTCGGCGGTGACCCTCGCAGCAGGAGGGGACCATCCGTCACTGCGAGCCGGCCCTGCGCTGCAGGGCTGCCGCATGCTAATTCCGCTCATTGTTTCAGGGTGACTGCTTTCTCAGTGCCTCTGAACAAAAGGCCCTTGCGCAGGGCTCTGTTTCTCCTTGTTTAATATTTACATTTGAATATTAGCCCAGGTCTGCCGTGCCCATATCAAAGCTGCAAGTAAGAAAGGAATTTTTGCTTTTTTTTCTCTAAGCAAAGCAAGGGGTCTTGAAGAAAGATTTGTGTGGGCTTGCTTTGCACGCTGCAGTGCTGTCTATTTTGGTAGTGAATAGCGGTGAATGGCTAATACTTCCTGATAAACAGCAGAACATAAATCAGAACATGTAGTAGACTGTTGCTGAATTTTTTTTTTAAGAGAATTTTTTTATAATTTTTCCAACAAAAACATTTTGATGTTGTTTTTGTTTAGTTTTTTATTTGGTAGATGTAATCTAAATTTATTGAATTTGAACTGCTGACAGTAATAATTGTATCCAGTGTTTTCTAATGGCCTCAAATTTTGATTTTCATACTAAATCTGGTCATTTCATAATAAATTGTTTACTCTTTAATCCTTATTTTTTAGAAAGTTAATGATACTGGTGTTAAAACTGGATAAGCTGTGTTTAGAACAATAGTAAATTACTTTAAAAATAAAAATATATGACCCACACATATAAAATATGTAATTATTGAATAGTTATTTTAAACCACTATGTTTACTGGGTTTATTCATTTTAATCTAAATCTACTTATTCATTTAATATTAGTACACTCTATCATTATCTATATATTTAAATAATAATAATAATAATAAATAACATTGGAAAATGGTTTCTTTTGTTTTAAGGTGCAACATAATTCTACTTTCATTTTATACAAACTGAAGACTTTGTGAAACACACTCTGTGAAACACACTGCTGCTTATCTCATCTTTGTATGCTAATGAAGCTCCTTGGAGAACCAAAATTTTGCACATGGAGCATCCCACTGGCCATCAATGGACCGCAACTTAGTTGCCCGCAGAGGGTGACCCTCACTGTCCAAACAAGTCTGATGGTAATTAATGAGAACTCTATGCAGTGTGTCAAACTGACACACTGACCTGGTGAGAACTGGGGCAACGTGTAGTTAAACAGAGTGAACCTTTAGCGGTTTAGGAGCCCTCAGCTGTAGCTCTGGCTGCAGCACTGCTGTCTAGTCTATGTGTGTGTGTGTGTGTGTGTCTGAGTGTGTGTGAGTAAGGGTGCTGATGCTTCACTGAAGCTCCTCTGTCATTTCTGGAACGAGTCTTAAGCAGACAGATTCGCGGCGGGAAGCAGCTCGGTAATTGGAGATTCCCGGAGTGATTAAAATTCATTTTTTTCCGAAAGTCTCCTCTCTCTCATCTGCATAGCCACAGGAGAGCCCTGGAGCCACGAGGGCCTGCGAGTTCGGGACACGTATGAAGGATGGGTCACTAGCTAACTCCTCCTCTCTACTCCTTGACTCCCTCCTTTTCTTTCTCTCCTGAAAGAGGGGAGCGAGACCAGGCTCGCCATTTCACCCCAGGGCGGCGGGGGGTCAGAGGTCACTTGTAATAGCTTTTGCTGTGCATCTGCGGCACTGCAAAGGCGCACCGGGTGCCGATCCACTCCACTACACTCTGCTCTCCACTCCACTGCCTAAATGACCCAGGCTGGACCCATACTTACTAATGAGGGTGTGTGTTTGTGAATGTGCGCATGTGTCTCTCTGTTTTTCTGTAACAGTTCTTACTCTCTTACTCTGTGTTGTTGTATTAATCTTTGCAATCTCTGCAGTAACAATTTCATTATTTATATGGGATGTTTTAGCAGAGGTTTGTAATATCCAGGCTTAAAGTACATTCTGATCTTTTAAATCTAGAAGTTAGGTTATTCAAATTAAAACTGGGTCATATGGTCATTTTTATTGTGTTATCATGCAGTTTGTTGCATAGCAGATAAATTTAATACATCATTTTAGAGGAAAAAACAAATGGTTTTAAACAAATGAAGTTAAAGCTATGGCCAAGTCAGCATGAATCAGTATAATAGTGTTTACCTATTTTCATTTATTCATTTGGAAAGTTTAAACTAGCTTTAATGACTGCACTATTGTGCTAGACTACATATCCACATACATATAATTAACCCTATTTTTTAACCCTGTTTTATTAGTGTTTATGTTTTCTATCATCTGCATTACACTGCCCACAGCAAACAATACGGTTCCTAATGCAGTATGTGACAATTAAAAATAAAAATGTTAATTAATCTGCCTCAGCACTAGAAGCACTACATTCCCAATTTATCTCTCATTATATCTCTATGCAACGTCCACGGCCAATTAAATTAGACTCTCTTTTTTCAGTCAAATATCCGATATGCAGCACAGACCCCGAGCTTATTTGTAATGAATCGATCTCTGCTATACTAACACTATTGATAGCATCCATCGCGGCTTCGTCAAGCCCGGTGGTTGGTGGAGCTGAGGGCAGTGCTCCGAGTGACGAGTGTTATTTTTTTTGTGTGTGTGTATGTGTGTGTATGTGAGATTGTGTGTTCTATGTGTGTTGTCGGCTGCGGATGTATGTGCTGTCATGGAGCGGGGCTGTGGTGTGCTGTAACCGTTGCTGGGTCTTTCCTCTGCGGAAGCAGCTCCTCCTCCGGCTCTTGGAGAAGACGACGTGCGCAGGGCCTTACCCTGAGAAATGGCCTCTCAGCTCTGTCACACACAGAGAAAGCGGGGGAAAAAAGCATTCAACGGGAAGTCCCACACGACCGAAAATGATAGGAGTGATAGGAGGAGAACTTGCAAAACTGATATTACAAAATGGGCAAAAAGTCATATTTTGCACAATTTACTACGGTTTCTACACACCATACTGTAAACTGTTGCATATATGAAATATATAGTAATATATAACAAATAAATAAAAAATCATGGGTTTAATTGTGAGAAGTGCCAAATTATTGACAAAACATGTAAACTCAGACAGAACCATTGTGTTTCATAACACAGTGTAAACAGAGTATTCATGTGCAACCATTTGACACATTTTAATGACATCATACATTTTTTTTATTTTACTCAGTATAGGAAATCATTTAAACAGTGTTTTAAGAGTGTTTGAAATTATTAGGGCTGTGCGTTGGCAAGAACCTGGTGATACAATGCATATCACGATACAAAAAAGTATGGTTTAAATACAGTGATAAACTGCAATACTGTAATCAAGTGTATTTTTTTATTGAATTTTAGAAAAATGTACAATCATAAGCATTAAATCTCATTAAAAGAAATGTTGACTTTTTATTGTGGTATTGTGGTTGGAGCTTAAAATAAATATGTTAAATACCAGAGCCTGCTTTAAATCTCTTGATAAAAATGAATACTGTGTGTTTGAGAATGTATACAGTATTCTAAAATATAATATCGCGTTATTTATATATATATATATATATATATATATTTTTTTTTTTTTTTTTCTTGTACTCCTATAAATTACACAGTGATAACTACTGGGGCATACACTAGCTATCACAGCTTGTTAGCATCATTAGTCTCATAAGCAAATAAAGCAAATAAAGGCCATTTAAATAATGGGAACAATTATATATATATATATACATATATATATGGCATAATGTTATCCAAAAGCAGTGTGTAAGACTGGTGGAGGAGAACTTGCAAGATGCATGAAAACTGTGATTAAAAACGAGGGTTATTCCACCAAATATTGTTTTCTGAACTCTTAAAACTTTATGAATATGAATTTGTTTCTTTGCATTATTTGAGGTCTGAAAGCTTTACATCTTTTTCGTTATTTCATCCATTTCTCATTTTCTGCAAATAAATGCTCTAAATGGGAGAAATGTTGTCCGTAGTTTATAAAATAAAACAACAATGATCATTTAAAAACAAACATATACCTGTAGATAGCAAAATCAGAGAAACTAATTCAGCAACTGAAGTGGTCTATTAATTTTGTCAGAGCTGTATTTATAGGAGATGATGAGCGAGCTCCAGTGTTTATGTGATCAGGTTCAGTAGTAGAGGAGGTGCGCTGAGGGAATGGGATCTACTTTAGGCTGTTTTATTTCCCCAAGCAGACAATAGCTGGAGCCCTGGACGTGCATACCTTCTGTCTCCCGGTCAGGAGCAGGCTTGAACTCTGAACGTGACACCAGGCCCTGCTGGAAGAAAGAAGGAAACTTAAATCTACAATTACATGTAAATCCCGTAAACTCTGCTACAGCTTTTAGAGGCACAAAAAGCCTCGCTGTTTTCTGCCAAATCCTCGTTTTGTGCTGCTTAAAAGTGTTGTAGCTGGATTATTTGTTTAGTTACGGTTTAGTATTGTAACTGTCTATATTACATGAGTAATTATACCAGAGTGTATGTTACAGTTTCTTGTTCGTAAATAATTGTTTAATATTTATTATCTGGAAAAGTTAACTGCTTCAGACAACACATTATAACTGTACAAGTCATAACCCTCTAAATGTAAGATATAATTTATGGAATTCATATACATAATAAGGTCTCACTGACACACACTCAAAAAAAAGATGCTTTCAATTTACATAATTCAAATATGTCACACAATTGCACATGAATAAAACGTGTTACATCAACACAATCCTTGTCAGAAGAAGCAACCTGAAAGAAAAAGCAATTGTGTTGATGAAAATATTTTCTAGCATTTTTAGAGTTACATTTATAGAGAGTATACTTATTTCTAAAATGATAAACACATAATGATCTGGGCTACTTAAACTGAAAAAAAGAAAAAAAAAACCTGAAACAAATCTATCTGAATCAAATGCACAAATTAGTTTAGTTACTCATCTCTTCTTCTCCTAAATAGACTTTACTCAGGCGATGCACTGATTTAAATGTAAGGTACAGGTTCAAGGTCTTAAGCGTGGCACAATCTAAGCAATTACTTTTTGACTGTCACTCTCCTTTTCCACCTCTTCTCTCCACTCAGTACAGATCGGTGACCTTGCTAATTGTGAGCATACAATGAATTCTAATGAGCCCATTAGAGTCACCCAAGCCTTTAAAGAGATGCGTGTTTATGGATCTTTTTTTTTCCCTTTCCTCTCTAAATGACCAAAGCTGAGCTGTGCTGTAAAGCCTGCATCCAGTTCAGCTTTCAGTCAGTTCTGCTGGCCGTATGCTATATTTGGACGTCAGGCTGTTGCCTTGTGTCTATATGCAGACCTAAGATGGACAGTCTTATATTTAGAAGCATGGTGTAAATGAGCACCCTATCAGTCGGCGATCTGGTGGCCGTGATTCTGTAGGGGGCAGCAGGGGTCCTGAATTATTCCCAACAGCAGCAGCTCTCTGTGGAGATGTCAGCGCGGTGTTTTGTGCCCCCGAGGAATCCTGGACATGCAGGGAGAAAATGTGAGATAAAGCAGCCGTGCACCATAAGCACTCAGCGAGACACTAACACACACTGATGTAACAGAGAATCCCTTCACTGGGTTTTTTTTCTTCTTCCCCAGTGGAAAGAAATGCTATATTTGGGTTAAGAAAAAAAAAACAATGTTAGAAGATACTGAAAGATGAAGCAGATCCTAAAATAGCACCTGGTTTTGACATTCATGATAAAAAATCCACACACACCAAGTAGTGAAATTTAAATATTTTGATTAAAAAATAAATAGCCAGTGCAGAGCAAATCCATGTGCAGTATTAATCACCTAAACATTTCTATAATTCAACAGAGGAACAGCAGAAAATGATAAATTGATAAATCTGCTTTACAACGTGGAAACAGAAATCTACATTTGCTATTTTATTTTATTTATACAATTAAAAAAATATATATATACATATATTTTATATGCTATGTGTTATGTTCCTTTAGATATTTCTCATTTTAAAACATTAAAAGATTAGTGTGGTTAGTGTATTCCAGTATATTTTGTTTTTCAATTTGCATTTGCCAGAGACAGAACAGAGCACCTTCACAGCATGCAGCAATTTGGGCAAAGAGAAGGTGACATTCATTTTAAATAAGGATCCAAACAAACGGTCAAAATGAGAACAGAAACAGGAAAGAAAACCAATTAAAAATGTCAATTATTGCAATATGTAGACTGATAACATTTTTTTTAACTATTGTTTTGTCAAATTAAAGCATAAATAAATTAAGCTGACAGAGTTCTAGGAAATTACATTTGTTTTTCTGACTATTACCTGTGTTTCTGTAATGATAGATTCTGGCAAAGGTACAAAGTAGAGCCTGCAATCAGGCTGGAATTGTCAAAACACGTCTAAGACGAGGAGGCTGCCAAAGCTTAGGCGAGCGCGTTATTAATTATGACAAAACGTTTTTTCCATCCATTCATTCTAGCACATGTGCCCTTGAGAAAACACAGGGAATAATTGAAGACGCTCAGGTTTTTACTTGACAGATAAATATGTTAAAAAGGACAAAGGGCTGCCTGGAAGCACCTTCAAAATTCATTGCAGACGGAAAAAATTTAACTTGTGTCTGCAGCACAATAAATTTCACACCTCACAAAAAAAAATAATAATAAAAAAAAAAACGGAGGAATACGAGCTCGTCTGGTCTACAGTGCAAAGTGAGGGAGGGAGACTCAACATCCACCCGGGTTTTATCTGAAAATCCACAGAAAGCAGAGAGCGGCCGCCGGCCGCCGTCTCATGTGTCGTTCTAGGCATGACTGATCTCCATGTGAGGAGAGGACAAGTAAAACAGTGTTTGAATGAAGCGTTGGCCACGGGCTGCGGTCTGAGATATAGTATTGTGCTCTGATCTTTCTGAGAGAGGGACAGAGTGAGAGAGAGGGTGTGTATATGTGTGTGTGTGTGTGTGTATATGTTGTGTTGTAATGGCAGTGTATAAGGACAGCAGGCTCTGCTCAGAGAGATTTATGGGTTCGGGTCTCTGCCTGTATATTTACAGTCTCATGACCTGAGCACGGCACCCATGGTTCAAGAACAGGGCTCCACACACACACATACATACACACAAACACACACACTGGACATTATATATATATATATATATATATATATATATATATATATATATATATATATATATATATATATTCTTTAGTTACAACTTACATTCATACAAACAGAGCCACATTGAACAGTATAGTTGTTTTAATGAAAAGCACAGAATCCATATCCAACTGAATGTAAGCTCTGAATGTATTAAAAGTAAAACATGTCTTAGCTTTAATAAAATATACTAATGGTTCTGCAAGTTTAGTATATCTGTGAAAAGAACTAACTTTTTTTTTTTTACAAAAATGACCTTGTTGTGATAATAATAAATTTATAAAATATTACTTTACTAAAAGTAGAACCCCTTTATTAATATCTGTAATTATGTTAAAACAAATCAGTACACTTTTTTGCCACTGGCGCCTGTGGCTTGCTCACTGGGGGTTTTATGTTTTTATGTTTTAAGTTCTTTTTTTGTTTGTGTTTTTGTTCTTTTGTTATATTACTAAATTTCTGTGAAAGTACTTTGAAATAGAGCTGGGCAATATGACAATATTTGATTGTACTGTGGTAAATTTGTTATAGTGATAAATGATAACCATCTCTGAATATACTGTGGATTTCATTAATGCTTAAACACACACTGACCAACTGCATGAAAGTGTAATTAGAGTAATTAGTACTAATTAATAGTACTTTAAGTAACTTTATAGTTCTATTAAGTGCAGTACATATTAAATAAATATAACTGTATTTAAATAACATATTGCATTTAATTTGACGCTAGTGCATAAAAAGATTATTCTAATTGGTTTACTTCTATTTAAAAGTGCATTATGTGTTTCTCTGGTTAGACCAGTTTCTTTCCTCTTAATCTGTAATGATGTTTGCTGCAGAAAGCAGTGTAGTAAGAAATAGTACATTTTATTTTGCAAAGGGAGTAAATTCTCTAATAAAGGATACTTTTTTAATTACTGATCACCACCACTAATAAAGTGTATTACATTTACAAAAGATACATTTACTACTGTATATAGGATCTTTTATAAATTATATTGTGTATAAATAGGTCAATTATTAGAGATTTAAGAGAACTGTTTAATTTAAATCAGTACACTGCTCTATGTGACCTACATTAATACATATTTAGCAGAATTTTCTGAATATGATAAAAAGGGCCAAAATCATTTGTAACAAAAGTGTATAATCTCATTGTGTGCTCTAACCAAAGCTCCCCAAACAGTGATAGGCTGTGGCAGTGGGTTTGGACGTGAGCTTCACAGTGACCCTGTGGCTCAATAATCCCCTAAAACACACAAACTGGAACAAAGCAATCCTGTGGAGAGATCCAGCTTAATGCCAGCTTACACCCCTCTCTCTCTGTTTCCCTCTCTCTCTCTCTCTCTGTGTCTCTCTCTCTCAGTCTCTGAGTGATGGTGCGCTGGATGCTCTGCTGAAGGGAGGGAACTCCTCTGGTGGAGCCCGACCAGAGCAGAGAGAAGGATGAGATGGAGCGAGCATTAAATAAAACAACAGATGCCTGTTTATTTATCCAGCCCTGAGGCCAGCTCGACTGGTGAGTGAATCAACACCAGGGCCATTTTCATTGGAGCAAATGGCGCATGTCATGGGGTGGAGCAAACAAGAATATGGCTAAGAGGGTTTTTAATCAAGAGACAATGCTGCACTTTTTTTTCCTCTCCTCTTTCTCTCTCTCCTCTCTCTCTCTCTTCAGACCCCCCCTCCGCTTTCATTCATGCTGTGCTGGTGACTATGCACTTTGCATGTGAAAGGCTGAGAGTGTGAAAGTTTTTTTTTTTTTTTTTTTTTTTTTTTACAGTGTGTGTGAGTGTCTCTATGTGTGTGTGTGTGTGTGTGTGTGTGAGTGAGACTCTCTCTCTCTCTTTCTCTCTCTCTTTCACTGCTCACCCATCATCACGCAGCTGCATTCATGGCTCTCCCCTTTCTCTCCTCTCTCCTCTGGTCCTGATGGAGTTCCAGCAGAGGCCTCGGTGACCGGCTTTTCACACTGCAGACAAAAAGAGGCGTCGCCGCCACTGCCAGGAATAATGCAGTCGGGGGAGAAAAAAAGAGGAGAAAAAACTGTGCTGAGAGGAATCGCTGTGTTTTATGAGCCATTAAAATTTTTATTCATCTCTCCACTGAACCAGGTTTTGGCCAGGGGTCGTCACGCTTTAAATAACCCCCTCTACCCCAACCCCAACCCCCCGCCTCATTCCACCACTCCAACCAATATCAGCATTTATCCTTGCCTTGAGATTTAATGGACTGTTTATTGTTTGATGTGAAGCTGCGGGTTCAGGACTGTGTGTGTACATGTGTGTGTGTGTGTCTGTGTGTGTGCTGTGGAGGTCAGGGCTGTGGAGATTTTTTAACACCTCTATGCCATTCCCCCCTCCTTATTCTGTTTCACTGCTACATACCTAAACTGGAGAGGTTTAAAAAAAATCCACAGGCCTTGCCTCTCAGCCAGCTCTGCCCACTGACAGATAAGTATCCAGTTTGGGGCTGGACGCCCATGTTGTGTTACAGGCTGACCTGCAGCTCAACTCTGACTCCTGACCTGCTGAGGTATCCATCACGACAGGAGGCTGCTTAACAACAAAATGGCGCCTGCTTGTAGGGGAGGGCTGAACAGAAAAGGAGAGAGGGGGGAAAAAACAAAACAACAACAACAACTAGCCACACAAACACACAGAGAGCTCTTTTCCTACACAAATACTTGATTTCTATGTGCTTTTTATGTTTTTTTTTTCATTCTATTCCACCACAACGCAGTAGTTTATCTTAATTAATCACTGCCTCATTATCAGCATAGTCTACGTATAACAGTAATTAATTACACAATAATATTTTTACATGGATTTTTTGCGTACATAACTACGTCACTACTGGAGTCCTAACATTTTCTAAAAGCTAGTTACCTGATAAAATATATGTAATATATGACATATTCCACTGAATCTGTACCATTTCAGTCCCCAGGAAATGACATGTATAAATGTGTGCAAAAAATTACTTTAAAATGCATTTTATTACTAAGCATTGTGTCTTGTATATTGACCTAATTGCAAAAGTAAGATATAAGTAAGATATGATATCTCCTTCAGAGATGTAAGTTGTTTTGCATTGTTGTGTGACTCCAAATCCCATCTATGTTTGAAAAATATTTATTTCATAATAAATCCATAATATTTAAGTTAAAATACACATTTTAGTTGTGTCCCTGGGTTTCACTCAGTCCTGTTATCGTAACACATTACCCCATCTGAAACATCTGGAACATTCTAGAAGTCATATCTACAACAGGATCTTCAGGTTCTTCTGAAAATCATGCGAAGACCAAAATTAAGTTTCCTCATTTGATCTTTTTTTAAGTATGACTGAGGAGGACAATCTCAACACTCTGTTATGTTATCTAAATTAATTCTTAGATCTTTTTTGTTAATTTTATAATACAAATTTTGGGAAATCACTAGAATGTGTTCAGTGTCATCATGCTATTAGCATAGCCACCATTTAGTTATTTTTTAATGTTTTTGCTAATTCTATGCTAAAAACGTATTCCTGTTACTTTCAAGTGCCAGTCTCTTGAGAGAAAATTAAAGAAATGAGGGGACTTGCTTTTAAACATGCTTCATGTCACATGAGTTTTGTAACCATCTTTGGATTAGAAACCTTATAAAAAATTAAGTAAAGCTGTCTGATATTGTACATATTTTGAAATAGTTAAATATATGTGTTATTTAGAGTTTATTCAGAGATTCAGAGTTTAAAAAAGATAAATAAGTTCAATTTTGAAAATTTACAACAAGCAAATGGCACCCATTCGGTGGAATGGCCCTTATGTAGCTTGTAGGGAGGGCTAACCACAGAGGGAGAGTGAGAAAAAATAAACTAGCCAAACAAACACAGAGACAGCCTTCTTCTCACACAAACACATGGTTTCTATGTGCTTTTTCATTCTATCCCCAGGACAAGGCAGTAGTTTATCTTAATTAATTACCGCCTCATTATCAGCATAGTCTACTCATAACATTAATTCATTACACATTAATATTTTACAAGGATTTTTGCGTACATAACTACATCACTACTTACATTTTCTACCTGACATACTATATATAACGTTAATATATGTTGCCCATAGGGGACGGCTGAACACAGAAAGAGAATGAGAAAAAAAAACACAATTAGCCACACAAATAATGCTAACGTTATATAATTTCTACGTATTTACTACGTTGTTTTTTACTTTGCCCCACCACAAACTCTGTAGTTTAGCTCTAGAGAAAGTACCACCTTCGTTTTTATCTCCTTTTTCTCTCCTCCTGTCTTTATTTCTCTCTCTTTCTCTCCTCCTCTGCAGGTAGTTAGCTGGGGCTGCTGAGGAAGGATGGTTAGCTAGCTGAGGCCACGCTGAGCTCGAGCGCCACTAATGTATGCAAATGAGATGCGCAGCCAAAGAAAGGGAACGCGGGCGGCGGGGGGCGGAGCCTGGCGGATGATGGACGGAGAGACAGCGGCGAGGCCCCTCCCACCGCGCGGGCTGACAAAAGCAGCAGCCTCTCTCTGCTGAAGCACCGCAGGAAAAACTGACCAGCTTTTGTTCTGCTTTAGCCAGAGGAGTTTTAGTTAACCAGGGAGTTAAAGCGTATTAATAGCGCGAATTAACGTGGTTTAACCTCCTTTATTTTAATTTAATTATTTCCCATATTTCTCTGTGGTAGGAAGCCAATTAATTTAGCGTTTTAGGACTTAGAACTTTATTTTATAATTAATTTTAATCCATGCACTACTCTTTACTACTTTTTTATCAGCATAAAATACTTGCTATGGTTTAAATGAGGCGGTAATTAATTACACAATAATATTTTTACAATGCTTTGTTTGTAAATGAGCTTCACACTGGAGCCTCACATTTTCTAAAAGCTACCAGAAACCATGTATCTAGGTGTAGGAGTATGAAATAAGATGAGAGCTACGATAAAGACAGAAATAGCTCTTTTAATACATTTTCTTTTTACGTATAAATTTCCTTACACTGACAGGCAGTCTTTTTAATCCAAGAACATTTAATTCACGAACGTCAATGTTTCTTGTTATTATATGTTCTTTCGTAGCACACATTTTTATCGCAGTATATTAACAACGCCATACAATTACATCACACCAGATTTAACAAAAAAAAAAAACAGAGAAATTAGATCGTAGATATTTTATATTAATCAATACGCTACGAACTGAAAAATATTTGTAGAATAATAGCCTACATTTATAAATGAATAGCATAAACATTTTTTTTTTGTATATGGGAAAAATATTGTTATTTTAGCTTTAAAAATACACTTTGTTGAATTTGATTTCCTGATTTCCTTTTTTTGTAGGCTAGTAAAGACATTTAATTTTTTTATAGGCTTTTATTATTATTTATTTCAGAACAGTGTTTTTTATCGTTTCGTTTAAAACATACAGATCTGATCACTACTTTATATTTTATAGCTGCGTTTTGTTAGTTTAGATTATTTTAACCGAATTCGTTTTATTCGTTTGTTCACACTCGCGTTGCTAAATACGACTCTTTGAAGAACGAGGAGATTTTTTTTTATTTTAATTTTTTCCATTCACCTTTATACCAATTTGTCAGTAACCTGTTGTAAATTATTATATAGGAAACAGACACAAAGGAAAAATACGAATAAAGAAATACAGGAAATAAACCTACAGAAAATAAATAAATGTGAACATAATATAGATAATAACAGTTTAAACCAATATTGTTTTTTTGTCTGTAGTGGATTTTGTTTTCTCCATTAAGGCTACACCACACAGCTCTCTCTGTCCCCTTTTTCTCTGCGTCTTTTTCTCAGCTACCGCCTCTGTAGTGTGTGTGACAGCACCTGACCGCGTGCAGTGGGACGCGGTGTTAATTGCAGCTCGCTTCTCCTCATTAGGGATTTCACTTTCTCGTGGTGCTGCAGGGCACGCCGCACTGTTTGTGTCCCTGCCCGAGTAAAACACACTGCACACGCGCGCGCACGCACTCACACTCACGAGCGCTCTCAGCAACAGTACACACACACAAGCGATTCTAACAGGCTGATGTCGACACGCTTAGAAATGACGGCTTATGATACTGTAGCCTCTTCATTCACGAGCCTGCCTTTATAAAGAGTGACAGAGCCCTCAATTCACCTGTACTGTGCTCTAAACCTGGAGTGTTTAATACTGAATACAAATAACATTTATATTATTTAAAAGCGTTAGATAAAAATATTAAAATCATTAATTAAAAAAAAATCACACTTTAAAATAGCACTTTTACAGGACATACATGAAAACATCTTAATTGTCGACGGAATGAATTTACAATGTGTATTTTCAGGAGAATTTCATTTTATACTCTATTCATATATATTTGTGTGTGTGTACAGCAGGGTATACATTTATTAGATGTGTTTGATTAGTTTGCATGTTTGTGCACTGTATCACATTTTTTATATTTTAGCATATTATGAAATATATCTTTAATTCTGTATTATACCATTATATTATAATTATCTATTTTTTTTATCACAAAGAATTGCCACATTTGTTTGTTTTCCTTTATTTACCTTCTATAATGTTAGAAATTTGCATTTATTCCACATCTCTCTCCCTCTTTCTCTGCTTCTGTTGAGGTTTGCAGAGTTATTAGTTCAATGGCTGGGTTCCTGTTTCCAGATCTCATGTGTGGCTCTGACTGCCCTGCTTTCATTTAGCGTGCAAACGCTGAAACATGCATTAGATTGGGGCTTGTTCCTCTGCTAAATTACTTGTTACCTGCTGGCATTTATTTATATGGCTCTGGATTATAAAGCTTTGTTATTGCTCTGCCTTGGGTGAATTGTTTATGACACCACTAATGGGAGTAATTGTTATTGTTGAAATTACCTGTCAGCTGGCCCTTGCAGCAGACCTCGTCCCACTGACAGATAGTGACAGCGGAGAGGGCCCCTACACCCGTTCCTCTGATGACTTCTCCGCTGATAATAAGGAGCACTGGGCCCCTGATAATTCACCTGTCAATGCTGCCTGCACATCCCGGATCCCCCACCAAATTGTTGTCATTCATTTTGACAAAGACGGCACCAAAAAAAATAAAAGAGAGAGAGAGAGAAAGAGAAAGAGAGAGAGAGAGAGAGGAGGGAGAGGAGAGAGAAAGAGAGAGAGAGAGAAAGATTATCAAAATAAATTAATTCGCTCACACATCCCCATGGCTGCTATAGGCCAGGCCCTGGCTTGACTCGTAAATTGTGCCTGTGTCTGGTCGGCTTGCCCTCAGACCTCATTTCCAGATCAGAGCAGCTCACAGCAGCTCATTCACCGCCACTGGAGGAGCATCTTTCAGGCTCTTTCCATTCAAATCTCGGTCAAGCTTGTTCTTCTCATATATCTCTTAATAAAACTAGAGGCCTTGTCAGAAATCTCAGCAGGTAGAGCAATTTGCCCGAGCTTCAGGGAGTAGGATCTGACCAGAGCCTGGTTTTGTTTTCGGCCGCAGGCTCCTTGTCCCAGATAGTTAGTGGTGGTAGCAGGTTGCTTTGGCCGCATTGGCAGGCGGATCTGTTTCTGAAAGGCTGGAAATCATAATCAGTGTCATCACAGTGGGCTGCCCCTGCCAGAGCGAGAGAGTTCAGTCAGGCTGAGGAATCACAGCACCCTTCCAGCTACTGATCATTTACACATTTATGAGTGTAATTCAGTTATTCGAGGGCCTCACTGTGCTTAATCGATTATTTGCTTGTCTAATCCCCAATTCTTCAGACAGACAAACATCAGAATGGTCTAACAAGCAGATACCTTGTTGATATCAGAAACTAGGTGACAAAATGTATAAAATTTATTCTTGATTCTGGATGAGCTTTCAGTAGCGCAACTGCTGTATTCTTCTTCACAGGATTGCTGAAGGAGAATGTATTTAATATAACCATATTGATCTGAACACAGCATGCCTAAATGTTTCCTATTGATTTGCTGGTTTGTTAAATACATCCCCTCTTAGCTGAGCTTCAAAGATGCTCTAATTCATTATCCCAATAATCCCACATGTTCCAACCCATTGCAAACTGGTGACAGCTCAGCTACCAGACATGACTGGTAGGTATTAACATAGTTTGACTGTGTAGTCTATGGTGGTCTGTTGGGCACGAAAAAAAAAGAAGACCCCAGGCTAAATTGAATGTAAATGCAATTAGCAGACTATAGTATATGACTCTAGTCCATGTCTAAACTGGCAGGCAATTAAGAGCGGAGTAATAATGATGGCTGCCTGAAAGCTTTTGCCTGAAAGTTGGATGATCTGATTGCGTGCTCTATTTTTAGCCATGTTCATGTTAAATCATTATATCTCTCTTATTTACAAATGCATTTCAAACAATGGCCCGGCAGAGGCCCATCCAGAACCCGAGGTGACCATAAACAGAGCAGCAGGAGGAATGTGCACCAGTGAGAAACAGCATGTGTACACCCCTCCTTCACCCCTCACCCCCTCTTCTCATCTCCCATAATAATATCAGTTTCTGTTTTCATTTTTTATTCAAATAATACAATTAGCTGTACGTCCATTTATCACACATGCAAAGAACATTCGATCTTGAACAATGCCATTAATTATCGTTTCCAGATGTAGCACGCACAGCAAAGTTGATTACGGTCATTTGAATATAAGACAAAGCCACACAGATGGGTGGACATTAGGAAGGAGAGGCTCATTTGAATAGGTTAGCAGACATTAATGGCAATAATGATGGATCTCTCCAGCCTGCGTTTTAATGATATTGTTATTCCGCAGAGTTATGTGCATTCTCCTGAGCCCAGTACGGCCACGGGAAGACGAGGAGAGAAAAAAAAAATTGAATAAATAAACGCTCACGCACATTATTTGGTCTCTAGGCGGTGAAATGATTTGTAAAATTATTATTGCACCTTCCACTTTATATGTCATGCACTTCTAGATTTGGGAGATAAAAGGTAATTGATTTTACCTGTGGGGCATTAACCTTTAAAGGTACACTAAGTAGGAATTTCTATTACAATCTGCTGGAATAATAAGGAAAAATGGATGTTATTTAAAGGCTGAGAGGTGGAATGTTACAAGGCAGGGAGAGTGGTGGTCTAGCTGGAGGCACTGGAGGTGTCTTCTAATTTCAGCTCCAGCAGTGTAACTACATTAACTACAGTGATGACGCTCACCAGACACAGAGAACAGAACTGCCTGCAGTAGCTTTGGTGTACTCTTATTATAAAGAGCTGTGTACCGAATTAAAAAAACATAGAAATCTACTTTGATTATATATTTAACAACATATTAACTTTAATAGTGTAATTTAGGCAGAGTAAAAGGTTCTTTAAATAAGCCCATATAACAGTTTTCTCCATCATTAAGAATAAGAATTAAAAAATGAAACATCTAACAGGTTTAACAGGTGTTTTGTGGAATCCTGGTCATCCAAATAATTGTCCGGTGTAGACTTTCTGAAAGAACTTTTAAGGAACCCTTGCCTCTAAGTTTTTAAGGCATGTGCAGTACTTAACATACCTTTTTAAACATTTTGTAACATTGTAGTTAACAGTATTACATTTTTAAATATAGTAGATATAATTGTATAGGACTGTAATATACAAATATACATAATTCCATTGTAATTTACAACGTACTATTCACTATACCATTTTAACATATGTAGTAACATTGTCATTTACAGAATAACAACATACTGTATGATTTTGTAATTAAAAGAAGAATGTATTGCATAACACTGTAATAATAACAATCAAACGTAGTAATACATTATTTAAGATCATAGTTTATATGATGAACAGTAAGGGGGACGTCTTCTTTTAGAAAATGTTACTAAATAACACACAGTTAAAAGTTAGAAGTAAGAAGAATGGTGATTACACACTTTACATAAGTTACACATTTCCTAGAGTGGAGACACGTCTACATGTTTCAATAAAAAGTTAAAGATTATTTTTACTAAATTTTACTTACTGGCAACACATCAAATTTTGCATTTATTTATTATTTATTTTCAAATAAAATAAAATAAAACATGATATTTGTATGCTCTGGAGAATATATACTTTAGTATTTTAAACTTGGGCTTCTCCAAACAAAGCCTACACTGTAAAAAAAATCCTATTTTTACAGAAAATAACTCTAAATGTTTACACTATTTATCCCTTTTCTTTTACTGCAGTCTAATTCTGTCAAATTACAGACATTTTCTGTTAATTACAAGCCCCTGTTCTAATTTTACATATTATGACATTAATGAGAGATTACGGTTAAAACTCTTATTTTTAGGGCTATATTGCTATATTATTTTTATGGTATTTTTCCATGTTCTTAAGTTATATAGATATGTATGTAAAATGACTTATTATTATATGTAATTATATGTGTGTGTTATTATTTAAAGGTTTATTTCTTTCCCAAAATCTCAGTGTTTTTCTTCATAATTGTAAGGTTTATTTATTTATTTATTTTTTATTCATTGTTAAAAAAAAATACAGAAAATAACCATAGAAATAAAACGTTTTTTTCTTTCTTTTATGTAAAAGAAAATATACCTAAAAAAAAAAACTGTCTGTGGGGCGTGGCTATGTTAATTAGATGTTCAGTTTAGAGGGCTCACCATGATGTAGTTTCATAGCAGTTTTATCCACCTGGCTGGGTTTTAGACTGTGCTAATATAAGTGGTTTCCCTCTCTGAGCACTTTTTATTGCATTAAATGAGCAGAGGGCCTGTTAATAAAGAAATTCTGAAAAGATCATGCGCTGAATGTCACTGAATGAGTCAAATACACATTAATTAACTTGAAAGACAATAAAGTTAGTTAAAAAAGGGTAAAATAACAGTTTTTTCCCTGCAGAACATTGATTGAAATCGCTTTATTGAAGAAATTTAATTGTAAATATGCTCTGAAAAACTGTAAAATAACAGTTTTTTCCCTGCAGAACGTTGATCAAAATCACTTTATTGAAGAAATTTAATTGTAAAATACTGGTGTATGTATGTGAAACCTTTAATGAAAATGCATGTGAATCTACTGGTTTTGCACTTCATATGAAAGAAAGTATTTTACTTTAATTTTAGGGTTTTTGTTTGGCAGCCGCTGCTGCCAGTAATTTGACCGTTTTTTACGGTTTTATGTTTTACAGTGTAGAAAATTGATAAAATGATACACAGACATAATTTCATATAATGTATTATTGTTATTTGTATATATATATATATATATATATATATATATATATATATGTTTTTTTTTACTTGAATTGTTCGTGTACATAGCTTTACTGAGATATGTATGACTTCTGTACAGTAAAGTATATTTAATAGAAGGTTTACATTTTAAAAACTTACACACTTTAATATTGGTTTGAATAATGAGTATTTTTTGTGTGTTTGTGAACACGGTGTGAGGATGCTGTTTGTGTGTGTGCATGTTTGTGTGTTTATCAGTGTGGATGTCTGGGTGATTCTGAGGAACTCTGTCTGACCGTATGGACATGTGCTTTTTATTAATAACACCATTTTTACAGGGGAGCCACACCGTGAGGCAGGAGAGAGCTGAGTAGGTGAGTTTCATCTTCTGATGAGGCACGGGGTCTCCTCAGGGTCAGACACACCAGCACACACACACACACACACACACGCACACACCGTTACACCATCAGTCATATGCACGTACACCCTGCCCACCTCCACAATCTGCTCAAACCCTCTTACTGCCTCCCTCTCTCTCTCTCTCTCTCTCTCTCTCTTTCTCTATCTCTCTCTCTCTCTCTCTCTCTCTCTCTCTCTCTATACGCACATTTACTGAGCCATATTATATATAATATATACAGTGTAATGTATTTTAATCTGTTAACTTAAGATGTTGATCTTGCATGTTACATATTAAAATTACATATAGGAGTACTTATTAGCCAGCAGGAGCTTGTATAAATAGGGGGCTAGGTTTGACCAGGAGGTCTAGGAGTAAGCCTCACATGAGAATTAAAAAAAAAGTCCACATTATGTGGAATATTTTAGAGAAAATGCCCTAAAACAGCAAGTTTGTATTAAATCGATTTATTGTGAAACTAAACTAGAGAAGAAATATATCAAGAAAAGACACAAAAAAATGATAGCAGGTCCTAAATATGCTATTCAGATACTGAGAATATACACAGGTATAATAAAATGTGCATTCGTAATTGCATTCCTGTTTTATAACCTGGATGACTGCGTTTTTAAGGTGACATTTGACAGCAAAAACACGTTTTTATATTTATTTACAGCAGCACATTGTTTTACTTTTTAAAGCAGTGTATTAATTTCAGTCATTTAATTACATCTCTGTACACTTATACCATTTGAGATATATTATTTAATTTAGATAGTTTTTAAAATCTAAAATATAAAGAAAAAGTTTAACAAACTTCATGGGTTTTTCTGGTCTTCTGAAGTTCTATATGTCACTGAGTACAGTTAAATTAGTCAAGTTAACTGTGCCCAAAACAATGTAATAAACCTAAAAAAAACAATGCTTAAGTGTTTGACACTTCCAGACATTTACTATAACATCAGTAGGGTACAACTATCATTTTACTGTTTCTATGGCAGTTGGTTGCTAGGGGGTTGCTAATGTATTTCAAGTTGTTGCTTAGCTGTTCCAGGGGAAGATACACTGTAATTTGTTTTTTTATCATGAAAAAAAAAAAAAACATAATACTACATTTCCCTGAGTCTTTATACTTTTGTTAAACCTTTATGTTCAATTACTATAAATCTTTTTTTTTTTTTAACTTTTGTAAGTTGAAGAAAGAAAATGTTTAGAAATTAAGTGGCAAAAAAAGAAAAGGAATGATATAAATTGCATAATAATTAATAATTTGCAATAATAATATGTGATTGCCTTAAATGAGTGAAGTATGCCTTGAATTAAAATACATCTTATTTAAAATACTGCAGCTACTTTTATGCATATGTGCTTTACTATAATCAGATGCTAGCACTGCATGTGCAGTAACATTAATGTCTGCCGATTAATGACCAAACATGCCAAAAATGAGAAAAAATAATTAAATTCAGGAGACTCCACTGCTTTTATGCACTTCTGTGTGTAATCGGTTGTATAGAGACTGGCCACAACCAGTGGTTTATTTATACTTTTATATAATAGCCACACAGGCTAAACGGATTAGAATGTCAATGTGCTTAAATAAGACATAATAAACCAAATGAAATAGTTAGGCTTAGGGATTAAAAAATAAAGAAAAAATAACAAATAAAAAATTAACACTCTAAAGGTATTTTTCACAATTAAATTTGAACCAACACAACCCCTGTCTTTAGCTTTGACCTTTCCCTCATAGACTGTCTTGATGTAACATATTTTATCTATGTGCCACCATTTATCTCATTTGAATCATGTAAATTCTAAGCACCATTTATTTCAGTGCAGATCCAAACAAAGCTTCTAAAATGCAGGTAACCTCCACCTTCCAGCTGGCTATACATCAGTTAATATGATGTCAGATGTAAATCTCATGTCATTTACTTTGCTTATTTAAAACTGCAGGCAGGGCTACACTCAATCAAACATTACCAGCTTCATGACCTTAAAAGGAAGAAAGTGTAGAACATTCCCAAATAGGTTTACTAGAGTATAACTGCTGTCCTTTCAGCTTCTTTACTAAATCATGCGTTTCTACACTGGAGGTTACAGTGTACAGTATATAACCAATGTTTCACCAATGTTTAACTAACTACTATTTTTGCATAGTGCTTAAGTTGTGTATAGGAACAACAGTTGTATTGACACAGGTTTTTAAGGCCATTCCAGACTTTTTTTTGAAAGTTTAGTAACTGTTTAATAGTGAATACTTTAGTTGAATTATTTAAAACAGGGAGGCATCTATTATTTGGCAACCGAAATTAGCTGGCCAAAAATGGCAAAAAGAAAAAAAAACACATTTGGTGCAAAGAATTTTACTGATCAACCACTAGTAAATTTTGAGTCATATTTTTAGTAGTCACGGCAGCATCATATATCAAAGCACTGCTGTTGAAATAAGTGCCGGCATGAATTATTATTCAGTGCTGGCTTCTGCCCCATTTGTTTTATTTTTTTTTACACACTGGTTACATTCATTTTTAGATATTCTACAGCAGATAATAGAGCAAATCCAGATAGAATAAGAATAGTGCACTGTACTTCTGCAACTGTCATTTATAAAACTTTTAATAAAACTTGATTACCAAAAAAAAAGCAAGAAGTCAGCACACAACAAATGCCAGGTTTACGTTCATTTTTGTTCTTAAGTCACATAGATGAAATGAAGGGTTCAGAATCACTTATCATGTTCGATACTATATATGTTTACTATCTCTTTAAAAGTTTAGCTAGCTTCAAAAGTTTAGCTAGTTAGCTAGCTGAAAAATCTGAGCAATATTGGACTAAGGAGCTAACAGTAGCTAGCTAGTTAGCTAGCTATGTTAGCTAAGATCTGTGTAAATTCCACTCACATGTGACTAGAGTAACACTGCTGAGGTATCTTTATAACTAGAATAGCATTGTTGAGGTACATTTCATACTAAAATAGCACTGCTGATGCAAATATGTTACTAAAATAGCACTTTTGAAGTAAATATTGTAGTTTTGTCATCTCTTTCTTGTCAGAAACATAGGCCACATTTAGATATTTTTATATAATGAGTGGTAAAGAAAATGCTAATATTAAAACATGTTCAGTATGTTCATTGTTCATCCTTCTGCCAAATGTTAAATTTTGTTTTGTTTGAGTTTCAGACAAAAACTTTAATTTCTGTGCATCTCTAGTTGAACCTCATTCCTAGCCTTTGTCTGACAGACCTGACTGAACGAGAGCAGTTGCTGAGGGAGGCTTGGTGTAATCTCTGATCGTATGGTCGTATGGTCATTTTCCCTGTGTTATCTGAGGGGGAAAGGTGGGGGGAAGGTCTGTGTGGCGAGAGCCCTCCAGGTGCTGCAGATGAGCCGTTTCTCGTATGAACGTTTGGGGTATTATATAAAGCTCTGACGCATTTCCAAATGATGCATTTCTATTTCTGGTTGACCCCTAGTCAGAAAATCATCAGTGACGGAAGGATAGTTGGATGGGTGGGTGTGTGGGGTTATGGTGGAGGCAGAAAAGAGAAGAAGAGAAGAGAAGGAGGGGTGCTGAGACAGTGCTGGCAAAGCCCAGTGTGAGAGCAGGTGCCAGCAGAGAGGATAATAAACCCCAAACACAGGACAAGATGGCTCCTCTCTCCATATAATGTCTTTTGGCTGAGGCTGGATCATGGGCCTAATGATGCCGCATGGCCCGAGTGGTGGACATGTTGGCCAGCCATTCAGGGTTTCTCCTTATTTTGGCCTCTGATTGGATTTTAATTTAAAGTCCTTGTTTTCTAAGAGACCCGAAGCAGGAAATTTGCTCAGTCTCATACCTGAATACTTCCAAGTACTATTTAAAGACACAACTCTTTGCAATAGAGGATACACCTTTGGTTCAATAAACAAATATGTTAACAATAGAGATGTGTCTAAAGTGGTAAAGGATATTAACATTAAGCAAAGGTTTTTAGACCATTAAAAGAGTCACTGATCTCTATCACAACCATGAAAATCTGAACATTTTGAGACTGTGTGGAAAACCAAAGGTGATTGTCTCAGCGCAGACAGAGTATTTCCAGTTTATAACAAATCATAAGAAAATGTTTGAAATGTTTAAAAACAATGTTCCTCAAGGACACATTAGATAAGTTGTTACATATTACCCCCTATAGTAGATAATATCATTAAAGGATTCAAAGAATCAGGAATAATTTAAGTGCAAGCCTAAACTAAACACCAATCAATCACCAACAAACAACCTCTGATCCCTCAGTGATGCACCAAGAACCGTCATTCAACAATAGCTGGTAAAACGTTAAGTTCATTTTTGCTCTCTTGTCACATAAATTAAATTAATTGAAGTGTTTAACATCACTTATCATGAATGGTATTATGATAGCTAGCTAGTTAGCATGTTTTCAACATATAGAACCACATGGGTAAAAGAGTACTTTGGCAATCATTGGTAAATACTAGTTACATTCATAAATGCCAATTAAAGCTTTATGGTGCAAAACAGAACCCTTATTTTCACATTTTCTGAAATAGCATTGTAGACCTCTCTGGGCCCATCACACTGTGAAAATGTATTGCAGATTCTTTTTGGTCCTTTCAGACCAAAGGACGAAAAGGACCATCTAAAGTCCAAAATCCAATGTATGGTGCTGTATAAAAGTATAGTACAGAAGTGTTCTGACTCAAAACACACACACACAAAATATATTGAGATCATAGAACAGCATAGGGCACCTTAAGATCTGAACATCTTTTCCAGAAACATCCATGCATTTTCCAACAAGACAATGCAAAAAACCACATGATGCACGCATTACCAAAGCATACTGGACTGACCCCTCTGCAGTTCTGACCTGTACTCAATAGAGAATATGTGGCGGTTTTTAAAATAAAAAATGCAACAATGATGACATCAAACTGTTGCACAGTAAACAAAATAATATTACACAAATAAATGTAATTAAGTTGACTAGACAAAACACCTTGAAATGCTTTGGGTTCATACAGTCTGCAATAAAATAATAGTTTTTTTTTTTTTGCATTTCCTAGCTATTTCTATCAATTTAAGGAACCAAATGTGGTTCTTCTGTGGTGTCACCCAAATGACTTGAATTTTGCAGCACCTTAAATGTTAATTGTTCATAGCAGTTCATAGCTGCATTAACATTAGGATGTTACTACATCTACTGCATCTGTATCATGTGACTACTGCTTTTGTTTCTTCCTTCTATAACCCTGCTCTTCCTCCTCCCTCTCACCTTGCTCTCTTTTTCCCCATTCCTGACCTGCACACCTCTCTCTCTTCCTCCCTCCCTCCTTTTCTCTCCCCAGCTCTCTCTCTCTCTCTCTCTCTCTCTCGCGCGCGCCAGTCGGGATCTTAATCAGCACCAGATGGACACGGTGTCGAAATTGTCCAAAAGGCTCGGAGAACGCGGGGCGCTGTCAGGCCTGCGGAGAGAGTGGAATTCTTCAGCAATAAAAGCAGGATTTATTGCCTCTCTACCACAGTCATAGGCCCCGCCGCCCTGTGCTCCGATATAAAAAAAAAAGGCACCCCCTTTTCTGATAGAGGCCACTGTCCATTCCCTTCACCCACCGCCCGGCCGCTACCAGGCTGACAGCAAGCGGCCATCAGAGACAGCGCGTTAAAGCGAAAGCCTTTGCGTCCCCTACCGAGCCAAATGAACCTGCTAAAATAGCCGCTCTCCACAATGGGCCGGGTAATTGAAACCAGAATGTGGAGGATTTGATAAATAGCTTGACCCTGAAGGAATGTTAAAGCCATAAATTTTAAGTGCATTTTGGCTGTGTGTTTTGGGTAAATGCATGTCTGTGCATGTGTCTCGGTGCGTGCACATGTGTACGTGTGTGTGCACGTGTGTAAATGTGTGTGTGTGCACAGGTCTGTGTTTTTATTATTTTTAATAATAATGGCTTTTCAACGTCATGCCGAAGCAGGCCGTGCACACACATACACCAAAACCTTTGTGGGCCTTAAAGCACCTTTCCAGTCCGAGATCAAATGGACTATAAATCTTCCCAACTCATGGACTCCTTTCACTTAGTTGCTGGTTTACATTAAAGATTCATGCCAGGCCAAACCATGAGACGCGCTTGGAAGCATCAAAAGCTACGGCACAGGGATCCGCCACTTGTTGCTACTCGTGAGCATTAGCAGAAATTAATTACATGTGAAACACGATGTGAGAACAAAAGTGAACTTAATAACTAGCTCCTGAACCTCAAAATGTGTTATCATTTTTGAGGTAGTGCACCTCTTGGTGAGAAATCTGCTTAACTCTATAATGCACTCAAATACACATTGCCTGTCTGACTCTGACAGACTTTAAGAGGGATTGGATCACTGGTCCTGGTTGATCTTTTATTTGGAGTGGTGTTATGAATTGGAACCCTATTAATCTTATTTCAATTTTTATCCTATTTTCTCCCAATTTACACAGCCAATTACCCAACCCAGTCATTAGCACTCTCCCTATCACTAGTGATGCCCCAACACCAGGAGGGTGAAGACTAGCATTACTGAATAGCATCACAGCACCCTTGGAAAAAAAAGTGCAGTGCCTCAATTCTGATACATCAGCTCACAGACGCCTTGTGCTGATCAACATCACCCTTAAGAGTGATGTGGGGAGAGAGAGAGCGCCATCTACCCACCCAGAGAGAGAGAGCAGGGCCAATTGTGCACTCTCAGGGCTCCGGTAGCCGATGGCAAGCTACATGAACAGGATTCAAACCGGTGATCTTCTGATCATATTGGCAGCACCTTAGTCCGCTGGACCACTTAGATCCCTCCCTATTATCATTAATAACGAATCTAGGTTATGTTTAAAATCCAGCAACAGCAGAGATTGAATGTGAAGGTCTTATAGTGAGTATTTTACTTTTACTTTAAATTGCACACTGCCCCAATTGCTGGTGTGATGATCTAAAAGGTCTTTACATACAACAATAGGTCACCCCTGGTAGTGATACGAGGGATGCTAACAGGGCACAAATACAGTCAGTGCAGGACATGTGGCAGCTACATGTTTTGCTCTACCATTTTTCAGCAGGACAATGCCTGCCCATTCACAACAAGGGTTCCCTAAGAATGTCTCAATCAGACTGCAGACCCTTCTTGGTCTGCTCAGTACTACAGATATTCCTCCACCCAAGAAGTCAAGAGGTGTGGTGCACCATTCTACTGTGCAGCGTTGCTTCAAGAACAAGTCTATAGAAGAGATCCTTACTTGTGACCTTTCAAACATACTACAAAACAAACACTAAAATGCCAAATGACAGTATATAAATTGTTTATGTAGTGTTTCTTTAGGTGGCAACCTGGGAACGTCCACACTTGCATACATTTTGAGGTGTTATCTTGTGAGTTTGAACACTGGCTTGCATGCTGATGGCAAGGTGTCGTGAATTTAACAGATGAGACATTTCTATTTTTTAAGTTGTGAATGCATTTAACATTTCTTGGATTAAGGTGGAAAATGTATTCTCTTTAATTATAGTGGGACATGTATTGGACATAATATTTGTCTAATGATATTTGTTATGTCAGCGTACGGAGAAACAGATGCACAGATGCTTGAAAGGTACGTCATGAAGGGAATACCTTGTCAGCTGTGAAGCATGGGGGTGGATCTATTATGCTTTGGGACCATGTTGCTGCCAGTGGCATTGGGAAAAATGAATTTCACAGAATACTGGCAATTCTAGAATGAAAATGTTATAGCATATGTGAAAAAGAGTGTAAAGAGGATGGCGTCTATAAAAGGATAATGTTTCATAACATTCCTCAAAGACTGCATGTTAGGGGTTGGTGATAAGAACTTAAAATAATATCACAGTATTACAGGGTATTTTTGCGATAATGATACCGTTCGCAAAATGAAAACAGAAGAAAATAGTATATCACTGTAAAAAATAAGGGTTAAAGTTTTATTTATATTTATATTATGTAAGTAACAAATATTAATTAAAAACAAAAACTCTTTTATGGCTATTTTGTAAACAGTAACTTACCTGGTTTCTAATATCATGTAAAAAATAATAAAGTAAAATACTTAATAATGTGACAAAATACATAAGGCAATGTTAAAAAAAAATTAAAACAGAATATTTATAAGCGCAGAATATTTAGTTCAGGCACATACATTGTAAATAAAACAATTATATACAAACATAGCAAAACAAATACAGCACAAATAAAAAAATACACTGATTTCAAGACAAAATACTACTCTGTTCACAATATGGATTTTTTAAATCATCCCATTACAATACACTACAAAACTACAATACAACCAAAACTGTTTACGTTTAAAAATTTAATAAAGAGGAGTTTCTTGCAGGAATATTGTAAAGCACTCGGAGTTGACCCATGCTCAGAAAATGACTAGTGATGGAAGTGACATATATGTAGTGACTGTAATAGAACCGAAGGGTCTTTAGGGTTAATGGACATTTAAAAGATAGTAAAAGATAGTGAAGAAAGAAATGCTTGATTATCGAGTCAAGGGGCTTTTATTGTCATTCCTACCGAGTAAAAGAACACAGTGCACTAAAATTCCGTGCCAAACAGTCCAATATAGACAATATAAAGTGCAGATGTGCAACAGATTGTGCAACACAGAACTAGAACACCACAATAAATACGTATAATAAACAAGAAAAAATAAAACCCAAAATTTAAACAGGATTTGTTTCATTTGTGGTGTGCTCTATTGTATAGATTCACAAAGTAAATAGACATTTTTATTTGATGTTGCTTTGTTTATCAACATTTTACATAAGCCTATTAAGCCTATTAAATAAGTCTATTAAAAAAAACAGCTAGTAGATTTTGTGAATATTATTTTTTAAAAAGATTTATTTTTTTTGGTGTGTGTGTTTGACTGGGGTTGTTGAGTCATTGATGGTGGGATACTAATACTATTGCAGGGCTGATGCAGAAGTTTGTAGTTTAAACTCTTCTCGAGCAATGGCCAAAGAAGGCTCAGGCCTGGTCCGGTGCTGAGTAAACAGTGCGAACTCCGCGATTTATGAAGCCTGCCAGAGTTAAAACCGGGGGCCTGTATATTTTCACAATCATAATTGCTTTTTGCAGCTTTTCAATCACTGCAAGTCTTTTTTTTTCTTCTTTACTTGCTTTGTTTTTCACCCACTTCTTAGCGCTGGAGTCTATATAGAGGTGCTGGTGATCGGAGAGGGGGGAGGGGTGGTTTCTCACCTCATCCTTAACAAAACCCCAATTTACCTTTTTTTTCTCGTCACTTTGCGACAACTCTCAACTCTTTTTTTGGGGGGCATTAAATAGTGCAGTGCTGCTAAAAAAAACATGCCACACATGAGAGCTCGCTGCTGACTGGGTGCTGCGGGGTTTCTCACTTGCTGACAGTCGTTACCTGTGCCCCGGCAGCCCTTTGGCTGGGGAATAAAACGGACTCTATCATAGGCCAGACGCATAAATATTTCTCTTTCTATTTTCCAAAATAGCTTTTAATTTAACAAGTTTTATGGCCGTAATATTAAGTGCATGTGTTTTACAAGACGCCGTGTCCTCTGAGTCACCCCCTCAGGTTTGGGAGGAGATTTTTCTTCTAGCCCTGTGGAGGAGAGGAAAAGAGGGAGTGTGGGGGTGATGTTTGACTGGGCCTCTTTCAGATACACTCCTCCACATCCCCTCGCCCATAGGCCTCCCCCCTTTTTTTGGAGGGACGTCAGCTTGGTGAGTTAGGGTTTTTTGGGGGAGACGGGTAACTCCCTGTTTCTGCTGGGCCGCCTAACCTCTCCCATGTGGTTATGAGTCCAAGAACCTCCATCTCGATGACTAAGAAAGCCCTATGCAATCGGTATTCCATGTGTAGAGCGAATGCTGGGTCAACGTGTTCCAAAGACTAAGATAAAATGCCATGATTGTGTAACGCGCTCACATGGGGTCCATCTCAGCCTGATGTCTTAAGTCTTCCCTCTCTGTGGATCTGCTCGGTAGTAGACATACTCGAAGCTACAACAAACCACACAGCTCTCTGACTGAATTTATCACTGGGGTATGGAGTTCTGAATGAAATAGGGCTGGTAAATAGGGAAATGGGCTTTGTACTCTGCGTATGTGAGCGTTTGTGAGCATGCATGAATGCGAAAATGATGCGAAGGGAAAGAGGGGACTCCCAGCCTCAAGTCAATCCTAGGATACTCCAGATCTTCTGCCCCTGGGGACAAATTGATGTCAACTTGTTCTGTCTGTCAAGATTAAGTGTCTGTTTGCTGTCTGTTCACATGTGGCCGGAGCACAAAGCGGTTCAAGTTGCTTCGCTTCCCAAACAAAGCATCTCAACTTGCCCCACATTTAAGAGAGAAAAAAGGGGAAGAAATGGATGGCAGGAAAACTTTAATCTCTGCGCACACCCGCTTCTTCCCCCCTGGCCTCTTGGGCTTCCATTTAAAGGCATGGCTGAATTGGGGGGCTTTGCTGGTCATCCTTTACAAAAGCTTTATCAAAGGGACAGATCCAGCAGCTTTGTTTTCCTGACCTAGGCTTGTTTTTCCCACTAATCCACCGTACTGAGCTCTAGCTCTTCCCCTCCTCCTTGCTGCTCTGCTCCAAACCCGCGATTGAGTTCTCAGGGCTGTGCTACATGTCACAGGCCTCAGCTGTTATAACACATCCTTAGTGGGGCCTATGATGCTGGAGCCTAATTTAAACATAACAGATACAAACATTAAAGGATATTAATAAAGGCAGAATAAGAAAAGAACAAGAGCGTGATTAGAATTCAAAAAGGTTTTTCAGTCTTTTGTTCTTAAGTCTTCTGTTTTTTCAGGTAAAACTGGACATTTACAAACATCTTTGAGTTGATTTAACTTATAATGAATTAATTTAGTTCCTCCAGTTTCACCATTTCACACTAATCACCATTAGTGTGTAGTCATTTCCTCCCAGGTTAACTTAAGCCCTATTCATATGGGATTAGTTTCTCAGGAAACATATTTCACACTTCTCACTGCTCAGTGATAAAACTGCATCCAGACTGTAATTGAAAAAGAAAAAGGAGGACCAGTAAATTTTTTTTTACTTTCTCATTCACATGACATCACGTTCAGTAGCTCCTCCATTTTCAGTCACTGTTGTGCTTATGTGGATCTCCATGGAAATGTGTGCCCAAAGTGTAATTACGGTGTGTGGCAGTGGACAAACAGCTATTTTATTAAACGTGATGAAACTCAGAGATGTGACTCCGGACAAAAACAGTAGGTAATTCTGCATGTAATTTCCTCAGAGGACATCTGAGAAAAACACACACACATGGTCGTTCCGGACAAGAATAAAATAACAGAGAACCCCCTATAAAATAGAAAATTACCCCAAGACCCCCTTAGAAACTAAACCCGTCTGGATAAGGCTTTAGATAAACTTGTAGATCATATATTATGATTAAATACCTGTCTTTGATGTTGTAAACTGTGAAAACAAGCTGAGCTGCTAACTCTGTGTTGACTGTGTTGACACAGTGTGCACTCTATAGCACCTGACAATAATATTTTAAAGGTTAAATAATTGATATAACAAAAAAAAAACATAAATTAAATTAACTTACAATTTACACCTTATCACTTTTAAAGTTTTTTTAAGTAATTAACTCAATTATCTTTAGAAAACCTTATTCTGAAACTTTGAGGTGAAGTAAATCCAGGTTTACAGTGCAGATCCAGCTATCAGTGGACAGTTGTTTCCGGTTGAGAGTACACTGTGTGCGATTGGCTGCCACTTCTTACTGGTGTAAGAATAAGTGTAACTCAAGACATATATATATAAGTGAAATTGTAAGTAGGTAAGGGGTTAACTTTTTTTTTTTTTAAACGAACTCCACACCAGACCTGACCTCCAGATTAACTCCGCTCGCTCATTAAAATCAACTTACTCACTCACTGTGTGTCGGTGACTGCCTCCAAATAGCTTATTGAGACTTCCTTTTCTGTCTGCTTTCCCTGATTCGTCCTGATCTGAAGCTCATGGCTTCAGGAAAGTTACTGGCAGAGCTGAGCAGCTTATGGATCCACATGGCTAACAGATCAGACAAAATCCAGGAATCCAGGATGTTTAGCAGAGAATTCAAAAGCAGTCGTCCATCAGAGGATAGCTCTGGTAGACTGACCTCAACATTTTCTTACTGCGCTCCAAAATTAAACCATATAAACCAACATGTGTTTGGTTTACATGTATCATTTTAAAGCAAGGTCTTCATACCAAGTGTTGGGTAATTAAACTATGCTATAAGTTCATACAGAACAATGTTACCACTCATTGTTAGCTACATTAGCTTAGAAACTCAAACACAAAAGTATAAACTTCAGTTCTCAAACATGTTTCTAACCAGTGAACTACATTTGACCTAAGGGTATAATTAACAGAATATGGTTTAAGCATCACAAGACGTAAGCATATGTTTTGTTGCAAGAGCTACACAGAGAAACAAAAATATACAACACATTACTGCCCACTTGTGTGACCTGGTCACGATAGGAAAACAAGCATTGTCGGTCTGTAACATAACCAACAGCTTAGCGAGTATGTGATAAACAGTAATGGTATTCTTTACAGAAACACAAGCACTCTCTACACTGTGTTTTCTTTTTTCAACTGCTGAAATTCAACATGTCATAAATCTAGGCCTCTGAAAAGGTCTGGTATGTTTTAAGGTTGCTATGTCCATAATACCATATAACATAAGCACATTGCAGTTGATTGGTAGACATAAACATTGACGGCGGCTTGGACGCAGTTTAGCACCCGGCTACAATTCATCTGTAAACTGAACGGCTGCTGTAAGGGGGAAAAAATCAAGGTCTGCGTGGCCTTATCCAGGACAAGTGAAAAAGAGAGAGAGAGAGAGAGAGAGAGAAAGAGAGAGAGAGCATGAACTCAACAGAAGACAAGGCCTCTACTATGCACCTTAATAATCACAAAACAACACGTACTACACACAACATGAGTAATAGTAGAATTATCATGAATAAACGCTGCTCTTATTAACAGTATCATTTTTATTTCTGCCGTATATTTTCAAAAGATAAACAGCCGTGATATTTGGGGATAAGACTTTCTAAAACGAAAATACACGCTGTCAGAGATAAACGCATTCTTGAGAAATTTTGGGTGTTTAGGAAAAGAGTAAGAGGAATTAGCCCGCAGAGAACATGAGCTTTCGGTTTGTACTTTTCATCTGACCAGAATGGTTAATGGCCCGTTCCTTAGGTTGATTTATAAGGTGAAAAAACTGGTATCATTTTATCATTTATGGCACATTGATATAATTCATAAAAATGAGGGAATACATCACATAAAATACATGTACAAAAAAGGATTAGGTAAACTGATTTAGGATTTTGAATTTAAAATAATGACAAAGTGACAAATTTAATATTTAACAGAAGAGATGTACACAATCTTAAGGTACATGTTGTAGGGTCTGGAAGATTTGTTCCTTAAAAAAAATGTGCTCATTTTTGACGCACTTTCTGTGTCTGTGTAATCAGCAACTAATCAAATAAAATTTTATTTAAAAAAAAACAAAAAAAAAACACTTTTTTAAAAAACACACAAGTGATGTAATTAGAAGCCATTCTAAAGGTATTTCTTGTTGTTTGTGCTCTACTGCTCCAATGGTGGATCACGCTTAGACCCCATGGACTGCCATTTGCAATGTACAGTGATTTAAGCAACTCTGCCTAATAGCTGTTACAACAATCCTTAGAAATAAGTGTGTTTTACAGCATGTTTTACCTGATTGTTTTGGTTGTTAACAAAGCTAAGTTATACAAATGAAGCCTTTTCACCCAGAGAATTTCTTTCAATTTGAAACTATTAACAGACATTAGATTACTTAATGAATGTGTGAATTTTTTCTATGTCTGTTGTTTACTGTTGCTACACGGATCTGAGAGTTTTTAATGTCATTACCCATGATTACCCTCAGAGCTGTATAGTAGATGCTGCAGAAATAACTAAATTAACAACAACAACAATCCAACTGTTTTATTTGCTTACAGTCTGTGTTTTATGCTTCGTAACTATGGGATATTTCTAATGCAACAAAAAAGACAACTAATTAACCTATGTGCTCATTTGTAAATACAATAATAATAATCCTTGTTGCAATGATGACTTTTTTTTGTCTTCATAACCTGTAATCACACTGATATTAATTTAAGTTGATATCTTCATTGTTGCAGTACGCATAGCACAACACATCATAAGCATTCATAAAGTGGTGGGGACAAAATTATCATTCTTAAAAAAGTGAGCATGTGCCCAGTGTCCCCAAAGTAAACTACACTTCCAGACACTCACAGAAAGTATCAACCGCACCAAAAATATCAACAGCATTTATGTTTAAAATACAACTAAGCAACACAAAACAAGCTGCTGAAGTATGTTTTGAATATACAGTCCAAGCTATTTATCTGACCATGTCCCCGACTCCCCCTTTCCAACATCCCCTTTCAGAGGTCCACTCAGGTTACTCACTCATTTAAGTGCTTATTATTTACCTTGAAATTGTGTTTCGGTCATTGACATCCCATTTAGAGCCAATGACCCTGCTTACACAAACCCTAATAAATTCAAAGGTGTTATAGTGACTAACACTAACATTCCCTAACTTAATCCATCACGGGGGTCTAACAATGGCCCTCCTCAGCCAGGCCGCGGCTTTGCTAAAAGCTTTTCATGTGAAACGTGCGGACTTGTCGGGGCTAAAGTGGTAAAGGGGTGTTTGGATGGCTTATCAGATGGATGTGTTTCCTTTATATCTAAGTGGAGCGGGGATTTATCTCAAAGATAAACAATTGGGGAGGAGGTGGAGGAATAGAGGTGGTACATCTTTGAATGGCCTCAAATATTTGGGCATCCTGTTTCGAGCCCTTTTACACACAGAAGTGTTCAACTAAAGATTCAACTACAAGCTTGAATGGCAAGCCTACAGAACAATGAGGAAACTTTGGTTTGCTGAGTATTAATAGATAGATTGAATGTTTACAGTGTTTTTCAGGGTACAACCATCACCACATTACTTTTAGGAATAACCTTGGACAAACCATATTTTTAAGCTTGTGTGTTTTTTTTTATCAACTCTACTGGTAGTTCATTAACACGATTATCATCTTACTGATGGATTAATACAGTACAGGTGGAAATCCTCCTCACCTTGCATGCAGAAATAGAAATAGAGTATTGTATTATTTACAGCTTTTTACTGCTTGTCTATTTTAATGTCTTTCTATTTCACCGTCCCAGTTTCATTTATGATCTTTGGCTGTGCTGTTTTAATATTGCTTTTATTTATGAACTGCGCTGTGTATGAACTGTGCTATATAAATAAGCTTGCCCTTTTTACGGTTTAACAGATCTCCACATAATGTCCAAGTTTTATAACAGTTAAATTGTTTTTCCTATAACTATGCATCCAAGAACGAAACCATTTCATATCCTTTATTTTCAAGTGTGTAAAGAGTATGAGATAAATATGGATTCAATACAAATTTCCTTATTAATTAATGCAATGGCCTCCTATGAAGTTAACTATAGCCCTGAATGGGCCTTCTTGGTAAAATAAACTATATAAAAAAAGAAAGAGCTGAATATAAAGCCTTTTTATTTTTTCTTCCTAATGGAAGGTACTTGTTGAGCTCCCACTGTTTTACTTCAATGGGAAAATATCACGCTGAGTGCTTTTCCAAATTTGATCTTCCTGCTCAGAATATTCCCCTGTAGTCAATCAGCCCAGTCTCTCTGATAGATTGCATCTCTTCCTTTAAGCTGTCTATGGATCATAAATTTCACTGCAGCGAGCATGTCTGCTGAGGATTAAGATTCAGACGATGAGTGTTTTTATCTCGCTCAGCTATGACTAACTGAGTCCCCTGATTGAGACATTTCTTCAAGGCATGTTACCCTTTAACTCCGAGCTTGGCCCGCAGTTTCTGTATCACTCTGATGGCAGTGAAACAGAGTGGTATATTATTGGATCACAGCAGGGCAGCGTCATCAGAGTAGGATGTGATGATCACAGTTGCTTTTATCTGTATAGAACATAAGGGCTTTTAACAGCTCATAATCTGCCACAATGTCTTTTGCTCCTCCAGTGGGTAATAAATATTTTCCAAATTAACTGTTTTTATTAAAGGTAAAAAAAGAGCATCTCAAATTAGTGAAATGTCCTATGTTGCATGTAGCACTGTTAAAGGTTTTTCAGCATAAACAAAAAAAATCAATTAGAAAAACTGAGCAAACATGAACTAAACAGAATAATATTGCAATAAAGTCTCAACAGCTAAACAGAAACCAAGATTTGTCCAAATATTAAAGTTTCAGTCTCAGAATATGATAATACCATTTTATTTGTACATGTAGACAACTAAAATTTGGCAAACTGTGTGCCATGTACTCGAAGAAGAATTTAAAAAAACAATGTCACTATAGCGGCATTCATCATTGTTTTCTCCATTATGGATCCACTAATGGACAGAATTAATTAAGCTCAACCTAAATCATAAATTTCCATTTTGTCTCTGTTCATTTTGAATGAGCTTTGGTACAGAGGTCAATGCAGCGTTCTGGATTGTGTAAATGAATGTGTTCACACACAATACATTTTGAAAGGGTGCCTGAGCTTATGCAGTGATTTTTTTTTTTTTTAGCTTTGTTACTTAACTTTTTTGAACTGTAGGTTCTTACTAACTTCACAAAACAAATTTGCAGTTTGCCTATATTTGCTTCTATTGGACTACACTAAAAGGCACATTAAAATGCACTTTATATACACAGTCATTTGAGAATGCTCAAATGCTCATTTGAGAATGCAGCTTTTTGAGATGCATTACTGTAACTTGGTGCCAAGTTCTAAACGAGATAATGTTTTCCATGAAATAGTAAAATGTCTTACTTATCTGTGTTGTGTTCAGCTGTAAATAACAGGAACAGGTCAATTTACAAATTATTGCATTCACTTTTTATTTTTATTTACATTTAACACAGTATCCCAACTTTTTTTTGGAACTGCACAGGGTTGCACATTCCTTTTCTTCTAAACTTTTTAATGCAGATATTTTCAGCACTGTTGCAATGTGCACTTTGCCTGCACACACACACACACACACACACACACACACACACACATCTCAGAGAAAAAGCACTTCATGAAACGGCTCCCTGCAACGCTTCACTAAAACAGAAACGTGATAATTGCTCCTGTTGACTGAGAGCATAAAAAACTGTGAGACTGGAGCTCTGCAGGCTAGGTTTGGATCCACACAGGCTGCAGAAAAGCGTAAAATCTCAGCGCGTTTCAGAGTCATTACTGAAACTGTTTAGTGTGGCTGAGAGGAAAACGCGAATAAGCAACAGAAAAAACTACAATGTGAAAGAAAGCGCCTCGAGTCTGATGAGCAGACTTCCAGCCGGGGTGTGAACGTGAAGACGCCTTTGGGAAAGTGAGAGGGTGAGAGCTCATCTCCTCAGCTCCCTGCCATGTCTAACCCCGTCTACACAAACAGCGCGCGCGGCGAGAGCACATGCTGGAGCCGCCATAGTGCGCGCGCTGTGATAAAGCGGCCGCTGCTGCGCCAATAAACAGCTGCGCCGTCAGCCCGAGAGAGCACGAGACCAAACATACACACGCACACACACTGCATACACTCAGGAGACACTCTGAGTAGAATCAAATATTCATTGATATAATGGGTGTCATTCTGAAAAGTTCAACCAGTATTTAACACCACCATGAATGAGACAATGATAGGAATTATATAAATTACGTTACTCCATCCAATACTTTTAAGCTAAGTTCAGGAGTTGGAGATAAGGTGGGATAGAGATCATTTTTTTATCCTGACCTTACTTACGCTACTGTCGCTGAATGCAATCAAAAAGAAAATCTAGTAGAAAGCCTTTCCTGTAGTCGGTTACTCCCAACAAAAGCAGAATTTTAGAATAAAAAAATAATAATAATAATTAGTAGGTGCCTCAAAATGTATGCATGCATAATAACTATAAAAGTAGAAACTACACCAAACTAAAATCTGTGGACATCTGTATATCATAATTAAATTATATTTACAGCTATCAATCTAAATACATAAAATTAAAGCAATGAATGAAAGTGGCTATGCCAGGACCCAATGTATCTACGTAGATTTTCATTATAGTAAATTATAGTAAAGTGAGCTGATAGTGTCTCAAAACAACACAGAGAAGTGAAAAACACGTTTACTGCTAAGAAAAAAAAATGATTAAAACTATTTGAATTTGCAGGCTTTACAGTGCAAAGCACTGTATTTATAATACATTCACTAAGATTTACTGAACTTTTTAATGGATTTTAATGGACTATTTTTTATATGTAAGCCCAAATTAACACATTTAATCAGTCTTTATTTTTTGTTACATTTTAGTCAGATGTGAGCATCTGCAATATTTAAGCGTCTGCATTGTTTTATGATTGGTCGCACCTCGGACCGCTGAGGCTTATCAACTGATATCAGCTTATCCAAGTCCTGGAGGAGTCGAGATCACTCAGCACTAAACATGCTGTTTTCTGTTTTATTGAGTGTGTGGACTATCTGATGTGATGATGGGAGGATGTGATGGGTAGCACTTCAGTAAGAATAAATAAATGAAGAGGTCAGAGGTTTATCACTCTTCTGCTCTGACAGTGGAATTTGTGACTCTGTGTCTTGTCTCAGCTTGCAGCTCACATATTTACCTTTAAGAGTCATGACCTTCCTTCTACTGTCCCAACCAACACACACACACACACAGTTCCTGATTTCCTGTTCTTCATCGGAACATCAATGCCGAGTATCAGCTTTTTAAGATTTCTAAACGCGCAGGAAATTGAGCGCGACAGATGCAGTCGGAGAAACATGATTACTATTATTATTATTAACACGCTTATAATTTATTCACTGTAAATTATCAATAAATTCTCCGCCATGATTAACTCATAATACACTTCCGTACAGTAAAACCGAGAGGAGGGAACATGTTTCTTAAACACATTAAATTGAAGTGCGGTATACTACAACTTCGGAACATTTAATGTAGCTACTTATAAAGTGCGACCGGTAATAAAACGATTATAGTTGTTTAAAAATATAATGCAGCGCTGTAAATTTTATTTTACACTGTACAAAAACGTTGTTTCACTGACATAAATGTTGGATAGCATTTTTTGTAATGTATGAATGTAAATAAATTCTAATTCTATCTATCTATCTATCTATCTATCTATCTATCTATCTATCTATCTATCTATCTATCTATCTATCTATCTATCTATCTATCAATGTTTCTTTTCTGATTACAACAAATGCTTTATTATAATGTATAGTTTTTTATTATAATGAGTAGAGATATAAAGAGAGAGTCTAAACAGAAGCGTATCGGACAGCTGTAGAGGTGAAGCTGAGGTTGCCACCGCCCCCCCTCTCTCTTTCTCTATCTCTCTCGTTACAGACGAACCCAACACGGTGAGTGGAAAAGATCTCTGCGGGTGAGGAGAGAACAGCCTGATATCTGAGGCTCCACCAGCAGCATGACCTTCAGAGAAAGAGAGAGAAACAGAGAAAGAGAGAGATAGAGAGAGAATGTACGGTATAGAAATATAAAATGTACGGTGCACATCGGAATAATATCGATATTGTTTAAACAAAAAAATCGTCATCAAATATTTACATCTGAATTTTACTATTTCTGTATATATTGTATTTTGCATTTATGTATATCCCAAATGGAATGTTACTGTTATATTACGGTGTGTTTATTCATTATACTGCAGTTCAGCAGAGCTTCTTCTGACCAACAACCAAAGCTGAGATGAATCTCAGATAGTTCACTGTACATTATCACAAGGAATATAAAGTGTGGGCAACTATTAAATCTTTTTACAATAGTATTAAAATAGTAGTAGTGTTCACAAGGTGCGCTCATGCATTTCACCCACCTTTACATGTTCATTAGCAGTGCGCATGCGCACGCGCGAGAGTGTACGTGTTTGTGTGTGTATGTCAGCACTGCTATATGTCAAAGTGCACTCATAAGGATCGGAGACGTCACTAACTCCCACCCTCTCCCTCTATTATTAAAGGTGAAACCTGATCTCATAACTTGTTGACGCTGAGCCTTGAATTAAGAGACCACAGAAATGTAGTTGTGAGCAAACAAATATCCCGTAAAAAAATGTAACACAAGCCTGCCTTGCCGCCGTTTACATTAGTTTCTTTAACTTTGACTCATCTCACCCTCTCTCTCTCTTTCTCTCAGAGCTGCAGATTAAAGCTCTATTATTTCCAATAAAGCCTAGGCTGAGGGAGTGTGTGCTGTGCTGGTGGAGATGGTGTGCGCTGGCCCAGCAGCCTGCTCTCATTGATCACCTCCCTTATGAGCTAATGCAATTACAAACATCAATAAGGAGCTGCGAGGGGCATCATTGTGTGGTGACAGTGATAAATGGAGGCGCAGGGGATGGTGGGTACTCTCTCCAGCAGAGCCAGGGGCTAACAGCTCTGCTCTCATCCTCACCAAGCTTAAAGGAACAACCCTGACCAGTTCAGTGTCCAGAACTGCACTCTGAGCCTTTTACCTTACTGTCATTTTTAACTTAAATCTGTTTAATAGTAAAATTCCAGGGGTCTCCTTTTAAGTGCATCACCAAATCGTCTAAAAAACATATGCTCACTAACACTACTGCATTCTGTATGAAACATTTCTATTTAAGGACTGATCTCACTAAATTAGCTCCACGCGAAGCTCAAAGACCGGTGTGAACAGAGTGTTTGAGACAGTCTGTATTAAATCATTATAAATAAACACTGCTGTGTTTTTGTGTCTGAATGTGAAACAGGGTAAAGTGCGTAATGCTGGTCTAAGCGCTCAGTAATAAATCACTGGTGTGTTCACGGTGTAATTTAACACACAGCTCGAAATTCATCTCCATATGTGTGGATTATCTGAACACACTACTGTTTTATTATCAAGCGTAGTTAAATGAACATCATGCAGAAAAGAATAATAATTTAAACTTAAATCGTTTAAAGTTAATATGTTTTTAAATGTGTTTGTAAGTAAATAAAATATTATTAAAAAACAATTCTAGCCAAAACGTAAAGTGAACTTAAAAAAAGCAAGCATGTTGATATAAAATCATACCGCAAATCGCAAAAAACATATCTTTATTTTTGACATTTTTAATTTGTCCGTTTAACTTTTCGTATTTGGCAGTTAATCTTTCTATTATGTTTAAATGCCCATTATAGTCAATAGAAATGCTCCAAATGACACATGAATAAACTCTACAATATTTTCAGTTTTTGAACTTTCAGATATTTCAGATATTTTGAGGAACAACGAAGATTGTTTATGTCAAAACTACTTTTTACTATTTAATTACAATGAAAGTTTCGATGGAAGTGGAAGAGCCTTTTTTAATTATATTAAGAAAAAACGAACAAAACTATTTAAAAAAATAACGTCCAAAAATACACAGGAATATTAATATAACAATAATAATAATAGTTGCTGTTTTTTAATTAATATTAGTGGTATGATAATCACCCAACAAATTATTATTATTATTATTATTATTATTATTATTATTATTAATTATTGTTGTCGATGTATTAATAATTATATTGCCCCAGTTTACATACTAATTATATTAATACTATTATTATTATTATTATTATTATTATTATTATTATTATTATTATTATTATTACTACTACTACTACTAGTAGCAGTACTAGTAGTAGTAGCGTTGTGGATTTAACAGAAATTAAGTCCATAAATTAAGTAAATAAAACATAAAGCAAAAAACAATAGAACAAAGTGTTCATCGTACTTCTCACATTCGCTGTTTTACACACAGGTGAATTTAGATCGAGTCTGAACTGAAGATTTTTTTCCTCGGTGGCGGGACGTCGCGTTTTAATAAAACCAAAAAAGACCCCCTGATAACAGCTGCTCAAACAACCCGACCTGCAGTTAAATCATCTGCCCTGTTCAGTCCGCTCGGTCTGAGATCAGCGGGCGGAACAGTCATTTATTATAAACAGTATATATACGACAGTATAAAATGGTTTAACGCGCGATTTTAAACGCATTTAACACGTTTTAATTTCTCAGTCACTTCACTGATATTTCAGGGATCGTAAAAACACCCTCAACGTGGGGAAGTGTCTGAAAGTCTGCCGAGTTTACACTGACGAGTAGGAGAGACACGTGATCATTAAATATCTCTTTCTTTATACGCCTTAAAAACAAAGATATTGCAGGATAATTTTCTATTAAGATAAACGGAGTAGATAAAACACATGCATTCTTTATCTTATTACAGTTTATTAAAGAAAATTCAAGCAGTGTTTATTGAGAGCACACTCTGATTTAGATCGAATTAATAAACAATTAATCGATGTTTCGGATTTTTGCCCTTTTAATTCTCTGAACATTTTTTTTGCGTTCGTGATCTTATATAGATGTTAATTTGGAGATTAAACGCGGGGTTTTTCGGCTTTAGTGAACGGGTCCCCTGAAGGACAGTTTCACAGATCCCCTAAAGATGGCAGTCAAACATGGGATTTATCTCCACCGTCTCCGGAGCGCCGAGCGGAGAGCGGCTCAGGAATTCACATCTGACGAGCTGTGGACACACACACACACAGAGACACACTGAGCTGCTGTGATTAAAACGTCGGCCGTGTTGCGCTACGAAGTAAAACATTGAGAAAAAGGGGGAGAAGGCCATAAAAACACTCACACAACAGCCACTGTTAGCCGTTAGCTCCGGAGCGGGCGGTGAAAAGAGCCGCTGATTTATCCTGAGAGTTTACACTCTGCACCAGCAGCTCGGAGGACATTTTGTCCACCCTTTACAAAAGACAATTCCTTCATTTAAACCCTCTGGTTAACTTTAAATACGACTGTTTTTTTTCCGAGTCTCCATTCGTCTGGTGTAAGAGAAGTAGGGTGGCACATCCGGGACACAACAGCCGCCTTTACGCGCGTTTGAGGCGGGAAGGCGTGGGGGGAACTAATCTTCCCATTTAACTATTTTTTAGTTTTATCCAATTTAATTTTAATGCTAAAAGGGGGGATAATTTCCTCTTTATCCGTCCACCCACCTCTTCGGGAAAGGACTCCAGCCTGTGAGTCAAGGTGAGTGTTTCAGGTGATCCACCACATAGACGTGAGGTTGTTGTGGATCACAAGACTGTGCTTTAAACTTCATATCAGTGTGCTCTTAAATAAACTGCAAAACTAAAATACACATTGCTTTACTCGAAATGCAGTTTTATCAAGCACTTTATATGAGCCAGCACGCAAACAGATAAGTAGCAAACTAACTACACACCCTACAATGGCTATAAGGTGCTTTATTAAGAAGCCAAATAGTGACAACCTATACCAAACTACATATAAATCTGTATATCATGTGTACATATTCATAGGCTAGGCTATAGGCTGGCTGTGAGTTTTTGTTTTGGGATCTGTTATATAGACTTAGTTTAACCTTTTTTTTTTTTGGAAATGTAGTATTGCTACTCAAATTAAATTATCTATAATTTTATAATTTATAGTTAATTTCATAACATTTCATAGTATTTCACTTTAAACGTCAGGGCATGGAAGGTATGAGATATGACCTATTTCTGAGTGCAGTTCTTAAAAAAACTAAATGAAAAATAGTTGAAAAATTCCACCCCATATAAGCTGAAGACATACACACTTGCACGCACACAACCACACAAACACATACACAAATCTTCTCTAGTCAGTACATTATTAAGCAAGATGTAGTGTAAATAACGTTTACATACCACCCCCCCCCCTCCCCCCAACCCCTCAAAGCAGAAAAAATGGTCCGGATTAACAAATTCAACCAATTATTGATTTATTCACATATTTTTTTCCTTTTAAACGCAAGGTGATTTAGGGAGGAGGTCAAAAGTCTATGGAGATGGCACACACATAGTGTGGAAAGAAAAAAGTTCACATCCTTTTTTAAAAAAAATCTATTAGAAACAACATAATATGCAGAACAATACGATAGCATTTACAATACTTAATTCCCAGTTCTCATATGAGTCCAAAATTTTACAACAGTATACAGATTCGCCTCCTCCCTCCCCCTTTAGGAGTTGATATAGTAATAATTTCAATCTTTCTCTTTCTCTTGGTTTGATCTCCTCTCTTTGTGTAGGGCACATCCATTGTGAGTGTCCCATGGTGCGCAGAGGCTGGCTCCTTTCTTAAACCCAGTTCATGCTTAAGAACAGAGCTCTTCAGTTTCTGCAGCAGAGTCAGCACATAATAGTTGCCGGATGAGCACCAGAAACAAACCAATCGCAGTTCCCTGTCTCGAGCACGGCCGTATCGAGGGTCCGTTTGTTGTAGCAAACTACTGGGCGTGGATGTCCATGACTTGTCCGCCCATGGTGGGGTCTCCTGGGGGAAGCATAGGGGGGCTTGAGGCTGACATGGGCATGGCAGGGTGGGGTGGTCCTCCATGCATCAACATTGCTGAGTGCTGGGGGTGTCCAGGAATGTAGGAACGCATGGGAGGCCCAGGCCGCAGCTGGCCAGAGTGGTGGGGGAGCTGGGGGCCGCCGTAGGCTGGCTGGACCATGCCCATGGCCATCGTGCCGCTGTGACACAGGTAGTCCCCTGGCATGCCCTGCAGTCCTGCGGGAAGTAGAGAGGGATCAGTAAGTGAAATTCAGTTTTAAACACTTAAGACAAGGCATTATATCTCTACTTACATTAAAACATGACTGGAAATAGATTATCAGAGAAGCAACTGGGCTAAGTACATGACTAAAAATCCAATTTCCTAGCATTACAATTATAAGTACACCTTATATACCAAACAGATTGTCTGGAGTTCAGTTCAATGTTAATGTAAACGTTAGGACCAGAGTGTCCACTTGTAACCAGACATTTTTAAAGCCACATGAAAAATGTCACTTTTGGCCACTGAAAATAGAGCTTTTTGAAGACGCTATCCAAGTTGGAGATTGGGTGAGAAAAATGAGCTTTATGAAATTGCTGACATCACATGTATGTTTCTGGCTGAATCTCAAATAACTCATTGCTTCCAATTTACGGAATTATATAAGTCATAAAGCTACAACATCTAGACTCAGATAGCACTAGATATCAGTTTACAAAACAAATTATTACATACAAAAATATTATTACTATTAAAATATATAATGCTTTGTTAAGATTCAGAACCCATAATATTGTGACTTGCATTGTACACTACAGAGGGAGTAGTGTGTAACTGAAAATTGATTAAAAATGATTATTTTTTTAAATATACAGATATATGTCCATATAGCCTAAATATTAGGGCTAATGTGATGGTTAGATGTTAAAAAGTGATGTTAATTGTGTTTGCTATAATATTAAAACTATTAAGGTCTGAATCTTCTTGTTTTGTTTGTATGTGTGTGTTTCAGTGTGGCAAAATGAAAAAAATGGACTTTGTTTCTGTGAAACAGCACTGCACATAAAACTTGTAAAATTCCCACTCTTCCTACCGACAAGAACAAATGTGACAGCCACTGATAATATGATCTTCTGATTAAATTTCGCCACTATAATATCCATCACTACAGACTTGTCCTGTTATCTCTCCGGATAACCGCAGCGTTTATGGCCTATGTTAAATTTAATACATATTTAATTAATGAATGCAATCTCAGAAATGTGATCTGCACTTCATGATTGTAGTGGGCTATCACAAGAGCAGTGCTGTAGCAAAAGCTGTCCTCCAACACGAACAAGGGCAGCAGAATGAAAGGGTTCACACAGTGGGTGTGGGTCTCCAGGGACTGGCTCACTGGTTGTAGCACAGCACTCTGCCTCTTCTGCCTGCACCAGGGAGCCGTCCCCAGTGCAGTATCCATCCGGCCCGGCCTGAGCCACAATCACACCGGCCCACTCAACTGGAAGACTGCCCTTCACTAAGGTCAGGCCGAAGGACGGCATGTATCTGTTGTTCTACCTGATCTGTTAATCTTATATTAACCTTAAAGAGGAATAAATACACAGGACAAATCTATATAATTACTTTCCCCAATGGGATTTCCTAATAGACTAGCAAATGAAGTTCTCACATGCTCTGTCAATATGGATGTCTACCTGGAACATTGTAAAAAATGTCAGCACTTTCTTGAGGAGCGATGAATGAGATATTTATAAGTATGTGATAAACATTGTGGTGATATTTGTTTTCAATCAAAAAATATTGTAAATCATGTCTACAGAAGACTATAGCATTGCATGCAAGCGAAGCAAGAGATTGCAAACACAAAAGAAAAAGCTTCCTCAGGTTTCATGCTACGTTGAGCTTCACAGGAACGCACATTAACGCATTGCTGTTTGGAGCACGAGCCAAGTCTTCAGACGTCAAGCTTTCGCCAGAAGAGTTCATAACAATGACAAATGAGGTAAAATAAGCCATCCTTTTATGCCTCGTGCCGCCTCCACTTATCTCTCTTTAAACACAATAGGCAAAGGTCTGCGGCTCACGCAGAAACTGCCGCTGAGAAACAGAGCCATTGTGCTCAAATTAAAGAAGAAAGGTGAAAATCCACAAAAGGCTGTCACTTGAGAGGCTTCACCTGTGCAGGCGTGAGTGTGCCACTAGCATAAAGGCCACTGGCCCCAAAGCAGCCGCGTGAAACCCACGGCCCATACACCAAAGAGCTGAAGCGTTCACTCATTATTTCATTTACCAACACTGCTCACTTAACAGCTTCTGAATGGCTGTGTATTAGCCTTCCTCTCTAAATGTGTGTGTGTGTGTGTTGGGCAGAGCTGTTTAGCACTTACAGGCACGACCTAAGCTTTTCTGGGGTCATCAGTTGCATTTGATTTTAGCCTTTTAACACTGTTTTGCAACTATCAGGCAAATGGAAAACATCCGGCGTATCAGAAAGAGAGGAACGCCTCGGGTCGAGAAAAGGGCACGTGTCGCAAATTGCATTTTTTTTCTTTTAATAAGCCAATCAATACATTGAGCCATTTGCTGAATCATTTCTGCAGTACCACGGGACTAAATCAACAGGGGATATCTGCAAAGGCAATGTGAGAGCCAAATCCCCAAGGATCTTCCTTCAGTTTTTTTTCTTCAGTTACTTAAAAGTAAAAGTTCAGGCCGGCAAAGAGTGGGAGGGGGGTAGGTCTTGACCCAGTGGAAGGTTAACAAACTTCTGCTTAATAATTGGGAGGAATGAAATCGCAGACAAAGGGATCTCCAGCAGAGCCAGGGTTACCAGGCGAGCTCACCAAAGCATACCAGCGGCATCTGGACCCGGGTGGGGGAGGGGAGTTCAACATTTTTTCTATGTGTCTTTAATTAATGCTTTCTCTGATCACCATTGTTTTGAAATTGTAATTTCCAAATATGGGCCACCCTTGGCTAATTTCGTTGGAGTACCACAAAGGACAGTGCGGAGGGGGAGTAGACATAAAACGGCCATTCCTTCAGCTCCCCCTTCTTCTGCTTGAGTAGCCAGGCTGGATTCGCACTGACAGGTGTATTGTTTCCAAGACCCATAAGCTCTATAATCACGGGTAGAAAGCATAACGCTCTCACTAAGTAGGTTTAATTGGCTTTGGTTTTAAGTAATGTTGCAGTGTGACTGCTAGGAACACCTTAATTTCAGGTCTCGGGACTCCCTGGCAAATAACTGCTTAATCTTGCCTTAAGGAAAATTCTCCAACTAATGAAAATTGCTTATAAGAAATAATGAACCCTTGCTCTCTTAATCAAATAAGATAACTTTTTTTTGTAATAACCTATTAATTTAATTGGTCATGAAGTATAAAACATATCCCTTACATTTAATTGACCTAGAAACTAAAGTAACAATATTTAAATTAGACAAGCTAGGAATTTTTAGTGATGAAGCCATAAAGACCAGGCATTCTCAACTGCAGCGACATATTTCTGTCACACTCTGCTTCTCTTTCTCTTCCTTTACTCTCTCACTCTTTCTCGCTCTATCTTTCTCTCTTCCCTCAACCCATCTCATCTGAGATTCCACACACGGCCCAATTACAGAATTCAGCAAGCAAATTGAGGCTGTTTAAAGCAGGTTGCTCGCCAGTCTTCTGGGAACTATGGCAGCTGCTGGAACGCCAGCGTTTGGACACGAGGAAACACTCACTGTGTTTTCACACAGACGCACACACACATGCTGCTGACTCTTACACATACACTCATGGTGACAACCAGCCTGGATGGAAGCATTTAAATAGCGAGCACTACGTTATCGTAATGTTTTTCTTGGTTTAAGACGAAGGAATATTTTGGACAACTGAAGCATTCTTTCTGCGCATGGCCGCATTAATGGTCTCTATTTTCGCATACTGAATAAGTCAAATCCATTTGTCACAGTGCTTGTGATGGCATATTTAATTTGGATATAGTCAATTAGGCCAGGCTAAGCTGCGTACCCTGCTGAGCACACCTCCATTTTGCACTCCTTCACTTCCCCTCCCTTCGCCATAGGTAATCCTATTAGGACAGGCAGACTGGAAAACGGCGGGCCGAGTCAGGATCGATGGAAACACCTCTACCTTTTAAACAACAGCTCCATGCTAAGAGCGCTTTCTTGATTTTCTTGAAAAGACCCGGCTGCAGGTTTTGGCCGAGGGGCTCGCAAGCCCGTGATGGTGTGCTGCCGTGCAGGTTAGTGTATTAACGGAACTCATGCATCAGCTGCAGAGAGGCAGATTTATGACACGTTGGGGACATGCACTTTCCTCTCGCTGCACTGCTGTAGCCTGCTTACATTTCGCCAATCAGTCTGTTGCTATGGAAACGTCCCACCAGCCACCCCCCCTCACACACACCCACCTACCCATCCACCCCCCTCCCCTCCCGCCTTCGTCCAAAACCTCAACCTCAATCCCCCCACCTTCAACTCGCCATTCCCTGAACCAGCCTCCTTCCCTCCCTCCCTCTCTTTTCTTTCTCATCAGTCTTCTCCATTTTTTCCTCCAGTATGGTTGTGCACTGTTTAGTCTTGTGGCCAGTAAACTGAGCAAGACAACACACAGGAAAGGAAAGCCGACACTGCTAATGTGCACAGATCAGCAGTGGCAGATTCTCCAGCAGACCTTCTTTTAATTGCACCTGCTGAAGCACTAGTATTGTTAGTATTGGAGTCTGTTAAAGTGATGCATGTGAACCACCAAAATGAAATGTGTGTAAGTGCCACCCCCAAACCTCACTTTGGGAAAAGGTTAGATTTTGAAAAAAAGAGAAAAAAAAGAATTGAAAGCCCTGGTTTTGTACTTACTTCCCCCATTGCTTTGCGATTGGTTAACTAGAAGGTTACATGTAGTGCCACTGTCCCTCCATGCCCATATTCATGCCCATCCCACTCATAGGCCCTGGAAGAAGAGAGAACAATCGGAGAAGAATGCCAGAAAATGAGAAAATCAGACCAAGACTTAGGAGAGCAAGACAGGAATCAAGTACAGTACAAATCCCACATTGATGAAAGTTAAGATAAGAAAACAGTATAAGACAGACAAAATAAGCAAAAGCCAAAGTAAACAATATGATCAATGGCTGGGTCAGAAAGTACTCTGGCTTTGACCAAATCCTATAGCTTATGCTCAGAGGTAGAATGGGCAGAGGGAGGGGGGATAAGACGATGACCAGGAGTTGTAGAGGAGGCTCAGGGACACTGAGAGATGGGAGGGAATTCTAGGAAAAGGGGATGAGACACTCGAGACTGTAGGGCCTGAGCATCAGGGCTTAAGAAGAGAAAAAGAGAGAGGGGGGGGAGAGCAAGGGTAAGGGTAAGAGTAATGTGATGTGCTACACCTGTGCTACTGAGGGAATAGACTATCCCCTCCCAGCCAGACTGGAGAGTTTGGCAGTAGTGAGGGAGTAGAAGAGGGGGGCTTGGTGGGAAGGTGGGCGATGGCGGAGGAGAAAGAGACACGCCAAGGTCTTACCAGGTGGTCTGATTCCCATGTGCTGCTGGCCGTCCATCACGAAGCCTCCCATGGGCTGACCATCTGGGTTGTAGGGAGCTCCTTGACTTACTGTAGGAGGACGGGGGAGGGCACAGGACAGTGGTCAATTAGTGCTTTTAATTAAGTTTCCTTCGCTTAACATCATCTGGTAACGGACACATGGACTAATGCTTCTTAGCTCCCTCACTGTCGTAAGCGATTACGCTTCATACATATCAAATTAAATTTAAAGAACTTAGCATGGAACAAATCCTCCAAGAAATTTAACAGATGATATTTAAGAAGCTGTGTTGCATTCTGAAGCACTGACAACACAAACACAGTCAACCTAATGCATTAAGATTTAACCAAAAAGAAAAGAAAAAGCTAGAAATACATTTATACACCTTGTGAACTACGTAACATGTTATACTTACCATAAGTTTATGCAGTTTAAGGAGGACAGGACAGGGCACTCATTCAGTTTAAAAACAACAGCTGAGCTGAGCTTTACGCTGAATGAATGCCTTTGAACTTGCCTGAGTCCCCTAATGCACCTCTGCCCTTTGAACCCCATTACAGGTAATAAACTTTAAAGCAGTCCACAACAAGCCATGCACCGGGGGGGGGGGGGGGGGGTTGGGGGACCGCTCATTGCAAAAAGGGGTGAAGCAAAACAAATTCACAAAACATTGGATTAATATCATCCCCTTTAATTTGACTCCACTTTATTAGATTGTAATTTTCTTCAGTTTGACTCAAACAAGGTTTAGATCAGGCAGAGAAGCAGTAATTTAGGTTCTGACATCTCAGCCGTTGTTACGGTTTCAATAGTTTAATCGATTTCTTCTATTTGCTCCTTTGCTTTTTCTTTTAAGGCCGTTATATGGTGGCCTGAGTCAGCGTGATTAGTGCTTTGGGTTAATTGGATGGATTTTAGTGGTCAATCACTCCTGACATCCAGGCTGGGCAGCGTATTTACCGGCGGGCGTGCCTCCGGGTGCATGGCAGGAGGAGGGCTTTCGCCTGCGCGACTTGAACACAGTTACTATAGGGGACTTGCCTGCTCGGTTGGACTGGTCGATCATTGGCTGCACTATTCTTCTTCTTGCGTTAATGAACCTGGAAGACACAAAAAGAAGAAAAAAGAAAATGCGGCACAGTTAGTTGAGTAAGAATCTGACAGCTGTCAAAAAGTATGCCTGGTACACTGCAGGGTGTACGTTAGGGGTCCGCAAATTTATTGTGTTGCGCATGATACCCACAAACACACTGTTGAAAGCCCAGCCTAAAACTGTCCAGACCAGCCCGGGCAGCTAACCGAGAAAGGTGAAAGAGGAGGATTATTTTCCTTTAAGTCCTCAGGTGGGAGAGAAGGGAGTGTCGTGGTGAAATCACCACCAACAGAGAAACGTATACTGAACTCACAAAGCTTAACGGCTTGTACAAACTTGTACGGCCTCAACATACACCACCTCACGAAAGTAAATACAGCTAATCCACCAAATGGCCCTCCTCTGTTTCTCTGCATGTTTTAGAGACATGTCATGTTTTTCTTCATTTTTTTTACTTTCTGTCATTACTTCAGTTCCTTACAGGGGAACAGATTCACGCGTTGAGGAGTACATAGCTGGCATGTGTCACAGTTTGCAATGGTATGTAGGAAATGTTCTAGCAGAAGACCAATGTCACTTTGTTAAAAAGCATGAGGCAGATTCTATTTTAGCTTCTTCACAAAGAAAACTGAACTTAAATGATCAGTTTACTAAAAGTTTACTGCAGAGTCTGAGCCTTAACTCTATTCTTAACAAATGTAACATTTGTATGGGAATTAAAAGTCTGTGGCACACATTGGCTACCCCTTTGCTTTGCCGTTCCTAAATCCAGCACCACTGCTCTCCTACTTAGCTTAAAACTTCAGGGTTGACCCCCTGACCCCAGTGACCTCCAGGAGAGCAAGCTCAGGGGTTCCAACTTGATTTATGTCCCCCTGCTGTTGCCACAGTTGGACACTTCCATTTCGTCCTTTGAGGGGGGAATTAGTAGACTTTTAAGGAAACAATAGCCAGGCCACTCTTTTCAGCAGGGTCAGGGGTGGAGAGATATAGCTAGAAAGTAGTTTCAAGATTAGTGTTGTGCTCATCTGCTTGGATGCTACCACAATTTGAAGTCTCCTGGTTTCTTGGTTCCTTTAAACATTTAATGCAATAAATGCAAATCCACTGAGTGATTACTAAAAGGTTCTGTGGCAAAGGCAATGGTCATTTATAGAACTAATATATGACATGATGCTTCAATTATAATTATTACTGCTAAAATATGTGTGTGTGTGTGTAAAAGGTATAAACCTAAAGTTGGATCCTTCTACTCTTACTTCTTCTACTCCCAATGATGGAGAACCTGTTAATGGGACCTTTAATGCTTTTATGCTACAAGAGGATCTCGCATGACTTCAGAGTCGTCTGTTTTTTACAGTTATCACCGGTATCGCTTGCCGACACCAAACATCACCTTAAAACCTATGAAAAAGGAAGCAGGGGAGGAATGTAGCAACATGGCAGTGCACCATCAAATGAGGGAATGTCTGGAGTTTTATCATCAGCACCAGCGCGGGGAGCAGGGGGAGTCGTGGCCTAGGCATTCCTTTTATTGCCTTCCCTTCTCTGCCTGCATCTCTGGATCCAGGGTCAGAGGCGGGTCAGCACCGTCTATCTGCTGACCTCTGCCGTTCATGTTTTCTTCACTTCTCCCACCCTCTGTATCCTTCTCTCTGTCTCTTTTTGTCTGTCTGTCTGTCTATCTTCCTGTCAATCTGAAGAAACTACTTGGCTTGGACTGTTCATTTTGCATGGGAGTATTTTTTTAAGGTATCTAAATCTTCCTTCGCCATATCTAAGGCCAGATGCTCCAGAAGACTGGAACAAAGGACAAGTGCTACACAATACCAGGCAGGGGGAGGGAGAAAAAGAGTGAGAGAGAGAGAGAAAGAAAGAGAGGGAGCAAAGGAACGAGGGCGGGTAAGTAAAGCAAGGGAGGGAAGTTAAAGGGGAGGGGGGCTGGCTAAAGGAGTTGTGAAGAGAAAGAATGATCCTGCTCTGCTCTGTGCAGTAGGCAAACTGTTTAAAAAAGGGGGTTCGTACAGAGAGAGGGTGAAGGAGAGAGAAAACAGAAGACGAGAGAAACCAAGAGATAGAGTGTGAGTGGTGAGCTTGAGCCGCCATTACTCCATTAGGAGTAAGAAGTTCACCTCCGCTCGACCCCGCCGTGCCACAGGACCGCGTTTACGGCCTGTTCAGTTTCAACTTCCCATCAGCACACAATGAAGGGCGCTATTCAGCCCAGGCCCTGGACAATGGGTGCCTATTTTGGAGCAAAACGCCACCGGTGGCACCTCTGAAGTCGGGTGAAAGGAACAGAGGGTGAAGGGGGAAGGAAAAAAAAGACAGAGCTTAGAAAAATGACTGAATTAAAGCCACTTATGAGTCAAATGAGGCACGAAAAAGAAGCCCGGCCTTCACGCCTCCTCCCTCCAACTTGCCTCCTCCTTCACCAAAAAGTGTGTGTTTGTTCATACTTTTCCACAGCTCCCTTTACTCCTCCATACACAGAGAGTGGAACTGATTGCTGTCTCGTCTGCCGGGGCCCTCATAATATCCCATTCTCATTACAAACGCCCAGGTGTAGCCCAAACGGCACGTGAAATGGCCAATTAAAAGCAAGAAATTGTCTTTTTCATCAGCTGCCTTTGTTGCGTGACCAATTAGGGGATAATTTAATAACCGTTGCTGGAAAGATCCAGATTGGAGATACAAAAGGTTACATCGCGGCGTGTCTATCTAAATGCATATGAAGTAGGCCATTTTCCTCAGCAGGGCTTCTTTTATTCGCCTCGCTCTCCTCTCCTCTCCCCTTCTCCTTATCTCTCTCTCACTCTCTTTCTGTCTCTCTTTTTTTTTCCTCTCTCTCCACAAATCTAACCTGAGTGCAGTGTGCGTATGCATGACTACAGACAACAAAATTCACTCATGAAATCACATTCCAACCCACTCAGCTAAATTTACATGTATATTAAAATTCCACACAAGGGCACATCAGTTACACCGTAGTAGAAGAAGAGGAAAAAGAAGAAGAGGAAGAAGATGAATGATAAATCTCTCCATACATTTGTCTTCAGCACCGATAACAAAAACAAACACGAAAAAAAAAAACCTGCATGACAAAAGGACAGTGGCAACAGTTTGCATATGAAATGTAATTATCATAAGGCTGATCTTTCATTGACACAAGGATGGAGACGTTCTAATTAGAGAGCAGTGTTGTGAGATCATGGGCAATTTCTGCACAGGCCCAATTCTATTCTACTCTATCAATATCCAACCTCCCTACACCCCCCCTTAATTCACACACACACCTCCCCCTATATCACACCCCTCTGGTGAAGTCAACTTTATTATCCATGTCTCGACCAGAGATCCATTTACTTAAGTAATTAGTTACTGTAGTCTTCAGTCACATGTTGGCATGCCTGCAGGCGGAGTGGAGAAATAAGAGCATCGCTCCTTTTATTCTGATCTGAAGCTCAAAGTCATAAAAAACAAAAAGTCCAAGACTGCTCCCTCCCCCCTCCTGAGTCAAACCGGGGTCAGTCTCTCAGCCCTGCTTGTGTTTAAATAAACCCGTCCAGCTGTTTGCTGCACAAATTCCATTTACACTCTTGCCACCCCTCTCTCTCTCTCTTTCTCTTGTTCGCTCGCTCACTCACTCTCGCCAACACATGCATGCAAGCACACGCATGCACACACAACACGCATTTAGTCAGCACATGGACGTATAACATAGCAGTAGACCAAGTATGTACTATGTTATGAATGTTGAATTTTAGTCAATTTTATGGACACTGCAGGTAAAAAAACTGACCAGAGACAACCTGCCAATGCTCACTGTCCAGCCTAGATGAGTGCTACTTACTATATTAATTCCTCTTACTTTATTACTACCTCTAACCTTTGCCACTGTAGACAGCTTCCTGAAGTGCAGTATAAAGATGTTTTTCACACGTCACACTGTATGCTCAGACATCCTCAATCAGAACTCACATATTTCAATAAAAACAATATTTGATGATGTATTTATTGTAGGCAACCACTATCAGGTTTCGCTCAAACTCCTTGCCATGAGGATATCGGCCAGTGTCCAACCTCACTCATAAGATAACACTTCACAACTTACACAGTTGGATATGGGTATTCCCAAGCCGCCCCCTGGGGAAACACTTTATGATTCATTCACATACTGCTATGGCATGACTTTTGGCATGCAAGTGTGATGTTTACAAAACTTAGATAGGTAGATATGTACTGATATGCAAAAAATATTTAGATATCAGTTCCATTATCGTGCATCCCATTATGAAATAATTCATAATAGTCACTGAAGATTAAAAAAAATACCAAATAATGTATTTAATGTCTCAACAATAAGTTAAAATAAATTGTCTTTCACTGCATTAGCTCCACCTTATCTAACCCCAACCTGCACTCGTCACCAATCACTGATTCTAGAAGCAGCCAGTCCATCACTCACTTCTTCTGCTTGACCATGAAAGTGAGATTTTGACTCCCCTGTGCCTGTAGGGGGGAATAGGGGGGGGGGCCCTAATTCTTCACAAACATTACAGGGATTACCTGCACCACTCTGCAGCAGCTCTACCCCTGCCCAAAGAAAACAGTGCAGATGTAGAAGCGGCTTGGCCTAATCTCTGTCTCTCGCTGTTTCGGTGGACTGCTATTACTCCATCAACCCCCCCACCCCCACCCTACACACCCCACACACCTTCCATTCCCCACCACTACCGGCAAAGCCTCAGCTCCTCTCACCAAACACAGTTAAAACCTTTCCATTAACAGAGCTGTGAAGCTGCCACTAAAGCCGGTTTTTACAGCGCAGGGGCCGCCGCCTGGGGCCCCTGGGACGCACTTTATAAACACTTGGCCAGCCGGGGAGATGGAGTAAGAGAGAGTGAAAGCGAGGGGAACGAGAAAAAGAGAGAGAGAGAGACTGAGAGATTGAGTGTGGTGAACCGAGAGAGCATTTAGCTTAGAGACCCCAATCACCTTCTTCTCTGATTAGCCTTTCGCTATTAGCACTTGGCACTGAGAAACAACAGCTCTGGAAGCTGTGAACCGGTTCAGCGAGACGAGAGAGGAAGAGCGAGAGACATCTCGTTCATTTACATTTTATTAGTATGAATATTACTATGATTGCAACTATGTTTGTTGTTACTGTTGTTATCACTGTTGCTGTTGCTATTGGTAATGTAATTAGCTAGTATCGTACTTCAGTGAGAGAGAGAGAGAGAGACAGAGAGAGAGAGTATGAGAGAGGAAGAGAGAGAGAGAGAGAGAGAGAGAGAGGTCTTGCACTCCCCTCGAGCTGGCGACTATGAGGTCATTCTTGGCAACATGCAGTCTGCTCGCTCTCCCCTGTTTCCCCACCCAACCCAGAGAGAAAGAGAGAGAGAGACAGACAGATAGACAGGAAGACAGATAGAAATAGGGCAATATAAGGATTCAAAACAGCAGTGTGTGAGAAAGAGAGAGAGGGAGAGATAGAAATATAAAAAAAGGAAGAAGAGAGAACCGAGCTCAGAGAGAAAATGAAAATGAAAGAGACGGAGACAGAATCCCAAGCACAACTTTGGAAAGTTCTCAGCTTTGTGCCACCTTTGTCCAGTTCCTGTCTCCGAGCCTTTTTGATGCGGCCCAGTGCCCAGGGCCAGCGTTTCAGGCCAGGGGGCACTCCCTGTCTGGGCAAACACACACACACACACACACATACACCCACACACAAATGCGCAGGACTGTGATGTAGACTGGCAGTGCTGTGTGTGGCGGCACAAAGCCTATTAGAGGCGAGTGTGAAGCAGAGGAAATGACTGCATGGCAGCGTGTTTTATGCTTCTCCTCGTAGTCGTCGCTGCGGTGGTCTCCACCAGGTTCTTTAGCGCCCTTCCTGGCAACGGCATCTCTCGCTCTCAGTGCGGGCATTCACAGCCCGGCCTGGCAGCACAGTCTCGCAACCAGTCCAGCACACACACACGTACGGTACAGGTATGCTGTCCTGAATGACCAGCGATACTCCGAGCCAGCAAACGGATTGCAAAACCTAGCAGGACTGCAGTGTATGCAGTGGAACTGGTTCAACACGATTTAACACGATTTTTCTTTACCTTAAGGGTTTAACCCTGTTGGGTCACCATGGCTTGTATACCTTGAAAAGCCTGGTTAGCGATACCAGTTGATGGGAACTGTATGTAGTTATGCTGTAATTTTAAACCCCTTTAGACCACTTGTAAGTATCTCCAAAACAGCAAATTTACAGGAGATAGAAAACCCTTCTAAACTTTCAATGGAAGTCAATGGAAAAAAGTTTATTTTAGGTCATTTTAAAGTACTACTATGTCTGTTTATCAAGAAATTTTGTCACAGTGTAAGAGACAGTTTGTCTGTTCAAATTATGTAGTGAACTAAAAAAAAAACTACAAAAATTGAGAGTTTTTCATTGGACAGCATCAACTAATGTGAAGATTAAAGAAAAGGTCTGGGGGATAATGGTACATTCTTCACAGCAACTTTATGTAGCCATTTTTAAGTGTGCCTAAGAACATCATTGTCATATATAACTATTATTAAATATTAACTCCAGGGTTAAATACAAGTTAACGCGCAAGAAGAATTATGAGAATGGGAAACAAATGACACACATTTTTGTTTATTCCTGCAAATCTCAGAACTGAGACTCTGAACTTCACTGTGATCTAAAGCCCTAATGAAAATGAACAGTGGAGAGGGGGGTTCCTCGGCTAACGTGGGGTCTGGTCTGAGGAGAAGGAGTGCAAACGTAGCTGCCATTTCCAAATGCGGCCCTGCATATCCGCCCTCTGTCTTTCATGTGTAGATTCCTCCACAAAAGAGGGGATAAAAAGAGGAGAGAAATGAAGAAAAATGTAGGCTGTGCCTGGGGCTCAGTGTGATGTAAGACAGAGTGAGCGAGAGAGAGGGGTTGGGGGTGGGAGGGTTGTACCCTTGTATGGTTCACAGACTCTGCACAAATGCACGCGCGCGCACACACACATACACACACACACAAATATGCACACACACACACATACATATCCTCCCACAACTTATTGCCACAGAGTCGTCCATGCACATACAATACATCCCCAAGCTCAGAAACAGCCTTCCTGAAACAAAGAAGCAATTCTCACTGCATCCCTGTACTGTTCCTTAACACACACACACTCCTTTAGATACACACATGCACACACACACACACACTTTCACAAAGCCATCACACATGATAAAATATGACTGCGTGAGCAAGAAACACCTCCTCAACCGAACACATGTGCAAAACACACACACACACACACACACATTCACGCTCTCAAACAGATGCAAGGATCCATATATATATATACACCCAATCACTCAAATACACACATACACACACACACACACACTCATGCATATACTCTCCCAAACAGATGCATGCATGTACGCCCAACAGCATGAACACACACAGCTTTGTTTTTATATACAATGCCAGGACATGAAGTCATATGTCTCTTACGTATTATATATAGAAGGTTTTTACAGGGGTGTATATAGTGTACTATATACTCCAGCATCCTGCTGATTACTTAAAATGTGTTATGTTGTAATGGATCTTAATACTAAAGTCATGTTTTACATTAAGTTGCAACCAAAAAGGGAATCTAAACTGTTAAGGAGTGACCTGTACCTACTTGTTAGGTCAATAACAAGAAATTACAGACTTTTTTTACATAGGCTCTCCTTATGCATACTTTTCACAGACTAAAAAGTATTTGGAAAGATAACTGATAACGGTTAACAGCTGTGGCCTGTTTGGGCTTCTCTCATTATTTTATGACAAATGAAAGTGGTAAAGGGTTAAATTTGGGACTTGGTAAACTTGGTAACTATTAAGGAGAGGGCATACTAGTGCTTGTTCACACTAAGTCTGAGATTTCCTATGAAATAAAAAAAAAACAACAACAAAGTGTCCACACATTTGCACACTGTGTACATTTTGCTCTATTTACTGAGTTATGTAGCTGAAAATGTATGTTGAAATCAGGCTGACCAATCAGAGCTCCACTGCCCTGCTTGCAGACCAAACAAATGAGCATTCAGACAGGGGCAGAACGGCTCAATTTCTCCAGCGCAGAACACTTACAGATCAAGGTAAGTTCTTCACAGCAACTTTATGTAGCCATTTTAAGTGTGCCTAGGAACATCCTTATCTATTCAGTCTATTGTCTATTGTCTAGAAAGAACTTCAAATTAATCTGTCTTGCTAACAAGCACTTATGTAGTGGAGGTGCATTAAAGGTTGCAAAAGTGGACAGGGAGCAGAGAAAAGGTAGAAATGGACATTTATGAGAGCTATGTAGTTTTAATCCCCATTTACAGAGCATTTACGCAAAAAACAGGTTTCATTATGTTAAAAAAAATGTACCCAGTGTGAACAGGTTAAGAGGTCTACTTCAACTTAAGGTCAACTTAAGGAGAGGCCAAGTCAAAAATGTGGTACATTTATGAGTGTTTACTTCAAGTTGAAAACTACACCTCACATTTGAGAACAGAACGACCAGATTATACTGATAAAAACATCTGACAAAGCTTGTCTAGTTCTGTTTCATTTCATGATGCAATGATACAATAATACCTGTCAAACATGGTATCTGTACTGTTGTGGCATGGGCATGTACTTTATGGCTGCAAAAGGAACCAGATGGTGTAAGTGGTGTTTATAGGGAATGTGAATACTAATATAAATAGAAGAATTATTTTTACTATAAGTGTATAGAGCTATAGTTTATGCTTGGATTCAATCAAATGCAATTTAAAGCTTTAGGGTGGTACTTGTACTACACTGTATGAATGGATACAAATGAAGACCATACCAAAACATACAGTGGAAGTAACCCAACAGCTTGTTTTTAGATGGTAGATTTTCTCACCTAACTTCGCTTAACTTAACTCGTTGGTCTTCACGTTATTTGGCCAGCTTTGAGTTTATCTGACAGTGATTTATCAGTGAAAGTCAGGACATTTTAAAAAAGACAAGCACACACACACACACACAAAGACACACACAGATTCTCAAACAGATGCATGCGTACACGTACACTCAGTGACACACACGCATACACACACATACACACACATGCACAGAACCTCTCCAACTTGTCTGATGTTGACATAACACAGATAGAGATCAGGTCTGAGCAAGTGCTGAAATTCCAGTATGGCATTGTTAGCAAACACTCCAGAACTGACTGAGCCCAACTGCGCAGAAAGACAAACAATAATAATACCAGCGCTCATCAATCTGTGCTGGCTAAAGTTTCCCGCAGCTTTGGGGAAGGTGGTGGTGCTGGTGGTGGCGGGAGGGAGCGGAGTGGGCCGGCATGCCTGCGTGGAGCCGCCGTAAATACGGCTTTTGTTGGGCTGGGTGACCCCGGGGTGAGATGGTATTTCGTCAAAAGGCCACGGAGATTCACGCTAAAGCACCTTGACAGCGCGGCTGTGTGAAAGCTGCTGCAGGGCACGGGCTGCGACACGAAGCTGCTCGCTCACACACTTACACACACATACACACACTTACACACAGACCAGAACATGTTCCTGTGGACCAGCACAATATGTGCACACACATACATACACACCTATATAATAAGGGCATGCTCACACTCACACACATGACTCACTCAAAGTGACTAGTCAAAGTCAACGTGTTAAAACACCTAAACAGCATTACACTTGAATAAAACCGAGCGAGCTGAATAAGCCCCCGCAACTCGAGGAGGACCCCCCATTCAGCACGTTCCACGGTTTTCCCTGCTCTAATCCATACACCTAATCCAACTAATCAGCTAATGAACAAGTCTTTCCTGAGCCGCCGTGGGTGTGTTACAGCAGGGAAACACACATTTAAAGTGTGCGGAACCAGTGCTACAGCAAAACCTGCACACCTACTCTCTCTCTCACACGCTCTGCAGCAGCAGCAGCCACAGAGAAAGAGGTGTATCACCTCTTTGAGATACTCGGCGGGGTCAGAGGTCACGTTCTCCCTCTAAGCCTAAAGAGTGCTGCCAAAGAATACACACTCCGAGCATGGAGCAATCAGCCATAGCTTACTCAGAACAAGTTTCAACTGCTTTTGGCATGGGCGGGCCCGGCTGTCAAGGAGGTGAAGCATGCCAGTCATCCAGCTCAGCTCACTCTCTCTCTCTCTCTTTATCTCTCTCTCTCTCTCTCTCTTTATCTCTCCCTCTACCTGTGTTTCATTCTCTCTTTCTCGTACACTCTCAAACTAATAATTACAGAAGGAAATATTATTTACATTTGTATGCTATTAGTGAGCATTGCTCTTCTGTTTTACTTGTTTACTCTGTTTCTTTCCCTTTCCTTTCTCTCCTGCCTTCATTTCTCTTTACTCTTTCTCTCTCTTTCGTTCTCTCATTCTTACTTTCTCAATTAAAAAAAATACTGAAAAAAAAAACGATTCAGTAGTTATTTACAATTGTGTTGTTGAAGCATGGTAAGAGTTTTTTTTTAATCACCCTATTCACTTTGTTTCTTTCTGTCCTGCCTTTATTACTCTATCTATTTTCTATCTTTCTCTCTCTCTATTTATTTTTTTTCTCTCTTAAATAAAGAACTACAGCAGAAAGTATTATTGACATTTATGCTGTATTAGTAAGCATTGCTCTCCCTTTTTAACTAGTTTTTCTCTTTCCTTTCTCTCCTGCCTTTATTCTTCTCTTTCTCCCTTATTCTCTCTTTCTGTCTCTCTCCCTGTTTCATTCTGCCGTTCTTTTGTATTGTATTATTAAGCATTGCTTTCTTGTTTTACTTTGTTTCTTTTTCTTTCCTTTCTCTCCTGCCTTCATTAATCTTTCTCTCTCTCTTTTATTCTCTCATTCTGTCTTTTTCAATCGAAAAAGTACAGAAAAAAATATTATTTACATTTGTATTGTTAAAGCATGTTAAAGATCTTTCTCTCATGCCTTCATTCCTCTCCCTCTCTCTCTCCCTCCCCACTTCTATCTTTCTCTTTCTCCCGCTCTCCCTCCCTCTCTCCCTTCCTCTCTCAGTCAGAGAAACCGGATCCGGGGTTTGTGCGGACACTGTTTCTCTAAAGTAGCCCCGCCACACTTCTCGCCATGCTTTTAAGACTTTCATAAAAGCCGCCTTATTGACAAAACAATCCATCCCTGAGGTTTAAACACCATCTTTAAGGGCATTATTAAATTCCGCCAGGAAGGGAGGACTGGACACGGCGAAACCCGATGACCCGCCCATTGATTTCACATCAGCGCTCTTTATGGAGCGTTCTGAGAGCAAACACTCGCTCTCTTATCACCAGAGACTAAAACTCTACCTCTCTCTCTTTCCTTCCTTTGCTCTCTCTCTGTCTGTCTTTCTTTCTCTGTGTGTATGTGAGCTTTGTTTTCCTTGCTGGGTGAGTTACTGTAGTGGCTGCAGTGTGTAGCCTGTACCTTCCATATCGGAATACTGCATCTGAGTAAATCAACCTGATCGCAGCCGCCGAAAATAGACCTTGTAGTCAATCCACATTCTCCACTCACTGCTCGACTGTCTTCAGCCCAGCAATGTGCACTCATGCGTGCCCTGTGTGTGTGTGTGTGTGTGTGTATCTGTGTGTGTGCGTGCCTGAGTGTGTTGGTGTGCTCACATGAGCATAAGGCTGTGCACATGGGTGTGACTAAAACTGTATTTCTGTGTGTTCTTATACTGTATGTATGCTTTCCTCTTTTATTTTAATTCAGATTTTAAACACCTACAGCACAGTACAACCCAAATAACCAAATAGTCTCATGGTGGCATAACAATGCTACAGAGCCTCTGTATGTGAGTGTGTGTGTGTGTGTGTGTGTGTGTGTGTGTGAGAGAGAGAGATTTTCTCTATTCTGTCTTTTTTTTCTTTTCTTTTTGTTGAATATGAAAATCCAGATTGGAAGCGTTCCCTCACGCTGTGTTTTGTGCCAATAATTCATGAGCGATCTGCGCCCCGCACGCCCTTTAGCATTTTTATTTAATCTCCAGCCTGACGATTCACGGGACCCTCATCAATAATGAAGCCCTACATGTGTGTTAACAAGTCAGGAGCAGGAGCATGGGGTTTTTAAGAATGGCCCTTATCCCCCCATAGATTATTTTTCCTCTTTATCCCCAAGACTCACTCAATTTTCTTTAATTCTACTGCTATCTATGTATTCTCTATCTATATAAAACCATATAACATGATATACAGATATTATGTCAATAGGTCACAGATAGAGAGGTCTTATATGCAGTAGTGCTGTATGATAAATTGTATGTTTTACTTTGATTTAGTTTCACAATAAACACATCTAAATAGTTGCAATATTATTGTGAATAGCAGCTAATAAACTCAAAGTGCAGAAAACCTGCATGCAGCAACAGAGGGAGCTATTCATGTTGCAGCCTTTGATCATGTGACATAACTAGACTGGAGGCAGAGCGAGGTAGAGCTCCACAGTGAACGCACACACAAAGATACTACTTAGTTTGAGAAAAATTTGTGCAGCCAAACCAAGTAACAAAAAATCATTGAGGAGCTTAAACTTGAAAATTTTGATTTGTGTGTGTGTGTGTGTGTTTCACAACACTAGTGATCAAAGATAAATGTCCACATTGTGCATGATAACTTGATACTCTATTCTATTACTGTATATTCTATTCTCTCTATTGTCTATTGAGTGGATTGTAATGAAAAACTGATCTGCATTATGTGTGGCTGTTTTAAACGATTCGGGAAAGGTAAGTCAATAATCATGCTGGTGTTTGCGCAGGATAGCTGGCGTAGGTTTTATCTAGAGACGCTGCCGTTGCTCGCTCTATTTGATGAATTTCATCACTCTGTTTTCTGCTGCTCCGAGCCGTGTTGGCCCTGTGTTTTGACTTGCCTGATAAATAGAATAACAGCTCAGGATATTGCCTCTTAAAATCAGTGGGTCAGGAGGTAACATCACCGGGGGTTGCCATGGAGACACCCAATGGTGAACGTCCAATGGTGCACAGCAGGCCTATGGAGCAACAGATCCCTCTTGCTAACCCATGATGTGTCTGTCTCCTGCTCCCTCCCTCTCTCTTTTTCTCTCTTTTTTCTCTCGATCCCTCTCTTTCTCTCCCTCTCTGTCTGTCTCTCTCTCTCTACTCGGACAGTATCCACGTTCCTGTTCCCTTGGACGCACATATGCACAGTTACACAGACAGGCACACACACGCAGTGCAACACAATATGTGAGGGGGCAGAAAGATCTCAGCATGCAGGGTTTAGCAGCTAATACCCCTTAGATTAACCACCCCCGACTCATCATCATCATCCACACAGACACTTACACATACACACACACACACACTTATACACACACATAAACACTTGGTTTGAGCTGCTATTGTTCCATCGTCAGCCAAACCCTACCGCAAAGCCACCCGACACAAAACAGCGATCGCAGGGACGGGGTTAAAACAGGGCACACGGTCACATGACTGCCCGAGCAGCGCCCTGCCTGCTCCCCGGTGCCTAATGTGGCCGAAAGAATTGATCTCCCATGGGTTGCTGTGAGGTCACAGAAATTGATAACCCCAACAATACTCCCTTGTGTCAATCCTGACTGCGCCCTGCCGATAGAGCACTTGTGTAAATGAATCCTCCAAAGGCAAATATATTGTGAGCGGCCCATTGTCTCCAAGGTACCAAATTGAACAATGGCACGGATTATGTTGTCAGAAATTACATTTGGCGTAATGGCTGTTAATACATCTCCTATCTCTCCGGTCGGGCTCGGGCTCAGGCTCTGGCGTGTCCACGGGCACAGAGTTACGTGCGTCCGTTACGCGTAGGCTGCGGCCGACATCAAGGCCCAATTTATTCAGCAAAACCGATTAGAGCATGTAATCAGAACCTTAGCAATATTAATCTCTGACACTTATAAAATAAAGAGCGAAAGCGTTCGCACAGGCTGACGGAGGGACTTTCATGTCGGTCTCCGGCAACAATGTGGAAAATAAATGTGTGGTATAGGTTTTTACAAGGCGCACATCAAAAGCGCCGCCTGGACTCGCTTTCAGCGACACACCCCTGCCTCTCTCAGGCCATTCATTAGACATGGCTAATAACGGTAAGTACGTGCTGATAGCCGTCTCTGCTAACATGCCAACCGAGGGCAAAAGCTCACCCCAAACTTTATGGGTCTCCAGCGGTGGGAACCAGGGGAATCAAAAGAGCTAGTTAGCAAAAAACAAAAAAGAGCTCTGCGTATCATGTGATAGCACAAGAGAAAGCAGGCAGGCTGTTACTCTGAACTGCAGATAGGCTCACATACTCCCAACAGCTGATTGCTGGTATGACAGTCCTGTAGTCACGTGAGTAGAGAGGAGAATACTGTATTCTCACAGTTAGACATTTACATCTACATCTTTTGAGCATCTAATAGTTATGATAACATGTATTGGCAGATTTCCAGCATATGTTAAACATAGTATTTCCATATATTGTGCTTAAAAAAATTCTATTTTAAATAACTGCTGTGCCCTTAAGGGTAAAGATCACTGAGCATACTCTTTAACCCACTGCTGTGAGAATGTGTGCTCACTTTATCACTATGTTTGTGTGTTCACTGCACAGATTAGTTAAATGCAGAAGCCAAATTTGATCTGTGTCCAACACAAATGGTGAATGTGGTTTTCTCTTTGTTGTTGTTTTTTTTTTAATTAATGGTAATGTAATTAAAATGTCCAGTTTTAAGAACATTTAGAACAAATGCAGAGTAAAAGTGATTCAAAAGATTCATCTACCACTGGATAAACATTGTAGTCTAATCCAATAAGGTTTATAAACTAATATTTTATTAGTTTATAATTTATCTAATACTAGTTAGAGCAACACAGCTTAAGTATGCAGAAGAGGATTTAAAGAGATTTGCGAGACACGCTCCTCTCGTGAGAATTCCTATTAGATCTGTACCATGGCTGGAAAAATCCTAGCGGCGCTTTGGGTGGATTGATTTGGAGGCAGATGAGGCGGTAAGTGGGAGAGAAGTGGGAGGGGAGGTCAGGTGACAGGGGGTGGGTGAGTTGTGTGTGCATGTGTGTATGTGAGTGTGAGTGTGTGCTTGCTGGGGGGGGAGTGGAGTATTCAGTCAAATCATTAGTAGCTGCTTGCCACAGGCGAGGCTATTGATTGTATGTAAACACAAAAGGTACAATTGACTTACCAGTTGTTCACTTGTAGTATGGTAAGACCGGTGTCTTGTGCCAGTTGTTTTTTCTGTTCTTCTGATGGGTACGGGTGCTGCGCGAGAAAAACACAGAGAGACAAGCAGAAATAAGTCATAAATAAATCAATTAATGATGAATGTGTTTGGCGAGAGAGAGAGAGAGTTTGGCCGAGATGCAGGAGGGAGGCACCGCTCACACATTTGAGAGGCAAAAGTGGCAAAGCAGTTGTTAATTAGTGTGAAAAAGCGAGGTGTGTCTCTTTCTTAGAGTCATTAATGGAATATGAAATCGTGTAATTAATGGCAGCGAAAAAGGCAAGCCAATTATAAAGTTAAGTGAAGTGTAGAAACAGAAACATTAATTAGAGTGCTGCGCCGTACAAGCCCGCTCCAATTTATTCCAGCCGCCTCCCCCCAGCTGTGCTGCTGTGAATATGTGATGAAGAAGGGATTTCTAATGCCATCCTTGCCCCCTAAATACAGACCAGCCAAACAGAGATCAATCTGAGATCTCACTTTGTTTACACTGCGCCGCTCGCTCGCCTGTCTGTCTGTCTGCGCTTAGTGATACACTGTACTGAATTGTTCTTGTGTGATGGATTGGATCTGACCTGGCCTAACTTGGGAAAGGAAGGCTTGATTTAACCTGACCCACCAGTTCAAGTATAAACTAAAATGACAATTTGTGTCATGTGCCATGGAAGCTAAAGAAAGCTAAACTGACCTGCAGAGACTTTCTGATTTGAGTAGGTGTCACAATCATAGTCACCCACTGTGCTGTCCACTGTGAGTGATAATGCCTTATATATATTTTTTACAGTATGCATTTTTTTACAGTGACACTGCGGACTGAAGATTATAATACAGCTCTGAAAAAAATAAGAGACCACTTATAAAAAAATAATCAGTTTCTTTGATTTTGTTGAAAACCCATGAAATATAATCAGGAGAAAGATGAATGATCACAAGCCAGGAGTGGCATAAAGTTATCAAAAGCAGTGTGTAAAACTGGTGGAGGAGAACATGCCAAGATGCATGAAAACTGTGATTAAAAACCACGGTTATCCCACCAAATATTGATTTCTAAACTCTTAAAACTTTATGAATATCATCCATCTTTTTTGTTATTTCAGCCATTTCTTTTCTATTTACTAAAGAAAAAAATGCCCTAAATGACAATATTCTTTTGGGGATTTGGAAAAAAAAGTTCTCCGTAGTTTATAGAATAAAACAACCATGTTCATTTTACTCAAACATATACCTATAAATAGCAAAACCAGAGAAACTGATTCAGAAACTGAAGTGGTCTCATAATTTTTTCCAGAGCTGTATGTCTTCACAACTTCGTAAATAGGACGTCCCATACATCTGGCATATACTATCAGGCCTCACAAGATAAAACCTCACAACTTTTACAGGTGTAAGCATTCCTAAGTCATTCAATGAGGTAAAACTTCATGATGCGTGTACATAACTGCTATCCCATGGCCTTTGGTGTGTCAGAGTTTGCAGAGTGGAGCAGAGGAAAAGTATCTGAGATGAATTTTATTAGAATGGGACAACAGTTTGTGGTTGGAACCTAGTGGTTAGAACGTTAAACACTGTGTGGATCATGAATAAGGCAAGAGGCCCAGAGCCAAGGGGCAAGCCTTGTAAAATAATAGCAACAGCAGTGGACAGACTAAGGGTTTGCACAGCACACATGTATTTTAGAGAGAGATATTTTACCGTTTTCCCTCCTATGACAACAACTGGTTCAGCTGATCAGCTACTAAGCAGCCCCTTCTGAATTGAAATGATCAAAGAACCTACAAGACCATGACTTAAGAAGCACTGACCTACAGACAGCAGGACACAGAGATGACCCCCTCCTGTATTCACAATGCCCACAGCTTTCCCAATTCTGCCCCATCAACACAATAAGACTGGTGGACTTAAGAGACCCTTAGCCCCTGAGCGGGTCAGTGGGCAGCCCATGCTGTGCTGGCAGATCCAGTTCTTCTAAGCCCATTACCAGAGCCAGAGTCTGCCATGGATTAACCCAAACGGAGAGCTTAGAAGCAGCCATCAGCCCAGACATAGAAGAAGCAAACACTACAAAGACCAGAATGCACCTCTGGCTCAATTAAATCGTTTATCCGGGTTGAATGAGTAAAAACGTTTAATCAGTGCATGCTTACTGAGCAAAAGAAGTTCAATTTAATTTAAAAACTTGAAGAATGAGGCCCTCTGATGAGAAAAAAAGACAGGCCAAAGTCGTTTGGCGCCGCTACTTGTCGTCGTCTTCACAAGTATAATAAATTGGAATGTATTTTATGCCCCTCCGTGCCCGTGTGTTTACTGGGAATCCTGAAAGGGAGAAAGGGAGCTGTTTTCTTATTGCTCTCTGTCATTTCCATGTGATCTGATTGTAGGTAATTGGAACAAACTGTGGCTAATTTCATGCAGAAAGTTATAATTGCGGAGTCGCCTCCAGCCACTTTTTGAGTAGCTTTTTTTCCCTATGTTTATATCCGGGGACCTGGCTAATTCTATCAGATCACAATACGGAGCTCTGTGCTAAACTGTGGCCTGGGAGGACTATCTGAGAAAACATTCAAGCATTTATCCAGTCATCTGATCTTTAATGTTCCCACAGGAGGACGTCCACTTTCTGACACCGATATAACATAGTGCTGCTCTATAAATGGCTGGAAGGTTGTGATTCAATCCAACAGACGTTAAAGCTGGGAAGCTGGGATTTTGTTTAGTCATTCTAGTAACTGGGGAAAGTTTGGTTGTTTGCAGTTAAAAAAAAAAGTCTTGGAGAGGGCACTGAGCACTGAGCTGAGGTTTGCGGGTGGGTCAGCACTGTCCCGTGTGGGGCAGAATCGTACTCCAGGCAGTGGGCAGCGGTGGGAGCAGGGGCCCTCGTGACCAAGCTTGGGGAAGGCCATGCCACAGGCTAAACAACAGGACAAATGCAGCCTGTTCTACAAGAGACTGGCCCATGCAAGCCCCTTCTCCAGAACTGAACCGGCGCCATCACTAAGGATAGCTTCTGGGGAGGAACTGATTTGTTTCTAGGACTTACAGCCATTAGGGTTGAAAAGAGTTAACAATCACTTAATTGTTTAATAATTTCAAGCATTCTTTAGTAAAGACTTCCTGTAGATGCTCCTATTTGGACCTTAAAATGGTTTTAAAAAGCACTAATTAGAGTACTTCAACTGTTTAAAGTAAGTCCTAACGTACATGGAAACTGGAATGGAAGGTCTAGTATAGCCATCAACTCCAAACTTACACCCTAGGTCCAAGAAACTGTGTATAAGAAACAGTTGCAGCCACATTACACATTGAACACTAATGGATGAAGTTTGATTTTAGGGTTCAGTTCAAATGATGACCCAAAAATCACCCAATAGACATATCCATAACATAAGTTTCCAAAACTGATCCAGCACCAGCCTAATCCACAAGTACTACATTATCCACGATTCAACCCATATTGAAAAGAATATTCTTCCAGTTCTCCTGAAGGGCTAAATAAGCATGGTAGAAACGTTCTCCAGTGACATCGCGAGTGCCTCGCCTTTGTTGGCACAGTGACTCCGAGTTAACCACACCTATAAGAGGAACAGGGCCACAGTGCTTAAGTCACGGAGCTCGGCAGGCTGGGAGGTTTAAGGGAGGGGAGGTACTCCACTACACAGCTCAATAACAGCGCTCATTAGACCCTGATTACCCATGCTCCCCATGGTGCTTTGATACCTGTTTTCCAAACAGGCTCTCCTTGCTGCTCACACCTCTAGATTTCCCTATCCACTCGCCACATCCTCAAGGCTGCAGAGCGCCCGCCCATCCACCACCACCACCAACACCACCCTCTCCACCACCTCTTGAGCAAGCTCCCTTCGATTTCATGCCTGCTGACGTATTTTATTATATCAAAGCATTCTTGGAGTGTGGGTGCATTTGTTCAAAAAGAGCTTTTTTTTTCTCTTTCTTTTAGTGCTGGACTGCAAATGCCAAATTATCGCTAGTTGTCAAAACCAGCGAGATTTAAATTCTGCTTAAATTGAGACTGACCAAAAAGATTTTTCATTACAGCCTGAGAAAGAGTGGGTATTTTTAATCCTCTTTGGCAAGCAGGGCTGGGTGAGAAGTGTTTTCTCAGAAGTTGCTGCTGCTGTGTTTTTTTTTTGTGTGTGTGTGAGAACGCAATAATAGCGGCCGAAAAACAGATGGAAAATTTCGACGCATCCTCCCTACTTTCCCTCCGCCTATCTTAATGATACGTCTTGTCCAAATATACTACTCCTTTCATCAGACTTTCCAGTCCGTCTGCAGCCACGCATGCCAGCAGAGCCGTGTCCTCCCTGTGCGTTTTTGTACTGTCATGAATCTTATCTTTATGTGTGTGTGTGTGTGTGTGTGTGTGTGTGTGAGAGAAAAAGAAAGAGAGAGACAAAGTCGTAGAGCACCAATAAGACTCTCAAAGACCGCTTCCTCTGTGGCCTCTTCAACCAGAGCATGCTTGGGCTGGAGTGTAGAGTCAAGGCTCTATCAGAGTGATAAGAGACCAAACTCCCCCTCTCCTCCCCTCCTCTCTCTCTCTCTCCCCGCGAAAAGCAGACTGCAGCTCCACACACAACTCAGATATAAACCCTGCTCCCCTCTGACCCCAGCCTGCTCCCATGCCTCTTACCCACAATGCCATGCTGCTGCATGGTAAAGCAGGCTTCTGAATGTAGGTCAAATATAAAGTGGAGCTGAAGAATCTTTCCACGTGGAAGAATGAGACTGAGGGAAGTCATAGTTATAGTCATAGTCATAGTTTTGTTGTGCGTCTATGCAAAAACAGAGTCGAGTAGAAAAAAAAAACTGTGTGTGTAAGGAAGAAGAAGGAGGAGGAGGTCTGGATCAGCTCCAGTCTCGCTTCTTATCATGCCAGTATAAGGGATCCTCCGGTTCAGTCCGAGAGGGGGAGCGATTTCGGAAGTTTCTCTTATCTGTGAGATTCTTCTTCTTCATCTTCTGTCCCCCTCCGCACTCAAGTCGGAGCTTTGGATGTATTGCTTTACTTCTTTGAGTCAGTCCCCAGCATTGGCTGAGCCTGGTGGAATAAACTTTCCTTGCCTAGAGCTTTCGGTGGGCATCTCTTTGTTGTGTTTTTTATTTTGTAATTTAGTCTAGCTAGTTCATTTTAAAACTCAATACTAGTGGTGCACGATATGGACAAAAGAAATGTGCGATTACTCTGTTGGCTATTTCCATTTCGATGTGAATAGGTTTTTTTTTCAGCATTTTCAGCTTGGCTGCACTATTTTTTTCTCAGGCTAAGGCGTAGTTTGGTGTGTGTTCACTGTGGACCTCTACCTAGCTCTGCCTCGCTCTGCCTCCAGCCTCTATATTTCACTTGAACGTGAAGGGCTTCTTCTGTTGCAGCACACAGGTAATGTCATTGCAGATCTTTCGACACTTTCATTGTGCGATCCAGATTAAATATGCTGTCTGCACAAGATTGCTGACAGAGCACAAACAAGAGGCAAAGTTCTTAAGCCACAACATCTCTGATCCTGCAGCTGAAATACTCCCCTGTTTAAGGATGCAGCGCTTGATTTCTCTATTTCGTTGGATGTTCATGGAAATGGCATCCAGGCTTCACCTCCATTAACCGTACAGGCTGACAAGAAACTGTGTAGTATGTAATGTGGAATTGTTTTCCAGTCAGGCGCTTCGCAGACAGCCGAGGTCACAAGGAGGCCCTTTCAGCGTGGCTGTGCAACGGGTTTGTTTCAGCTGGATCTCCTGCTGCTGCCTCACGTCTGTATTCCATGGGCCTAATCCCCATGGAAACCGAGCTGCCCCTCAGGAATGCCCGAGGCTGGATCCGCGGGCCTTTTTGGCCAGGGTGTCCTCAGAGTATCATATCAACAGCCCATCTCAGAGGCGGTCTCTCTCCGGGAAAGGCACAGGCTCCCTTCTGCCTGCAGTATGGACTCCTGAATAAACAGGATTAGGGCTGAAGTTTACTGTTCCTCCACCAGCAAGTCAGCCAGCTTTAACACTGTGCTCGCCAGCCCCAAGAGCTGGGGATAGCACCGCCCACAACAGCCTGGCCAGGAGGAGTGAAGGGGAGATTACCTCCAATATGTGCAGACGCACTCCTCGTTCCATCAGGAGAATCTGTGGTTCAGTGGTTCCATCAGTGACCATCGTTGCCTCCTCAGTGACAGAGATGTTTCTGGATAGCACTGTGATTCTACTGTCTCTACTCTAGCCTTCTTTTGCTTTTTTTGAGAAGAAGTTCAATTTCTGAAGATGTTACTACCAAGTCTTGGAGATATCCCTCAGAGACTAAAGCCACTGCAAATTCCCTTTTCTGTAGGTGGCATAAATGCACAGTCCTGGCCCTCGTTAAAGAGCAACAAAACAGGCTTTGAATGAGGGGGGCTATAGAAAGAGGCGGGTGAGCGAGAAAGAGAAGAGAGAGTGAGGGGAAAGAAAACAGCGTAAAGCTTTTGTAACCCATTTTTCCTAAAATCCTGGTACGAATAAAAAATCTGTGTGTGGTTTAGGGGGGTATCTTACATTCAGAAAACAACTGCAGGCTAAGGTTTAAGATGCCCTGGCAGAGAAGGCTTCCTGGCTAGCTCTTAGCAAGCAGGAATGCTGAAGAGCATCTTTTTTTTTCATAGGGGAGAAGTTCACAACCAAATAAATCAACACAAAGCCGGCATATGAATAATTCACAGCCACTGTTTTTAGAAAGGCTTGTTCTACAACCAGGAAAAGCTGGAGAAATTTCACCCATTGAAGCGCTCTTTTTGTCCCTTAATCTGTCCTGGAGATAAATAGAGGGAGATATGTCGAATCTGGTCTTCGGTGCTTTAATTAGTTCCCTCGCGTTAAAAACATCTTTTATTGGTTTAAGGGCGAGGGGGTGCAGTGGCGCCTATGGGACTCAGCTGAGGAAAATGTGTCTACAATAAAAGCATTGGCGTGGGATGGATTATGCTTCATAAGATTCAACTGTAGCGGAGTAAACCTCTAAGTCTCCACTGATTGGATGAGCCATGGGAAAATGCTACACCATCAAATATAGACCTGCAGTAATGACCCATATAACATGCAAAACATGACGGGCAGAGAACGACAAAGGATTAGAGCACCAGGAGAGCTGAGGACCACTTCATTTGGAGGTGGTAGGGAACATTTGAATGTTTTTACATATCGCTGAGCAGATGTAGCCTATATTTTGCGAGGTGGTGGTGGCTTCGCGAATTCCAACAGTGGTGATAAAGCATGTGTGCTGATGTGCCTACTCTCACAATGAGCTCATACTGAGACTGAGATCAGATCAGACTAAACTGACAGTGAGGGGCAAAGAGCCTGCCTACTCTTTGGTGTCATTATGCCACAGCGGTGGGGCGGGAAGACTGTGTTTAAGGGGGATGCGTGTTGCTCCACACCTGCTGCTCACAGTCACAGGCTAATAAGAGGAGGGGGGCCGGCGCTGCAAATGCCGGCGGAGAGTTTGCTGGACTGCGGCTGATGAGCCTGGGCTAATTCAGGGGGTGATTATGTAGTTTACTGGACCACTAAACCTCTTTAAGGTCGTAATTACAGCCTATTTGAGCGGGGGGAACATTCAGAAGCAATTCAGGCAGGCCAAACCACAGCTGGAGGTGGGCTGCCTGATGCTCATATCAGGGCTACAGGGGGATCCACACCCAGACAAGGCAGGTAGATAGCTTCAAATGGGGGGATTGCCACTATACTTTCTACAGTTATGGAAAAAGAAAGAGAGAGAGAGAGATTGGGGAAACAGCCAGAGAGCAGTCTGCCTGAATATGCAAATGCCAGGCCTGCATTCTCTCATGGCAAAGAAAAACAAATTGTTGTTTTGCCTATTGTCAAGAGGGCAGAGAGAAATGCAAAGCAGTACAACAAAGGTCTATTAAGGCATGGTCGGGTAGACAGAGGCTGTTCCCTTCTCCGCCTTTCCCTGCCAAAACCAGGCTTGGAGCAGGGAGCAGGGGAGGGCCGTTGAGGTGCAGAAACTCATGGTGCGTTAAATGGTAACAGAATCGGGTTACCGTATTGCACCTTGACCAGGGAGTCTATTCCAGTGCTGTACTTTCAAGGAAATTATTCCTTAGCTAATGCCTCTGAAACGTGATGCTCAAAGGAAACAATTTTCTTTCTTTCTTTTTTTCCTACAGGGGGGGTGGGGTAACCAAATTCTAATAACCTACACAATATTATTATGTTATTATCATAATTACCCTTTTGCCCTCGCCATTTTAATTAATGTTCACATGAGAGCCTGCAGGGGAAGGGGAAACCTGGTCATGGTTGAAGAAGAGTTAGAAGTAGGTAAAGTCACAGTTTCACAATTGCTCCCGTATGCCCATTTTCTGGGCTGAAGGAAGGAAAAAAAAAGAAGGAGCGTGTGGAAACAGTGGATGAAAACAGCAGTATCTTTCTTCTCCTCCCTCTCTTTTATTCCTCCTCCCTTCCTTTCATTCCATCCCCCACCCTAAGTCTGTCTCTCTCTTGCTGTCTCTCTATAAACTGGAGAGAAGACCTTCCCCATCAGTGCACAGCTTTTACAAATCGATGACTTAATCTGTCGTAACAAACAAGTGAGCAGCGCCTTGCCTTTGTGCTCTTCCTCTTCCACTGCTGCTACAACATGCCGCCAAAGAAAAGGAAAAAAGAGCCAGTCTGCCGACCATCTCTCTCTTCTCTTTCTATTTCAGACACACAAACAATTACACAACCACACACAAATACAGAAAACACATTACCTGGTAGTGCTCTAACATTCACTGTTATCCTCTTAGGGTTTTAACTAAATAAAATAAATAAAATAGAACCATATATGGCTTGATCCAAACAACACCAAGCAACACACTCATGTCCCACACTCACACACAGTGTGGATGGATACTTGTGCCACTGCCTGCATCTCCATGGGGATGACATGGATCAGCAGGTGCTCTTAATGTAGTGCCAATGCAGCCATGCATCCCTTGCAGCATGTGCAGTGCCATCGCCATGGAAAAGAACATGATTCACTACCTCATCACTACTGATAAGGAAGTAAACTAACTCTTTCAAAAATCTCAAAAGTCTCGATATCTACCAACACTTGGGTTAAGTTAGGACAAACGGGCCAATACAGACTGTGCAAAGTGTCTTACAATGCTTCCCCCATTGTTCTCTTCCGTAAGAAATCAATGCCTGCGAAGGCGCAGGCGGTTTTAAAAGGGGTCTCGGCTCCGACGCTCAGGCCATGCTGGGTCCATTAAACAATTTATGCACTTACAGACGATGGCATAAAATCATTTAATTTATCTCTCGACCAAGATAGCATGGCTAACGACCGACCTATAAAATTCCCGGCACGGATTTCGCCTGATCACTCTCTCAAAGAAGAAGCACTGGACTGCACTGCTCTGGGTGTGCCTGATACCGCTTACGAGAGTATACGAGGCTTATTTCTGATAAACCGCCAATTCCAGCGCTTGTGCAGTCGCTTTTCTGTGAAAGCGGCTCCTCCTGAAGTGGTGCTCGTTTGCGGATGAAAACCCCAACCACTTCACAGCGGCACGCATGGCTGAGATTACAAGGAGGAGGAACTGAATTGATAAATTAGTTCAGCAAATGTGCAAACTGATTACCACATCTCTGCCGCCATTTAATCCATCAGACACACACACACACACACACACATGCACATACTAAAAGAGAGCTGAGAATATCTGGGGCAGACTGCTGGAGCGGTGCTCTGTGGGGGAATGAGCTGCAGCCGCTGTAAGTAAAAGGTATTGAGCTGCTGACAACAGGCGGAAAGATCCCCAAGCACTGCAGATTGTACAATACAGCAGGCAAAACGGCCTGTGTGCAGTGGGTCTGTGCCCACACGGGATTGAAGAATTACACTGGGTTCACACTGTCTACAGGCTGCTGCTCTGCTCTGAACTGGTGAATAGGATCAACCCAAGCCCCTTTGTAACAGCTAAATTCAGACACATTACAGGTCACTCAAAAGCAGTGGCTCCCAAAACTGGTACACTAGAGTCCTTGTACGGCACACTCTGTTTTCACTGCTCTGAACCACCTGATCTAACTAATGAGGAAGAATAAGCTTTTGTAAGAAGTGGATGTGGAAGTGGACATCAGATATATATATATATATATATATATTCTAAAAGTTAAAGATGTATGAAAGCACAGCAGGGGCAATCCAGAGACCAGGATTTGGAATCTTCACTCAAATGAGGTAGGCATGGTTTCTTTAGGCAACTCCTCTTCTACAAATGCTTTTCTTACTGATTAACGCACCCTGTGTCCTCATCTGCCCCCTTATAGCACTCAGCTACTTGCCATAATCTGTGATTACCAATCTGTCAGTCTCAATGACAATATGACAGTGTTTTGTGCATGGGTACTCAATCTGTTCTATTAAAGTACTGTGATTTCCTCTCTTGTGTAAGAGTATAGGGAATTTACCAAAGTGTGAAGGCCCAGTGTTGGGTATCATTGGTATAGAGTCTACCCATCATGGAACATATTAAGATGGAACTTGGCAAGCTCCAGAATCGCTGCCCACTGTCTCAGCAGGATGTGTTGTGCTGGCTCTGGTGAGTTTTGGAGGTGTGATGGGGGAACTCCCTGCCCTGCCTTCGAGCCTCCTCGAGGGAGCACGCGCTGACTGGGCCTTTCATTGCGTTCTGCGAAGAAACCAGAACTGAGTAGCGTGGAGTGAGCCAGAGCGGTCTCCAACGCCCAGCCTGGCCTGCTTGGTATGCTAAGAACAATCCAAGTGAGGTTATTCCGATCTCACACGCAAAAGCCACCGGCCGCCCTCCCGGCCTCGCTGACTCTTCACACGCTGCCGATAATGAAACCCAATAGTGGGCCCAGCGGAGAACATTAACAAGGCGAAAGGATGGGATTGAGTTAAGCCCACCTGGACAGTCATGGGAAACAGAGTGGAGGAAAACTGGCCTCTTGCTGTGGCTTGGCAGATTCAGCGGGTGACCCTTTCTGTATTATAAAGTTGTCAGGCTTTGAGGAGTGCTCAGACAGGCTGGTGTGGGGAACAGCTATGAACGCAGCACTTTAGTCTCTTCTAGAACTTGTCCAGAGGGTCAGAGATTATGAGAATTATACCGCAAATTGCCTGTTCCTGAGGGATACCAAAGACAAAAGTCAGAGCTAGCACACTGGAGAAAGAGAGGGAGTTTTTAATCACCAGCCTAATGGTGTTTAACATTTAGGTATAACGGATGTTGGGACACCGCAGTTGAACCAGAGAAAGGTCTCAGCAGTGTCCTGATCATCAATCATGAGCAGATGGCCGGAGAAAAGCCGCCGTCACCAGTGACAGGGAGGCGTCCATCGGCCACCACTGGCCCATGCGGGGCCTGCCAATTCAGTCCATTCTTCAAAAGACACACCAATTCCTCTAGCCTGTCAGCCTGGAAGGCTTGCCAATGATGGATACACACAGTTTTCTCACTCTTTTCCTCTCTGGGGGTGGGTAGGGGGGGTGGTAGGGAGGAGGAAGGGGCGTCCATCCACAAAGAACAGCCCCAAAGAATTGCCTGCCCCACATCCCAGGGGCCTGTCAGTCGGGTAATTGATGATGTTTTCATTACAAGGTGTGGGAGGTGTGGGGGTGCACATTCTCAATGGGCAGCCCCTTGCCCCAAAACTGACTTAGCTGCTTCTTCTTTGAGACTAACTTTTGGAACGAGCACCAAGTTAATGCTTCCTCAACAGAAAAAGCAGGCAAAGGCAGGCAAGTCACTAATCACTAAAAGACTACTGTTGGTTACAAGAACCTCTAAACTCTGCACAGAATCACAGTGGAGAGAGGAGAAAAAACATCAGGAGAACCAGGAAGGCCCATCGTCAATCTCCTTCTCTCTGTCTGCGAAACTCCTTCAAGCTTTTAATTTGGCGGCGCCTTCAGTACTGACTGGCACTTAGATGAAATTAAGAAATAACCGGAGACCTTAGGCCCCTAAATTCAATTTACAAATATTAATGTGATTGGACTTACTGCTCTTGTTATAAATAAATGCATGAAAAAACAACACATGCTCACAGCTCTAATTTTAGGGCACTTCTTGTTTAATTTTTTTTTCCGGGTCTCCTGAGATCTATCTTATGCAGGAAAAGTGGTAAGACTGAGAGCAGAAGAGAATAAGGCTCCCTGCCAGGCCAGAGGCCGCACGGCGTGCCGGGGTTGCCATGGTCAACCAGAGCGCTGACATCTTTGGGCTCCAGCAATAAACAACCGATGACTAATGGCATCTGAGCTCTGGTTGATCCCTGACCCTTAATGGCCAGAGTAGAACTTTTTTTGTTTTTTGGACAAGGCCACTCGGAGTTGTCTCTGGCTAACTGCTCCCATGCCTGAACTCTGTTTACGAGGGCTTCCGTCTTTCTGACATAGAGGAGCCAGTCAGGAGCTACACCACCTGGGAAATTAGCAGGGGCCATGCTTAAAGTAAATGGTTCCATTGAAGCTCTTTGGTTATAAGATTTGGCATATTTTTTTACTACTTTTAAGTTTTCTTTTATAAAGCTGTGTCTGCAAAAATAGCATAAATTATTTTTTTTGTTACTCCTTGTTACTCCATAAGCAGATAGAGTTGTTCAAAACTATGCTCTAAACAGCCATTCTTACTGAGGATATTACTAATACATTTTGTAAAGAAATTACCTATTAACACTCAACAGATGTAGTAGAAGTAATGAGTGACACATTTGCAATGCCAAACATTATACTGTCTCTTTATTCTTATGCAAGCTACACTATAGGGAGAATATTTCATATTCCAGTTAAAAAAAAACAGTATCAGCATAGAGTATATTTGTTTTCACATTCCATGTTTGATATGATTTGATTAATGTGAGAGCCTTAAGAGCAAATCAAAAAAGACTGAAGTTAGGAAACTTCACCACTCTGTGCCAAAATGACTCTCGGCCAGTGTTGTTCTAAGGCAAAACGGAGAGGTCCAGCTTTCTCAAAAACTCTACTGTACTTTTCAAGGCGTAATTCTCAGGGAGGTCATATGCTGAACATCTGTAATTCTGCCCAGCAAACGTAGGAAATCATCACCAGGCAGGGCAAAAAAAAAAAAAAAAAAACTCACGGCTCTCCACCCCCCACCATTTTCAGGCTCAAACTGCAGGGGGAACAAATTCGCTCTCAAACTCCCCGAAGAGGGCATAGCCCCGTCCCCCTCCTGCTGGTCCAGCCGTGAGCCCAAGGCCCTCCACAGGGCTCTGGTTCAGCCACTGCAGAGATGAATTATAGCACTTTTCACACCTGGTTCTGGTCAAAAATGCAGTGCTGTCAGTTTTTTTTTTCTTTTTCTGGTGAAACATGCTTTAGGCCAGGGGGGAAAAAAGCCGCTACCTCCACCAGCTCTGTTCTGTGTGTTCACGGGGTGCTAAATTAGGACCTAATTGCATTAGCAGGAATGCATTATTGCTTTCCAGCTTCATTCCTACCATGAACAAGTGTTAAAAAATTGGGAGGAGAGGAGAACGTGTGTTGTGCTGTGGTTTGGCTTTTTTACGAGCTGCTATAGAGGCTCCCTCCTGTTCGCCAGCTCTGTGTACAAATAAGTGGAAGCACTGATTTTTGAGTGCCAGCCGAACTCTGCCGGTGTTTGCAGCCAGCGTTTCGCCGCGCCTGCGTGGCAACCATCTGAAGCCTGGCTTCCATCTAATTACTCTATCACATAATTTCGCAAATTGCCTTTTCATTGGGGAGGCTAAGTGCAAAACCGCAGGCGCTCTGGGATTTTGGGTCGGCAGCTCCCATTTGCTGCTCGTTTCTGGTTAAATGAAACGAGAAAGTAGAGTTTGGAGAAGAAGAAGGGAATGAGAAGCAGAGGAGGAGGAGAAGGAGGCACAGGAAGAGGAAGGCAAGAAAAAGAGGCTGGCATTTCTCCCCAGGACGTCTGGCATAATCGATTAACAGAACAAACAACTGTTGAAGAAGAAACAAAACAACCGCAGTGAAGGAGTTTTTTAAAGCTTTGGCTTTCTGAGCTGTGAACGGGTTCACACTTCACATGCTTTACAGCGTAATAAAACACTCAGGAGTAACCAGTCATTTTCGTAGATGCAGCTTTTTTTCCAAGATAACAGAGAGAACATTCATCATTAAAACTAAACTTAAAAATCCTATTAAATAAAGCTAAAAATAAATGGGCGGACGACTTATACAGTTTATAAGCTATTAGACTTTTTTTTTGGTGTTTGAAACCTGCTTTCGTAGTTCTGCACTGAAAATATTTTAAAGCTCACTAATTAGCACAGTGGAAACTGCATTCCTCAATCACAGCACATTTTGATGTTGATTATGTGGCTTCTGACCAATAGCAGTGGAAGATTTACGTTTATTGTGAGATATGCACTTCTTACTAGCATTATCCTACCCGCTTCACCAATGTTATAAAGCGCAGTTAGCAGTTTGCTAAGCTTTTAGTAGCTTAGACAGTGATGGTATTCACCCGATTACAGGTCGCTGAAGCATCACAATGATTCACAATGATTTTAAAGCTGTCATTTTAGGGTAAAACTGCTACTTGATGCTACTTTAATCACATATTGGGATTTCTAACATATGCCCCTCAATTCACAACTGCAGACAAGACTGTTGAAACACTCTCGTCTAGTCCAGCTTAATCTAATGTAACGTTAGCCATCACAAAAGAACAATATGTTATCTTGTGTGCTAGCAACTAGCAAGTGTTTGTAATGGGGTAGTTTAAATAATGCATGCTATCTGGAGATTAGCTTATGTGACATATGACATGCTGTAGAACAGTTTGGCTTCATAGACTTCATAGACTAGTGATAAAAGTGAGAGACTTGGAATAACAGGCAGAGAGAGGTTAGTTTACATTGGTAGCTGGTCAGCTAGTTCTTATAAAGCTACATTTACAATTAAGGAAACTGGCAAAATAATAACAATAAATTGAAATATACATTTAACTGGGTTTATAACTCAAAAACTGGCAATATAAATTGATATAAACTGATCTTTAAGGTCTGTATTTAAGGTTCCAGGTCCCACATTTATTACAGCTATATTCTTGCCTTTGACACTGTACATTACTATTTATAAAAATGTATAGTACATAGTTCTGTTTTTTTAGCTATGCATGAAAGTTTATATAGAAATAATAATATGCAACACAGTGTCTTTTTTTAGTGTCATTTCTATATTGAGGAAAATGTTATTTTTTGCCACTTTAAAGAACACTTTTTTTGGTTGTCATCTTCAAAAAGTCCACAAGCAACTCATTCAATCTGCTCTTGCTAACTACTCTTCACATCCGTTCTCTTACTTTTGTCTTTTCCTTGTGTCTCCTGGTCTTTAACTCGAATCCACAGCCACCCACCTCACGTTATAATGCTAAATTTACAAAAAAAAAAAAAAAAAAAAACGACCTAAAAAATAAAATTATAAATTGAAATATACATTTACCTGGGTTTATAACTAAAAACTGGCAATATAAATGGATATAACTTAAATAAATACTGGAAAAAGCTTGGTATTTAAGGTTTTCCCACGTTTCTTACAGCTATATTCTTGCTATTTATAAAGATGTATAGTACAAAAAAACAATAATCAAATAGTCTGCTATAAACTTTATATATATAAATAATAATATGCTACACAGTGTCTTTTCAGTGTCATTTCTATATTGAGGGAAATGTAATTTTTTGGCCACTTTAAAGAACACTATAATCTTTCTAAAGTCTTCAGTCAACTCATTGAATCTGCTCTTGCTATCTACTCTTCACATCCGTTCTCTTCCTCTTGTCTTTCCCTTGTGTCTCCTGGTCTTTAACTCGAATCCACAGCTTGGCAGAGTAATCTCATCCAGCCACCCACCTCACGTTTCCGGCTCCGTACAATGGCTTCTCTGCTGCACTCTTGTGACACAGAGAATGGCTTCTCATTGCTGTGGAAATGTGGGCTGGCAGCAGGCTGGGTATCTATCTACAGTACCGGCTGGAGGACGTCTCCTCTAGCTTCCTGACAGCTCTGCACAGGAATCAGTACGTCAGTGAGCTGGGCCCTGACACAGAGGGCTATCGTTTGGGCGCATTGTTTGTGAGGCCTGTTAATTTCCACTGGCTTTATCTCCAAGAAGCAGACCCTTTCACACACGTGCTGAATCAGTGGAAGAGGGGGGCAATAGATCTTCAACTACAGCTCTTCTCTGTGCGTTCTGCGCATTCGTTCTCTCTTCCTCACTTCCAGTCCCTCCCTCCTTCTCTCTCTCCCTCTCTCTTTCTCTCTCTTTTCCTTCCAACACTGAGTAACACTGAGTAGAAGACTGCTAGCATGGCTCTCACTGGAAGCAGGCAGGGACAGAAGGCGAGAAGACCTCATTGTCCGCTGGGTCAGTCAACCATAGCTGCTCACATGCTGCTTGTTTAGCTTGCCGCACAAACGCTGAGCTTTCAGTGAGAAGTGTTTTTTATGTGTGTGTGTGTGTGTGTGTGTGTGTGTGTGTGTTTGTAAGCCTCGGCGTGTGTGTGTGTAGTGCCATGCAGGCCTGTTTACAGTACTGCTGGTTCTTCTTTCTGCTTTAGCCCAGCCCACCACCCCCTCGCTCTCTCTCTGCACAGTCACCCTTTTGGCAGGCAGTGTCTTTCCAGCTTATTGGGTTCTGTCTTTTTTTTTTTTTTAGCTTTTTCTCTGCTGTTCCTACTCTTTCTCTCTCTTTCTCTCTCTCTCTCTCTCTCTCTCTCTCTCGTTCTCTCATTCTCTTTTTCAGCGCTGGGTGCTCTGTAGGCCTCCCGTGGTTGAGGGGGCTGCTGTTGGCAGAAGCACAGCTTCCCCGCCAGCAGCTCTGCATTTAGCTGCACTGCCCCTCTGCCAAGCCAGCCAGAGAGCTCACACACACTCTCATAGACACACACACACACAGCACTTACACACACATACACACACATGAGGCAGGCAAGCTCAATAACACAGCACTGTCCACTGTGCCAGTAAAACCAAGACAAACTGGACAGTATGCTCTCACCAATCACTTTTAGGTCTACTCAGTGTGTGTGTGTGTGTCTCTGTGTGTGTGTGAGTAAGTGCACTGCGTGTGAACTAGCAAATGGCATTCTTTTCACACACCTTTCTCCCGGGGCCCCTAAAGGTGATGGCTAGGAGGGAGGGGTGCATGTGTGTTTTTCAGAGTGTGTGTGTTAGTGTATGTGTGTTAGTGTGTGTGTGTGTGTGTGTGAGCAAAAGAGGGTAAAAAGGGGGCTGGGGGCAGATGAAGGTTCTGGAGCCCCTGGGGTAGTTTCTGTGGCACAGATGTGAGAATGGGGGTGAACATGTGGGCGCTTTTGGAAATGATCAAATGGGTTCCCTTTTGACTCCAGTTTGGTTGGAAACACATTGCCTTTCAACACCTTGGAACCAACGACCGGTGGCCCTAATAGGTGAGCTGTCTGGCCACCGCCAAGTCATCTGCTCAGCTTTTTCTTTTCTTTTCTTTTTTTGTTTTTTTCTCGATTTCATGCATAAAAGGGAACACGTCTCGCTGTGTTTAGGGCCCCAAGTGTTGTGCAATAGCGCACACCAGGCCTGCGATTGTGCGATTGGTGTGTTAAGTCAGCGGTGTTGATATGTGGAGATAAGTGGTGTCCTCATAACACTCAGATTAGCTTGTGGTGAATGAAATAGAGGAACTGAAGTTCATCAAAGCGACAGGAAGAGGCAACCACATCAATGCAGTGCGCTTCCCTAGCGCTTCTTTATTGCAGGTGGGGACGGCCACAGACAGCTAACCACTGGGCGTAAAATACCAAAACTGGATGCTGCCATACGCACACACACATACACACACAAACACACTTTAACTTACACACAGACACACACACACACACACAGCATGTGACCTGACCTGGACTGTAATACTACCTCCATACTATCCAACTCTTTTACACTTAGCAGCACACAACAAATAAACAGACACATGTGCTTACTGTACACAAACACACCAGCAGAAACATACCCAACACATAATAAACTACCCATGGTCATGTGACCTGCACTGCCCCGCTGACTCACACACATTGACGCATACACACACACACATATGCTGGAGAGCATCCCCTTTCATTAGCTCTAGCGTGTGCTCCACAAATAACAGCAAAAGATGAAGAAAAGCAGATTTAGCTTCTAAAAACAATCAAATAATCTCTGCTATCTCTATCCACAGGCTGTGTTTCTCTCTTTGGCTTCAACCCCAGTTAGATGGGCGAGATTACAGCGTTTTTAGCAGGCCGAAGGAGACGAGGACAAGATAACTGCAGTCCACTCACCGTCAAGTGCTGAAAGAGCCATGCCCGCATGATGTTGGTTGCTACTTTGGGGAAGATGCCGCGTTTTTTATTCCTCTTCTTCTCCTTGTCTGGGTCATCATCGTCGCCCGTGCTGGGGGAGGCCACGCTGTTGTCCAGACCATCGCCTGTCAAAACACACAAATACACACACACTGAGCATCAGGGGGGGACACTGTTTACCTCAGCTGCCAGTCACAAACACTCTCTCACACACAAAGATGTTCTTTCCCCTCTACAAAATGGGGCAGACAGGCAACAATTTCACATCAGTAGGACTTGGAGGCAGCACCTCTGAACGCATTCATTTTTAATACTTTTATAAATAACCCTCCTTTCCCACACGAGGCTCACAAGAAACACACAGCTCAGAGCACCGACAGATAGAGAAAGCGAGAAAGAAAGAAAGAAATAGAGAGAGTGAGATACAGAGAGAGAGAGATACTGACAGAGCAGCAAAGCAGGCACACAAAGGGCTTGTAAGGTCGCAGCCATAAGACGCCGGCAGTCGGGAGAAGAATCGGTACCGACAGAGCGATTTAGTCTTTATCATCGTAGGGAAATATTTACCCTGACGCTTTTTATTCCAGCGGTTTATTTATTTATTTTTATTTTTCTCAGGTGGGGGGATTTACACACCAGCACAAAAGCAAAGGGAGAGAAATACGGATCCCCGTGCACCCGCCGCCTTTTGAAAGCACGGCATTTCAATGACAATGCAGCATGGGTGCCTACAGCAACCTGTGGGTTCTTGATAAGGCCACCATTAAGGCCAGTTAAACAGGACCTGGGCCTAGAGAGGACTTTGCTGCTTTGGAGCTCTACAGCGTCTACTCTGCATCTGATGAATATGGAGCTTGTGTGCGTCAGCTCTGCCTTTATTTACAAGCCCAATTATTGTATATCCTTCTATATGGCATCAACAGTAGGAGATCCCCTGCCGTCTCCACCGCCGAGATGACTTTTCATAATTGTTATTATCATTATTCAAGAAAATGCGAAAGCTGACAATTCAGCTATTTCAAATAATAAACCATAAAAGAAACATGAGCGAGATAAACGAGCTCAGAGCGCTGCAGGATTCAATAGCTAAGCTCACCTTTGTGGAGACTGATCGGTCTAAAGCAGGCAGAGAATCGGAGCCGGTTATTTATTAATTAGAATGTAGAAAGCGCTCCCCAAAGCTTGGCTTTTTCAGTAAAAGTCTCGATGAAGCTGCATGAGCTTTCGGCCGCCTCCGACAGGTGACAGCGCTAAGTTAACCCTTTTTTTCCCCCGTCAGCACTGCTAAGCACCTGCATGGGACCGGCTCATTGATAATTAATGGAAATGTCCACGGTAATGCAGCTGGAGATAGCTTTCTTTCCAGCTTTGCGCATCGGCAGAATAATCAAGGGCCTAAAACAGCCTTTGCTCCCCATTACCTCGGGCAAAAGAATTCCTGAAAGCATGCCTTGCGGGCATCTGAATTATACACGCCATTAAGAGAGCGAAGGGCTTTTCTCTGCTCCTTCTAAAAACCTCCTGGCCAGCCCTTCTCCGGCTGCCCTTGCTGCAGCAGCAGAGAGAGAGTGATAGTGAGAGGGAGAGAGAGAGAGAGAGAGAGAGAGAGAGAGAGAGAGAGAGAGAGAAAAGAAAGAGAGAGAGAGAGAGAGACAGAGAGAGAGAGCAGCTCCAGAAAGGCTGGGGTTTCTTAAGTGGAGACTTATGTAGATACAATGGTGCTGCCTTTTATACACAAGGGCACTTTTCCCTCCTCAGCTGCTTCCTGAGAGTCACCAGAGCTTCCAGAGACGTTCCCCACAGAGAAAAGAACATAAGCTATCACACACACTCGCGCACACACACACACACACACACACACGAGAGAAACACACAAGCTTCGATTACATCATTAACCAATGCCAAACACAGTCTGGCCTAAGCAGCAGTTTGTCCTCCCTACTGTTTTTAGGCAAATAGGACTTCCTCACTCTCGTCTGGAAAGGGAATCGGCACCGCCGGTTTGTAATCTAAGACAAGATTTTCATTGGAAGCAAATGCTCTCAATCCGGTGTAAAGACCGGCCCGTGTACAACAAAGCTTAAAATAATAAACCCAGGGCTTGTCCCATGCGACTTAGCAAAACAGAAGCAAAGGCTGGATATCAGGACAGAGACTTGAAAAGAGGAGGGAGGCGGTGTGTGTGAAAGAGAGAGAGAGAGAGAGATTTAGAGGAAAGGGGGATGGAGTGAGAGCACTGGAGTGAGGGAAACAGACACTATGTGATCTCTGAGGTAACTCTGTTGCGTTCGCTCATGCTCACTTGAGCCTCCCTCCTCCTCCTCCTTATCCTCCTCCTCCTGCTCTTTTTTTCCCTCTGTATTATGAATTGTTTAACCTCTTTCCCCCAATATTTTTACTTAAGCCCGACCTCTGAGGGCCGGTGCCTCGGAGGCAGAGGCGAGGTGGGGGGGAGCAGCGAAAAGCTAGAGCCGTCAATTTTATTGGCATTTCCATTTTTGCTGCAATTTGATGCCGATTCACCTCGGCTAGGTCTGGGGCTAATTTCTCCCTGCTTTTTTTCTGGAACATCAAGGAGTGAGCCAGGCATATGGCGGCTGTAGGCCACGTTTTCTCGCAAAATGACAGCGGCCGCTGCTGTCGAGGCGTCCACATCCTCCTCCCTGACCGGCGGAAAGGCACACGGATGGGCGGCGAGTCCGAAAAGGTGGAAATAATCATAAAAATGATGCCGGTCCATAAACAAGCTCACAGCCTCATTAGACCGGCAGCAGGCTCCAGTGGCAGATTTATTCGCTTTTCGCTGATGCTATGAGGAAATGCCACGGGCTAACTTTGGCCAACTGCTAATGGGTTATGACAGCGTCTTAGCAACTAGCATTGGGAGGTGGGGGGGGGCTGAGCGAAGACTCGCCCAGTGACAGTGAGGGGAAAAATGTCATCTCATCTGCCCATGTGTGGTGGAGTCTATGTGGCAATTAGGGTGCAGGCCAATGACTGGAGCAGGCCAGAGGCTGAGGAGGATGCCCTGCGGCTAACCAAGGAGAGAATTTTTTATGATCCCCTCTCACACACTCATATATACACACATACACACACACACAGCTGACGTCGCTCACCCTGCCTGCTAGCCTGCCACACAAATCAGGTTAACACTTCCCCCACAACACGCCTTTGTCAGCCAACTCTACTGAATGGTACACACCCCCACCTCCCCTATTCTCAATCCCACTTTTTCTTCTTCATGCTCTCTCTCTCTTTCTCTCTCTCTCTTAACTTATTTCACTGCCTCTGTTCTCTTTCTCTCTCTCTCTTCCTCTCGCTCTCTGACTCAGGGCGTTTCCTGACATTATCAAACAAATCTAGGGTAATCTGTTGTGATCTGATTATTCAAAAAGGCTGCATTAATTGGCACTACCTGTTCCTTTGCTGGCTTGCTCACAACCTAGAGGTGTCAGTCATTTTTCTGCTGATTTAAAAAATTAGCGACGTGACACTTCTCACCCTTCAAGCGTATTCATGTCAGACGAGATGTCCACTCAATCATGATGAAGAAAAACATGCACGCATCAATTTTTTCTCACAAAGGAGCTTTTTCATTGAAAAATAGGGTTTTTTCAAGCTACCAACATTAGTATCTAAGCCAAGAGTTATAAGTCAATCTGTCATAGCACACAGCGCAGCTGTTGGCCCTTCAAATCATTTTAAGAAGTGTTTTGACAAAATTTTATAGGCCGTGCTCTGCTGGATTGGGCCAAGCTATGGAGACGGATGTGGAGGTTTTTTTTTCTGTCTTTCTTTCTTTCTTTACACCACATTTAGTTCATGGATGATTTCTGGCTCACCTCTGGCCTCTGACTGTGCACAGGCATGGGACAACCTGTGCTTCTGCCTTATGCTCCACTCCTAGCATGGAAATTTCTCAAAGCTAGTCTTGAGAATGTAAATGGACTGTTCTGGACTTGCTTTCACTCAGACTGGCCTCTGTTTTAGGGTTAGACGGACTGATAAATTGTTCTGGAGACTTCTACTTGCTTTTGCATGGAATGATGCAATGTACTAAAGGTGGCTAACTAACTAAAAGGTTTGCTGCACTGCTTGCATTGGTGAGGTGTGGTGTGTTCTCTGATGCTGTGGCTTTGATAACCAGCTACACAGTGTATACTGCCTATGATTATAGCACTGTACAGTAGTAGGTCCATAATATATGTATACACACACTTCCCCTCATGCTCATATGACCACACTCTGGATTCCCCGCCTTTAGGGCCCGCTATCTGCCTGCTTTCAGCACACACATTCACAAACTCCACAAACGGGGCCACAGAAAGAGAGAGCAAATAAGGGCAAGGGAGGGAGGGGAAGAGGGAAAAGGAGGGAATGACAGAGAGAGAGAGAGAGAGAGAGAGAGAGAGGGGTTAAGAAAAGATAAAGCGGCGTTTATTGTATTCAGGCCATTCACATGGTCAGAATGGGGCATGGTAGGGGGGTCCTTTTGCATGGGTCACAAGCACCTCCCACCTCAAAATATTCAGAACATGCAGGAATTCCTGCGGCAGAATTTCCAACAAGAGACGCTCAGAGTTTCAAAGAGGCTACTGCACTCCCAGGGCCCCGGCATCCATTTTTCAGCAGTGCCCAGCCAGTAAATAAATGCTGGTCAACAGCTTTTCTGTCACTGGTCACCAGATTTTTTGGCTAAATCTGTCAAGACCACCTCAGCATGGTTTCTTTTTTAGTTCTTTGCAGTTTTTCCATTAGAAGTTAGCGGCTAGGCTAACTAGCTGTTCTCAGTTGGTCAGTGAAACTATACAATTTGATGCACAGCTTTTGAAGCGTTTTAATGTAAAAAGTCTGTTCTCTAGTAATGTTTGCTTATTCTATTAATTAATCAAATAATATTTACCAGAATTATAACCTATAAGTCTATATTGAGTTAATAAATGGCCATTTAGAGAATTGTCCAGTGTGTCCAACTCGAATCATTCCTTCCATAGTCTCCGCAGCTGCTACCTCTTTACAGGTACCTGAACTGTAATGTGTGTTTAATGTATCCCACATTTAGCGTTGTTCCATCTCTCATTACACACTGGGCCTAGCCCTTCATGCATATTCCCAGGTCTCTGAGATCAGGCGCCTGACATACCCATAGGTGATGGCAAAAATGTCATTGCAAATGTTACGGCTCTCTCTCGTCCGTGTCTGTGTAAGGGTCACTTCCAGCGCAGCGCCCCCGACACGTTGGAAAACGCGCTGAGGCCCAGGGGCACAAACACAGCATTAACTCTGCCAGCCCCCACCTCTTTCTTTCTCTCTCTCTTTCTCTCTCTGTACCTCTCTCTCTCACTCTTTCACTCTCTCACTCCTGCTCCACCTCCCTTTTCTTTCCTCTTCTGGTCCCCGTGTCGGGGGTGTTGGTGAGGGGGTGGGGGGGGTGAACAGTCGAATGGCTGCACGGGGCGGTGAGTTTACCCTTTCATGTCGAGCACTTTTACTGTGTAACTATTGATTTTTTTCTCCTTTGTAATGTTTTTTTTTTTTAATCTGAAGATATAAGGCGGGAGAAAAGGCAGGCCGCAGAGGTTCAAACGGGAACGCTTTAAGAGTCCTTGGATTCCACTGAGACGTGAGCATGCACACACACACACACACACACACACATACACACTCTAAAACACACACAATCTAACACATACAATCTAACACACACACACTCCTCATACAAACTCTTTTCACTCCCTCTGTCTTAGACAGCTTTTGACACCTTCTCCAGGCCAGCTTTGTTCGATATCAATCCAGACCGGACGGCCAAGAGCAGAGTGTTTAAAAAAAGAAGAAAAAAAAAAGCAAAGAAAAAAAAACACAACACAGAACTGACAAGAGCCTTTTCTGCCTCCTAGCGCAACAACAATACTGCAACAATCTGGCCCAAATCAAACTAATCTGCTGAAAGCGTGTTCTGAAACACCACATTTTCCAGAGCGATGCATCTTGACAACTACCCACATGGTCCAATAAGGCGAAGGAAGTCTTCCTCAGATTGTGGAAAATAATATTTAGGGGGAAACAGGTCAACACATCTAAATGTATGATGAACAAAATGTTTGCAATTAATCATTTGGATTTCAGTTCAGCTCCTCTCCTTCAGAAACATCAGAACCAGCCCGGAAAAAAAAAACGTGGCTTGGAAACAAAGGCTTTCTCCGCACCGTTCCATCATTATTTTTTGCCGTTCTTTGGCAAAGCACGAAACGGAACCGGGGGCCCTGTGGTCGGGTGAAGCAGCCTTTATTATTGGCTTCTGGCAGATAATTTTCCACATGGTGGCTATCTAAATGACACTGGCCAAGATAAGTGCTCTAATAGGCAGGGATTTTCCCCTTTTGCAGAGTATCGCTCTCCACTAGGCTGGAGCACAGTTGATAATACAGGAACGTTTCGCTGCTAATAATAGCCCACTTGGCTCCCCTTGAAATTGTTCAATGGAGTTAACATGGAGGGCCCACTGTAAGGCAGAATTACATCTAATCAGCCCCTGTTTATGAAGAGGGGGGGAGTGAAGGCTGGGAGTGAAGAAAAGGGGGGGGGGGGTCTGGGGGGGGTGAAGAAGAAGAAGAAAAAAACATAGATGGCTCTATTAGGATGCTTTTTGCAAGATAAAACATGACATCAGTGAGTTTTCCTCTGCTTTGATAGGCTGCTTTTCATTCAAAGAGCATATTCACGGGCTCTATGCATGCCACATTAACTTTAATGAAGGCATCCCTCCCACCACCTCGCTGTATTGCCGTGCACTCGCTGAGGCCACAGGAAGTGGAGCAGAGGAGGGATGTGTTAGGAATTGTAGGGGTGAGCTGAGGAGATAAGCTCTGGGTTGGAAGAGGAGGAAGCAGAGGCAGTCCGAGTGCCTGCTTCCTGACCACGGCTGGGCATGGTCCGGCTGGCTGCAAGTGATACCATTACAATACACACCTCCACCCGCGAGAACCACACACACACACAGAAACACACTTGGCACAAAGAGCACAGAAAGCTCCAGGGACCCCCTATGCCTCCACTGGTCACAACCTTTACATTTCTTAGGTTATCAACCTGGGAATCTCTCCCATTCCTGCCTTTCTTTGACTCATTCAGGCTTCAAGCTCTGGCCAGTGATCGGGTTACCACTCAGAGTGTGTGTTTCGTAAACAGAGCCAGCTAAAAGCCCTGACTCTCTCTCTCTCGCTCTCTCTCTCTGTCTCTCTCTTCAGCACACATTAAAGTAAACACACCCCCTCTACCATACTTGCCCCCACCCCACCACCACACACACTTTTGTTTGTTTGTTATCTTTCTTTCACTGCCTAAATCTTCAGTAAAAAAAAATAAAAAAAGGCTTGAAGAGGCCTTTATCTCTTCCCCCTAAATCCCTTCAACAGGTATCCATGTCAAAAGACCGGCCTGGAGCTCTAGGAGGGGAGCTGTTTAGGAAGGGTCAGTCCCGGGTCAAGCTTTTGCCCAGTTGTTAACACAGTCCGCACAGTCCCCCTCCCCTCCGCAAACCCCCCCCCCCCTCTACCTCCACCTCCTCGAGCTCTCCATCTGCACAGGCCACTGTCCATCGCCCAGAGCCCCTACCAACACTTATCGTAAATAACCCCCTAACAGCTTCAGAGCAGATCCTGGTCACATATATACTGTACACATATAACAAATATATAAGTCAAAGGAGAGGTGACATTTGTTTAGAAATTAGCATTTTGCGAGGCCTCCATACCAACCTGACAATCTTTGTCATTTGTTTTGATTGTTTTCACGCCTTTAACTAAACTACTTTCCCACCAACCGTAAAGCTCAAATAAATCCTAATGGCCTGTATAAGGGTCCGCGTTTCATTTTATTGCTGTCATAACTACATTACCTCAATTTAAGTCGCACAGCAGCAGACAAACACAACCCTAAATCAGAAAAAAAAGTTGATACAGTATCCAAAAAGAAAGAACAAAGGTATAAACTGCATATTTAATTTCATTTCATTCATTTTGGTTGGTCAACTTTATTTTACCTTTCATACTTTTTTACGCGTTTTCTACTGGTTTTGCATTGTCTTGCTGAAAAACCAGGCAAAATGCAGCATACGTTCTTAATGCACTCTTACATGTTTTCACTGTGGATCCACTGAGTTTGTATCAAATCATGACTAAATGATACTTCACTTGTTTGAAATCTCATTATTATGTAGTTATTTCATCTCATTACTAGTCTCGTATGTGTTGTGTAATGTATACATAAATGGCTAAATGTATATTAATTAAACAAACTGAAGTTGATCAGAACTGATTTAATTGTCTACATGTTCTGATACGTTGTATCATGTTACATGTTGTAAGTAAGCTACACAAAGGGTTAAACTATAATATCTGTTCTCTAACAAAAATCAAGCTTTCAAGATGACTCAAAGATGACAAACTCATGTGAAGGAAAAAAGAAAAGGAGGGCAGCTTCAAATGAAACCAAAAAAATGGGTGAGCACCACGTTGTATAAAAGAGAACAATTTGGTCGTTTATCAGACTCCATCCTCCTCGTATCATTCATTAAACGCTCACATGTCTTTCAAACAGGCCCAGACCTCACGCACGCTGCTATCTGCAGGAAAATATTCTGCACACAGCATTATCGGCAGGGCGGCATATGGCAAACTAGCAGCAGGCCATTCATCCTCATCCTCTTTGGAGGTTAAAATTAGCACAATACTGTTTGTGGCTTTAAGCTGGACTCCAACCACTGTGATACTGCTAATAAAAAAAGCCTGCTGGCCTCCTCCTCCTCCTCAGAGAGAGAGAGAGAGAGAGAAAGAGAGAGAGAGAGAGAGAGAGAGAGAGAGAGAACATCCATGCACTGATCATTGTAGGATTATCCTGCTGGGTTAATGTTTTTCCCTGCAACGGCTGCTGAAAGACTAATACATTTTAATCTTGTTTTATTTGGAAACAACCTCTCGGGTGCTCATCCTGCCTCACAGTGGGCCAGGACCTCTCATATAGGTCGAGGAGGCAAATGTTTTTTAAAAGAAGAGGCTTAGCTGAGAGCCATCTCTCTTTGGCACAAGAGGACCTTGCTAATCTGTTATCAAAGACCTAAATAAACCACGTGCCAGGCTGCCAAACAAGAACGCCTGACTAATGAATGCCTGACAAAGTGTTTAAAGCTTGTTTGTTAACTGTCACTTCGGGTTCCTCTTTTGGACGACTGTCTTCTTTCGCGTTTCTCGCCGTCAAGGCTAGTGGAACGAGCAGCAGCACATCCATCCATCCCTGTGCTATCCAGCAGAGAGCTGGGTAACATGTATCTGATGGAGGTCTGTCATGCCCGACTGTCCTCATGGGCCATGCTGAGTAATGTTCACTCAGGTCTTCCTGCAGCCAGACCTAATGCGCTGTGACACGTCAGCAATGAGCCACGCTGATTTCTGTCAAGTTCCTACAAAGCCAAGCTCTGAGATCGGCTGCGAGGTGCAGGGGAGCTGAGGGGAATGACAAAGGGCTTTCCCGGCTAGATGGAACAAATCCCACCTCCAGACTGCACTGAAACACACATACATACCTACACAGCACCTACACACAGACCAGACCCAGTGCCCCAAATCTTAATGCTTACAAAAATACAGTGTACATTCTGTTCCCAAATTTATAGCATCATCAGACACTGTTTTTTGAAGGGGGTTGAAAATGTAGGTTCTGCTTCTAGTCATTCAAAAAGTCCCAGGGATCAACTACAATTTGCTGAAAATAATTTGATGGCATTTGTGTATCGCTTGTTTTGTTTACAGGAATGCCTCTTTAGAGCTTTGTGACTGAAGCCTAAGGGCCACCAGATGAGCAAAGTGGGCGTCTGTGGAGGCAGCATTTTGCAAACACCAGAAATTTGGTCTTGGCTAAAGAAGAAGCGCTCGGTTAAGAGTTTTGGAAGAGCACTTCCTGTAAACACTGAGGGAGATACAAAGTGTCTACATCATTAACACACCACAATTATAGCATGTGGGCTAAATATAACGTTTGCTTCCCCTTCTCCAGCTGAACATCGCATGGCAAATGAGTTCTGTCTTCTATGGAGCAGAACTTCGCTCACAGCAGACCAACCGGAACCTTCTTCAAGCTTTAGCAGAGAGAGAGAGTAAAGGATCCCTACAAAATATGGAATCAATAAAAAACCTGCTGCAAAAGAAGAAGAAGAAGAAGAAGAAGAAGAAGAAAGAAAGAAAGAAGAGAGAAAAAGAAGGAAGCTGCATATGCTAGCTCTGTGGCCTGTGACTTTCCATGGTTCACATGGCTGGTCTGGGGGCAAAAGGGGGGGGAGGGTGCAGTTAGTTTTCCAGCACCAGCTAAATCCCAAAGCAAACAGCACACTGACAGTGTATCATTGCAGCTTTATGATCATTATCTTCTCTGAGACAAGGTGCTCAAGCAGCCCTATAAAAGCCAGTTAAAGAGAGGGACTGTGGATTGTGGAAGCAGGAGAGAGGTTTGATATATAGGGAGTAAAAGAAGAAGAAGAAGGAGGGGGAGTTGTTTGCTTGTGTTCTGTCACTTTTTCCCTTTTTATTCCCACACAGCTGAGAGCCTTAGGCCTAATCCCAAAGTCAAACTGTCCCGCACTGTGGGAACCCTCCGCGTTTCCCCTTTTTTCTGCCTGAGAGCGCCGGGCCTTCTCCCGGCCTTATCAGCAACAAGGGCCATAAAGCCATCGGCATCGCTTGTCAGTTGATGCATTGCTACCGAGATTTTGCTGGGGTTGTAAAGTGTGCTGATGGTTTAACAAGTTAGTGGGAGGTCGAGATTGGGCGCAGCGTATACCCTCCAGGTAACCAAATGCGTGTGTTGGAGAGTTCTGCGTCAAAACTGTCACCATGAAAACCATGCAAGTCAAACACCTGTATCACTGGCAGAGCCTGGAATCATCTGATATCATTGTTATAATCTTTATCTATCAGTGAGTTATCAGAGCCAGGTTTTAGGACTCTGTTGTAAAAGTCATCAGTTGTAAAGTCATTAGGATATCTGGAACTAGGATCCAGGAGGTGGAGGGTGCAGTGATCATGACGTGCTGTGAGAATGTTGTGAGTTAAAACTCCCCTGAAATTAAAACTTCCCTGAGCTTATCCATCATTGATTCAGTGCTCCAGTGCTTTCCTTTCCTTTTTCTCGTTCTTTCTTGCTCTCTTTTTGGTCTCTCACAGCTTTTCTTTTCTGCGCTGGGATAGTGTGTGTGTGAGAGAGAGAGAGAGAGAGTGTTTGATATGCGCAAGTGAGTGGAAAACAGCAGGAGCTACTCGGATTGCCTGGTGCTTGCCTCAGATCCCGGCCCTATCAAAAACCACACACCTTTTATCAGCCATTAGGCCACTGATTTAACTAGATTACCTCGCCGCCACGGCGCGGCCAGCTCATGAAGCGCAGGGAGCTCATCCTGCTTCTGGTCCCGGCATAACCCACATCTGCATGCACAGCAGTAAGCATGGCTGGCAGGCAGGAAGGCAGGGACAATACTGACAATATTCAGGCTTCAACAGGGAGGATAATGCTGTTCTACTGCCCATCAGGTCATACAGGTTGAAGTACGAAAAATGCATAAACCAGCATATTTGCGATAGCCAATACCAACATGATTCGCTTTAAGGCTTTGCGTGTAGAATGTACAGTGTAGAGTATGTTCATGTAGACATACTAAGGCTTGAACAGTGCTTTGGTAGCTTGTTAGTTTGACTGGTCCACTAGATTTGAACCAAGTAGAACCTGTTCCTTTTTTTTCACCAAATTATAGTTGAAAACTGTTGGAGCAAAAAACTCCAACAAAACATCATCCAAAAACATTGTACAGTCAATGATCACAGAAGCTGAAAGCTGAAACCCAGTTCATGGGAAGTAACCTAGACATGTCCATCTTCATTCTCAGAAAAAGAAAGAAAAAGAGATAGAAAAAGATAGAGAGAAAACGAGAGAGGCTGGACTCTTCCGGTCTGCTGGACAATCGTTTCAATTAACGAGTGACTTTGACGAGCACGTGCAGTGAGGGCTTAGAGGGCGGGACTTATAGAGCTCTGCTGCCGACTGGCATGGCACACAAGACCACATTCACCAGATGACTCCCCAAACCAGCCAATCGCTGAACAGGGGAGGCGGCTCAGGGCCAATGAGGACTCTCACTCGAGCTGACCTTGACAGAGGCTTGTGGCAAACTGGCAAGCTAGTCGATGAGAGCTGTTGACAACTGTACATGCGTGCTGGGATCAATCTGACAAAATAATGATCAGATGCATGTGGCTCTATGGGGCTCTATATTAAAAATACAGTGTCAAATATTTCGGTATAATAACACTTTAATAACACAGTTTTGGGTATGAAGTTTATGCTTAATGCGAAGTCTGAATCTATTGCATAAGCTCCGAGGAAGTTACAGTACATCGATCAGTTTTGCTTTGTGTCTGAATCACTGCAGCTGACTTTTATGAAGTTAGTTAGTTAGTTTGGTAGAGTGCTACACATTGACTGCTCTCTCTCTCACTCTCTTTCTCTTTCCCCATAGTTTCAGTCCGAATCTCTGCATGTAAATTTATGCAGACAATAACAAGAGCCTCGCAGGAACTATTTGACTTGGCACGCTTAGTGGAAGGGGGGAACTTCGGCAAATGGGTCCTGGTAATTGCTGATACGTATCAGACTCCTGTGGTCATCGCCTCAGCCATGTGCTCTCTGAAGAGGCGGAGGAAACACTAAGCCTTTCAAAACACTCAGCGTGCTCTGTCTGAGTGTGTGCATATGTGTGTGTGTCCTCTCTACGAGCCCAGGTCCTTCCTGGTAGGGTTAAAATTCTTATCCCTCCTCTCCTCACCTCTCCTCTCCTCTCTGTGGCCCAAGGGTGTTCGTTTTAATCTGGGCGGGCGCTGGCCCTGCCAAGAACCTTCCCGGTTCCTTTCTGGTTGGGAAATAGGAGGTCTGTAATAATGATTTGTTTTCTTTTACCCTCCAAGTCTCTCGAATGCTCGCTAAAATAAGTGGGATCTCAGATACAATGCCACAACAAGTCCCCTGAGAGAGCAGCAGTCAAACAATGGCGGGCATGTATGTGCAATGGAGAGCCGTCTGCACTAATGGACAGACTCTAATTAAGGAAAGGCTGGTTGGTTACTCGGCTGGACTCCTTTAAAGAGCAGGGAATGCTAGCAGAGGCATGTCGCATACGTCGAGAAATGAACTGCGTATGCAGATAATCCATCTCTTGCGGCTCCATATGGACTTCATTGGCGCTTCATCAGAAACATGGGGTGCTACAAACACAATCATATGGAATTATTGCCAGTGATGGGGAATGTTGTAGGGAATGGGAATCTCTGAGTCAAAATACATTTGTGTGTGCAATTATAAGTAAATGGTTGATAATTAAGGCTCTTCTGCAGATCTCAACTTTGACATGGGGTCCTTGGACAGGCCTTTAATTGGTGATTTAAGGGAACACCATCTCTTGAATGGGAAACGACTAAACAGCTGAAGCTGAAGGACTTTTAAAAGCCTGGATATGTGAAAGAGCACTTCTTCAGCCCCGATCCGCCAGAGACGACAGACATGGAGATGTTTATTAGGCGAACGCGGAAATATAGAGAAGAGGAACTCACTGACATGTGTGCAGTGAAAGGAAGCGGGAGAGCAGGGAGAGATGGAAAAGGTCAGCGAGGAAACAATCTATGAGGGAGAAAAAAGGAAGGAGAGAGAGAAAGACAGGCAGACGACAGTGGGAGGGAAAGAGAGGCCATTTGGGACAAGGCAAAATGGGCATGAGAGTCTCAGCCAAAAGGATAATAATGCGCTTATTGGGATTATGAAGTGACTCCTTACAGAACATGCTAATACGGTTAATACTGCTACTTTCCACAATCAGTAATTAACCCACATTAGCATAATGCCCCCCACACACAACAGCTATAACCGACACATATGCAGTGCCCCCCCCCACTAATGCGCGCCCCAACAACCAAGCTTTACATCACACTCTGGCCACTATGAAGTGTTTTCATCCACTAGAAAAATAACAAAACAAACACAGCCACTAAAGTGGTCCAGGTTGAAGGATTGGCGAGAGTCGCTGGAAGGGGGACGACATTAAAGGCCCGGCTATAATTGGAAGTATGTGAAAAATGAAGTGTCAGTTTGGTCAATAAAGAGCAAAGGTCAGCGGCGAGCGGGAGCTCCGAGCCTGCACAAAATGTGCTCATTAAGCGATCCAATCAGAGCGCGGCGTGCCGCCCGGACCATTAGTCATCGGCCATCTGACCGCAGCTCTCCTCTTATCGCCCTCCTTCTCCAGCAAGGGGAGGGGAACAAAAAAAAAAAAAGAGAGAAGAGGAGGAGGAGAAGAAGAAGAAGAAAAGCCTGGGCCAGGGCTGGTATAGAAATCGCCGCTCAGTCATCTGGAACGTAACACGGCCCTTTCTGCTTCCCGTCCTGCTCTGCCTGCCGGCTGCCCAGGCCTTCGGACTGCTGCCCTCACACAAGCTTCAATAATAAATGAAGTTGCTTTTTGCCTACAGTTTGGTTGAAACCAGCCCTTCTCTCAGCTCATCTCTCATTCTCTTCTCAGCCAGACAGAGAAAAGTGGGGAGCTTACTAACTAACCGCCCTACTAGTTCATTCATGTATTCTTTTTTTTTAGGTTAATTTTTCAGTTGCTATTTATAATCAGATAACTAATTAAAGAGTTATGAAAGAGTAGTCCCATATACACACACTTTTAAGCTTTAACGAGTTGAAGGGAACTTGTGCGAGGCAGTCATTATTAGCCAATAAAGTTCACACGTTCCATTGCTAATTGCGGTTTAACAGTTTTACTATCCTAAAAAAAAAGACTACTAAATCAGACTACAGCTACAGATACACATTCACACTAAAGCAAGCTGAAGCCGGATGCGTCGCAGGACGAGGAGTCTGAGGGCTTCCGAGTGTCTATATAAGTACTTTTCATATTGGCGCTGCCTGCACAGGAACATTCCAAAAGCTCCGGCTGGAATAAAAACCGGGGGTAAATAAAAGCGCGTGATTGAGGAGCTCTTCGTTCAGACTGTCATCGCCAGCGGCTCTGTCGGATGCCATGTCCAGTCGGCCTGTGACTCGGGGCCTGGAAGAAGCCTCATTAGCGCATGCAGACTTATCACAACCAGCTGATGGACTCAAGCAAAGCCCCCTGCAAAATAAAAAACCCTGCTTTCCTCCACAACATCTGCTTCGGCTCTCACTCTCTCCTCAGCCGCCATCAAAAGCTCAGGTTCTGTTCCAGTGCCAGTAGGGGACAGAAGAGGAATGGGCTATACAGCAGTAATGTTGCCAACCCCTGTCTTAGACTGCCCCTGTCCTGCAGTTTTGGCATTTTCCCTGCTTCAACACACCTGATCCAACAAATCAGCTAATTAACAAGACCTTCTGAAATGAAGTGGGTGTGCGGGTGCGTTAAAGAGGGAAAGGCTGGGGGTGTTAAATATTAGGAAAGGAAATGTTGCCATATTTAATAAATATGGCATTTGTGCACTTTTGCATTTCTACATTTCTCTGCATTTATTTACTGAATTTTATCAAATTAAAACATAGGAAATGTGCCTCAACTTTTTGTACACGGCACATTTACGTTTAATTTCTCTACAAATGTGTGAATTTTAAATGCAGCAAATAAACACTACTTTAACATTAACGTGTGTAGATGTGTGTTCTCTTTAAAATGATATTTAAAATGATTAAAAGATTACATGTAATCAGGTCTTTTTTAGCCTTACCTTGTTCACTGCTGTTGTCCCCACTATGTGATGTGTGTCCGCCACTAGAAGGTCCTGGCGTGCCCCCGGAGCGCGTGGATGCTGTGTCATCGTGGTCTCTGTTCCACGAGGTCTACACAGAGAAAGGATGAAAGAGAGAGAGAGAGAAAGAGGGAGTGAGGGAGGGAGAGAGAGAGAGAGAGAGAGAGAGAGAGAGAGTACAGTTAGGCATCAGTCTATTGAGACTCAGCACATAGATAAGAGCTTGCTGCACTCCCACATCACAAAGACAGCCAGCGCTATCAGATGTTCCTCATTTATCTGTTTTTTTTTCTTCAGTAGAGCAGTAGAGACTCTTCCCATGCCCTGCGTAAAAAAAAAAAACACCACCACTCCCTACAACTCTCACACTTCCACATCATCATCCGTACAGATGAGATTTTACCAGGTTTTCCAATAACACTTTTTCTTAGTAAAGGACTAAACCTATATTTTTATAATATAACTTTACACTTAACTGAACACTAAGCATTTTTACACGTTATTAATCTGGTTGTTGTTATGAGCCAAGAGCCAAATAAGAGATAAATGGAGATAAATAGGGCAAAAATGATCCTGCATTACCAAAGACATGAGATCCATAGTCCCAAATGGATAGCACAGCGCTAAGTGCAGATAAGTGCAGCTAGTTGTCCGAGTCAGTGGCCTTTTCTAGGCTAAAGCCTGCACCACCTCTAATCCAAACACAGTGTGTAACAGCAGTGCAGCAGTGAGCAAGAAAATAGCTGGGCAGCCGCTTTTTCCTCAGCCTCTTATATCTCAGTCAGTGTGCAAGAGTGTGTGTGTGCGCACGTGTGTGTGTGTGTGTGTGTGTGTTGTGGCCTTGTGAATCAAAACGAAATTAAATAAGAACCCCCACTCTCCTTGTAAGACAGGATAGCGCAGGAAAGGAAGAAAAAAAAGATGAAGAAATCTTATTGACAATTCCGCTTAGGTGTATAATGGGTGAGGAGTGTCAGCTGTTGGGCGGATGCGATGTGGCAAATGGAGGAGACACCAGGATAAAGAGCAAGAGGCCCGGACAATGGAGAGCCGGGGGCCTGCGAGCCCTCAGCCCCATGCAGGGCTTCCTCGGCCCATACAACACACAACAGATGTTGCCTCTTATCACAGGCCGCCTCGGCTAAAAGTAACACCGGTGCTGGAGGAAAACAAGTATGGAGCACATAGAGGACATCTTCCTCTGAGCAGCTGATGTTGCTAATACATTCTGTGCAAACACGTAAGCTGACAAGACCAGTGAGGAAAGGAACTATGTTGTTTTTTTAAAATACGAATTCTAGCATTTCCAAAAACGTTTCACTGAAGAAAAACTTTATTCTAAGATTTATTCCTGTATTGAAACATAAACTGAATATAATAATGAAGTCAACAGATTCCACAATGCTAATGCTGCTAGTTTGTGTGTTCTTTCATATTATAAATACAGAAAAAAAAACACATGTGAGAAATGTAATTAGATTAAGATAACAAATCCAATAGCGCGCTAAAACAAACTCCCAAAACGTGCAATATAAATATTTCTCCTCGATCTCCAGTAAAGCCTGATTCTTGTGCCAGTCGCTTACACTGTATTAGCACAGAAATGCAGCATAAAAAAAACACACACAGTCAAAAGAAAAAATGGTGTATTCTGCAGCATACCAAAAGTATGCTGTAATAGGTAATTTAGAACATATGCTCAGAGAGCAAACTGTTAAAGCAGAAATTGCCAGCTTCTACAACTCCAGCTTTTCAAAAAAGAAAGAGAATTGAGAGAGAGAGAAAAAGAGAGAGGGAGAGAGGAGGAAAGTGGGGAGAGGGGGGTAAAAAAAAATGGAGGAAACTTGTTTATTCAGAGCTTTGTGGAAACGAATGGTACAGCACCCTGGGGATGGAGAACGCCAGGCTCTGAAACCTCAGCGCTTCACCATGTAAAAGGATGTGTTTTTCTTTTTTATTCGCAACAAATCCCACTTGAAAATATAATTAGAAGGAGAAAATGGCAAACTATTGCATTAACTGTAATTGAACAAAAGAGCAGTGGGGCTTGCGGGAGGTTTTCCGCAGGGGCCCCTGGGAACAGGGGGAGGGGCTTAGCCGAGGGTGAGTGACATCTCCAGGGTACACTCCAGTCTATTTTTAACTGGCCGGCCACTCCTGGCCACCACTGATCTAACGGCTAATTAATAGAAAACGCCCGGATCACAGAGAAGCAAGACGTAGGGGAGTGCTCCAGCAGGCCACCCAGAACAAACACAGCAGGAGCTGTAGGTAAAGGGTGCTGTGTGTAGGCCCAGGAAAACATCTCTAAGATGTGTGTGTGTATGTGTGTGTGTGTGTGTGTGTGTGTGTGTGTATATATGTGATAGTGCTGGAGAGAACACACTATCTCTGCACAGAAACAACACGTTTGATATATTCACTGTCCTTCTAATGAGCTGGCTAGGATTTATTCTGTCTCTTTCCCTTCCTTCCCCTCCCCCTCCTCCACATTTATTCTCTCTCCCCTTCTCTCTCTCTCTCTCTCTCTCTCTCTCTCTCTCTCTCGCTCAGTCCTTCCCTCTCCTGTGCAGGATGTAGATTAATTCAATGCTTAATTGTTTAGTAAATTCAATTTTCCACATTCTATTCTGCGTAGCTTTAGCTAAAGTTCTTAAATCTGCAGCGCGTAGCCCAGGGAGCAGCGCTTGTCATCTGTGCCTGCCTCCCCTTTTTTTTTTTCATTACCATTTTCTTCCTCCGCCACTTAATTCGCCATGAAAAGATTTTCCTTGCTGGAAATTCTGATTCCGCTATGATCGGTGAGGCATTCCAATTCATTGCATTTTCATTGTGTTGGGACTTAGACGCCAGGGCTGCCTTTTCTCACAGTGCACCCCGCAATTATACCACCACTCATGCAAATAACTCTCAGGCTCCCAATTCATTTATCATAATAATAAAGAAAATGCTTATATATTTACATGTGACGTTTGGAGGTTTAGAAAGACAGGAAAAAATATATGCATGCATGTACATGTTCAGGTTTTCATGCATTCTTGACAGATATGCCTCAGAGCACACTGCTTACTTTTTTTTTCTTCTTCTTCTAACCAGCTCTAAAAAAAAAAAAAAAAAAAAAAAGACTCCAACAGCACAACAGGCACTGGTTGGTTTCTTTCCCTTTCCAAAATTAAGCACCAATAGAGATTTGCAAGGGTGCTTGAGCAAACTGACTAACACTGGCTCCCCTTTGAGTCGTTGCTGCTGCTGCTGCTGCTACTTGGGATTCACACATGAGCTGAATGGACGGCGACCAAGAAAGCGAATCTGTGCTAGACGCTTGCTTGCTTATTTGTTTATTTGTTTACTTCCGCATGTTGATTAGAGTGGGGTCCTGCGAGCTGACAGCAGAGCATGTGGCTGCGAGAGCCCCAGACTGGGTGCTGAAATATTAGAGGACCTTTGGAAATAAAGGGATTTTGATAATGGTATGCACAGCCACTGAAAAGAGAGAGAGAGAGAGAAAGAGAGAAATAGAGAGAGAGAGTAGGCTAGAACAATCCCCTCCCCCGTACACCTACTCCTTCCCCAAAACTCACAATGCAAAAAGGGAGAAAGAAGGGGAGACAGAGAGGAGGGGGGGGCAAACGGGGGGAAAACTTGATAATTGCTGAAGAAATCTGGTTGGTTTCGGTCTCTGGAGAGAGAAAAATATCTCTGCATGGCCTGTGGGTAATATCTAGTTTTAGAACAAGTAGAGTCACTCTTAATGGCACCAGAGGATAATCACACGTCTTGCTTAATTACAATAGCTTTCACATCCCTACACAAGCAGGCATTGCTTCAGGAATTTCAGAGCTTCATTTTCTCGAAAACACGGAAAAGTTGAGAACAGACAGAAAAGAAAGCAAAGTCTGTAAAGACTGTACACACACACAGACATACACACACATATATATATATATATATATATATATATATATATATATATATATATATATATATATGTATGTAAGACTATATATGTATATGTAAAAATGTATATAGTACTAAATAGAGCTTCTGTTAAAAAATAAACTCTATATAGTACTAAATATGGCTTTTGTTCAAATAAAACAGTTTTGAATGCTGTACATTTTGTATCTATTGAGAACCATCTACAATAGTTTTTTTTTACAGTGAAAAATCTTAAACTAGGCCAAAAACTTTTTTTTTTGCTTAAAAAATATAAATAAAAATACAACCAGCTTCAGCCACTATTTTGAATTCCCATGTTACTTTCTTAAGAAAATACACATTCTCTCTCTCTCTCTCTGTCTTACACACACACACACACAGTCAAATGGCTATCTCTTTGTATCACTTGTTGAATCCTCGACAGCGGCCCACATTTGTCCACAGAAAGAGAGAGGGATCACAACCTCTAATTTCTGTCACAAAGCCTATGATTATTCACAATCACTGTAATGGCTCAGGCCTTGCACTGCAGTCTATAAAAGGAGCACGGCTACACAGAGAAGAGCATCAAAATACAAACAAACCAAGCAAAAAAATAAATACTAATGCATGAATTCACTTCTGTCACCATTTTTATTAAATCCTGTACAACGATACGTACAACACCACAACCATTATCACAACATTATACCAAAAGAGCAGACCACAAAAAAGCAAGGCAATGAAAACATTATTAACAGATCTAAAAGAGTCATACCCTTTAATACAGCATGGTTTCAACATAAAAGTCATACGGTGGACAATTATGTGCAAATGAGGAGCCTTTTGAAATAGACGCCACCACGAAAAACACAGCACAACCTGGGAAAAAGTGCTTTAATTATTTCTAACCCACTTTAGGACGGCAGGAATTATCTAAGTGTGTGTGGATCAGCTGTCGGGGTCGTAAGTAAGCAACTACCGCCGCACTGTAGAGTCTGTTTTTAAAGCTTTGTGTTCATTAGCAAATGGTGGAGCCGCTCCTACAACTCTCTGCAATTAAAGGCAACTGTGCAAACGCTGCAACCCATGCAAATGTCTTCACACTCTTTACTTAACTTTCCAGGGTAAGCATCACCCCAGAGCAAATGGCCTACAATGTAAACACATTACCAACAGCCACCAGCACAACGCCTACTATACTATACTATATATATATATATTCAAAATCAGTATATTAGAATCAACAGAAACATCCCCAATTAAAGAACACAAGCAGTTACAGAATTTTTTCCAGGATTCATATTATCAGTGTCATCTAATCAGTCATATCATCTGTGTCTAGTTTACCCGAGAAATAAGAGCCGCATCAGAAATGAGCAAAAACAAGTTAACAACGCAAAGGGAAGAAAATAAAAGGTTTAGGTTTAGTGCTAATCAGTCCCTCCACTCACACAACACCTGAGGGGGCCTATGCCTCCCATGCCTTTATCAGCAAGGTCTGAAGTGCAAAACGTAAATTCCAAAACTGGCTCAGCGGCATTCACAAGCAGAGAGGATCTGACTTCTTCACCCCTGAGCTCGGATCCGCTCTTTAACTCTCTCTCTCTCCCTCCCTCATTCTCTCTTTCTTTTTTTTCAGGAGGCACCCTTTGTCTTTCTCCAGTCTTTCACTCCTCACAGGGCGTGCAAAACAATGGCGAGCCGGAGCTGAAGACATTATTGATACAATGCTTGGGTGCACAGAAACCAAAAAAAGCCAGGCGAGAGCCGGACCAAAGAGTTTAATAAATTCTATGTATATTCCCGAAACATTTTTTTTCCTCCTTCTCCTTTCTGCTGGAGTCTTCTCGCAGGAATAAATTGGTTTATGAATAAATGAGCCACCCTTCTCCCTCTTGTTAACATTTGTGGAGAATTTGCACAAAGAACATTTTTTCCAGTCCAATTCAACTTTATGCCCCAGGGCATATATTAAAAATACATATGGAGCGAGATAATGCACACAATGCAAATTTGTTAAGAATGTTGCCATCTAACAAATGAAGTTGCACAAAAACATATAGATTTTAAAAAGAGATTGCTGGTGTTCAGACTTGTGCAGTGCCAACTAGTTGTCAACCAAAAGTGCTTTTGAGTTTTACACCACTTAATTACCTGTGGTACAAAATTAAGATGATAATAATATATATATATATATATATAAAACACAAATGTCAATAACTGGCATTAGGCTATAAGTAGGTGGAAAATTTAATCCTTTAACTTAGGGGAATTTGATATTTCATTAAAAAAGTGTAAACACAACACTAGCCTTAATATTTAGCTTCAGACTATCATTAAGGGAAATATAGGCCATGTCTTCATCCTAAAGTCAATTAAAGATCTGAATCTGTGCCCCCAAGCACAGTGTAAATTGCTCTTATCAAGTTATATACCTAGATCCCCATGGGGCTTCATATAGGCCTCAGCTATTTCTATCACTGAAATTCATCATCTCTCAAACATTTATCAGCTCAAGACTCTTGACAACCCCCCCCCCCCACCCGCCACTCTCCACATACACCCCCCCCCCCCCCCCCCTACAGAATTATGCTCAAAAGAAACAGTCAAAAGCACAATTGGCATTATCTTATTTAATTCTCCCTTTGAATTACACCAAGTATTATGTGTGCGAACGTGCTCATTAACATAATCACTAATAGAGCTGGGATGGAGCTGCAGCCAGAGGTCGTTTCATCCCCTCTCTCCGCGCGCTAATGAATGGCACGGTTCAACAGGGCTTTCTCTCACATAAAGAAGCCGGGGAGCGAGTGGGCTCGTCTGAGGAGCTACGACTGGTCAGGGCTTTTTTCCGCGCACTCGGCCATATGGAAGTTCAGCGAATTTGAATGATTCGGCCTAATCGCTTCATTACGTTTTATGTCGGGGACGTCTGCTTATAGACATTTACCTGTCCTTATCTAGTGTCCCTCTATCCTGAGCCAGATTTATTCCTAAACCGGACACCTCGCCTAGTGGTTCATGATTCTTATGTGCGCAAATGAGAGATAAATCCTAATCACTAGCGCACAGCTTTAGAGAACATTAATAAAACAACTTAAAAAACTGTGCGCAATTACGCGTTTGGATACCAGCGCACAGCCCGAACGCCATGCGACTTCAACCACATTTCTGGGGTATTTATTAAAACAGAAAGTCTCTCAATACATCAAGGCTTCTCAAACAGCAGCCGTGGGCTCATGCCTACGCCAAAAAACGGCGACAAGTCGGCTAATGAAGCGTGAAAGGCGGCGGCAAATCCAAGACACCTCGGCGCACTGGTTGTACTGAATCGCCTTAACGCTCTCTGGAGATTTCCGAGCGCGCGCACACACACTCATATACACACACACACACACACACACACACACACATGCACGGATGAACACCACCCTCCACTAGGTTATGCGATAATAGATAAGCAGTGTGAACAAAAAAAAAAAAGAAAGAAAGACAGAGAGACAGAGCAAAAGGAGGAGGAAAAAGGAGCGCGCGCGATGGGAGAGGACTAAATTAAAATGGACAAGAAGCAGGTCAAGTTTATGGCAGCGCTCTCGCAGGCTTAATCTCCCCGGGTCGGATCCGGGATCAGCCCCTTAATGAAGCGCTAATGGCTACATTATTCCAAAAAAACATTTCCATTCCCGTGGAAGCTCGGGGCCTTTAATCGTATGGAAATAAGCGCGAGCGATCAGGAGGAGGAGGAGGAGATGGAGGAGCACGTGAAGGAGCTAAAGGAGGAGCTTACCTGATCAAGCGGTCCTGAGGATCTGCTGATCTCCTCACTGTCCGACTTGGAGCCACCTTCTCTCTCGTCGATGACCAGGTCAATGGGCATCTTGCCCTTCAAACAGCTGATGTAGCGGTGGCAGAAGTTGTCGCATAGCTCGTGCACCTGGTTGTCAATTAAGACAAAATAAAGAAAAATGAAAATAAATAAATAAATAAGAAGGGTCGCAAATAGTGTGTGTGTGTGTATGTGAGGGGCATATGAGTGTAAAAGTCTGTAAAGAGGGCGTATATTGACGTGGCAATCAAAAACAAAGGAGGGGTAACTTTATTCTTTAGCAAAATAGAGATATCGCCCACAATTGAGAGTGACGGGAAGTGTCCCGCGCTGCGTCCTAAATATGCACGCACACAACACACACTCTCTCGGGCACGGCCTACGACCCAGGCAGCTATATACTCCTTTACCTCCGCAATACAGTTCATTCATTTAGGTACTTTTGTCATATCTGGCGTAGTATTTCCGATGTAAAGTCAGACTCTAAGCATAGGCCTTCTTAATGGAGCAGGACAAACTAAGAGTCCTCCGGCATGTGATGGATATACGAACGGCATACGGTGCTGTCGGTTGGTCAATCATTGTGATAAGACTCCTAGAGCTAAAAGGTCTGCTCTCCTGACCGCTGTCCAAAACCAGAACAATTATGTGTTTTTTCTGTTTGACTCCTAATGACAATCTTACAAAGAGGGGGACTGAGGGTCCACTTTTAGCAGCAAGCGTCGTAATTAAACTTGCTCGGAGGAAAACCAAATAACCAACCAACACAATAGACTTTGACACTAATTGCAAAGTGAGCAGAAGAAAATGTAAATAATATATATGAACGCAAAAAAGTGTAAGTTGATGTTACCTTCTCCAGCTCCAAAAGATGAAAACGTAAAACTTGAATGGCTTGAATCATCTAAAAAACAAATAATACACATTAAGTTTTTTTGAGCACATGATAAAATCTTGTAAATTATTTACAACAGAAAATAATATATAACAAAATAATAACGAACACAAAGTTGTTTCTACAAAGTGGAGTTTATGATAAATGAAACAGACTGTAGCCGTATATAATTTAAGTAAAATTAACGCAAATGAATACAATTTAAATAATAATTATAAAATGGGTTTAAAAAGTCGATTAAACCCTAAACAGCAGTTAGAACTCTGAAACTCTATTCAAAGAAATTTAAAAAAAAAAGTTTTGTATTTTACAAAATGAAGTTTTACTATTATATCTAAATCTAAAAATCCAATCTAATCAGACATCACCAGACCAGAATTAAATGCGTTTACTTCAGAGCGGGCTCAGATTAAAACTAAAAAAACGTAATTGCACTTACCAAATTATCCAACTCGGGATTTGATGAAAATAATGGCTTTTCTGCTCTGATCTAAAGTGGAATAAATATATATAAGTTACAGTAAAGTAAGGCATGCCCAAAACAAATCAGTGAACACTTTGTTATTATTGTTATTGTTAAAGCAGGGAAAGCGCGCATTTGAAATACGGGCTGTACAATCGCTAATAAAGCGAGAAATCGCATAATTAGCCAACAGCGCAGGTGATTCGCTTTTCTTCTGGTGTCTGACCTGTTTTGCAAACACTGCTATGTCTTCATTGAAGGACTCTGAGGAGCACACGTCTCCTCCCGCCACCCCGGGCTCTCTGGGGGTGCACGTCGCTAATTCACATTTCTCAAAAATCAGTGCTAGCAGTGGAAACAACGGGTGCCTGAAACACAAACAGATCAAAATCACAGTTTCACCAGTGAGAAAACAGCAAAGTCAACAAATCACAGTTCCACCCAATCTGAATTCACTCTGTCTGAATTAACAGTACAACAACTTCAACAACAACTTAACTAAACATCTTTAACCTTACATACTCCCTACCCGTACACACACACACACACACACACACACAGGCAGCGCCTCAGCTGAGGCTATAAGTTTTAATACACTGCACAGTTTAAGCCAACCTTGCTTTTGTAGTTACACAGACCAAAGCTTAATTGAGAATAAAATAAAAATATCACAGTGTACAAAGTCAAACAACTGTTAAACAGTCCACAGAACACAGTAAACATAATTACCGCGATCTTAAGTAATGCATTGTAATATATATATATATATTTTTTTTTGTTTTTAAATACGATTATGTAATTAATATTGGGATTGACAAACTAATACTGATGTAGTCCGCGTAACTCAAACAGACATAATAGCATGGATCAGCATTGCGCATATTATAAATGTATAATAACATTTTTGTAAGTGCTTTGTTACTGCTGCTACTTTTTGTTACGTATAAAACCAATTAAACAAGAATAAATTAATTGCATGCGTTTAAGTGAGTTTGGCACATAAGTTATTAAATTATACTAACTCTATATTAAAAAATACTAATATGATAAATAACTTACAATAAAATTCTGGAATATTTACTGACGTGTACAAAACACAAACAAGCTAAAAAAACAAGCTTTAGTTGAAGTGAACTTACTGAGTAAAACAAACCACAAAACAAAATAGCCACGGGTTAAACTCACACAGCAGAAAAAGAGCAAACAAGCAACAAGTTTAGAGGAGAAGACGGTTGGAAAAGGCGAATGTCCTCAATTAAAAATTAATAAAACACAATGTTGGTCAAAATGACAATTTCTAGTTTATGTCAGGAACTATTAGCGAACTCCTTCAACAGCGGGACACAAAATAACGGCGGACTGGATAAGAACCTAAGAACTACTGGAGTAACGTGTCTGTCGGCCGTGTGTGTGTGTGTTTAGGCCGTATGTGTGTTTTCGTACCCGTAAATGGCGTCCTTGTCCCTCTTGAGCGCGTCGTTTACGGAGCTACCCATGCCCGGCGCCATGGCGTTGGGGTGAGCCGCGTGCGCGTACTGGTGCGCGTGCAGCTGAGCGCCGTGGTTTAGATGCACTGCCTGCATGGAGCGCGCGCCGTGGGGGTCCCCGTACATGGTGGTGGGGATCCCTACCCCGTCCATGCCGTAGTGGGGCAGGTCTTCGTACTGCGCACAGCAAAACAAATTATACGCACAGTTTAGACTCAGCTTTAACAAAAATCTATAACATATCAGAAAATAAACACAACTGTTTTATAACATAAAACATACTAGTAAGTATTAAACACACCAGTATAACCGGTTAAAAATATAAACACCAGTGAGGCCTTAATCGTACCAGTATAAGCGGTTAAAACAACAAGAAACACCATAAAGGCTTAACATATACCAGTATAACATCTACCAGTGAAACATCAAAACACATCAGTCAACCTGTATAACCATACAAAACACTAAAAGACACCAGAAAGGATTAAAAAAACTTATTTAAAAAATATTTTAATTTGTTTTAAAACACTTTAAAAATTAAAACACGAAGGAGACACTAATACATTAGTTTAAATAAATATATAAACATATAGATATCAATGTACATATAATTTTAAGCATATATATGTAAGGGTCACTCTGAATACCTATGGTTAATTTTTTAAAAACGTATAAAAACGTAATTTGAAAGATTTTTAATTCTAATAATCGTTACCTTTTAAAATAAGATTTCCCCAGCAAAACGTAAGTGTAAACAGTGCAACTACAGTACAATTTCTTTACATATACTACAGTACATATTTTTTACAAATTATAAATATATTTTTTCACGGGTGTTATAATGTAGTACACAATTTACTAACAGCGTATTTTAAAATAAACTGTGATTGAGAACTGACGTGAAAAGGCTAAATATTTTTTAAATATATATTCACATTTATGTATTTCTGCAGCTATTTCTACACTGAAGTTCAGTTTAGTCCTTAAAAAAGAAAAACGAGCTACATGAGCGTTTACTGACTGGCCTACACGGCTGATCAAAAAACAGCTGTGTGTTTCTATTTAAACAAACGCAAATTAGACACATTTACTGCTACGCAGATGCTAAATCGGCTAATTTAGTTCTACAGTGTGAACCTAATAAATACAACACATTTTGCAATTTGATCAGTAGAAACTTTGTAAAACGTGTAGTGTGTGTCAGTTATGGGTGTTTAAAAAATAAAACTAGATATTTAAAACTACCTAACCGACATTAATTTGGTGAAAACGTGGCCTGTTGCGTTTAGTGACTTTATGAGCGAGTCTATGGTTAATTATTGATAGTTCTGGCTGAGAGTGACAGGCAGCAGCAGCAGCAGGGAAAGTGGGCCGACTGGGACTGGGACTGAACACATCCCCAGCCTGGACCGACCTGTGGAGGTGTAGACAGACAGACAGCACGCTGCAAATTTAGTTCTGCTGTGCTGATAGTAGACGATTTGATTTCCAAATGCGGAGGAAAAGTAGCGTAATGAAGTTTGCACGTAAAGTTATTTCGCGGCCTCGGTGTAATGTTAAGAGCGCATTAATATTAAAATATTCAAATAGTCAAAACATTAGACTCTAATGGGGTGTCTGTGGCTTATCTCGGTTGTCATTAGGGGTGTGTGTCTGTTTGAGTGTGTACTGAACGGAAATTTACTTAATTTAAAGCATTACTTTTTGAAGCACTCCCTAAACGTCCTAAAGAAACGTTCTGGCTGGTGAGGAGATACACAGTAACAAACTCTGTCAGTCTAACACACACTCACACACACAAGTTACCTACTACTCAGCGCTGAAATTACTGATTTTACTGGTAAAGTTGTTTTTTTATGTATTTTAATTGCTATGGGGAAACACTGACGTAAAGCTGGAAAACGTGTCCTAAATTAATAAAATAATTAAATAAATAAAAGAAAAAGTAAACAAGAGCGAAGTTGCTGTCCGAGCTCGACTGTCACCGGCCACGTTAGATTAGAGACTGCAGCCTGACCGCGCTTGTTCTCGTGCTCGGCGAGTTTGGAGAAAGTTTGGAGTGTACGTACCCTCTGCGCCATCGCCCTCCGCGCTCCTCACCACACTCGATCAAGGCGAGGTATATTCCCTAAGATAAGAGGCCAGCGTGGACCAGGAGACGACACACGCCAATTCCAAACTGGAGGCTATGCTCGCTCGAGAAACAAGACGGAGAAAAGAAGGAGGAGAAGGAGGAGGAGAGGTAAAAAGGGGGAAAATCCACAGCGCTCGTCTGGCGCGATGAGGCCGGTCCTTGCCGCTCAACTTCGGCGAATAGCTCCTGAGCACCGAGCGACGCTCCGCTCCCAAACCGGTGCGACGTGGAAACGCAGCGTCAAACACAGCAAGCGAGTCCCATGGCTTGTCTTCTCTCTCTCTTTCTCTGGTTCTCTCTGTCTCTCTGGATCGTCACTCCGGTTGTCAGTCAAAAAGGCGAAGCTTGTCAAAGTGCTGAATGAATGATGATGATCCTCCGTTGCGGCTCCGCCGGTTCGCACACACACTCTCTCACACAGACGCCGCCGCGCGAGAACCGCTCAAATGCTCAAGAGCAGCACGACGTACGCGCTTACCGCACCTCTCTCTCTCTCTCTCGCGAGTTGTTTTTTTCTCTCCCTCTGTCTCTCTTTTCTTCTTTATGCAAAAAAAGCAGAGAAGAAAAAAAGGTTCTAAATGAGCTCGAGCGGGAGGTGGGCTGATAATTCTGCCTGAGTTTTTTTTTTCTTTCTTAAAGGAGCCACGATCAATGCGCGCCTGCGATGCGCGCGTGCGTGCGTCCGTATGCAAGTGAGCGAGAGAGAGTGTGTGTGTGTATGCGTGCGCGCGCGTGTAGATGTGTCTCCGTGTATGTGTGTGTGGGTGGGTGGGTGTGCGCGCGCGTGCGTGCGTGCGTGTGTGTGTGTGTGTTGAAGGCGCTGAAGCTGGAGCGGACTGCTGAAACCCGGAAGCAGTGGTGGCCATAACAGGTCGCGTCTTACACAACGCAGCGGGCCGCAGCAAGTCCCCCTCAGAGACAGGGGGAGCGAGACCACCGTCCACAAGCTTCAGCCTTCAACCATTCAACAGCGGAAGACCCATCACACAAGAGTGTTAGCTATTTATATAAAAGCTCGTGTTTATTCAGGTTTATTTAACAGAGGACGCACCACAAGACTCACTGTGTCTAATGTGTGTAACTCATGGGTGGTAAACATAACCAAACTGAGTTATTTAATAACCTTTAAAAACAACTTCAATATACATGTGTATTAGATATTCATATTTTAATCAAAACAATGCATACGAAAATGAGAGAGTGTCCTGTTTGAGCTCACATTTGACCCAGTACCTTAAGAGTTTGAAGCCTGCTTGTGTTGACATGCTTACAGCCTCTACTACACCCACGTGACCTTTGTGGACCTTACTTATTCAGTATACAGCGCTCAAATGTAACCAAAGAAAGACGCGCGAGGTCAAAATCCCAAACATTTATCATTTAACACCCAGCATTTAGCTCACAGTCCGTTCAGAGTGGCAGTGGAAGGTGAACTCCAGGCAGAGAGCAGCCTGTTCTAATGTAACTACCATCCCCCCTCTCCGTCTGAGAATGGGCTCATCCAGCCTGTGGAGGATCTCACAGTATGCTGAAGCGACCAATAGGAAAGAAGGAGGGATATACTGCTCATCTATTGGTCTTCAAAATGATCTATCAGTAAGTGATCGGACTGTTTAAGGCCAAATATAAGAAAAGGGAAAAGGGACTAAATATAACAAACAGTGTCTTCTTGTGTTAGGTTTATTAAATCAGTCCATCTGCCTGGTTCTCTTATACACACATAAATACATGCGTACACAAACACAGTACTTTATCAAATCACAGCTGATTATGTAAATATAATAAAATAAACCTGCCCTGGACCCGATTGTTAATTCATGAGGTCGGAAACCCTGTGTTAATAATCCAAAAAAACAAACGCACATATTCACATTTTTTTTACCCTTTTAGTCGCCTTATCGTTACATTTAGAAAAAAAGTTTTAAAAACCTTTTAGTCGAAATGAGGCAAACACTGTCTTATTTTTTTAAATATACAAACGCAAAAGGCACTGCCATTCTACAGCCTAGTAGTACACACAACCCCCTGTCCTCTGCTTTATAATAAACAATCCACTATGTATTAATCACTGTTATTTCAATGGTTTGTTGTTTTGGGCGGTTCACTTTTAAGCAGTTTTCTTCTATTTACTTAAAGTTTGCTGAAATATATGGTTGGAAGTGTGTGAAGTGTGAGTGTTCAGATCTGAAGCCGCTGTGCTGGTTGGTTTCTGTGTGGGAGTGCAGAGCCTGCGAGCTGTAAGGAGCAAATCTGTCATCGATCAGCTTCGGCTTGTGGCAGCGCGCACAGAAAGCAGGTAGAGCGGCTCTGTCCACCGCGCCGAGCGGAGAGGAGCCCGGGGCTCAACCGGCCAGCTATGATCGTGATTCCTGAAGGACTGCTGACGGACTACAGGAGCTGGAGAACCGGCAGCACACACATGGATAGTTCAGAACCCTTGAACAGGCTTTAGATATCTCGGTTGAATAGACTACGGGGTGTGAGTATTCTTTTATGTTTTATATATTTTTGTCAACTGTTACTTTTAAAATGCGAAGAGATTATTGTGAACTCTAGCACTGCGAGGCTTTAAACGTGGAATGCCTGAAGTTTATTTTTTTGTAAATCAGGCTGCAGAACAAATGACACGATGTTTAGTCGATTTTTTTATATTTCACTGACTTTGTTTTGTTTTTTCACATGTGACAGAAATAAATAAGTGGCGAGTCCAGTTTAAGGTGGCTCCAGAGCCGTGCTAGAGGCTCAGTCCCACCACCGAAATAGCATTATAAAGTAATTAAGCTGCTTCAATTAGCGTCTCTAAAAGCAGTCTGCGGAGCACAATAGAGGCCAGGACTTTCACTCTAACTTCTCTTTTTAGTGAGGGTCAGCAGATTGTAACACGCCTCAATGACTAAATACCGTCATTTAGGCTGAATTGGGTTTGCGGGGCAGTTCAGGACTGAATGAGCAGTGACAATGAAGAGCTCCAAAACTCCCAAATCTGCTAAACTGCAGGTGATAAACTCACACTAAAGAGTTTTTTGTGTGTTTAGCTACAGCTAAGAAATGCGCACTAATCAATTACCGCATACCTTTAGACGATACTTATTTACTATAAAGTAAAATATAATCTAATATTAAATACAAATAATAATAAAATCATGTTCTTTATGTTTCCCCTCACTAGAGTCATATTTCTAAACCGAAGTGCTAACGAGCTCCGTCGTTTATTAGTTTAAACAGCCTCAGGGCTGATTCAGATTATGTTTACATATTAAAACACATGCGATGCTACAGCAAAGAGAAATCTAACTCTGCTTTAAAATCCGTGCACTTTTATAATTAGAATCGTTATTGTCGCTGTTTTGTCCTCGATGCAGGGCTACTGCTTTGTTTGTCCTGCAGATTTGTGTGCTGTGTGTGTTTTTAAAGGCTTGAGCTTCATGAGTCAAACGGAGGTCAGTCAGTCAATGTTGAGGGTCCAGCAGCAGTGGGGGATCAGGACCTGGGGAAAAGTGCTAAAACACGCTGCAAACGAGCACAAATTTTTGCAGCTCCCTAAGTTACCGTTTGTTATGTCTGCTAATCGGCTACTATCTGCGCCGCGTGAGCGCAGTGCACACACACACTACTGTTGTGTTAAATGAAAGTGCCGTGAGCGTTCTGTGTGTAAATTTCTTTCTTAATCGTGCGTTTACTGAAGTGACTGATAAAGAATTGTAAGAATTTAACAAAAGTAAAGAAAAAACTAAATTATCTTTAGTGTAGATTAAAAACAACGAATTTAACAATGACTTTTTAAAAAATAACTTAATAGTATATAAAAGCGTAAATGTTTATAACTGACAATTAAATTAAGCATTTGATTAAAATGTACCAATTATGCCAAGAAAGAGTTCAGTGAAGTCACAGAAATGATCAAATTAAATATATATATATACTATGGAAACTTTACTAGACATACGTCCTATCACTTTATTTAAGCTTTAGGTTTTGTACTTGTCACTTTCCACTTTAGTAATTCCCTAATTTAAGGTTAAATATATGAGTAAAACGTGAGAATTAACTTAAGCTTTGGACAAAATTAAACTTTCGACTTACAAACATCATAATTAAGCATTTTTCTCATACCGTTTTCACTATTTTTGGGTGTGTTTATCCAGCGATGCATATTAAACTATTAAAAATATTTTTCTTCTGGGTCTGTTTGGCCTAATTGGTTTCGCAAACTCTTCAATAACAACACGATCATAAGTGGGTGAAAATAATAAATACATTTTAAAATTTGAATAGAAAATGTAAAAAAAATATGTATGTAGATTTTTTTTAAAAAATTTGTAGTAAAAGTTGAACAAGAGGTCCTGAAGAAAGAGTGTGGTGGAGTGGAGAAAGAGTAGTCTGTTGTGTGAGTGTGCGTGCAGTAGCTCTGGATCAGTGCAGCCTCCTACTGGACATACGCGGTACTGAATCTTTAAAAAATACAGAGACTTTCCAACTGAAACTTAAAAACACCGATTCAGCAGCAGAAGTCATTAATAAAAAAATATTCTACGCGTTTTTAAAAGTTGACTCTAGCAACATTTGCGCTTAAATACATTGATGCGACAAAGAGCAATAAATGCAGGAAATTTTGCGGAGACGTGTTTATCTGTACGTATATATTTTTATTTTACGCATTTACGCTTAAAAACGCTTGAAAAACGCTTGAAGCGTCGGAAAATTCATTAAAGTATATAATGATTAGTTGCGGTACTCAGTGAAAAGAGTGTAATAATAAATAATTTGAATAAAAGTGCGTGTAGTTTCTTTTTTAACTGTTATCTTGTTTAAATATGTTTATCTCCGAATTGGCATACGTATTGTAATGACCCACAATTCCACATCATAGAATGGGGCATTAAAGGTTTTTTTTTAGATTGAAAACATTAGCCTATGAGGAAAGTAATAAGGGCTGTTGCAATCAGCTTAAATCTAGATCAACATGTAATTTAGACAGAAGTGACGATATGTTTCTTACAGTCTAAAGCTTTTGCAGTGTTTAGTTTAGTTTAATTTAGCAACACATATTAATGTCTAATTGTCTTTATTATTGATATTGCAATGGATAGTGCCCTCCAGCAGCACCTGGAGGCAGATGTGCATGTATTTAATGTGTGTAATAATTTGTAAAATAAATTTTATATGTCTATAAAATGTGAATTAGTATTCACTGTCTTTTATTTTCTCAATGCTAGAGATGTGTTTATTGAACCAAAGTCATTCTGTTACTGATCAGAAAAACAAAGATTTTTTTTTTTTTTAATTGTAATTTATAGTATGTTTGCAGTAGTTGTGGAGGTGTTAATTAAGATAAAATAAATAATTAAACAGATTGAAAATATAAAAATACAAATTGTATATTAAGTAAAATATAAGTATTATTTAAACTTTTTATTTTGTATTCTATACTAGTTCTGTACTGCATTTACTAATAGTATATTTACTTTATATCATATAGTTTAATTAAGCCTATATAGCTTAATGCGCAACTATTGTACACCTACTATAAATGAACATTTAAATTCTGTTAACATCAGAAATTAACAAGCAAACAAAAGTCATTTCTCTCTTTCTTTATTTATTTCTTTCGCTTTCTTGCTTTCTTTTGTTAAAATAACTACGCAGCACCACTGGCTGTACTACTAAATTGATGGTTTACAGTGTTTGTAATGCAATTTTCAGTTGAAAATAGCTCAATTTCTGGGTGCCTAGTATCTCTCTATCTCTTTCTGTCTCTCCCCCACATCTCTCTCTCTTTCTCTCTCTCTCTTGCCCTCTGTCTCTCAGCTATAAGCGCCAAAACATTTGTCACTTGAGGTATTATTTCAAGTGTGCTAATGGGATCACAGCCACAAGAGAGGAGACAGAAGAGAGATGAGAGAGAGAGAGAGAGAGAGAGAGAGAGAGAGAGAGAGGGAATATGTGGGATTAGTGTGAGTTCATATGACTCGGGTCCTGGCTGCATATGTCATATGTGCTGTGCAGAAGTGCAGGCAGGCAAGAGGTGAAAAGAAGGGAGTGTTGCCCTGGATAAGAGACAGATAGAGAGGGGGAAAAGAGGTAGGGTGGGGTGGTGGTTGTGAGGAGGAGGGGGTACGATAGCACCACAGAGGGCCAGCGACGCCTAGGCCAATCACAAAGTGCAGGGACGAGTCTCACACCTCCCAAGGAGGCTGTGAATTGATCAGCACCTTAGAGAGCGGCAGAGAGGAGAAGGCGGAGGGAGAGAGAGAGATAGAGAGGTGGAGAGAGAGAGAGAGAGAAGCAGTGAGCATGAGAATGGGGGAGCAAAAGAGTGCTTTTGCATTGGATGTGTGAAGAAGACCCACATTTCCCTGCAAGGACACAAGAGGGAAGTGGCTCAGTAATGATCCCCACCAACACACCTTAAATTTCTGATAGGATGGTCTACTGACCAAAGCTCCTGTCCATCAGAGCTGCCCGCCCACCCTCTATTCATTCAGGCATAAAACTATGCTATTAAATGTCATTTATGTGTAAATATTTATTTTAAATGTTGAGTTAAATAAATACTGTATAAATTGACCTCAATTAAGAGCTGTTTTTGTGTGCATGTTTGGAGTAATGAAACCTAAACATGCATTCTTTCATTTCATTTAACTTTCAGGATTTGTTCTCATTACTTTCCACTGAAAAAATTACTAAATTTAAAGCAGCCGTCCCTAAGATTTTCCATTTAATATTGTTCCACTGAAAGCAGAAGTATTTCTAAGTTGATTTTGGAAGAAATATTCTATTAATAGTATGTCCTATCAGGTTTAATTTATTTACTTATTTATTTAGAAAAACAATGAAAACCTGGTAGGTTTGTTATATAGAATTGCTCTCTACATTTGAACTAGTTTTAAATAAAAACACAGAATTTTACACAGCATATTATTTAAATCAACCTGCTTTAAAAGTACTCTTCCACATGCCTAGTTCAGTTTCATATCTACAGTTTCCCAAGACTCACAGATTGTCACTTTTATGTTAAAAGGTATGTACAGTAAGTATATCGTTGCTGCCCTATGAAAAACACTTATCTCCATTTTTGTCGATTTTTAGTTTACTACATAATTTGAACAGACAAACTGTCCCTTACACTGTGCCAAAATTTCTTGATGAACGGACCAATAGAAATACTTCAAAATGACCTGAAATAAACCTCCAAACTCCAAGTTTACAAGGTTTTTTCTCTCCCCTTTAAAATGACTGTTTTGGAGATGAGTGTTTTTCATTGGACAGTGGCGATATGTAAAAACTAAGCACCAGAATTCACCTAATTTTGCTTTAGGATCATAGAAGCACCCTGTGGCCCCTCCCACAGTCAGCCAGGACGTTTAGACACTGTCACGCATTCTGGAATTAGAGGTTGGTCCGAGGACAAACGTGCAGCTCCACTGACACCTGCTCGCGGAGCAAATGACCTGGTGGGGGCTGGATGTGCCGCTTCTATCACCAAAGGCCAAGGGTGCCATTCTAACATCCCCCGAATAAACACGCAGAGGGACGGCTAATGAAGCCGTGAGGAGGCTGCTTAATTTACCAGGAGGTGTGAGCTAAAGAGGATACACAGCCCAATTCAAGCCCTCTGCCACCTCTATGAGAACAGCAGGGGGTTTAGAAGTATAGACATATACAGCTCTGGAAAAAAATAAGAAAACACTTCAGACTCTGAATCAGTTTCTCTGATTTTGCTATTCATAGGTATATGTTTGAGTAAAATGAAAATGTTTTTTATTCTATAAACTACGGACAACATTACTTCTAAATTCCAAATAGAAATATTGTCATTTACAGCATTTATTTGCAGAAAATGAGAAATGACTGAAATAACAAAAAAAAAAAAGATGCAGAGCTTTCAGACCTCAAACAATGCAAAGAAAACAAGTTCATATTCATAATTCATATTCATTGAGTTTAGAAATCAATATTTGGTGCAAAAACTCTGTTTTTTAATCACATTTGTCATGCATCTAAGCATCTTCTCCTCCACCAGTCTTACACACTGCTTTTGGATAACTTTATGCCTTATCTCCTGGTGTAAAAATTCAAGCAAATTAGTTTGGTTTGATGGCTTGTGATCATTCATCTTCCTCTTGATTATATTCCAGAGGTTTTCAATTTAAGTGTTTTTTTTTCCAGAGCTGTAGATACACAATGCTCAACATCTCCACTTCAAACACACCCAGCTTTTCTAAATCTGTTTTATACATATAACCAAAAGAATATTAATTTTGCACATTTTCATCATATTAAATATCTATACATTTTATCTGTTATATATGATTTTTTAAAGGTACAAATGTAAATATTTGGGACAGGTAGTAACTACTAGCTTGAAAATAAAGGCATATGTATACTTCTTTGTTTTGTCCAAAGTCAAATGTATCTGTATATAACAACAAACCATAAACAAAAAAAATTGCGACTGAGAAAAAGGTTGTGATAGTGTGTTTACTTTAAAAAGCGCTGACAGAGCTATCAGTTCTCTTTACAGGGTAGTTTAAATCAGTGAAAATCAGTCTAAACGTTTGTGTGTCCATATGAAGTATAAATTATCCTTTATTTTTAAGCTAGTAGCTAGTGATCATGTTTTGCTTAGCTTTTGGCTACACTTCCCTATTATTTCCAGTAGAACCGCTCCATTCCATTCATATTTTTAAGGTTTAAAAGAATATGGTTTGTACAAATAGAGAAAAAAAATAATGCTGAAACCAGGCAGAAGGTTCTATGCTGATGTGTATTTAGCATTGAACATACACGAGAATTAACACAATCTGCTTAATTTTGAAGCAAAAAAAATCTTGTATCTTGAAATTGGACAGAATGAAACTCCAAAATTCAACTTTTTTCTAAACTAATGCATTTGTTCATTTTCTAATGTACTGTGAATCTGAAAGTTGTTCCTCTGTATGTGTGTTTGTTTAATTAACATAATGAATTGACTAATAGAAATGCTTCATAATGTCTTGAAATAAAATCTTTTTATATGTCAACCTCTATTAGAAGTTGCAAACCTTCTTTTGTAAAGTAGACATTTATAAGATACAAGGATTTTGACAACTAGAATATGTTGAAACATTCTTAAAATTATACTCTGTATACATCAGAAAATACTAAGATCATATTTTTCACAATAGTTCTAGACTTTAGCATTAGAAAATGGTAAAAAGAGAATATTTGGAGTTGAAAAAGCATGCATTCACCTAAAGCTCTAACAGAAAATCACTCACCTCAAAGTTCGAGCAGAATGCCTTTGAAGATATCAGTAGAAGTCGTATCACCGAACATCATTCAACAAGTGCGATCAGGTTTTAATTGCACGAGCCCATGAATAGTCTGGGGCCAGCGATGTAGTGGTGCAGGGGGGGAGCAAGGTCGGAGTCCCCTGGAGGCCACGTTGCTGCCCTGGGGTAGGCCACAATCACAGGACTCCTGACCCAAACACTCCACACTTTGATTGCGGACCCTCACGAATAACAATGGCTTGAATGGGATCTTACGCTGAGGGTCTCATTGAGTCCCCAAAGGAAACCTAAGCCAGAGAGACGGGGGAGAGAGGGGCTTCTATCAGGGGAAAAAGACTGCTGGAACACAAATGCATACATTCATTCATACATTTCATTTCTACTAACCCTGAGATATTCACTGATTCACATTACTGTATATTGTGTGAATGTCAATGTTTCAGAATGTGGATACCAGATACTAAAATTGGAAAAAAAAAAACAACAGCATCAAAAAACAGCATATTTAAATCAAATAAAATTTTAAAATTTAAAAAACTCCAAGGGACAAAATGTAAAATTAGGTTAATCTCTTTTTTTTATCCACTTAACTTTTAGAATTATGAGTGGTTTTTACTTAATATGTAAAAATATCAACAGCTGGCTGTTTAATTGGTTAACCCTCCTGTTATGTCACGGGTCAAATTGACCTGTTTAAAAGTTTGAAGATCTAGGAAAAATAGTTTAGAAGTATTTTTTCAGAATAAAACTTCTTCTGCTTCACTTAATTAGTTTAATCAACATATAACCCCCTGCAATAAACAAAAACTAAAGCAAAAGTCATTCAAGTTATGCTTTAAAGTTATGTAAAGCTATTATGTCTAATATGTTGGTCTTTTAAAAGGAGTAAAGTAGTGAAATATAAAAAAAAGTTTACCCTGATTGTACTATTACTTGGCAGAGGTAAGGAACACCCTTGCACTAAATATTGATAAAATAATAAGCAAATGTAGTTAGTAATAAAATAGTCACACTGCTTGTTTGGATTTTTTTTGGAATAATTATTATTTTGAATCATTTGGATATTAATTGGATATTTAAACATGCACCGCGTATGCATCAAATTGACCTGGCAACACCATTGCTGTTCCTGACAAATTAACATAACGGGAGGGTTAAACCAGAAACTTAATTGATAGAACTTGAAAATTAAAAAAAAAAATTAAAGTATATTTACAACAATTAACATCTGTATTTTGTATGTTCTAGCATGTTCAAAAGTATATAATAAGAAAAAATACCAAACATAATATAATACCAATAAATGCTTCCAGAAACTATCAAATTTCAATTTAAATATATTCTTCTTAAAACAATGCATTTTTACAAAACATTCTCCCTGGGAAAGTAAGATCACTTCACGAGACAAATGGTTTTTTTGGGGGAGGTTCTGGGAGGGGCTCAATAACGTGGTCCTGAAGTAGTGCTTCACACTAAAACTACGGTCATTACAGAAGTGGACACCACAAGCACTAGTTGAAGCCTGTTATATCAGTTAACAGCTAACAATGTGATGAAAAGGCCATCAGATCAGGTGATAACAAAGACATGGTAATGCCACGCCAGCCCACCCCCCCACACAAAAACACACACACACAAACACACACACACTACGGGCCACAAACACTCTGAGCAGAGGGGCCGAGAAGCTTTTGATAGTTGAGCTGTAACAGCGAAGACCAGCCCCTTTCAATGAGGGTTTCCAATACACATCTTTCCACTGGCATCCCCTCGCTATTCAAAGCAGCTGCGGCGCAGTTATTTGAAGCATCATGTCATATGCCATTGCGTAAGCTAATCTGGAGAACATACTGAATCACTTTTGAGGTGATTGGGGAGGGATGGAGGGGGCAGCGGCAGTTCAGCAGAGGGGCACTGGTACATGTATGACTGAATTTAATTATTGACTTCTCTGCGGAGAGGCATCGGTTACTCCAGCACTGCCTCCGACGTCTCCTCCGCAGAGTCAGGAAAGGCTGAGGGCATCTGTAGGTCAGGTTTTATGGTGGATCTTGCAGCGTCTCTGAGCTGTAATAAACAGAGCGCAGCACAAAAGTTCTGAATTATCAGCTCCTCTTAATGCTCTCTAGGATGCGGCACTGAATTTCATCTTCTACCACTCGGGACTGATTGAACGTCGACCACTCCCAACTCATCTGCTCAGAATATACCGGTTTTAATAACACTTCACATTAGGTGTTGACTAACTAACATGAATTAATGCATTAGTTACCATGAATAAGACATGAAGTAGTAATACAGAACTACAGCATTAATTAATGTTACTTTCACATTACAAGTGAATAATTTGTTACAATGAACAATAAATCATATATTTTATCATCATATACTTTAGTAATGTTAGACAAACAAGTAACAACTGCATTAGTTCATCTTCTTCTGCACAACAGACAGACTCAGAAGATCCTTCATTCCAAGAGCCATCAGACTCTTTAACTCCTCCCATCGGGGGCGGGATGCTGCTGCCGACTGAGTTTAACCCAATCATACCATATGGACATTATTATTCAACCACTTAATTCTTGATTCTTTACACTATCACTTCCCCAACCTCACTTATTTTCAAGTCCTCATGATTGGGTATTCACATGTTTACTTCTCAGAACTATTTTGAAATGTATGCATAATTATATTTCTATGGCACATCAGTCACTTTTATAATCAATGTCATTGCATCTTGCACTTTGCTCTGCTAATTATTTAATGACCATTAGCAACATCTACTGCACTGCTCTGTTTACAGATATATCTTTACCTTGTATAGTATTTTTTATAGCCTTATTTTCTATCTATCTATCTATCTATCTATCTATCTATCTATCTATCTATCTATCTATCTATCTATCTATCTATCTATCTATCTATCTATCTATCTATCTAGTTATTTGCATATGTACTGCAGTTATGCATACTGTAATTGTTAAATATCTATTAGATAAATATTAGTCTGAATGGTGCGTATGCTTCATTTCATCAAGTACAGGGGTTGGACAATGAAACTGAAACAGCTGGTTTTAGACCACAATAATTTATTGTCTCGATGGATAGTTCTGGTTGTAACAGGAGAGTTGAGGTGCACATTGAATTCTGTCGTGATTTCAGCAGCCGTGATTTTATGTTTTTTGGATACAATCCGGGTTAGCACCCGAACATCCCTTTCAGACAGCTTCCTCTTACAGCGTCCACAGTTAATCCTGTTGGATGTGGTTTGTCCTTCTTGGTGGTTTGCTGACATTACCCTGGATACCATGGCTCTTGATACATCACAAAGACTTGCTGTCTTGCACCGACAATTTGTCCTCTCAATTTTGAACTCTGGTGTGTCACCCATAATGTTGTCTGCATTGCAATATTTTGAGCAGAACTGTGCTCTTACCCTGCTAATTAAACCTTCACACTCTGCTCTTACTGGTGCAATGTGCAATTAATGAAGATTGGCCACCAGGCTGCTCCAATTTAACCATGAAACCTCCCACACTAAAATGACAGGTGTTTCAGTTTCATTGTCCAACCCCTGTATATGTGTGTAAGTGTGCGCTGACATTTTTGTTGGAATTCAACTTACATGTAGAAATTGTAAATATAAACCATGATTAACCAATAATACCTTTGTTAAGCATTATTAACATCTGTTAAACATTACTAAGCACTTATACAGCTCTGTTCAGTAAAATAAATACATGATGTAATGTGCAATTTAAATAATTCTAATCCATGTAGAGATGTAATGCAAATAGAAGTAAAAATGTAAAATATATAATATTATATTAGTTAGCGGACATTAATAAATAAAATATAAAACTGGCTACCTCTGCATAAGTGTTATCACAGACAATTATATTCATAACTAATATTTAATTAATACATATTTAACAATTACTGCATGCATAGCTGCAGCATATAAGCAAACGAGAAGAAGAGCACTTGTTACTTGTTTACCTAACATTAATTAACATTATTAATGAATTGTATGATTTATTGTTCATCTTAACAAATGCTCTACTTTTAACGATAGTCCAGACATCTTCATTTTATGTGAAAATAACATGAATTATTGCTGTAGTTCCATGTTTAATTTACATTACCTAAGCATTGTTAATGTATTACCTCATGTCTTATTCATGGTAACTAATGAATTAATTCATGTTAGTTAGTCAACACTTAATGTAAAGTGTTACCCAGGTTTTATAGATAAGAGCTATGTTCCAAAGACAGCAGTTGAGGTTTGACAGGTACTTACTAGCCTGTTGCAAACATATATGGAACAATCTAAAAAGGCTTGGTATAATATATTGGATCGCTTTCATTGTATTAAATAGATTTGTGACATTAAATATTAACAAATTAGGGGCCACTTCAGTTTCTGAATCAGTTTCTCTGATTTTGCTATATATAGGTATATGTTTGAGTAAAATGAACATTGGAGTTTTATTCTATAAACTCGGGCAACATTTCTCCCAAATTCCAAATAAAAAAGTATTGCTATTTAGAGCATTTATTTGCAGAAATTAGAAAAAAGATCAGACCTCAAATAATGCAAAGAAGAAAAGTTTATATTCATAAAGTTTTAAGAGTTCAGAAATCAATATTTGGTGGAATAACCCTGAAAACTGTTTTTAATCACAGTATTGCATGCATCTTGGCATAATGTTCTCCTCCACCAGTCTTACACACTGCTTTTAGATAACTTTATGCCACTCCTGGTGCAACAATTCAAGCAGTTCAGCTTGGTTTGATGGCTTGTGATCGTCCATCTTCCTCTTGATTAAATTCCAGAGGTTTTTAATTTAGTAAAATTGTTGAAGAAACTCATCATTTTTAAGTGGTCTCTTTTTTTCAGAGCTGTATCTATTAAAACTTACAGCAAGTGCTTTAAAGTGCTAAGTACTCTTTCTAAAAAGACTTCCAAAGTTTACTGAATTTACTGCTTCATTACATCAAGTGGTGGCACTCATCAAATGAATATGGTAAACCTGAAGTGAAGAATATTGGTTGTCAATTTCTGTGAAAGTGACACCAATTTAATAACAATAATAATTCCTGATATTTGCTAATTTCATTTAATTTAAAAGTATTTTATCCTCCTCAGTAACACAGATGTCGTGAAGTATTGCAGAACATTGTTTTGCGATATATTGTGTATCGCAGAATTGTAGTATCACAACATTATGATATCATTGTTAACATGTGCAACACATCCTAATACCACGTTAATACTATATTGGGAAATGCCCTATGATTCTCACCCTTAGTGAATCTTAGAAGAAAACATCGTAGTTTGACAATCGGATGAAGTGAAACTCATTCGCATTTTAATTTTCTCACAAAAATAATTTCGAAATCATTTAAAAATATTTAAAATAAGTTCTGCTTTGGAGGCTACATTTTTGCAGTGTTTTTTGTTGTTGTTGTTGTTGTTCCCTTTACATCAAATTTGGCCGTGAAGGATACATCAGCTGCGTCCCTCAAATCTCTGCAAGCGTCGACTGCATTTCTCACTGTACAATTGGAACAGTGTTCTATGACATTATGAATGCAGCTAAAGTTTACATACAGTAAAATACAGTAATTTCTCCATCTTTCAGTTCTTTTTTTTCTCCCAGGATCCATTATTCCAACAGGCTAATGACTTCAGGTGTGCTGCATTTGGTAAAGGACACCCCCCTCAACATAACACCCACCATCTTAGTCCTTCCTTTCATGCTAACACCTGGTCTCGAGAAGCACAATGCACCGGTGTCCTTGCGCTGGGCTAATTGAACTGTAAACCCGCGCGCCTCTGTTCATTTGGTCCTGGCTCCCAGCGGCTGATTTATCGGCAGTGTGTGTGTGTGTGTGGTGGTGGTGGTGGGGGTGAGGGGAGGGTATATGACTGTGCGCATCAGCTAAAAGCCATCCTGTAAATCACGGGCCTTCTCCCTCAAAGCTTTCATCACTTCATTAATTTAAGATATCATTGCGGCCACTGGTGACATAACTCTGAACAATGGTACACGCTTAAGATATTAATCTGCTCCCTGCAACAAAGAGCCCCTCTGTCTCTGGCTGCTTGAGCTGCTTGCTTAGTTCCCATCACTGATTTACATTACGAGAGAGCGAGGCTTCGCCTGATTTAGGACCTGCTGTTTAAAGATAACGGGCTGCCACAGTTTTACACCCCCATGTCATGACTGCGTGACGTACGTTAGACTCTACTTGCTATACACTATGCTATGAAAATGGCTTTACAATTACATTTAAGGTATTTAGCAGGAGCCCTTATCCAGAGAAACTTACAACAGTGCTTCGTTGTTACATCAGAATACCCAGAGCTAACATAGTTTGTAGAGACTAGAATCAATAGATACACAAAGCCTGATAATATTTAGAACCCTAGGAGAAATGGATTTTATTTTATTTTATTTTTTAAGAATAGTTTTAGAACTCTTTGAAAAGTTCTTCCACCACCTTCTTGTTTCTACACCCATTATTAATTTTTTTTAGCTCCACTGAGCATAAAGGAAGATGTTGTAGTTCTGTAATTCCAGACTGTAGTCCTTTAGTACCTGTAATTTCTCTGCATATTTGATTACCACAGATCAGGTATTATTAGAATGGTGGGCTATTATTCTCAGCACTGCAGTGACAGTACTGATAAAAAGGTGGTGTGTAAGGTGTTAGTGTGTGTTATGCTGGTACAAGTGAATCACACTGTGTAGCAGTGCTGCTGGAGTTTTTAAACACCTCAGTATCACTGCTGAACTGAGATTGGTCTCCCAACACTGGAATGATCAGGACATGTGTAATACAGGGCTCCAAAATAACACTGTCCCACTGTCCCGAGAACGATAGCAGATAAAGATAGCACACGGGATGAGATTAAATCTCCTTTTATGAGCTGTTTATGAGTAGATCATCGTCAGGATTGAAAAAGAACTTGGTGCAGCATCTGTTTGTTTAAATAAAGTCCTGCCATTTAACAAAGCGCCAGTCAGCTTGATAGTAACACAAGGAGAGGAGGAGAGACATATAGTCAACTCAAGACATTATGGCAATAGAAAAAAACACAAGTAAATACAACATTCATAAACCATTTTTTTGGTGTACAAACAATAACGTACACTATAGACACTGACATAAGGTATTGCACAGAAATACGTGTAATAAGTAAGACTGAATATATAAAAATACAATGCTATATAGATGCGCAGGTATCTAGAGTGTGTGTGAGAAAGTGAAGAAATAGTCCAATAGGTGACAGAATAACTTAGAGTAAAGTACAAGTACAGAATGAGTACATGCTTTTCATTTAGCTGCCCAACAAACATGAAAGAAAAATCACATAGGCTTGCCTTTATAATGGGGAATAGGTGTAGGTGGGAGCATGTGAGGGATGTGATCAAGTCTGGGCAAGAGTGAGTGTGCGTGTGTGCGTGTGTGTGTTTGGGCAGAACACTGTTCTACTGGCTGTTCCAAAGCCTGGTCACCCGGGGGAAGAAGCTATCTCAGAACCGGCTGGGACAGCTGACAGAACGCTTTGGGACGGTTCTGGAACAGTTGTGAAAAAAGTTAGTCTAAAGCTCTGTAATAGAGTGGACAGTGAGTGGACAGGGAGTGTTTAAAAACTCCAGCAGCACTGCTGCAAACACCTCTAACACACGACCGCCACCAACATGTGGGTTGCTACTGCAGTGCTGAGAATGACCTCCCACCACCCAAATAATAATATATAGCTGGTCTGTGGTGGTCCTGTGTGGTCCTGACCATTAAAGAAAATAAAGTGAAAGGAGATATAAAGTATGCATAATGTTATGCTTGATTTGTGGGCATTCAAATGGGCAATTCATTATTTTTTTGGTCTTTACTGCAAAGAAGTATTTACACAGGGCATTTCATTTACATCACAGTGAGGTTCTAGAGATGATTCACTAATAAGTATGAGATCTATCACATGTATCATTCCTAGATTGCTGCCCCAGAGAAAGGCTATGACCTACTAGCAGCAGTCCTATTTGTATAAAAGGCCAAAGCCAAAATGTCATTTGCGACGGCAGAGTTTATAATCATGTAAAATTGAATAATGACCCCTCATTTCTGCGCGTATTCTCAGTAATTTCAGGCAAAGTGGTGGAGCCATAACTGCTCGGCTAACTGCAGCTGCAGAGGCCGTTGATGCTGAGCGTCAGAGACAGTGTTTCATAAACACGCCCCAGCGCTCCCTCAGAGTTCAAGCCCGTGACAACAAAAATACACATTTGGAGTCGTTTTGAAATTCGGGGTTCAGACCCAAATAGTCCGGGGGCTTTGACGTTGCAGGACAGCGCATAAACATTTTAGAGATTGACCCTTGACCCCCCCGGTGCTGGCATAATGCCCAGAGTGGGTCCGTGACTCCGAGGCTCAGTGGGGCTCTGTGTCTCGGCCTCCAGGCCGGCATCGCTGCAACCCGAGCTCGCTTAATAAAGACTCCTACCTGCATTTACGGCACAGTTAAGCCGCGTTCTTGTTGTCCTACCAATTTACTGCACCGTAATTGCACTTGAACTGCACATGCTTTTCATTTAGCTGCCCAACAAACATGAAAGAAAAATCACATAGGCTTGCCTTTATAATGGGGGATAGGTGTAGGTGGGAGCATGTGAGGGATGTGATCAAGTCTGGGCAAGAGTGTGTGTATTTGTGTGTGTGTGTGTGTGTGTGTGTGTGATGATGTTGAGTGGGTTTGAAATACACAAGGTACTGTATGTGATTATGGTATTTGAAAACAAGAACAGCATTACCTCACTGCATGTTTACAGAGGCTTTAACTGAAGAGGAGAACTCTCCAGATGATACCAACTAACTAGATGCAACTACAGAAACACACTCATTATAGGTATATTATCAATTCCAAAACTTTCATTAAAAAAAAACATGGAAATTATTAAACTATGTATAAAAAGTTTCATGATTTTTCTTTATAAATCATTAATTGTTTGGATCAGCAATTTCAGTTAAATATCATAAAGCAGAAGAACACAGTGATATTTGAGAAGTAAAATTAAGTTTATAAGATTTTAAGAAAGTGCAAAATAATTCTTTAAACAAAATTAAGCAGGTGCAGTGGAGGGTGATATGGCCCTAAAATAATATAACAATATTTCATGGTATTTTGGTGATAATGATACTCTTGGCGATATGACAAAACTCGGAATAAAAAAAAAAAATCAAGAATACACTACTGCAACAAACTGAAAATTAATTTTCATTATTGCATACGATATGATACAGTATGTCACGCCTCTAACTGAAATATTAAAAAATACAAGAATTTTATCAGATTTATAACAGTCAATGATCCAGAATGTCTCACTACTAATAATGCACTACAAATATCTCTACATATATCCAAGATTAAAGTAAAATAAATGATACTGGACAGATATAATCTCTAGTCTCTAGTAGATATATAATGGAAAATGAGAACAGGGTGAATTTTTCTTTTGCTAAAATCAACAAAAAAGCACTACCCTGGTGTGATAATTAGGAGAGGGTGATATGGCTCGATATTTCAGGGTATAAAATCGCTCACGATATAAAAAAAAATTGGGAATATTATTGTGTATGATACATTATGGCACACCCCTAGGCAGGTGCATAGATTCGAGAACCCCAACAAAAAAATTATAGCAATATTTAGTAGAACCTCCTTTTGCAGAAATAACAGCCTCTAAACACTTCCTATAGCTTCCAATGAGAGTCTGGCTTCTGGTTGAAGGTTTTTTGGATCATTCTTCTTTATAAATCATCTCCAGTTCAGTCAGGTTTGATGGTTTCTGGTCATGAACAGCTCGCTTTAAAATCACACCACAGATTTACAATAATATTCAGGTCTGTGGACTGAGATGATTATTCCAGAACGTTGTACTTGTTCCTCTGCATGAATGATTTAGTAGATTTTGAGCAGTGTTTAGTGTTCAGGGTCGTTGTCTTGTTAAAGTATCCAGGCCCGGAATCCATGAGACCCTAAACTTAACCTAACAGGATTCCCAGTACCTGCACTGAACACAACCCCACAGCATGATGGAAACACCACCAAATTTTACTTTATGTGTTTGTCCTTAAGTAGTGGTTCAAAGCCCAAATTTCAACATTCACAAAAATGCTAGTTTAATGTTTATTAAAAGCAATCATTACATTAAACTCGCTTCTTAGGAAACGGTGATATTTCAATGACTAACTATTCTGGTGACTTTAGTGATGATTATCTTTAGCAGCAACACTTAATTGGTCATTTTACTACCACTGAACCGTAGTTGCATCTATATTATATGACAAACACTACAATTTCCAGAATGGATAAGAATGAAGAGATTTAATCATTATAGTCTACAACCAACTGTTTTTGAAAGGGGCACCCTCACATGGACCACCACTGGTTTTCACACAAATAAAGTAATTGAATGTTGATTCATAATGCCTAATTGGATAACATCAAATTAACTGATTTACAGTGAAAACTGTTCCTGGGGAAAAAAACAAAGCTTCAGGTTTAGTCCCAGTACCTTTTTTATATACTGGTTGGAGTCTTCAGCTATAATTTTGCCTTTGGACTCCACCAATGAAGGAGATTTAAGACAATTGTTACCCTTGCCAGGAGTGATCCACCAACAAAGATCACTCCAAGAGGAAGGCCTGTCACAGTCGACAAAGTCACAAAGGACTCCAGGGTAACTTCTAAGCAACTGAAGGCCTTTCTCGCATTGGCTAATGTCAATGTTTACAAGTTCACCATCAGGAGAACACTGGACAACAATGGTGTGAATGGTAGGGTTGCAAGGAAAAAGCCACTGCTCTCCACAAAGAACACTACTACTTGCTAAAGATTTTGTGGACAAGCCGGAAAGCTATTGGAAGAATGTTTTAAGCTCACAAGTTGTTCTACCAATGAATATTTCAATAAAAATAAAGTTAAATAAAATGTTTTGGAATGGCCAAGTCAAAGTCCTGACCTTATTCAAAATTATGCTTTAAGTCATATTTAAATAGAAATACAGAAAATTCTAAAGGGTTCATAAACTGCAGCATAGCAATAACCACGAATACAAATTAATAACACTAAACTGTATGTTGTGTACACAAGTTACACAATTCTATTCATAAAAAAAACCCTTGAAATTATAACATGGTGAATTGATATGCTTTACTTCGACCAAAATACTATTTTTTAGATAAAAACTGAAAAGGCATACTACTATAAAAGCCACAGTGGTACATTGGTAGAGATGGCACAGCCAGGTTGAGTTTAGATCAACACCTTCTTTAGTAAAACATAATAATTCAAGTGTACTCTACCAAACGGTTTAGCAGAAGTTAAATGTGTAAGACATCACTCAGCAACCTGCACCTTTTCGGTACTGTGACCAGTGATGTATTAATATACTAATCTGACCATTTTTTTCAGTAACGAGTAATCTCACGCGTCTCTATTTCCAATCCAGTAATCAGATTAAAGTTACTTATTAAAGTCAGTGTGCATAATTTTTTTTTGTCATTTTCCTTAGTAAAAAGATACTGTAGCAACCGACTGGATGCGTTAAAAAGATGGACAAGAAAGACGTGTACAGTCGTTGCTTTATTGCCGGAACAGTCAGCTGCAACCACTCCAAAATAACAACAGGCTAGCGAGCTAACAAGCTAAAACTAGCAATCAGGCTAAACACACACGCCATGCTCTCCACCTCATACACACACAGCGACACAAAATTCTGGAGGGAGAACAAAGATGCTTGTTTTCTAGCTGAAAATACAGACACTACTCTGAATTTCTATCAGCTAAAAATGATCAACATCAAGGTTGGTTGTTCCATCTGTGCTGACGACAAAGTGCTACCAAGTCAAAATTTAAAGGAATGTTTGGAGTCACAGCTGCACACTTACAGAACAACTCCCAAAGGTGGAGTAAAGCTTGTAGTAAAGTGACTTTTGACAAAAAAGGTAAATCAAAACTAACTTAAAAGTAACATACTTAAAATTAAGTAATCCATAAAGTAACTAAGTACCCTTTTGAAGAGGTAATAAGGAATCCGTAATCAAATTACTTTTTTTAAAGTAACTATGTCATCACTGCTGATAGATAGATAGATAGATAGATAGATAGATAGATAGATAGATAGATAGATAGATAGATAGATAGAAGTACGATATAAGTACACTCTTCATAATTGTACCCTCAAAAGTACAATATTGGTCTTTACAGGGTCAGATTTGTTCCCTCTGAAGTACAAAGTCATTACTATCAGCAATAAGTACAGATTTGTACCATTTATGATTACCATATATATTTTAATTATACATTTTTCTTTTGAAAGCCAAACAGTTTTGGATCTTCAAGTTCTTGACACACATTTTTAGTTAATGATAATGTTTATAATCTTTATCATTTTAAAGGTACTTTATTGTACCTCAATATAAGGTACAGCCCCAGCGACAAGCTCTGTACTCTTCTAAGTACAAATCTGTACTTTAATTTTTTATAGTGTGAAACATGATCTACAACTTCATTAACGTTATACTGATTACAATCTCAATTATCATCTGTCTAAGCCCACAGATTTGACCAATTCTACTCCTGTAGAGCTAAGCCATGCCTGGTAAGAAGATGCCCAGATGACTAGAGAGAAACCCTTCCATCTTTCTGCACAGGCGCTGCTAATAAGCCCTGGCAACTCTGGCTCTTTCTGGAGTACTTCTCACTGCACTCCAAATTAAAATAGCAAGGCCTATTGAGCAATTCTCCCTAATAGCCCCATCCTTCAAACCTTTCTCGTCACAAGAAGCTTTCCTCTTTCCTCATGTGCTGCGGCTGGACCTGAACGTGTCTTAATGACGGCGATGCACCGAGGCTACGCGGCTAGCGGGAGATCGGACAACACGTGGCGGTTTAGTGGTAAAGAGCAGATTGAGGCCAACAAGGCAGGAAGGAAAAGATTCATTAATAGCACTTCATTAGAGGTTTGGAAAGGGTTCAGGCTGCTGGAGAATGGGCACTGGAGGGGGCAAAGAGAGGATGAGGGGCTCTCTTTCGGACTCTCTTGACCAAAACTTAGCCGTGTCTATTCGGGATCAACAAAGGCCGTTTTAGGGAAAGCTGCACTCGGGCTCCTTGACTTCAGATAAGGTAGAGTGATAGGATTAGTCTTTAATGACTTGGACTTTGAAGACAAAGGGAGTCTCAGCAAAGAGGCTTAGATATGGAAGAATTAACAGTGCCCTCTCCACTGCCCTCCTCCTCCTCCTCCTTTCACCCTTTTCTCTCTCTTTCTCTTTTTACCCCTCATCCTTTCTCTTATCCTCTGCTGTGCATTAGCTGAGCAGTGCAGGTATGGGTCAGGGGGGCAGAGGGGGAAAGATTGTGGAAGCGCAAAAAAATACTGAAAATAGCAATGTTTGATTTGGTTTCTGAATATATATAAACAAAAAAATACATAGATATATAGTCCATTTTATATATAGTTGGTGTTCTGTACAACCTGCCACAACAACAGTCAATTGGACAGTCAAACATGGATATTTTATGAATTTCTAAATACATGCCAATAACACACTAAAGATATATTGGTACCACTTTAAAATAAGACTACCTTTATAAAGTATTTATAAATGGTTTAGTTTATTAATTTTTACTAATTAGGTTATAAATGCCTTAAAAATCCTTAATAATCAGTTATAACACATACGTAGAAATGTACAAAGACCTGTTGTTTGCCAAATAGTGAACCCACAGCCACATAACTGATTATTAATTATTTTTAAGGCATTTACAACCAAATTATTAACCATTAATAAAGTAATTGTAAACCATTTATAAACTCTTTATAAAGGTAGTCTTATTTTAAAGTGGTACCGATATATTGAACTGTGCACAGAAAAAACTGGAGTTAAACAGCACTCTCAGTGTAATTTTAACTCATTCAGATAAAAATGGTGCATATTTTAGTGTTAACCCAAATAAACCCTATAAATACTGCCCAACTCCACAGAGATTTAATTTAACTCTGCCCAATTAAACTCCCTATTTGCATAATGGACATGCCGCCGCAAAGTTGGCATCAAAGCAAAAGGTTTTGCTCTGCTTTAAAGAATCTAAGGAATAGAACATATGTTGACTTGTTTAACACTCTTTCATTTATTTCATTTTTGAATAAGCATTCCTCACATTTCTGATGTCTTCAATATTAAGGTGCAATTAAAAAAAAAGAATACAAATAAATGAAAGTAAAAAAACTTAAATGAGAAGCGGTGTGTCCAAACTGTGGACTGGTACTGTATCTATAAGTGTGACTGTATGGCTGTATAAACTGATCATTTTAATTTGTGATGGTGATATCAAAAAATACAATATATTTTGTATTATTTTTTCACTTTTTCTCAAGAATAAGTTGTCACTAGCAACCTTATGCATTATCCAACAGTAACTGATATTAATGGGCGTGTGCTATACTGTTAACATTACTGCCACAAATAAATCCAGTCCAAAAACAATAAAAAGCCCTACATTTAAGTAAAGGAAGAACCTCTGTTGTATTAAAGGATGGCACTCTCTCACATCCTTCAGGCCAAGAAGACTGAGAACAGTTCTCCACTGAGCTTTCCACTTTGTAGAGTGTTGGGCATTATATAGTAATCTTCTGTCCAGGAAATGTAAAACTTGTGCCAGTCCATAACTCCACATCTCATCATTTGCCACTTTATTTCATCTCATCTGACTCTACCCAAGATTAGTCATTGATTCGGGCGTATATAAATTATTCTAAAGTGAAAGCCCGACAACAGGGTCATTATGGATCGGCTATTGACCGGGCACGATTTTTCATTCCATTTGCCTGCCTGCAGGATGGCTTAGGAAAGAGCAACGCTCTAATAATGAGATGGAGGGGCTGTTTATGGCTTCCACACTCTCTCGCTGACCTTTCTACTAACTAAAATATATAATAAGCACATTGACTGCAGATCTTCTCTGAGATTTCGAGGCTGAGTGTAGCATCTTTGTTGATGAAACTGAATGAACAGTGGACAATGAACTCATAGCATGATATTCAAAGATTTTAAAGTATTCTCATTCATTAGAAGTATAGATGCTTTTGTGAAAAATAATTATTTAAAAGTTGAAGTATCAACTCAATATTTTTACTCAAGTCAAAGTGTAAAAGTACTGGATTCAAAACTACTTAAAGTAGTACTTAAAGTAGTAACTGTAATAATTACTGCTAACTAAATTTGGATAAAGAGACAGAAACATGCCTAACTTACACAACTAAAACAGCCTTTACACTATACAGCTCTGGAAAAAAATAAGAGTTTCTCTGATTTTGCTGTTTATAGGTAAATGTTTGAGTAAAATGAACATTGTGGTTTTATTCTATAAACTACAGACAACATTTCTCCCAAATTCAAAATAAAAATATTATCATTTAGAGCATTAATATGCAGAGCTTTCAGACCTTAAATAATGCAAAGAAAACAAGTTCCTATTCATACATTTTTAAGAGTTTTAAATTTGGGGAATAACCCTGGTTTTCATGTATCTTGGCATGTTTTTGGCCTGATTTTGGATACCTTTATTTCACTCCTGGTGCAAAACTTCAAGCAGTTCAGTTTGGTTTGATGGCTTGTGATCATCCATCTTCCTCTTGATTATATTCTAGAAGTTTTCAATTTGATAAAATCATGAAAAAACATCCTTAAGTGGTCTCTTATTTTTTCCCAGAGCTGTTTATCTATTGGCTACTCTAAAACTGATCTTTTTCTACGTAATAAAACAGCCATCAGTTTTTAACCTCATATCTACTTAGAGAGGTTGGAAATATAATTCTAAAAATAGTAGTATTAATAGTGTTATAAAACACAAATATAGGCAGCAGCGATATTTTAGGATGGACAATTTATAGTCCATTAGGGCTGATAGAAAGTTTCAGAATGCTTCTAAGATAGTTTTGCAGAAAATAAAAAAAGTCTGGATCCCTAATGTAGTATGTATGTTGTGAGGTGTTATCTTGTGAGTGAGGCTAAACACCGACCAGCATGCACATGGCAAGGTGACGTGAATCATGGACAAAGGTGTAAAAGTATGTTCTATTTATTTCCATTCATTAATTTAGAAGTTTAGATACCAGTGTTACTGGTACATCTGTAGAAGTTTTTTACTCAAGTAATAGTGTTAAAGTACTAGTTTTTAGAATTACTTTAAGTATGAGTAAAAGTAAAAGTAATGTAAGGGGGAAGAAATGGCATTAAGGACAAAAGCTTAGGTCGCACCACAGGAGCCTCTAGAACACTACTATACCTCCTACTCCCTCTACAAAACACATTTTTCTGAAAGCCATAATGACTGTAATGTTATATGAAAATGTAAATTTAGGATTTTTTTTAAATGAATGCATTTATGTACAATGCAAACATATTAAAGTTAGAGTTTAGTTGGGAAAATTCTTTTAATAAAAAAAAAAATCTATTTTATTTCAAATTTTATCCCAATTTCTCTTCAATTTAGCGAGGCCAATTGTCCCACATATTCAGCTGCTACTTCTTGTTGTATATCCCCCATCAATAGTAATGCCACAACACCAGGAGGGTGAAGACTAGCACATGCCTCCTCCGATACATGTTGAAGTCAGCCACCGCCTCTTTTTGAACTGCTGCTGCTGATGCAACATTGCCGAGTAGCATCACAGCACACTCGGAGGAAAGCACAGCGACTCGGTTTTGATACATCAGCTCACAGACGCCTTGTGATGTACACATCATCTTTTTGGAGTAATGAGGGGAAAGAGCGCCATCTACCCACCCAGAGAGAGCCAGGCCAGTCCATGCAGCAGAAGCCAAGCTGCATGACCAGGATTTGAACAAGCAATCTGACAATCATAGAGGCAGCGCTTTTTTATTATCTTCCTACTAGGCTACATACGTGTGTTATTCTTTTGCTGGAGTGTGGGGGCCGTGACATGTGCAGGTGTGATGGATCTCGTGTAAACTAATAGGGTTTTGGAATGGTATATGTTATATGGTATACATCTCATCCAACCACAATCAAAATCTCTCTATCGTGATATGGAGAGATTTATCTGGGTTATTTTTTTTGGAACGATGCAAAGCTAAAATAAAAACAAGCTTAAATTATATAATAGGAGTAACGAGACTTTTTAAAACGTAAAGTGTAGAAGTAAAAAGTCGCCTGAAAATAATTACTCCTGCATTTGTGCTTCATTAATTTACACCACTGGTAATATTGAAGATTACTGCAGTGTACTGTCCTGTAGTCCTGTTGTCTTGTGTGGGACACTCAAATAGCAGCGTAAAGTCAAAACACACACTCAGTATTAAAAAGTGTGAGGGATCTTTCTCTGAAGTAAGTGTGTAACTGTGCATAGCGTGCGTATTTCTTCTTATTTTGTCTTCCTAATAGGGCGCGAGCAGCAGGGCCGAGTTAAGGGTTTTAGCAGCTGCTGTGGCAGTGAGCCTCGGGTGAGTTTAGCAAAGTGTAAAATGCTTAAACCACCAGGGCAACACAATCCCTGGTGCTTAGCGTATAAATCACCATATATTCTTATTTGGTGGGGAGGGGGGGAGAGTTTAGGGGCCAACGGCTAAGCCCTTGTTATGAGTAAATACATCCGGCGGCAGTGATTGTATCTGGGTTCATGGGAGACTAAGGAGGAAAGCATGGAGTTTTTGAGTTTGTGTGCTTGTGTGTATTTGTGTGTGTGTGGAAAAACCACTCAGAGGAAAGGATCAGGGGAACAAGAGAAGTTGAATACAATGCTGCTTAAGCATTTACGTAAACAGTGAAACATGCCTCGTATTGTTATAAAAGCGCAACTGTTCTTTTTTTTTTTTTTTCCTCTCTTTCCCCTCTCCCTGAAAGTCGCTTTCCTAATCTGGGTAATCAGATTCTGCAGTGTGAAATAAAAGCTAGTTTGCCGCTACGTTACTTTAACAGCTGTTTATGATTTGCTTTGATTTTTCGAAATGAGCCGTTGAGGTGGACGTCTCCAAAAAGGATAAAACTCACCGCTAAACACTCAACACAACTGTAAACTGTTAGCTTTCATTCCAAATGAAATTATTTGTTGCGTTGCGTCCACGAGTCCATTCCAGGGATTAGTGGAATTGGCTGTAGTGGTGAAGGCGGGGTGTGAGGAGGGGGTTGCATAGTTCCTAAAACCTCAAACTTCTGGCAAACAGAGCCGAAGAGAAGTTGGCCTTAATTCCGTATCGCGCTGAAGACTTTGCGTTTTAACTTTAGCGAGCTCGCCTGGCTGAAGTCCTCGTGCCCGTAAATTGGATATTAGAGGACAATATAAAAGGGGCTATGTGTGCGCTTCTAGCAGAGAATTATTGCATCCAATATCCCATCCGCCTGAGCACAGCCTCATCTAATAAAGGCACAACTATATTGGTCCTCAACTTTATGAAGCTCTATATTCACGCGCACACAATGGGATTTGCCTAGGTCTCTCAGGCAGGGGTTATGACAATGCAGATATCACTGCGTTCTTCTATTCTGGCCTCTAAAGCCCCACTTCCAATCTGCATACAAGCATCCCAATGGTACCCAATGTTTCCAGCTCTGTCGAGAACATCTCTCTCTCTCTTTCTCAATGCCTTTGCGTCCAAAAGACTTCAGTTTTTCCTTTCTCCCTCCACACAAACACACATACACTCATCCACACACACTCATCCACGCACACACGCAGCAGCCCGGCCGGTCTCAGTAATCCTGAGAGGGGGCAGCACCATCAGAGAGTGTGAAATTAAATACATTACAGCATTAGGGATTAAAGTGTTTTATAGGCAGTTGCTCATCCACATCAAACTTTAGCTTTTTAAACCCTAACATTTGATCTGGGTTAGGAACCAATGGCTAAGAAAGGGATTGGACCATTCGCAGGGCCCACTGAGAAGAGAGGGAGGAGGAAAGGGTGAGTAAAAGAGAAGTGATGCAGTAGGAGGGAGGGAAGGAGGGAGGAGAGGGGGTAAAAGAAGTCATGCACACTCTTGGGAAGAGGAGAGTATTTAGGGCTGATCCCATTGCTGGTGGAAAACGGCAAAACTGACAGAATCTCCTGCAGGAGGCCGGCCCTGGTTAAAAGGCGCTCCGTGTGGATAATGCTGGGGATAAAGCTGCTCTGCTCTGGAGTTTTAGAAAAATGCACACGAACTCAGACAAAATATTATAATATGCAGCAAATGGTTTTGTTTCAAAAGCTCTACAAAGTCTTCCTTTTCGATTTTTCATTTTAGATTTCATTACGAAATAATAACAGTAGGTCTTAAAAAAGGATTGCCTGAGATGATTCTATTTAAACTGACAGCAGTAGTATTCCTGAGTTAAGACGGGACAACACACTCTAATTAATGGTATCAGTGTCCTGGCACGACCATCACTGCAACATGTGGTGGTCAGTTAGGTTTGTTGGATATAATTGATCTCTATATTTTGCCAGAAACCCATAAATGAACGAAATAAACAAAACTGTACACTCAAAAAGATAAAATTTCATGCACTGTATGTAGCTTTCTCCACAACAACTCAGATGCAGGTTGTTTTTTTCTTAGACATGTCTTAGGGCTTTGGTGGCTAAATGTAAAGCACAGTAAAAATTATATGTAGCCAGGTGGTGAATTGAGAATACACCTTTAAAATGTGTGTCTGTAACTTTAAGAAACACAAGCAGAAGTGTTGTCACCCTGAGAGAGGAAAGTGAGGAGCTAAGAGCATGGTAGAGAAGGAGGCTCAAGCTGCAGTGAATGGTGGTGCTACATTTTAGGATCCATCCAGAGCCATCCTAATGAAATAAGGGGTAAAAATCAGGAAATACTGAACAATATAAGGTTTAGTTGGCCTATAACAGTAGTAGATGCCTATTTTGCCTTTCTAAACATGTATTTTGAATGAATCACAACCAGATGCGGGCAGATGGCATTGTTTCTGTGGGGTAGTGTGCTCCTCGTGGTCAAGCCTTGTATTTTTCTGGGTTACAGAAGCTGTTTGTCCAAGTTCTCTTGATGAAATGCTCAAATCTTGTTGAGTAAAGCTGAGTAAATCGAGGTGAGCTTAAAAACAAATATTAAAAGAGCTCTGTTAATGGTATTAATGTGGTATTAATGTTATTTATCTATTTTCTGTAATTAGTGCCACTACCAAATACTGTGCTGTGTTCTAAGTTAGGGTTTTACAGTGTATTAATTTTATTTTTATTGTTTTAAATACAATTAAATCAGAATAAAATACCCCCAAAAAAAGTTATTTTGTCATTTGGTGTGCGTCCTTTCCCCGGTGACATATATAAAAAAAGTATATAGTACATAGTCAAATGAAGCATAAATTCAAGGATCCAATCTTGAACCTCAAGCATATTATTTATTATTTAGCGTGAAGGAAAAGCAGCAACTGTTGTTCAGCACCTCCAGGAACTGCTTCAAGACACTGAGCTTAAAATACCAAGAGTGTGCAGATCTGTCCTCAAAGCTAAATATGGTACTCAGAAGAATCTAAAATAATCTAAATCGTTCTATTAAATAATTCTGCATTTGTTCCTGTATAGCTTTAATATAGTCTTCAATATTAAATTTAGAATATAAAACAACATAAAACGAAAGAAAACACTGAATAAGAAGAGTTGTGTTCAAACATTTGACTTGTACTGTATATGGAAATTCCGAAAGGTGACCAGAAGTTCATATAAGCATTAATTCTCCATTCCGTCTATTATTTAATCATACAAATCAATGTTTCCTCTAACAATTTTAATCTTGTACTCCAAAACTCCCCCATCTGAAATTCTAAAAGATTACAGTGCAGTAATAATTCAGGCCTTACCACAAGCTATCCTCCTACACTCAGCAGCCTTGGAGCCCACGTTCCACTTCCTGTCTCCAGGAAATATACCCAAATCCATGCAGATCTGCCATTATCCATCAAAACCTGTTCCCTCATGAACAACCACTGTCAAATTACCACCGATCACGTAAGTTCCCCAGGAAGCATGACGTTTATCTGTGCCTGACTCATTGCCATTGACAGTAATGCTTTTCCCATTTGGTTTTCTGAGTAATTTCCACTGCACATCTAAAATATCCCTTTTTTTGTTATAAACTCTTGGAATGTCCCATCAAAAGTACATTTTACTGGCAACAAGTCAAACAAGACTCGCTTTGTTTGAGATGATGAAACTAACTGCAGGACTGGCCGCTGCGTTGAAAGTGCCAGATATCTTGAGGGGGCTGAGAGGAACCCAGAAGAGAGGAAAGGAAAGGCTGAGCAGCAGCTGCTGGAGTTTCTGCAGTTCCATAATGAAGCTCTCGGGACTCAATTCTTAACAGCATTAATTACTGTTGGCTTTCTCAGCTCAAAACACTAGTTTCAGAGGACTACACCAATGGTCACATTGTTTACTTTGATCATCAATGTCAATTTACACTGCAGTTTACACCATGGGAGCAAGTCACAAGTAAGCTTTGCACTGTGCCTAGTGTGAGAGTTGTGTTGAAAGTTTACAATTGTATAAATGGTGGTCCAAGGTGAATACATTGGAAATTGCAGCTTTCGGTACTCATTTTACTCATTTACAAAAAGAACCCAGGACGAAGTTACAACAATGATCAAGAAAAGCAGCAAAACCAGTAGGATATGATGTCTACAATACGAACACAAGCCTGTTCTGAATGAATTAAGTTACACTTATAGAGTGCCTTTCTAGAAACTCAAGAATGCTTTAAAATCATGTTTTTACACACAACCATTCTTACTTAGCACTCAAACACACACCACTTGAAAGTGGCAGCCAATCTCGCATGGCGTACTCTCAACCGGAAACCACTGTCCACCGGGAATTGAACCCCAGCCTCCCACATGAAATGGTAGCTCACTGGCAGATGGTGGTGTTTTTCAGGACATCACACCAAAAACAATTCATCATTTTGCCACAATCAAAGCAAAGAACATTAAAATCATTGGACTCAAAAGCGTTTTATCTGAATACATTTTTGGTTTTCTTGTACTTCAAACTGCTTTTCTCTTAAATTGTACTTTAAATCACCTTCAGAAAACCCATAAAAACCAAATACAAGATGCTACATATTTGAGCATGGTATGATCCACTTTAAATGGATGCCGATTCTCATCCGTAGGGGTGTAGATGGAACAGCAGAATGAGATGGACCTTTGATCTTTGTTCACTAGATTTCAGCCATGCACTTCTTTCCCCAACAACGGTATTCTGTTTCACCTCCAGCAGACGAACCAGCGGCCTCAGTCGCTGCAAGTCCAGGAGCCAGAGAGCAGAAGGGGGGGGCCACCCACTCGAGTAGAAAGACTTTGGGAAATTGCGTAGCAGGGAAGGCTTGGATACCTATCCCTCAGGAGGACTGCAGGCCAGTGGAAAAGGCCTTGGCTGAAGGAGTGAATCTGGTTGGAGCCCGGCCCAGGCTTGTGGTGCAGAGTAAAGGATGAATGATCCACCAAGAGTCCATGTCGTGTGAACTTAAACCACTCAGCTCCTCTCTCTCTCTCCTCCCCTCACGCCTGGCCTCAGAGACAGACATGTTATTGCTTTCCTCCAGAATCCTGGATTTTACTGTTTAGTCTGTGACAGCGCACCAAATTAGACCAAAGCAAGACGTGAGTGAATGTGAAGCTGTGAACAGTGTGAGCTTTAGTCTGGAATAGTTGGCGGACAGAACAAGAACAAGAACAAGACCAAGATCTACTCCCAATTCCTCTGATGCTTGCTATCGCTGATCGATCTTGTAGTTTGAAGGCCAGTTTATCACAATGGCTAATGTGCATGTCGAGAGGGTCTTCTCCTCTACAGGCTTAGAGGAGAAAGTGCAAACAGGGTAAGTCTCCAAGGATTAACCCGATTCCCCAGCCATACAGGATTACGATACAATATGGGGTTGGCTCCAGCATTTTACTGCTTTCACCTGTCTGATGCAGAACCTTAGCACCGTGCAGAGCATCTCCACAGACAGCATCTCTCACAGACTTAAACCTATAAGCAGGTTTCCTCAGGTGACAAGTCAATTATTCTCTACTCGAGACTGTAAATGGAGGTGACTGAAGGAGCTGACACACACTCATAATTGAGCATGTCAGGTATGCTAACAACAACACAAAAAGCAGATAAATAAAACATCAACAAACAAGAAGAAAGAGAGGTCCTTGGCAGGAGCTGCTGGCGAATTGGAAGAGAGACTGTATAATGTGGGCCTTCATGGGCTTTATCCACAGCCTTCCCCTTCACGTCCCCTTTCTTCCTGTTCAAATTGAGGGATTACGGGGAGGAAGTGCTTTGATTAAACACAATGGGCATCTATCCACTGTTGATTTGAGGGATTCAGGAAGCAAATCCCTGACAAAACCCGATACAGAGACCGAGAGTGGCGGAGAGGGAGGGAAGGAGGGTGAAGTGTACGGGGGGCTCCGGCTGAGTTAAGATGCTCATTTGAGATGCACCCGCTCCTTTGGTCGTGTCTCCATACAAACAAGAGAGAGAGAGAAAGAGAAAAAGAATGAGAAAGAGAGAGCGAGAGAATCCTATTCAATTCTCCGTTTGGACGTGAACAGACACGCACTCAAGTGCCAAGTGGACTTAATTAGGTAATTTCCCCAGATACACGTTAAATCTTGGACATAATTTAGCTATCAGAGATATAATTGGAAAGGAACGGATGGATATGTTTCGAAGCACAAACCTTTTCTGGGGGATTATTGTGCTGCTTGGATTTCGTCTTCAGAGGGTCAGTAATGCAGATTTTGGGGAACTATTGTGGAAAAACATTTTTAAAACTCTCTAACCCTTAAGAAATGGATTGTTTTTTTGTAGAAAAAGGGCCAAAACACCAATCTGACACAATCTGAGGTGAGCCTTTGAATGTTCAAGTTTTCCAGTTTTCCGAAAGGAACGCAGTGCTTGAATTAATAATAATTTTTTTTAGGAATGTTTTAGCCAAAGTTGTTCCAGAGGTCTGTATTGGTCTCTAACAAAATATGTACGTATTTTTGCGTAAAAGCACAGGACGAGATTGCGCTTAAAAAAAAAAAAAAGTTCCCTTCTCGTTCAAAAGATGTTTACAAGAAAACGAATATTTGGTTTGGAGGACTGTTGCTCTTGGACATTTTCACCTTATTTATTTCATTTCTGTCATCCTTTGGAAGTAACACCAGAAAAAGCACTTCAGCCTGACCACCCATCTCTTTCCACACTCCCTTTGCTCTCTCGCTTCTCCTACTCCCCTGGACAGACTAGTCAAAGAGCAGAGAGGTAGGATGTAAATAACAGGAATAAAAAACCCAATTATTCATACAGGTTAACTCATGTCCTCATTAAAGCACTCTAAGGTGGCTCCTTTTTTTTCGGTCCTCTCGGGCTCAGGTTACCAACTTTTCAAACAGTGACCCGGGCTCTGCCTTGTCAAGTCCTTTTATCCCAAATGAATCATGAGGTCTTGTAAACAGTGCTGTGATCCACTTTCTGGAGGGAGCGGAGCTGCAGAGGAGGAAGAAAGCCGGGGGGATGGGTGGCGGGGATTTGCAGTGGATTTACACATATACAGTTTCAGCTAAGTTCCCCAAGGTTGGTCCGAGAGACCTTCACCCGTCAGTGCCTTAAACAGGGTGTTTGCCATCCAGCGCCGGAGCGGGCCGCCGTGCATTTGGCAGACCAGGAAGAGGGGGTGGGGGTGGTGGTGGTGGTGGTGGTGTGGGTGGGGGTAGCCCAGGACATCAAACGTGGGCTCTAATTTAAATTCCTCCGCGCGGGCCATGGGATTTCGTTTAATGAGCTGAGAAGCGCTGGGAGACAGCTGACTCCTGCGTCGTCCGCCCAGAGAGAGAGACACAGGCAGACGTCTCCTGCCTCTGAGGCCCTCCCAGACACACGGCAGCAAACACACACACACACACACACTCTCTCTCACACACACACAGGTACACAGAAGCAATATGCAGAAAACATCAAGTAGCAGCAGCATGCCTTTCCCTGGACGGGTGTAATACTGGAAGATCTAAATCCAGTAGGCAAGACAAGTACAAGGATGCATATGTTAGAGACATTCGTTCTCATATTGGTAAATGGAGAACGTCTCCAGAGCACAGTCAGAGCTTGTCTCTCAGCAGGCTCTGCCTCTGATGTGTTTAGAGCGCCATTTCTCAACCCTGTCTTCGGGGCCCACCACACAGTCCGGGTTTTTGTTCTGTCTAAGCTCCCAACACACCTGAACCAGGTTATTATAAACTCTGACTGCTTAGTACAGGTGTCTTGGGAGCTATGTTCGAGGAACAAATGCATGCCTATAGTGGGCCTGAAGGACTGGATTGAAAATAACTTTTTTTTTTCTTGTAGGTTATTATTTTATCATATATTATAACTCCAACTGCATACATTCCTCCCAGCCAATACACTTGTGCTGCATTCACGTAGTGTCGGAAGTATGGTAAATTTGTTTTTATTGACTGGAACACTGCATATCGTTGTTGTCCAGTAAAAAACACTCCAAAACAGCAACTTTACAGAAGAGAGAAAAAAACTTGTCAACTTTCAATGGAAGTCAATGTAAAAAAAAAAAAAAAAAAAAAGGGGCCAAAACACCAATCTGAGGTGAGCTTTTGAGTTTTCCAGTTTTCCGAAAGGTATGAATTAATGAACGTTTTACAATTAACTCGTTTTACACTCAAGCACAGTACACATTAACACTCATCCACAAACCAGTGAGAAGCGGCAGCCAATAGCGCACAGCGTACTCTCAACCGGAAATGACCGTCCACTTGGAGGACTGCATCGGGCACTACAGCTTTTACCCAGGACAGAGTGCCAATCCATATCTGGGCACAGTCATACATATATTTACACACACACTTACACACACAAACTTACACACATAGCACACACTTTATACATACACACCAGATCAATTTAGAGTATCCAATTTACCCGATCTCCATGTTTTTGTACTGTGGGAGGAAACCAGAGTCCCCAGAGGAAACCCACGCAGACACGGAAAGAACACGGAAACTGCACCCAGATAAGGACTTGAACCCAAGACCCCAGTGCTGGGAGGCGAACATGCTAACCACTAAGCCACCATGTCACCCCAACGCAGTGCTTGAATTAAAAATCATTTGTTTGGAATGTCATGCAGACCAGGCAACGCCCCCGTTACCTGCCTTAACATGATTTCTATTATTATGTAGATTTTTCACAAGCCTGATTTTTTTGGTGCGTGATTCACGTGGGTGGAAAACAGGCACAGGTCACGTATGATAAGCTGATCTGAGTCTACCTACCTGCTAGCATCCTGCAAGTGCCACCTTCAGGCAGTGTAGCGTAATGTACAGGATGCTATGCTAAGTCAGTAGCTTCTTTGCTAGCTGTAACCGTGCTGCTAACAGTAAACTTCTCTCCTGCTTGCTACTAGCGCCAGACAGATCACAGGCATTGAGTGCTATGTGTGTTGAGCTGATCTGAGAGTGCCGATCTGAGTGACTTCACTGTAGTGTAGTGTACAAGCGGCTAAGCTAAGAAGCTGGAAGTACCCCTGCGCGAGCATGCCGCTTGCAGGAGACTCCGGGCAGTGCTGTGTACAGGCAGCTGAGCTGAGTGAAGAAGACAGGAGAGGAAAGGAGAGGAGAGAGGAGAAGACAGGCTGGGTTTCTGCTGGCTAGGTGAGCACAAAGAGGCTCTTCTGTTCCTGTGGATCACAGCCCTCTGCCAGGGCACTTTGGCAGCAAGGCACTTCCCAGGGGCCGAAAACCAGAGCCTGCCCAGGCTCCTCCCGCCACGGCAGCTGCCAATTCCCGGCCTCACACACACACACACACACACATGCACAAACACAAACACACACCCTGCATGGCAGCTCTGGTCCTTCCACCACGCACATTCAGACTAACCCTTCAAATCTGAAAACTCTGTTTCCTGAGTTTGACACCACTAAGCCTCCCTTTGGCGAGCGCCTTTTTTCCTGCGCCGTCTTCTTTCGCTCCCGTTCTTTTTCTCTCCCCTCTCCACGGACGTCATCTCTCCGCAGGAAGCGATACACCACATCTTGACTGTTTGGCGCCAAACAGAACGGCGCAACAGGAGGGGGTGAGGGGTGTGGGGGGTATGAGAAAAAGAGCAGCGTCTGAAAGAATCATCTCGCTTTCATTATCTCTGCATGTCGCTTTCTTTTTTCTTCTTCCCCCCCCGCTCTTGTACTCTCCATTTCTCTCTCTCTTTCTTTCTCTCTTTCTCCCCACCATAAATGCAGACTCCATCATCAAACTGAAGCGTGGAAATACTGTGAATACCCCCTCCCTAATCCCCAAATTAATTTAAATTAATTAATAAAGAAACGCATAAAAAAAAAACATTTGCATTTCTATTTTTTTATGTGTTTTCGGTTTACGGTGTTTGATAAAAGCAATCAGTCATACATGCGAGTGAGTGTGTGAAATGAAGGAAACAGGTGTCCACAGGTTGCCAGATTGACACACACTTGCAAGAGACGACAAGTCACACTCTGTAGCTGATCAGAGAATATATATAGTTAAGTTTCAATGTTCAAATTGTCCGCCTATACTACACTAATGGCAATAGTTAGAGTAATTACCCAACTTTAGTTAGCAACCTTAATGAAGCTCAATGAATACATGTTAAGAAAAATAGCCAGCTCACCCATTACCATGACAACAGCACAGTGTTTGCTTTCAGTTTCCTATACCTGACAAACCAGGGTGTGGAAATGGGGCTGGGGAAATGGGTGTAGGCAGATTCGGAGGCTAAACCCACACAGATTTCTGCAGTGTATAGCACAGTTAAAAAACAAAAAAAAAAACTGAATGAAGCTTTGCTGACAAGAGCTGCCAAAGCATGTTTCCTTAATATCTGATATCTGATGGTACAATACATTCTGATCTTGTTATGAGTTACTACAGAAAATATAATTCTTAATGGTCCTTTAAAGTCTTTTATATTCCTGTAATGTTGCTATTATTTGTGTTTGTTTTACGTACAAACTGCATATGGTCTTATTAATATTTTATTTATAGCTTTACAGAGCCAGACACAGCTTCCAGATGTATCCATTGCTATAGTTACAGAATAATTCTTTAAGTTTACTTTCTTTTCCATGTAATTATTCAACAATATAAAACAAATATTAAGATGTTTTAGATACAAACCAAGCCTTAAAGGACGAGAAGAGAGTTCAAGAGGCTCTTTATCTCAGAATTTACCCTCACCTAATAACTGTTTAATGCGCTGAAAAGGAGGTGCCTGCGCTCTGTGCTGCGGAATCCACATAGTAGTAGTCCTTTGGCTTCTTTCTGGAATATGACACTGGTGTTAATCTCCTCCCCGCAGGGGTGAAACACATACACAGAGGTTCCATTAAAGACTATTCATTAGATCCCAGCGCGCCCCATCCTGAATGGGGGGATTACCGGCCATCGGATTCGACCGGCGATCTGTACCCCCTCAACCTCCCCCCGAGCTGCCCCGATCTGGTCCTCAGATGAGGAAGAGCTGGGGGGATTACGCTCCGCAAAGCCCAAAGAAGCCCAAACACTTACACGTCAAATCATTTCTTGGCACCGCGAACTAGTCCCTGGTCATTCAAACTCTCTGGTCATTCTGCCTTAATGAACCCCAATTGAGTGAAATTAAACGTATCGTCAACAGATGTGATGGCTGAGCCGAGGGTGACACGCATCCCACGGTGCACCGGGAGAGCGGAGCGAGGGCTGGCAGCTGGAAGGCTTCCATTTCAGTTCTCTGTGTGTGTGTGTGTGTGTGTGCAGCATGTCTGATATTGCTGATAGAGGGACATCTCTATTGGTCCACTCTGTCATGCACCTGCTAAACAGCTTTCTGGCAAAGCCAGCACAGATTCCTCAGCGATTACACACGAACAAGGAGCTGTGGCATGACATCAGGCTACAATTTAGATCAAAATTAGAATCAGATGAAAAAAAACGAGAGAGCAAAAGCGCGAGAAAGAGCGAGAGAGTGAGAGAGAGAGGGTTTACTTTCTTCAGGCCTGCGCTGGAGAGTGCCGTGTGGGGAAATTCAACTTGACTGCCAAGGCGAGTGGCCCGGTTATCTGCACTGATGACTGGCTTTGATGGTTTGATGGCAAATATTTAGGAGCGGCACCAGTCAGCAAGCAGCGCGATTAGGGAAAGGGAAACAAGGCGAATCGGTGTTGTGTTTAAAAGCCAGCAGCTCTGCTGATTGAACTTGGATTGCGATCAATCCTAACTTTTTTAAATCAGAGAAAACGCTTGACCATAAGGGCCAAATGTGGTGTTATAATTCATATTATACCACAGTTAGGTCCGGCCCTGCAATGTGATTGGCTTAGAGGTGTTTTATGAGTGCAATTATCAGCCGGTAATGCGCTGTAACCGAAGCTCTCTATGTATTACTCCGCCACATACAGGAAACCTAGCAACGATGCAGCGCTTACAAGCCAAATACAAACCAAATACAATGTCAGTATAGACCACTGGTGGATGCTGGATCCCATAGGCACAATCCAGAAACATCATATCTCCAATAGGCAGCACAGGCAAAGACGCGATCCACACAAATAAGCAAATGCACATTAATACACACATTATCAGCCTCCACCAAGTATCAAGTTAAGAGTTGTTATTTTAAAAATAAAAGCTTAAGTGTATATATTTTCCGGTTAATCTAGGGTATATTAAGCTGAATGTAAGGTGGCCGAAAATAGGGGGACACTTGTATTTCTGCAGGTCTTGCTGCTAGGGGCACTGAAAAAAACAAATAGTCAATTCTTAAAAAATATATAGCTTTACAAGTAATAAGTAATATAATTTGATTATATTGTCTCGTTTTTGCATTACCAGCAAAGATCTAAATCTTAATAAATAGTTAATATGAATATAAATGTTTCCCTTCTGATTCAACTAGGTTAAGTAGTAGGTTATGTAATTATTTAAAAATAACTATCTTTTAATCTCAAACGAGCGCTGGACTTTAATCTACACAGATTTCTCTCCTGAAAACTGTTTATTTGGGTGAGTAAAGCTCTTATGTTTATTTACAGTAAACCTTTTTTTACCGAAATGGCCAAAAATAGAGGCCACTACGCTGACCTCTACGACCGCAGCACAGCAGTGCCAATATTACACATTAGAGCACTCCTTCTTGTGCATTGTTGCTTAAACCTACAACCAAACATATCAAAACATAACAGCTAATGCAATTAAAAGTTCTCATGTTCACTTACAAATACAATGTAATAATTATTCATTATAGGCAGGACTCTCAAAACTCTTCTTTAATGGCAGAAATATTGATTTCAGCACCAGTAAAACAATTATTTGAAGTGTGATCGTGGTCACTACATCTCTCTGGATCTAAACAGAGAGCAAAAAAATTGAAGTTTCACTCCTTTCCCAGAGAGAGAAAGAGAATAAGCGAGAGAGAGAGAGAGAGAGAGAGAGAGAGAGAGAGAGAGAGAGAGAAAGTGGCCCCAAGCTTCCATCCTGGCTCCCTCTGGTGGTTAACTCAAATGAATAAGGAAGGATTCTATAGTCCTTAACTCCTCATTAAAACCCCGAACATTTTTGTAACACAACCCCACTGCTTATCTTCAACAAAACAAGCTCAGCTGAAGCCAAGTCAAACATTTAAGCTAATGACACACAGCCAAAGCTCAGCCAAGTCACGGTCAGCGCGCACAAGAGCGCACACTGATGACATCCAGCCAGCCGTATATGTCATGTAGACATTACCCAACATTGCATGCTGCACTATTACCCTGCTTTTGAAGCTGACCACTTCTTTACACAATTCAGTTTCAATTCACTTTTACCCTTTTTTCCTTCTTTATAACAGATACTTTTCAAAGCAGCTTCGGAGAAATCTGGGCGCAGATCTTAATGAGCAAGTCGAGAGCAACCGCAGCAGAAAAAACTCTAAAAGAGTAAAAAAGAAGAAACAGTGAGAGAAGTGAATACTAATATTTTCTTTGTTCAAAATTGTAATTGAATGTACTGTATTGTATTTTTTTTATTTGCCTCAAAATAAATAATATAATATCGCCAATATATACATTACACCCTAAATTATTGTGCAATATTATCCACCCCTAATCATCACATCAGCGTACTCCTTTTTTTTTTTTTTTTTTTACAGATTTTAGCAAAATAAAATTTCACACTGTTCTCATTTCCCATTATTTATCTACTAGAGACTACAGATTATATTTGTCCAGAATCATTTATTTTTTACTTTAATCCTGGATATATGGGTTGGTTGGGTTGGGTAGTCGAGTTTAACGCCACATCAGCTCGTCGGCTATTTCGCGGCAGGAAAGGTACTGTCTAATCACAAGGAAGTGCTACCCACCGCGCCACCGTGCCGCCCCCTGGATATATGGAGATATTTGGAGTGCATTATTATTAGTATCATGACATTCTGGATCATTGACTTCTGTTAAAAAAAAATACAAGAATTTTATCGTATTTATTTTTCAGTTAGGGGTGTGCTGTATCATATAATATGCAAAAATAAAATTTATTTTCATTTTGTTGCAGTAGTGTATTCTTGAAATAATTGTTCTAATTCAGTGTTTTGTCATATCGCCAAGAGTATCGTTATCACGAAAATACCATGAAATATCATGATATTATTTTAGGGCCATATTGCCCACCCCTAGTGTGAAATTTTTTTACAGTTTTGTTTTTGCTTTTTTCATGCTGATATTTTTCTGATTATCAAACAAACTTTAATATCAGACAAAGATAACCTTTTTATTTGACAATTTTATTTATTAAAGGAAAAAAAAAATAACCAAACCAATCTAGCCCTGTGTGAAAAAGTGTTTGCCCTCTAAACCTAATCCTAATAACTTGGTTGTGCCTCCCCTGGGGGAAACACCTGCAATTAAGCTTTACCGATAAGTGCCAACCAGTCTTTTACATCTCTGTGGGACAATTTTGCTCCACTCTTCTTTACAGAATTGTTTAAAATCAGCTACAACAAAAGATTTTTGAGCATAAACTTCCTGTTTAAGATCATCCACAGCATCTCAATCAGACTTTGACTAGGCCACTCCAAAACCTTCTTTTTTTAAGCAATTCAGAGGTGAACTTGTTTGTGTGTTTTGGATCATTATCCTGCTGCAGAACCCAAGTACACCTGAGCTTGAGGTAAGGAACAGATGGCCAGAACATCAACATTTTTTCCACCATGTTTTACATAAAAGCATGTCCTTTTTCTAAAATTATGTGATAGTTTTACGCCAGATGTAATGAGACACACACCTTTAAAAAATTCCACTTTTTTTGTCACGTCAGTTAAAAGAATTTTGTACCCAAAACCCTGGGGATTTTTTTTTTGGTCAGTAGTGTTTTTTGCTTGGAACTCAATATTTTCGAAAAGCCTCTATCTTATTATTGGGTCATTAACACTGACCTTAAATGAGGTAAGTAAGACCTGCAGTTCTTTAAATGTTACTCTTTTGGAGTAGTTTTGGTGGGCCGGCCACTCCTGGGAAGGTTCACCAGTGTTCCATGATTTCTCTATTTGTGAATACTGTGGTTCACTGAAGTTCCAAAGCCTTATAAATGACTTTATATTATTTGTACAGACTGATATATGGTGAATGACTTTGTTTCATCATCTGTTTATTAATTTCTTCATAATAGGGCATAAAAGTATGCAACAATTTCATGTTTTTTGGTTTTTTTTCATTTGCTACAATGTGATTAACAAATGTGGTTCAGTCTTTCTAATTCAGGACAGCAACACATGCCAGAGGTCATTTCAGTTGGTCATAGGCTACTCAAATATGTCTTAAAGAGCAACTAGACTCTTTTACACAACATTTTTACATATGTGTCTGAAATAAGTTGCTCTTTACAATAACATATACCAGCCCTGTTTAAATAGCTTAAAATGACATATTGACCATATTCTGATCAATGGTTTAAAATAAAATAAATTAGAAAATCAGCATTCCTGCAATCCCAAACCTTTTTCTTGAATTTTGTTCGAAATGTTTTTGGCAATACTTCAATATTTAGGAGGCATGTAGAGGTGCAGCAAAACACCTGTGAAGTGTCAAATAATTACTTCACAATTAAGATTATTAAGTACTTATTAAGATTTAGCTCAGTAAGTGCTGGTAATCCGCATATTACAGAATATCAAATCAAATTATATTACGTAATACTTGTATACATAGCTATGTATACACTACCGGCCAAAAGTTTTAGAACACCCCTATTTTGTTCTCTCTATTTTTGCTGTTTAAGCTCTGTAGGCCCAAAAAAAAAAAAAAAAAAAAAAATGGTACAAAAATATTTTTGGGGCAGTTAAGGAAGCATTACATGTTAGTATTGTAAAAAAAAGTTGTTGTATATTTACAAAAGTAAATTGTAAATGTATATTAAAAAAAATTAAAAATTAATTTTAAGCAAACAGATTATTGGTTAAAAATTTACAGCTAGTACGTAGCAATGGAAATAAACTGAGCTTTGCAAATGGATTATAAAAAAATTAAGTCAATTTACAAAGGCTTTTCCTGCAGTAAAGCAGTGCTGCAATATATGTTGTTGCACTTTCTACTGCAGCATTTACACAACACAACAATTACACAGCACATTCAGACTGTCATTATAATAACTAGAAATATACACAAAATACAGAAATCTCTGTAACTATTAAAAATATAAGCCTTTTCTTTAGAGAAATTACAGATAGAGAGAGCGGTGAGTACAGTTTCCTACACCTTTTAAAGACTCCTGGAAACAACAGGAGGAAATTGGTACAGGAAGAGTTAGGTCTGGCTGACCCACATGGCAAGAGCTTTAGCCTTTAGCTCAGCTTAACATGACTGGACTCAGTCTCAGTTTCAGCAGTGAAGAAAAGATTTAGAGGTCTGATAAGCTGTGATATGCAGTAATAAAGTCATTGCTTTACAAGATGAGAAAATAAAGAAGCAGTTTGTAACTAGACTACTAAAAATATTTGTTAAATACTGTTTGAGCTGCAGTGTATGTAATAAAGCTTTAAATAGTTGTGTTCCTTTTTTAAACAGGTAATCAGTAATCTGTTTCTCAACACATACTAAAAAATAAAGACCATTAAACAAGTGCTACTGATTTCAAAAGCAGATTTTTATAGACATTTTGCATTTAAAATAATTCTCCTCATGTAGAACCTATTGAACCTTTAGAGAGCTTATTGAGACAAGTTTTAAAAAAGACACCACTGAGCACCAACCTCTAGCCATGCGCATGCACACACTCACACACACACACACACACACACCTCCTGCATCATTCAGGGTTCTCCAGATCCAAATGCCTCATGACTGGCCCTCGAGTGAGCCACACAGCGCCCAGGCTACAGGCGAGCAGATCACAGGGAGGAAACACATGTTCACTGTCAGCCCCCAAGCCCAAGAGGAGGCACTGACAACCTTTTAACCCCTCTCCCCATGAAACACACACACACACACACACACACTGTGGCCCACCCAGCCGAACCAGCCAGCCCTGGATTATTCATGACAAAACACGTTCATTTAATCATGAGTATTGGCATCTGGGCCTGACATTGTTTTAAGCCTCTTAAAGAGAGTAGCACCAATAGGTGTTGATAGACTTCATGTACCAGTGCAAAAGAACATACAGACATTCAGACAGACATTCACTTTCACTCCAGTCCTGGAGGATTACAGAGCTAAAACCACACAAATGGATCTAGCCATGCTCCTCCCACAAACCTACAAAGTATACAAGCAAAGCACTATGTTCAGTCTGTACTGTAGCCACAATTAAGTTATTTTATAAAGTTTGGGCACCCCTATTAATCGTTTTTAGTTCTAAATATTTGGGTGTTTGCAACAGCCATTTCAGTTTGATATATCTAATAACTGATGGACACAGTAATATTTCAGGATTGAAATGAGGTTTATTGTACTAACAGAAAATGTGCCATATGCATTAAACCAAAATTTGACCGGTGCAAAAGTATGGGCACCCTTATAATTGTATTGATTTGAATACTCCTAACTACTTTTTACTGACTTACTGAAGCACAAAATGGGTTTGGTAACCTCATTGAGCTTTGAACTTCATATCCAGGTGTATCCAATCATGAGAAAAGGTATTTAAGGTGGCCAATTGCAAGTTCTCCTCTGAAGAGTGGCATCATGGGCTCATCAAAACAACTCTCAAATGATCTAAAAACAAAGATTGTTCAACATACCGTATTTTTCGGACTATAAGGCGCACCGTATTATAAGGCGCACGATGAGTGAACGGTCTATTTTTAGTGTTAGTCCATACACAAGGCGCACTGGATTATAAGGCGCACTAAATGAAACTTTATTTATATCAGTAACAATAACGCTGAGCAATAAATCCTTCACAATATCTGTGAAAAATAACAACATCTCTGAGCAATAAATCAACAAGCACAGCAAGTACGTATTACTCCGCGACGCTCCTGACAACGGTAGCCGCAATGCTCCGACAGACCATAATATTATGTTGAAGCACAGCAAGTACGTATTACTCCGCGACGCTCCTGACAATGGTAGCCGCAACGCTCCGACAGACCATAATATTATGTTGAAGCACAGCAAGTACGTATTACTCCGCGAGGCTCCTGACAACGGTAGCCGCAACGCTCCGACAGACCATAATATTATGTTGAAGCACAGCAAGTACCGCATTACTCCGCGAGGCTTCTGACTATAATAGCGTGTTGTGCCGAATTCGGTGAATAAAACGGTTTTAAAACAGAGATAAAGATTGGATAAGTTTCATTTCTGGATGAAGTGATTTCCAGCGCTGTTTGGATATAACTGTGGATTACAGGAGACTGGATTGATGGATTCTCTTTAGTCTGGACGCGTTTTGAAGGTAGGACCTGTGGCTGAGCGCGGGTGTGTGTTCGGGGGGTGGCGGCAGTGACCGGAGGTTACCCCAGGACAAAAGGAGAGCCTTTTATTACTGGAAACATGCGCTCTGACGCAGCTCTAATTCATGAAACATACATCCTACAGTAAAAGCACAGTTCTGGAATCCGGAGAGCCAGACGGTTCGAATGGTGTATGACATGACCGCATTCGATGAAATATGGACGAACGATAAACGCAAATATGAGAGTTATGAATTATTAAAATCATAACCAAGGCATATTTCGCCCTAAATGTTTATTTTCTGAAAGGATATTCCACTAAATAGGCTAAATAGCTCAAAAGCAGAGATTCTAAGCTTTAAAATGGTATATTGGATGTCTATATTGAACCTGTAACTGTTCATAACTATTCAGAAACACAGCCAGTTATGAAATATTAAATATTTCTGGCCCGCCGGTGGGCCAGCGCGTGTTAAGAGGTTAACTTTACTTAGAAGTGGGCGCTAAAAAGAAACAGTTTGTGCTATTACCCCAGAACGGGTGGAAAGGAAAGTTTACCGGCACCTTGTTCTGGCCACGGAGCTACAGTGGAAACTAGCTACCCTGAACCACAGCCGAGAGGCAGTACGGCAGTCAAAGGTAACCGCGCGCTAGCCCAAGAGGGGGATCTTTTTCTGGCGTGGGTGAGGAATTCTGCACAACAGAGCGCCGTGTACCACATAAAAATCAAGGTCAGTAAACACAAGCAAAATCCATACACAAGGCGCACTGCATTATAAGGCGCAATGACGATTTTTGGGAAAAAATAAGTATTTTAAGTGCGCCTTATAGCCTGAAAAATACGGTAGTTGTTCAGGGGAAGGATACAAAAAGTTGTCTCAGAGATTTAACCTGTCAGTTTCCACTGTGAGGAACATAGTAATGAAATGGACGACCACAGGGACAGTTCTTGTTAAGCCCAGAAGTGGCAGGCCAAGAAAAATAACAGAAAGGCAGAGAAGAAGAATGGTGAGAACAGTCAAGGACAATCCACAGACCACCTCCAAAGAGCTGCAGCATCATCTTGCTGAAGATGGTGTCACTGTGCATCGGTCAACAATACAGCACATTTTGCACAAGGAGAAGCTGTATAGGAGAGTGATGCGAAAGAAGCCATTTCTGCAAGCACGCCACAAACAGAGTCGTCTGAGGTATGCAAAAGACTGTTCTCACCATTCTTCTTCTCTGTCTGATATTTTTCTTGGCCTGCCAACACCCAAATATTTAGAACTAAAATTGATTAAGATTAATAGGGGTGCCCAAACTTTTTCATATGACTGTATATATATAAAATGGCCATTAGGGGTGGGCGATATGGCCCTAAAATAATATCACGATATTTCATGGTATTATCGTGATAACGATACTCTTGCCGATATGAAAAAAAAAAAATACTCTACTGAAACAAAAACGATATGATATGGCACACCCCTAACTGAGATATTAAAAAGACACAAACATTTTAGCTGATTTGTAGCAGAAGTAAATGATCCAGAATGTCATGATGCTAATAATAATGCACTCCAAATATCTCCATATATACAGGATTAAAGTAAAATAAATGATACTGGACAGATATAATCTGTCTCTAGTAGATATATAATGGGAAAATGAGAACAGTGTGAATTTTTATTTTTTCTAAAAACAGCAAAAAAGTAGTACCATGATGTGATAATTAGGGGTATGTTATGGCACGAGATTTCAGGGTATAATATCGTTCACGAAATTCAAAAATTTCGGCGATATTATCGCATACGATACGATATGGCACACCCCTAATGGCCATATTCCTGTGATTTTTGTGTCTAAAGCCAATCAATTGCTTAGGGCCCGAGCTGGCCTGGTGTCCCCAAAAATCAACTGTTTTTGAATTGAATGCAACAACAAACTGTGTGAGCATCCCTTTAAATTCTGAGATAGTCAATGCAGAACAAATACAATAACACTGTTATAAGAACTCTCTTCCTTCTCTTCCAGCCAGGTTCGTCATTCCTGCAGCCGGCACAATTTCTAACTTCATTAGAAAGGCAGAAAGGAAGGAGAAAGATGAAGAGGAAGAAAAGAAAAAACCAAAAAGCCTTAAGTTTTTTTTTTTTAATTATAGTTTTGTTTAATTAGCTTAGCTTTCACCCACCACCCTACATTTATATTTATATTAAGTATTTATTAAGATTTAGATTGGTAACTGCTTGTAATCCAAATATGACAGAATATAATCAAATTATATTAATTATTACTTATATAACTAACAAACAAACTGGGCTGAACTTGATCATCAGCTTGTTTAAAAAAAAAGTTGCATGAATCAACTGTTTTGTTACTAGTTTATTGTAGTTTATTGTAGTGTCTGAGAGACACAAGCTGATATGTCCATTTTTCTTGGGGCCCCCAAATGCCTTAAAATGGGCCACAATATAGACACAATATAGGACAGCCAATCAGAATAGAACTCGTTTTTTTAGTGCACCAGCCACATAATATTTAAAAAAAAAAATTTCTTTTTTTAAATAAAATTTCTTACAACGAATACCTAAAAATAAAATGACCATATAGTATGAATGCAGATTTTTTCTTGCATTTCTAAAACACATTAATGTAAAAATAAAACATATAAAACAATAATTAATGAGCCACTAACATCTATAAACTCATTCAGCCTGTTTTTGTTATTTAGTGCTTGCATCCAAAGTGTTTATTAAATGGGGAAATTAAATAAGATTTAAACGATAAAACGTAAGACATGGGCCCTGTAAGTTTATATATATAAAATACAGTTAAAATACAGTTATTAATGTGGGTGCAAAAAAATGATACACAAAGTAAAAAAAAAAAACAAGAAAACAGGATGTTCAGTAAAAATGAATGTGGCATTAATCTCTGTTGTTTGCTCCAATCTACACAGTTTGTTTTCCAGTACCAATATACTATCAGGTCAATACATATCTATTACAGGTATTATTATTATTTAACATTGTCTAGCACATTTTTATTTTGAAGTATTTCCAGGTGATGTTTTGCCAAGCCATTGCTGCAGCTGTCTTCAGTTCCTGCTTATTCTTGGGGATTGTTATCTTCAGTTTTGACTTCAGTAAGTGAAACACATGCTGTGTATTCAAAGCATTCCACTTCTTTTTCTTTAAAAATGTTTTGGTTGTTTTTGCAGTTTGGGTCACTGTTCATCTGCCTTGTGAAGTGCTGTCCAGTGTCCACAAGCATCTGGCAGAACCTGCGAGGATAATACTGCCCTGTTCACCTCAGAAATCATCCTGCTGCTTTTATTAGCAGTCTATTTATCATTGAGTACAGTGGATTTAAAATAATGAAGAAATAACTCACACCTGGATGTAAAAGAGCTGGACCAAAAAATAATTTTACATTAATTAATTATTTAAGGCTCCAAAAAATAAGAACATACAAATAGTTCAACTGATTTTGATCTACATGTATTGACTAAATGAGGTTTGATACATGAACAGTACGTATTTGATTTGGTTTGGGAGAAAAATGCTCATGTGTAATTTTAAAAGCCTATTATCTTGCTATGTTCAGTCTGCCAGCCTGATTTTTGCCATATTTCAACTGTATCCAGATTGATAGTGTGGAAATGCAAAGACATTAAATTCAAGTTGCAGTTATAGTCACTCTGGATGCTCAAATCAGATTTCAACCTGTCTTTTGTGCCACTCACTACATGACAAACAATAGCCTTGTGGATTGTTTTTAAATCCAGAATGATGTAAGTGGGGGGGTCCAAAAAAAGAGTGCCAAAGTTTCCTTACCTTAGCCAACCTCATCACCACACAGCAACCCATGTAGATACATTTGTAACGTATGGATACACAAATCAAATCTGATCAGCTGCAAATAAGAGAGCAGTCATCTTACCAGATCTGAATAGAGAAAACCAGATGAACCATCTGTTTTGGCTGCCTTCATTGGCTATACATGTATACAGAGAACAGACAATGTTATAAAAAAAAAAAAGCAGTTGTCCAGCATTAGCTTTTAGCCTAGTGCGGATTTCCATATGCCCCATTCCAGCTTTTTTCTCATCCTATATTGAATTTGATTCCTCCTCTTTTAGGCACTGGAACAGAAAAGATGCAGAGAAAAGGTTTGGTTTTATTTTGACTAGGGCTTTCACTTTTTAGGGTGTAAAAACCAGCCAACAATTTGGATTTGGCACATTTTAAAAAGCTCTGTTTTCATTATTAGGAATTTTCTTTTGAAAGGAACACCACAGTGTTTTTGTTCACGGTTTTTCACTCAAGCCTCATTATTCAACTACGCCAAGAAAAATGCAGTTTTCCATTTTCCATTTACAAATTAATGTCCTGTGATAGACAGCTAAAATAACAATAGCGTAATCCATATCCAAATATTTATCAAACTCAATATTGTGTTATGTTGTCACCCTAAACAAACACTGTAGATCTGTATTTTGACTGGGCTATAGTTTTCCTCGTTAGAATTTCTGAACAAGAGTTCTATAAATCTGCCTTTATGTATTCTACACATAAATACATTGGTAAGCAGTGCAATAACATACAGGCTACTCTACCGTATATTAAGAGCTGGTCAAAGATATATGTTTTCTTTAAAACAGCCTGCCTTTTTCTATAGAAAAGAATCAACCAATCTGATAGTGTTGCCCTAGTGGCCCATAGGTTTAACACAGCACAATACAAAACAAACCTCTCAGGTGGCCCGCTTTGATCCAGTCATGTTCCACGTCAATCAATTTGATTGGCAGGCATATGTCACGGAGAGAAAGAGAGAGAGAGAGAGACACATCCAGCGCTGAGGCATGGCCTATTTTAATATTTCATCTAGCCTGAGAGAAAAGATTCTCTCGCCCCATAGTTTAAATTCTAATCTTGTTATGGCAGAGGTGCATGTAGTCTGCAGGCAGCAGCGCCAAGCTGCTCTAATTCCCTCTGTTTCTCTCCCCAGCTAAACAAATTATTATAAATTCCATTATTTTTCCATTATGCATATATGTTTTGGTGGCTGGCCTCTGCCGCCGAGCGCCGGCCAATAAGTGGTCTGGCTTTAGCTCATCAAAGGCCAATCCTTCTGGCCCTAACCACAGCTGGGTCCTGTAGGACTGCCATCATTAAGCAATCATTCCCTTGCTTTTCTTTCACTAATGTGGAGTTATATCTAATAATGGCATCTCTGTCCGCATTCTCCACCAATCCTTACAGTCCGGCGGTGGAAGCCTGCGACTGTGGCGGCTGCATTGCTGCATTTACTTTTTCTTTCTTCTTTCTTTTTTTATCTTTTTATTTGATCTTTTGGACTTTTGAAATGACATACATTTCATAGCTTTCATCTCTTGTAATAGATAATATTTGGAATATATATATATATATATATCCGTGCCCCCCGAAATTTTCCACCAGCCTGAGAGATATACGGGCGAAATATCCATCGGCCTAATCGATGGAGCACATTTTGGACTTGGACGACGAGCCATGCTGAGTTATTTCTGGCAGGCAAGTGCTTGGGTTTTCATACGTTTAATAGGCAGCATATTTAAATGTCATGATTTCATTTTTACTACCTCTTGCCGACTTCCTCCTCAATAAATCCTCAAGTCAGTCCATAATGCAGATCAGTTCATAACTCCGCGCGCGTCGCACTGTTTGCAATGTTTGCACTAAGGGGTTTTTTCGGGCCCTGTTGGAGCATAAACACTTTTCAGGAGGTTGGGAATGGGAATGAGAAGGGGGAGGGGGTCAATGAGGAATGAAGTCTTTGCCTTCGACTTGGCCAGAGTTTGAGGCCTTCATTGTCTGCGGAATCTAACCATCAAAACCTAGTCTTAAACGGGGAAGGAAAACAAGAGGTGGAGGGGGGGCTGTGCAAGTCATACAACAACATCAATCATGCGTTCAGATCATTCATTCAGCAGTGTAATTGAGTTTGGCAAAGGGAAAAAGTGCTACCTCATGTCAGGGGGAAAATGAAGAGCGCAATGCTAGACTAGTTAAATCTCACTCTCTCTCTCTTTTTCTTTCTTTCTTTCTTTCTTTCAATATCTCTCTCTGTCTCTTTCTCTCACACTTGTCGTGTCATGCGATGCCAGGAAACCCATCGGCCCGTCGTTGCTCATTCCTCCACTCGCCTTTGCCTTATATAGACAATCTGCGATCAGTGACAGAGTCTTCTTCAGCACAACAATGTGCTGAATGTGTGAGCCTGCAAAAAACAAGAGTCGTGTAAATCACCAGCCAGCACAATAAATCCATGTGTCCATGTGTCCTTTGTGTGTACGAGTGAGGGGATGGACTGTGCTGGAGAGACGCGTATACAGGACAAACCAATTACCTCATTTTCTTCCAGGCGACACCCTGTGCTCCTGTGCTCTGCCACTGGTTTGTTTGCTAAAGATGCTGCTGCGTCCTCTACTGTTTAACTGGTTAGAAGGTTCAAGAGCATCTGGTTCAATGAGACACAAACAAAAACTGCATCTCTCAGAGGACGACATCAGAACAAAGGGGACACACACACACACCCACACTAACCCACACACACTCATGAAAACTATGCTAAGGGCTTCATTTAGTATTAATTACTCTCTCGCTCATCCGCCGTCCATTCGGCAGCACTGTGGGCAAAATGTCAGCAGCAAAAATTAACCTCAGAGCCGGGCAATTTTCGCAGCTAAATTGCTAAATAAGTAGCGCTCGGTAATAGGTAGCAATCTGCGGTAATATGATGAGATCATTTGGAAAAAGTCGGAGGGGCTGATCAAAAGCTCGCATTATCCAGGCCGATGTGGCTGACCGGAGGAACATGTGGACACAGCTGTAGTGTCATGTGACGCGTGTGTGTGTGTGTGTGTGCGTGCGTGCGTGCGTGCCCTGTGCAGGGCAGGAGCAGGTGCCAGCTGGCAGCAGCACAAAGCGCGCGAACCGTTCGAACAATTACTGTTATTCATAACAGAGGCAGCGTGCTAGCTCCGCATGCATAAGACACAATTACACACACACACACACACACACACACTCCTGTTCGCATATTAGGGGTCAGATTCATCGCTCGGTTCTGCATTTAGACATATCCAAACTGCAGAAATGCTCTTAATTAGCTGTCAATCCACGGTCGTTATAAATACACATGTAAAGCGCCTTGACAGGAAAAAAAAAATAAATTAAATATTTAAAAAGATAAAATGATCCGCGCTGTTGTCTCCAGGAAACTCTCTCTCTCCTTCTCCTCGTTCCCTCTCTCTACTCTCTGATTATCTTACTGCCATTTATTAATATTCATACCAAATGAATGAGGAAAAAAAAAACGTTTAGGAAAGTGACAGTTATTTTCACATGAGAGTGTGAGAAACTTCTCAAGCATTAGTTTAGTTTGATAGTTTGAAAAATAAAATCTTATTTGTATACTCTTCCCCTTATTCAAAACTATAGATAGAAAATCTTTATTTTTTCCACAGATCTGACAGTGTGTTAATATGCCTGTCTAATGTCATCAGACACACGGCTAAAATCATGCTATGTTCAATCGAGCACTTTATTTGGATGGTCCATCATCGATGCCTTATAGATGCTTAGTTACCATATTACCGTATTTTTCATGTTATAAGGCGCACAGGATTATAAGACACATCAATAAACATCTATTTTCTGGTCTATTTTTATACATAAAACGCACCAGATTAGGTGCATTATGAAACACTAGTAAGGAACAGGGGTCTCGCCATGTTTTCCTTCTAATTCAGCAGGTCTCATAGCTGGGTAAAGCTAAGCTAAGTTAGATAAACAAAAATGTAATTCTTAAAAAATAATTGTCTTTTAAAGTCAGACGAGCGCTGGATGTTAATCTACACAGATTACTCCCCTGACAACTGTTTATTTGGATGAGTAAAACGCTTACGGTTATTAACAGTATGCTTAGATTTTCAGATTTCCACAAAGGCTGGGTGCAGCAGCATTAGCATTAGTGGCAAACCACTAGTGCTAGCCGTGGCTAATCCCACCCGATATTCGTTAGCGGTTTGTCCCCCGTAGCTTGTTTTAACACGATAAATGTGCAGGCTACAGTCAGATATACTTACCTCTGAATGGCAAAAGAGCTAGCACTTAGCATGGTTAGTGGCTAATGCTAATGCTGCTCCAGTAGTGCTAGCCGCGGTTAGCAGCAGACTACAGGCTGATAATACTTACCTCTGAAAGGCCAAAGAGCTAGCGTTTAGCGCAGTTAGTGGCTAATGCTAATACTGCTCCAGTATTAGAATAACTAAACTAAAACTCCTGTATTACGCTGTACTTCAGTGGAGTGACTTTACTGCTCCTTACAACCTGACAGGTAAAATTTACACACAAGCCGCAATTTTAGAGTAAATGAGAGGATTTTACATACTACACTCTCCAATCTGAGAATGCCTTCTACGATGTATTTCCTCCACACACATGATCCTGTGGAAGAATGAAGAATTTGAAATGCTCACACAACTTCAGAAATGGAATGTCCCACCTATCTGAAACCCACTATCAGATCTTGCTCAAACTCCTATGATTCCCGTCACCTTGCCATGAGCATGCTGGCCAGCTTATAACCTAACTCACCTAACACCTCGCAACATATACTTTTTTTTTACATAACTATAGTCTATATTTATGTTTTGTTAATACTATCTTGTTGTTATAGTACGCAGTATAGTATGTTATAGTACGCAGAAAATAAAACAAAAAATATAATACAAATAAAAGAGTAGCATACAGATATACAGTATATATAAAGGCTGTATTTGTGCTTTCTTTGTTTCAGTTGTGTAAGTTAGGCATGTCTCTGTCTCTGTGCGGATTCATTACTCTTTAACCCACATTTAGTTGCAGTAATTGTTATTACAAGAATGAAAATGGGATCGTTGGAGGAAATGACTCGTGCTCCTGGCCCGGTGTGTAATTAACATTTCACACAGCATCTCATTAAGGAAGACAAGGCCAGTTTTGCTGCTGAGCAGAGTGAGATGAATTAAGATTTCAGCAGGGTATGGTCTGACTTTGAGTTGTTAAATAATAATGTAAAGCTTTGAGTGATTTAGAAATGTTTTACAGATCTGTGGAGTAAATGGTGGTGTTGTCAAGGTTTTTCTTTCGGCTTCAATGTCTTTCTTTTTAGAGCTGAGGATGGCTGAAGGAGGAAGAGGCAAGACTGAGGTTACAGACATGCCAGAATGCTTTATTGCACTACTAATGGCGACTATGACCAACTCCAGTGACAGAATTTGGCTTAAAAAAAAAAAAAAAGACATGATGTGTGTCCATCAGTCCGAAAAATGTTACAAAGTCATTTATACTGCTTTGAGACTTCAATAAAATACATTGAGAGCTATTTTTCACAAATGAAATTCTGCTGAACCTTTCCAGGAGTGACCGACCTACCGAAATTACTCCAAAAGGGCATGAACAACTCATCCAGGAGGTCACAAAAGAGCTCAGAACAACATTTAAAGAACTGTAGGTCTCACTTTTCTCAGTTAAGGTCAGTGTTAATGATTGAATTATAAGAGAGACTGTGCAGAAATGGGGCAAATACTTTTTCACAGCACTGTAGTTGTGATTATAAGTTTATATATGATAATTTTATTGGGAAAAATGTACAATTGAAAGGAGGCACTAGTACTACATCTATTCTGGGTACAAATTGAGATACAGTTAAGAATGGAGGCATACATAACCTGAAAGACATCCTGTTACACATACTGTATGCCTACAAATGATGTAGATGGGCTTGTAAAACCTATACACTCGTAGGTTGCCAAAAATGTCACTGTGGCTGGTGCCATAAATGCTTGATTGGCAATAAATATGGCAACCACTCAAGTAATTCCTGGGAAACCCTTGCTTTGTGTGAATGAGCATTATCTAGCTGAAAATGCCACATGAAACATACATTCACTGGCCACTTTATTAGGTACACCTCGCTAGTACCTTCGTGGCAGAGATTCATCAAGGTACTGGAAACCTTCCTCAGAGATTCTGGTCCATATTAACATGAGAGCATCATGCAGTTGCTGCAGATTTGTAGGCTGCACTTCCATGATGCAAATCTCCCGTTCCAACACATCCCAAAGATGATCTATTGGATTGAGATCTGGTGACTGTGGAGGTCATTCAAGTACAGTACAGAACTCATTGTCGTGTTCAAGAAACCAGTCTGAGATGATTCGCGGTCATCTTTATGACATGGTGCATTATCCTGCTGGAAGTAGACATCAGAAGATGGTACACTGTGATCATAAAGGGATGGACATGGTCAGCAACAATACTAGGCTGTGGTCACTGTGGACACAATGCTCAATTGGTACTAATGGCCCTAAAGTGTGCAAGGAAAATATCCCCCACACCATTACACCACCACCACTAGCCTGAACCGCTGATACAATGTGGGATGGAGCCATGCTTTCATGTTGTTGATGCCAAATTATGACCCTATCGCTGCAGAATTTGAGACTTAGTATACCAGGAATGTTTTGTCAAACTTCTATTGTCCAATTTTGGTGAGCCGGTGCAACATACAACCCAAGTTTCCTGTTCTCAGCTGACAGGTGTGATCTTCTGCTGCTGTAGTCCATCTGCCTCAAGGTTGGTTTGGCGTCTTGTGCATTCAGAGATGCTCTTCTGCACACCTCGGTTGTAACGAGTGGTTATTTGAATTACTGTTGTCGTTCTATCAGCTGGAACCAGTCTGGCTGACAGTCTATTTTCATGTCTTACGCCCGCACTGATGGGTCAATCGTAAATCAGTCAAGCATCAGAGTCCATTCCATGCTGTATACCCCTCTTGTTAAATAAACATACATACGGACGTGATGCAGAGCACAAACCCGACTTTTAACTCAACAATAAACATGGTAAAGAATAAAATATCATTGCTGTTCCCTTAAATTAGCTGCTGCCCTACCTTCCCTTGAAGCTACAGGGGAACATTGCCGGTTATGTCCTTTTCCAGTGTGTGTTGCCCTTAAAAAGGGAACAGGGATGAGACTACAGTACCTAAAGATAGAAAGAGAGAAAGAGAGAGTAGAGAGAATAGAGAGATAGACGGATCCAGTTTGATCAAAACATATCAACTCCTGTTGCATTCAAATGATTCCCAGATTGCTGCTCTGCCACAATAAAGGCAAGCAAGGCACTGGGGCATGGCTCGGCACGGGCGCTTCGTCCATTAGGAGCCAGGCTGCAGGCCTCTGAGGGACCGTGTCCGTGGCAGGCGGGCGAGGCAGGAAGTGTTGATGGTGGCAGACAGTCAGAGAGGAGGCTCGGAGATATGTGTCAAATTAGTCACGGTGTTCAGGGGCCGCGCTTAGCTTTAACGCCCCCCCCACACCCCCTCGCTCATGCACTGGGACCGTAGGGGTTAGAGCGCTCTGATTCGCGGAACGGACAGCTCCTCTGCAGCTGGAGTCATGTGTGAGACATTACAATAGAGCTCAGAGCATGACAAACACAGCAGAGGTGGCAGAGCAAGAGACAGGCCATACAGCGTGCATTAAATATGCATTCCATACGTACCATAAGACCAGAACGGAAGCGTGCGCTGAAACCCTCACTAAACTATAGCACACTGATACGTTGTTTTGTTTCAGTAAAAAAACGAAAAGAAAAAGACCTTGGCTGAGAACATAACAGTCAGACACAGCCCCCCTTTAAAATATTAGCAGAACAATACAACAATCAGCTATAATATTACAATATTAAAACATCATAACATTAGAAAAGGGCTCTGAGTAGTCCAGCAGACTAAAGCACTACTACTACCATCAGGAGATCGCTGGTTCGAATCCTGGTTATGCAGCTTGCCATCAGCAGCCAGAGCCCTGAGAGAGCATAACTGGCAGATGGTGCTCTCTCCCCAGATCACTCCAAAGGTGATATCGGTCAGCACAGGCATCTGTTTGCTGATGTATTGGTGCTGAATTGCTGCGCTTTGGAAGAGGCTTGTGCTAGTCTTTACCCTCCTGGTGTTCAGGCACTGCTAGCGATTGGGCGAGCGCAAATAGGGGAGATTTAAAAAATATATAATAATTGGAAGGCATAAGTCAGATGTGGAAGTGTTGAACATGAAAAAATTATTCAACACAAAAACCATCTTGTTATACCAGAATTTTTTATTTCCAGTTAGCTAAAAGATCATAAACAGGCAACAATAATCTTTTCTACATAGTGTTGATAAGATACAGACAGTGCAGTGGCTTTTAAAAATATTCATACCGTTTAAGTGAGATTTTACATCATAGACCAACACAAAATAGCACATAATTGTGAAGTGGATTGAAAACAATACATGGTTTTCCAAATTTAATCAAAAAAAAATCTGAAAAGTGTGACATGCAAAAGTATTTAGCCCCCTTTTACTCTGAAACCCATAAATAAAATCCAGTGGAATCAATCAAGAAGACAATAAATTAGTGATAAAGTAGAGTGCAGCTGTGTGTAATTTAGTCTCAGTATAAATACACCTGTTCTGAGAAGGTCTCTGTGGTTTGTTAGAGAACACTAGTGAACAAACAGCATCATGAAGACCGAGGAACTCACCAGACAGGTCAGAGGTACGTTTATGGAGAGGTTTAAAGCAGGGTTAGGTTATCCCTAAGAGCACTGCTCAATCCTAAACTGGCAGATCAAGCAAGGAGAGCACTGGTCATAGACCCAGCCAAATGTATCTTTAATCTACTGTGTCTTATGTATGAATTTTACCAGTCAGGTATTAAGGAGCAGTAAAGCCCTCTACTAAAGTGCAGCATTATGAAGGAGATTCAGTGAAGTTTCTTTTTAGCATTGAGACTGGGGCCGTATTAGCATTAGCCGCTAACCACACGAAGCACTAGCTCTTTTGCTGTTCAGAGGTGAGTATTATCGGCCTGTTGCCTGCTGCTAACCGTGGCTAGCACTGCTGGAGCAGCATAAGCATAGCCACTTAGTTAACTTAGTTAACCCACCACCCAGCAGCGAGACCTGCTGATTTAGAAAGAAAACATGGCGCCACCCATGTTCCTTACCAGTGTCGCATAAGGCGTCTTATAATCCAGTGCACGTTATGTATAAAAATAGACCACAAAATCGATGTTCATTGATGGCGCACCTTATAATTCAGTGTGTCTTATTAATGGGCAAAAAATACGATTTGTTTGAAGTAGTTTAAAATATTAACAGCTATTTGATTAGCTGCTTCTGGAGGGAGTCTAGCTTAATTCCGAATGCCGTTTGCACACAGACAATGAAGCCCTCACTAAAAAGTACGGCAGTTGATGTTGGGTGTCATTGTCAGCAAGATTTCAACAGGGAGAAAGACTGTCAAACAGACATTAGCTGATGACAGAAGACGGCGAGTGCTCAGTTGTCAAGAATGACTTTGGTGCAACAGAAGATGGTGAATACAGAGCTGTCGAGTGAGTGATTCTATGGAGGAGACAGAGAGCCAAGGTGAAAAAGGTAAAAAGTAAAATGATTAAAAAAGACATGCAACTGTCTAAAGGTTTTATACATTGGGATGGTAACAAAACCACATTTTAAATCAGCAGTGATTACGGCTGTGCTGAGATCTCATGCCACAATATTTGGGCGACAAACAGCAGTGATGGTCTGCTCGAGCAAGCCACTGTGCACACACACACACACACACACACACGTTTTCCATGTTCCGTTAATCACGTGGTCCGCAGAGCCTCATTTTCCCACCCACGCATATCCACCTTCACACAGTTTAAACTGCAGAGATGATACATTTTTTTCATCTTTTTATCTAGTCTATAGCTGTCCACTATAACGGGACTAATGGATATACAGTTGCAAAAAAGTATGTGAATCCTTTGGGATTACTTGGATTTCTGCATAAATTGGTCATTAAATGTGTTCTGATCTTCATCTAAGTCACAACAATAGACAAACACAGTCTGCTTAAACTAATACCACACAAAAAATTACATGTTTGCATGGTTTATTGAACACAACATGTTAACATTCACATGGAGGGGGGGAAAGTATGTGAATCTTTGGATTTAATAACTGGTTTGGCTGTTGGCAGCAAAAACCTCAACCAAACGTTTCCTGTAGTTACAGATCAGACCTGATCAACAGTCAGGAGGAGTTTTGGATCATTTCTCTTCACAAAACTGTTTCAGATCAGCTATAATATTCTTGGGATATCTGGTGTGAATTGCTCTCTTGAGGTCATGAGGCCACAGCATCTCGATTGGGTTGAGGTCAGGACTCTGCAGAAGGCATATTTTCTTCTTTTGAGGTCATTCGGTTGTTGATTTACTTCTGTGTTTTGGGTTGCTGTCCTGTTGCATCATCCATCCTCTGTTGAGCTTCAGTTGGCAGACAGATGGTTTTAAGTTTTCCTTTAAAATGTCTTGGTAAACTTGGGATTTAATTTTTCCGTTGATGGCTGCAATCCTTCCAGGCCCTGATGCAGCAAAGCAGCCCCAAACCATGATGCCCCCTCCACCATGTTTCACAGTTGGGATGAGGTTTTGATGATGGAGTGCTGTGTCTTTTTTCTCCACACATATCGTTGTGTGTTCCTTCCAAACAACTCAAATTTGGTTTGATCTGTCCACAGTATATTTAGCCAGTACTGCTGTGGAACATCTAGGTGCTCTTCAAACGTGCAGCAATGTGTTCTTTGGACAGCAGTAGCTTCCTCCATTCTTGTTTAATCTTTTCCTTATTGAAGATTTGTCTACGAAAAAGTTTGCATCCAATTAGCTCTTAGAAAAGTCATTAGCCTAGGAGTTCACATACTTTTTCCACCCTGCACTGTGAATATTAATATGCTGTGTTCAATAAAACCATGCAAACATTATTTATTAATTTTTTGTGTGGTATTAGTTTAAGCAGACTGAGTTTGTCTATTGTTGTGATTTCAGATCAGACTTGAGGTCAGAACACATGTATTGACCAATTTATGCAGAAATCAAAGTAATCCGAAAGGGTTCACATAGTTTTTCTTTCAACTGTACTTGTCGATTTGCTTGACCTTAGTCTATGCAACCCCTACCAACAGGTTAGTTGTGCTACAATATTAAACATTTTTTTTCTCAAATGTTAATCTTTCATGTCTCAGAAGACATTTTTCATTCTCACTCATGTTTCTTTTAAAAATGCTTAGGAGAAACAGAATTAGACAAAATGAGACATAACTTACTTCCGTGGTTAAAGGAGCCAAAACTGAGAACCTTTATCAGAGCTGGGGAGATCTATTGACAGCCCACCAAACACAAGAGTTGAACCCACAACCTCAGCATCAGCAGCCCAGAGCTCTAAACACTGCCCTAAAGCTAGCAAAATCATTCAGAATTTAAGAACTAAAGGTATGTGACTGTAACAAACAACTGTCCAAATCAGTGTTACCTTGTATTATTCAACCTTTAATTTTTTGAACAGAAATAATTTTGTGTAATAAACAAAATCATGATGCAGAAATACCCCCTAAGGTCTGTACACATGGTTTAAACTGCAGAGAACAATGTGCTGAAATTCAGTCATAGGTTGCCAAGTCAGTATACACCCTGTATAGAGTCATTGCCAGTCGAACACAGATGCCTTACTGGGGGGGATGGTGGGTGGAATTTGACAATAGGTCTGAAGACAATCATGTGAGATCATACAGAAGGTTTACGACCAATTAGCTGCAGTACTTGAATGCTGTTCTGTATTTTACTGCATATTAATTACAAATCATACGTAATTCATAATCAGAGTAAAAACTGATTGACATCCACTACAAGATGATTATTTACAAAATATTTAAAAATTCACCTGCAAATTTTTATTTTGTGAGTTTTATTCGGTGTTTTCTCTGTACGCTTTGAGAAATGCGTCAAATAACACCAAAATTAAGAAATTTCCAAAAAAATATTATTATTAAAATGGAATTCCAGGAACTTTAATGCTATTGACAAATAAAAATCTTGCTATTTTCCATTAAATCATTTAAAAAACATTTTAAAAAGGTACATGTCCCCACACTTTTGCCTGGGAGATGGAGGCCTCGTATATAAATCACGGCGAATAATTCAGCGGAGTTGGGATTTTTTTTTTTCCTCTCTTCTCCGGATGAGCTGCAGCACATCCTTTGGGGAGAGATTAGCGGGATGGCTCTCACACGTCGAAGCCCATCATCTGTTTTATTTTGCTCTGCGCTGAGGCCCCTTAACGAGCTGGCGTGGCCATACACGAGCGAGATTTTTCATTATTGCCGCACACAGATGGCCATTAGTTAGACGCTGCCTCAGCCAGACACAGGCTGTCTCTGTCCTACTGAGAAATATTACTCACACTGTCTGCAGCCACCTTCCAGCCTGCCACAACCGCAGGCTCTCCACCACACTAACACGACATGAGCTATTGTCAGAAAGCAGGGCATGCGTCGCAGCGGAGGACTGCGCTTACTCTTCAGCAGAAGGACCTCCATACGACTCCACATGTCCTTCAGAATCACAGCTTACACTTTATTTAGTGTTACAGCTAAAATAGAAAATATAAAAAGGGTTTTGGCAGAAACTAATTCAATCTAATCATGTGATTTAGATTGCTTTACACTTTTTTTTAACAGTTATTATGTTACTCGCAATAAGCAATAAATAAAAAATTACATTATTTTCTTTACTGTAGTACTGTAGCACTTTTGCACGTAAACATCACAAATGATTTATTTGTTAAATGTATTTATGTGGCCAAAAAGATTTACAAAGTAGTGAATCTTAAATGAACAACTGTCCTTACGGTTGTCTCTCATTCCTTTGAGATTCTAGTCCATGTTGACATGACTGCATCATCACAATTTGCAGGCTGCAGCTCTCCTGTTCTCTCACTTACAAAACCTTTATAATCGATTTAGATCCAGTGACCCAGTAAACTGTCAGTCTGATCATTGCGAATCTTTTATTTTTGTGATTAAGAATTTTTACTGTTTCACAAAATTTAAACAGAAAGAATACAGAATCAACAAGAACCACAAATGACATTTTCATATAGGTACAATCATCTTCATTGACAAAGATCAGTAGGAGTTCGTATTCAATGCATTCCTTGCAGAAAATCCAAAAAACACAACCCACAATGTGCCATGTTTCAACCGTCATTGGCTTAGCATGGTGAAAACAAGCATTGGTGTGTTCAAGTTTTGCTATGTTGTGTAAATTATCCACCCAGAAAGATTCCATGTAAAGTCCAGGTGTGATCCAATTTTGTAGGATTTTCTTTGTATCAGCAGTAAATCCAGAAAACAGTAGCTTGTCACACTATCACTTTTAACTCCAAGTGGGAATCATTTAAATGAGACAACTGTGTTCACGTTTCTTCAAACCTTTCCAATCATAGGACATTAGGGCGAGACAATGGCTTAGTGGTTAACACTTTCACCTCCTAGCACTGGGGACTTGGGTTCAAGTCCCCACCTGGGTGGAGTTTCCATGTTCTCCCTGTGTCTGCGTGGGTTTCCTCCGGGGATTCCAGTTTCCTCCCACAGTACAAAAACATGGAGATCAGGTAAATTGGATACTCTTAATTGGCCAGAAAATTGGACACTGGTGTGTGAATGTGTCTGTATGCCCAGATATGGATTGGCACTATGTGCTCGGTGCACTGCTCAGTGCCTGATGCAGTCCTCCAGGTGGATGGTTGTTTCTGGTTGAGAGTACGCTGTGCGTGATTTGCTGCCGCCTCTCACCAGTGTGTTTTGAGTGTGTGTGGAATGCAATTGCAAGCGTCCTTGAGTGGCGGAAAGGTGCTATATAAGTGTAATTGTAAGTAAGTAAATTCCCAGAGCATATGTAAAAATGTCCCAGGGTACATAAATGGCAACAATATTTAGTTTAGTAGAATATTTAGTTAGAATTTACATGTAAATCTTCTTTAAGGTGTAGGGTAGTCTCTATAAATGAGTTTAAAATGAACAAGCTGTTTGTGGCGCATACCAGGACCAGGGGAGACAAAAGCTGATTAGAAAACACAGGATTATTAACAGGACTAGGCAAACAGAGGTAGTCAGAAACAGGCAATGTCACAACCAAAAGGGCAGCAAAAATAAGGGACATGCTTAGAGCTTGGTCGATAAACAAGCATTGGGTCGGTACACAGAAAAACAAACAGGGAGTAGTCAAGAGAGGAATAGAAGTCGGTAAACATAAAATCAAACCAAACAAGAGGGCTAAGCAATAGAGTAAACGGTAATAAGAAAAAGGGTCAAGAAACAGAGGATCAAAGATCAGGAAGAACGCTTTGTACAGAGCTAGAGAACAAGGTAATACGCAGCAACTAGTGAGTTGCACTGAGGGAGTATTTATACTAGGCAGACCAGCTGGAAATTATTAGCAATGAGTGAGTAGCTGGGTGATGTGGAGCGCTTGAGATCAGTGATTCTTAGAGTCACTGTAGTTCTGAGACAGAGGCTGCTGGGAAACTGAGTCTTTAGGCAGAGAGGCTTCGGGTGCGGGCAGATTGTCAGAGTCAGGTGTGACACTGTTCTGCTCAGATTGGACCAGATAGTGTCCCATTCTGATTTATAACCTAAGGTAGCAAGTCCCCTGCCCCATAATGCTTTAATAGAAAGGGGCTTTGTGAAGGCTTCTATCAAACTGTGAAATAAATCATAGCTACACATCTTCTCGAAGGTAAATGAGGTTGTATCTAGTTCACCACTGGATGAGTGGCTATACTCGAATCTCATGGGACCCCATAGGCTTTGAGCGCTGATCTTAATTGCAGATACACAAAATAGGTAGAAGCTACTTTACCTTGCATTTTAAGGTACTGCTTTTCAATAAAAAAATAAAAAAAGAAGAGACTACATTTAATTTCCGTGGCCTACTTGCTAAGCTAGCCTACAGCTAACCAGCAACAAATACACAGAGTAGCCTATCATAAAGCTCAGTGCAGCTGCTGTTGACTAACTGACATGAGTACTGATGATAAGATGAGTAAAGCTGAGTGACTAGTGAAATGTAATCTGTTTTGTCAGTTCTGGGCACAAAGTTGGTCATCATGACTGAGTTAAGCTAAGCTAAATAAGCTAACAGGCTAAACACCACAGCACAGATCATGTTCTAACTCAGGCCCAGATCATTCACATTTAAAAGATACAGTAAAGCCTCATATCAGAGAGTTCACAATTAGTCTCTTGGTGTTAGGAAAGGTTTTGACTGTTTTGGTGTATGTTTTGTAGACTTTTTGTTCCAGATTTGCTTGTTGTCCCTTTCATTTGAACCAATTACATCACTAATATATACCTGCCATATGCAGTATTACAGTTATTCAGCCCAACCCTGGCGACATGGGGACAAGATTCAGGAAGTAGCCAACAGAAAACCAGTAAATTTTGGCCATGAAGGGATGTGCATGGTCAGCAACAGTACTCAGATAGTCTGTCATTTAACTGTTAACACTCATGGTCAAGGTCTTGGTGGCAAATTCAGAATGTCTCAGCAGAACCTGAGATTCATCAGACCAGACAATGTTTTTTTTTTTTTTCAGTTTGCAGCTGTCCATTTTTGGTGACCTTGTGCCAACTGCAGCCTCAGCTTTTTGTTCTTGCCTGACAGAAGCTGTTGTAGCCAATCCACCTCAAGATCAGACAAATTATGCATTCTAGGGTGCTTTTCTGCTCACTACAATAAAAAAAATGGTTACTGTAGCCTTTCTGTTAGCTTTAACATAATCAAGCATTCTCTGTTCACCTCAACATCAATATCAACAAGACATTTCTTTCCACAAAGTTTTCCAGCACTGGATATTTTTTCTTTGTAAAATAAGCAGATGCAGGCATATTCAATTCAGTCCGTCTGGCACCAACACTCACACTGGTAACTCAAAATTACAAAATCAAGATTAATTGTACTGCTTCCATAAAATTGGCTGATTAAATCTAAATATCTATTTATATACAGTGGGATGAAAAAGTTTGTCGGATCAGCAATTTCAGTTAAATACATCTTGGCTTGACCAAATACATGTGGCTTTATCATACCTCAAGCGACTCTGTTTGTGGCGTATGAGCTTAGAAAAGGTTTCTTCTGCATTACTCTCCCATACAGACTCTCCTTGTGTAAAGTGCTCTGAATAGTGGATAGCTGAACGATGCACAGTGACTCCATCTGCAGCAAGATGATGATGTAGGTGTTTGGAGCTGTTGTAGGTCTGTGGGTTGACTATGACTATGTTCTCACCATCCTTCTCCTCTGATTATCTGATTTTTCTTGTTAACTAGAACTGTGCCTGTGGTTCTCCCATGTCCTCACTATGTTCCTCACAGTGGAAACTGACAGCTGAATAGCTTTTTGTATCCTTCCTCTAAATGATGTTGAACAATCTTGATTTTCAGGTCATTTGAGAGTTGTTTTGAGAGTCCTATTTTGCCACTCTTCAGAGAAGATTCAAAGAGAAGAAAAACTTGTAATTGGCTCCTATCAAATTCTGTGTTCCAATAATCAGTGCTTAAAGTAACGTATTCATTTTAATTCAAGTTCAAAGAAGGTTATCCTGCAACATTACAGAAATAAGGTTTCAGCAACGTGCTAAAAACATATTGATTTGCATCACAACATTATCACAATATAAAATGTTTCTAACATAACGTCCCCAGCTAGATGAACACTAACATCATGGAAACGTTAGAAGTAGCATTCCCAAAAAAAAAAAAAAAAAAAAAAAAAACAGTGACAGAAGTGATGATTCAGCAATATTACCAGACTATTTAATAAAAGAACTTTAACCAAAAATGTTCTCAGAAGATCCAGAAAACTTGACAGACTGAACGCTCTAAGAATGTTAACTGTCACATTCAGAAAATGTTCAATTAATCAAAAATTGTTAGGTGGGTAACTACTAAAGCAGAGAATGATAGTAGATGTCCTCAATGCATCCCAACAATTGCAGATCTTGATACGGAAACGTCTGTAGAATGTTTAAAGCTTAAATATTGTCAGCACCAACAGACCGTTAGATGGTTAGAAAGCATACAGTTTTTTTTTCCTACAGTTTTTAGAACCTCAGAGCCAAAGAATATTAATAAAGCCCACAGCATCAGTTGCAATCGCTCTATGAATCCAAATTTAACGAGGCCACATTTTAAAGTGTCCAGCCTTGACATAATAATTAACTCTGTACTTAAGGACTTAATCTCTCTCTCTCTCTCTCTCTCTCTCTCTCACTCTCTCACTCTCTTTCTCCTTGTGTTTTAGTTTTTACACACATACACACACATTGGTGGGCTAGGGTTCTGGTTTCACTGATCATTTATTTACTGCGTTGCCTCTTTGATAATGTGTTTATGGGTACTGGCAGGCAGGCAGGCCGGAGTCAGGGCAGGAGAGGGCATACGCTACTGAGAGAGAGAGAAAGAGAGAGAGAGAGAGAGAGAGAGAGAGAGAGAGAGAGAGAGAGAAAGAGAAAGAGGGAAGAAAAAGAGCCTTGCACATTCAAATCACCATTAAAATTGTTTTATGTGTAAGTAAGATTCAGTGAACTCCATTATTTTCCTCCACTATTTGCTTGAATAATTTAAGGAAGATAGCTGAATTATGGATAAAGTGTACAGTTTGAAGAAAAGGTTCATGCACAGCCCCGGGCTAGAGCCGACCCTTAATGATGTCTGGAGTTGGTTTGAGGAGAACTCGTTAGCTCGAGAGTAATTTTCCAACGGATTAAAAAGCATTTTAAAAGCAGCGGGGCAGGCTGTCGGAAAGCCTGCGTCAGGGAAATAATCAAAAAATTAAAGCGTGTCGTATTCGGGAGGACAGAAAGCACTACATTCTCTTCTGCTTTCATCTTTCAGGCTATTCATCATTTAGCTAATTGTTGGTGTGGTGTGGATGTATTACTAAATGAATGTTCTAATGGTGCTGTTAAACTGTTACTGAAGGCTTTGAATATACAGCTGTTCTCTGAACGCTTTGTTACACCATGTTTGTATTATTTGTTCTTTTCTTGGTCCCAGCAAAAATTTCAAAATGAATTTCAAGAGTTACCTACTTCAGAGTTGTGTAGAGTTGATTTCAGAGCTGCTCTACATGTTCTCTGCGCTGGCAGTGTTAAAATCTGGCTGAAATTGGTGTTGATGATTAGTGTTTGGTTGGTTAGAGTTTAATTAGTTTAGGCTCCTCCCACACTCCTCCACAGCCTGACAGAAGAAGTAGGAAGCCATTTTTTTAAGCAGTTTCAATGCTAATAAGGTAATAAATCAATGTAAATACTAACTGCATGGAATATTATTTTATTAATATCTATTTTAGCAAGTCTACAGTAACTACACAAGAACTTGACATACATTGTATAAGACCCTATTAGCTGTTATCTGTCTAACTAGCTTTAGATAGCTTAGCATTTCTGTCAGGCGCCATTTTGAAGTGTATTAAATTATAATACATTAAGCTGGCTTTTTAAGTATTTTGGTAAACCTTTTTTAGAATTGTTTTTAATTTACTAACAATTAAAATGTAGCTGTGAAACTAGAACTGGTTTGTCAAATTTCATATTCCACATTAAATGCAATTTGGCTAGCTAAACAGCTAGCTAGTTAGCTTAGCTTTCCTGTCTGGCGCCATTTTAAAGTGTATTCATTTATAACACATTAAGCTGTCTTTTTAAGTTGACTATCCAGCAGTATTGTGGCAATACACATTATTTTTATAATCGTTTTTAATTCATTAACAAATAAAATATAGCCGTGAGACTAAAATTGGTTTGTCAAATTTCCTATTCCACCTTAAATGTAATTTGGCTAGATAACTAGCTAGTTGTTGACTGTGTTAGTTAGCTTAGCTTTTCTGTGAGGCGCCATTTTAAAGCCTATTAAATTATAATACATTAAGCTGGGTTTTTAAGTTAACTGAAAGTATTGTGGTAAACCACTCTTTTTAAAATTGTTTTTAATTTAACTCGAGAAGATAGAACCAACACTGAGGAAGTGTAAAAACTCTGATCTGAGTTTTTTTTTTTTTTTTTAACACTATAAGAGTTAATAGATAATAATGAAATTGAGTTACATTTCTAACACTGTTGGCTGTGTTGAATTAACTCAAGCCCAGTTAAAAGAGTTAAAATGAACACTTACAGGTTTTATATAACACTGGTGTTTTTGCTGTGCAGTTGTGTTTTTTTCTGATAATTTTCTCGTTTGTTATATTTAGTTTTCTTGTTTGTTTGACTTTTATTTTTTAGTCCTTTCTATTCCTTTTTTTGTTTCTTTCAGTCGTTGTGTTTTTGTTTAATAGTTTTTTTTTGTTTCTTTGTTTAATTTACTAATGGATTCCAATGAAACCAACTTGCATTAGCATCCTGCCTCCAACTCATTACAGAAATCTTGACCTACTGAGGATGCAGCAAGTACGTTTTTTTGGCTATGCGAGAGGAGCTGGATTACACAGAAAACCTGGTTTCCAAACTCATTAAAATGGAAAAACACTCATGTTATCCTCCCTGATTAAATCTGGCAAATGGTTAAGATCATTTTTTGAAAAAGTAAAAAAATAATAATAATAATAATAATAAAATAAAAAAAAAAAAAAATAATAATAATAATAATAATAATAATAAAATACAAATAATAAAAATAAATAAATAAATAAATAAACAAATCAGAAACTTAGTGAGAACAAACAAGGCACCACTGTAGGTAGAACTAATGACAAAGTTATACAACAAATCTGACAGAGGAAAGGAAAACACGAGGTATATATACACAGACACAGACAAGGAACACCTGGAGAAGATAATGAGGGGGCAGGGTAACACCTTAGCCCATGTTTTTAGTGTTTTTGTTTTGTTCTTTCTGTTCTTGTATTGTGTTATTGATTGCCTTTCCTTGTCTGCTCTGCCCTGTTTTGTTGTTGTCTGGTCTCTGTCCTAGCCCTGTGGTCATTAACCCGCCCCTTTGTTATCTTCCCCAGGTGTTTATTGTCTGTGTCTGTCTATATATACCCTATATACCCTTTGTTCTTTGTTGAGCTTTTTTGACCCACATTTGTGCTTTTTGTTCCTACTAAGTTTCTGGTTTATTATCTTTATTTTATTTGTTTCTTTCTGTCTTTGACTTTTTATTGGTTAGTTCTTTCTTGTCCTTTTGCTGTTGTTTGTTTAAAAAAAAAATGCGTTTTTTTGTAGTTGTGTTTTTTTTTTGTTTGTTTGTTTGTTTTAAATTATGGATACCAATGAGACCAACTTGAATTTGCCTCCTTCTTCCAACTCATTATATAAACCTCAACCTACTGAGGATGCAGCAAGTCATTTTTTTTGGCTATGCAAGAGGAGCTGGATTATTTACAAAACCTTGCTTCCAAACTTACTTAGGTTAAGCGCTTAAGTTTTCCTCCCTGATTTCCATACTCTGAGTACAATTTAGAAAATTGTACCTGTAAGGATTTTTTCATGCAGTGCTCCCTCAATTTTTACAACATCCGACTTGCCCAATCCCTCCAAATGTCCTAAAAGTACTTTTAATCAAGACTTTCCTAAAGGGGTAAGGCTTTGCAAATGGATGAGATCAAGTCAGAAACTTAATGGGAACAAACAAGGCACAACTGTGAGTCAAACTAAAGAGAGGAGTCAAAAAGAACTTGACAGAGAACAAAGGAAATCATGAGATGCATATATACACAGAGACAAGAAACATCTAGGGAAGGTAATAAGGGGGGAGGTAAACACCTTAGCCCATGTTTGTAGTGTTTGTTCTTTTCTTGGTTCTTTCTGTTCTTGTCTTGTGTATTTGCTTGTTTTTACTTGTCTGCTCTGTCCCTTTATTAACAACATTGACTTTCCCGATCCCTCCAGATGTTGTAAAATTACCCTTTATGAAGACTTTCCTGAGGGGTAGGCCTTTGTAAATGACCTATAAATTTGTAAAAGTAAAAGAAACACACAAACAAAGAAAACTAATAATAACAAACCAGAAACAAGTAACAGCTGTAGGTCAAACAAATAAAAAAAAAGCTTGACAGAGAATATTGAAAACATGGAGTATATATACACAGACATAGACAAGGAACACTTGGGGAAGATAACAAGGGGGCTGAGTAACAAACAACCACAAGTAAGAAAACTGATGGCAGGGTGGGGCAAGGGTGGAGACAAGACAACAAAAACAACAAAACAGGGCAGAGCAGATTAGGAAAGACGAGCAAGAACACAAGACAGGAACAAAAAGGACCAAAAAAAGAACAAACAATACAAACATGGGCTAAGGGTGTAACAGCTTTAATTCCTTTTTTTGTCATTGAAAAAATCAGAAATGATTTGAAGCTTTTTTTATTTAGCTCTGTTGTGAAGAAACACAAAGAATGATTAGAAAAAAAGGAATGATTCTGGCAATGCTGCAGATTCAGTACCTCTGTCTGTACCTGAAACCTCATATAGTAGCTTTTACAGACTCATAGCTTCACTCCAGCTGTCAGATTGAGTAAAGAGCTGTAGAGGGTTTCAGACTCTGTAAATGGGTTCTTCCACCTCGTCCAGCACTATAAGACTAGACTGTAAAATAAAAACTGTTACATTTACAGTAGACACCTGGCAGCTGCAGTTACTCTAAAAATGGCTGCGCAGGCAGGATTAAATGTAATGTGGTGTATATTACCAGAGGTGGAAAGTAATGAATTACATTTACTCAAGTTACTGTAATTGAGTAGATTTTATCAGTAATGTAATTTTTAAAGTAGTTTTTAAAATAGGTAATTTTACTTTTACTCAAGTAAATTTTGACACAAATAATTTACTTTGCTACATTGGCAAACTGAATTACTGAGTAAAAAATAAAATGCTGGAGAAAAAAAAAAAACTATTGTCTGAATAAAAAAAAAAATGGCACGGATGCTGGTGTGTGGAATAACGAGGCAATAACGTCCTCATGCAATGCAAAATGTGCCCCGCCGGACAGAGCTGTCAGCTTTCAAAACTTCCACATCAAACCTGTGAAAGCATGTGGTGTAAGTATTTTTATCATTAAACAATCTGCTTAAATGTAAAAAACAAACAAACATGTAAACAGCAGTTAAAGGATAGCAATGGCAAGTTAAAAAATAATTATGAACTGTAAAACCATAAAATTACAGTTTATAGTCACCTATATGACCATAACTTTTTAACAGTAAAGAAAAAAAAATGGATCATAAAAACCTATGCCACTTGTTCTTGAAAATGTTTTATGGGGTGGTCTGAACAAATACTGCATGAAAGGTCCAAATTATTATGTGGAATAATAGTTCATTTAAAACAATTTAATTTATGATTTGTTTTCACTTTTTTACATGTAACTTTTACTCAAAGTAAATTTTAAATTGAGTACTTTTTTTACTTTTACTCGAGTAGAATTTTAGATTGGTACTTTTACTTTTACTTAAGTAGAATTTTAGCAAAGTAAAGGTACTTTTACTTAATTACAAGTTTTCAGTACTTTTTCCACCTCTGTATATTACACACTGCCGTATTTAAACACATGGACAAAACAAAGCTTTTATAGTTTTACTGTTCAGGATGCTGTGGCATGGCAGCACACTTGACAGTATTTTTCTGTGCATCTGTGGTAAACGTCTAGCAGCTGTAGTTGCCAGAGATTTACTGCATAAACAGATCTACTGTACATTAGAGGTGTCCGACATTATCCCCAAAGGGTCAGCATGGCTGCAGGTTTTTCTTCTAAACAAGCAGGAGTAAAGCCTTATTTTTGCAGCAACGATATCTGTATTGCATTACAAAACTTTGAGTTTTTGGCTTTAATAAGTCTGTTTATGGTGTTTCAATGCTTTGGAAACCTAAAGTCTATTTTTCTAAAATTGTATTTTCACTCATTTACATTTTAACACTTTATTGCCACAGCCTGACGCCTTTGGTCACTATCATTTCCACAAACTGCGCTGTCCACTGTGGGTGATAATGCCGTCTATGACGTATTTCATGTAGAAAAGTGACACTTTGTATTGAGAGACATGGCTTTGGAAATGGAATGTCACATTTATTTGCCACCCACTATCAGGCTTCATTTGAATTTTGATTCAAATTTACATCGCCTTGCCATGAACATGCTGGCCAGTGTTTAACCTCACTCACAAGATAGCATCTCACAACTTATACAGGCGCTGTCATTCCCAAGCCATTGCCTGAGGTAACACTTTGGCGTGTCATTGTATGTATGTAAGAAGGAAAGGGCAATATATAAACACTAGAGTCACCTGGAATTCCAGGCTTTCAGTTAACAGCTGTGCTGAATTTAACAAGAGTTAATTACTTGAATTTCTTGTCTCTTAATGTGTTGGAGAGCATTAGTTGTGAAGTTGTGAAGAGGTAGAGTTACAGGTATACAGTGAATAGCCCTATTTAACTAATGTTTTAATCCATATTAAAGCAAAACTACTCAACTAAGTAAAGAAAAAATACTTTAAGAAATGAAGATCAGTCCATCTGAAACATTTCAAGAACTTTGAAAGTATCCCAAGTGCAGTCACAGTCGCAGAGGTAAGTCCTGTTGAGAGCCAGTTTCATCATACATTTTTTCAGAGTTACCAGCCTTCAGATTTTCTTGGTCTGACACTTCAGGTCTTAACTAGAACTGTTTCTGTGGTTCTTCCATTTCCTCACTAAGTCACTAAATCTGAGATTGCGTTTTGTATCCTTCCTCTAAACCAGGGGTGTCCAAACTGTTTTTGTTGGGGGCCAGAAGGAGAAATATATTTAAAGTCACGGGCCACAGACTCAGTAATAAAACAAATAATGAAATATTTTTATTTACACACCATTTTACTTGACTTACTATCTTTATCTATATTTGAGTGTCTTTTCAGTGTTGTGTAAACTAAGATTTTTCAAATTGATGTTTCACTTCATGATGTCTCTTAATATTAAACTCCGGCAACTTTTAGACTCTTTTGCCCTTTTTCTGAGCTACAACTGAACACTCTCGCCCCTTTTAGACTCTTTGGCCAGTTTTTCTGCGCTAAAATGCGCACTCTCTCCGCTTTTAGACTCTTTGCCCTGTTTTTCTGCTCTAGAAATGCGCACTCTCTCCGCTTTTAGACTCTTTGGCCCGTTTTTCTGCGCTAAAATGCGCACTCTCTCAGCTTTTAGACTCTTTGCCCTGTTTTTCTGCGCTAGAAATGCGCACTCTCTCCGCTTTTAGACTCTTTGGCCCGATTTTTCTGAGCTAGAAATGCGCACTCTCTCGTCTTTTAGACTCTTTGGCCCGATTTTTCTGCGCAACAACTTGCGATTGGCTTCTTTACCCTTTATTATAATTGGATTCACCTGTGTATGTAGGTCAAGGGTCAATAAGCTTACCAAATATATTTTGTATAATTATAATTAGTTCTAAAGGTTTTCAAATTAATAATAAAAAACAAGAGTGCCCAAATTTAAGCACCTGCTTAATTTAGTTTAAAGAATTATTGCACACTTTCTTTAAATCCTACAAACTTCATTTCACTTCTCAAAAATCACTGTGTTCATCTGCTATATGATATATTTAACTGAAATTGCTGATCTGAACAACCAATGATTTATAGAGGAAAATCATGAAAAATTTTCAGGCATTCCCCAAAATTTTCACACCGTTGTATATATGTCTTAGATACACAATTACATATATGCTATTTAAAAATACAGCATGTTGTGTTTTTGATCTTACAAGAAAAACACTGATTTTTTCGCATTATATTTATACTTGTAAAGGTTTTCATTATAACATTTCTTATAATCACATTTTGAAATATTTGTTTTTGTGTTATATCGTCCAGCCTTAACTCCAGCATATTCATATAATTACCCACACTATTACTTTCCAGTTTTCTTGTCTTATTAGTAGATTACAAGGTTACAAACAAGGCAACATTTTTCATTTTTGATCACTAAAAAAAAATGTCATGAGAATATTGAATTGTGACATCATCAATTTGTGGATTGAGCGCATCATTACATCCATATAGAAACTAAATACCATTAGAAACACATTTTTTTTTATTTACTGAAAATACAGAAACTTAAAAAAATATATATATTATTTTCCCAAACTAGGGCCAATTTACATACCTAGCCAGTTAAGTTGACGCTCACACACACACACACACACACTCATACATAAACAGCCTTGCGCTGCTGGTGGGGGGTCTTCCAGCTCCTGCACCGCTAACAACTGCCATAAAGACAGGAGAGAAATCCCCAATTACACACATTTGTCTAATTATCCAATCCTAAAGTCATTATCAGTTTTGCACTTTATTAACATAGCCTGGCTCTGCCTGGCCCGTTAGACCCGTGCTGAGAGCTGGAGACAGTCAGCTGATAATAATCACCTCAGTCAGCTCCATCATTAGCCCTGAGCTGAAGGACGCGGGCACAGCTGCTGCTGCCGGAGGGGCTCGGGAGCTACACGCTAGCTGACTGGGAGCTGGGGCAGCTACGCTGGCATCAAACCCTCCATAGAAAACTTTATAACCTTGGGCGCGGTGCACAGAGGACAACAGCGGCCTCTTTACAACAGCAGAGCCAATCAATCAGGGCCTGGATAAATTTGTACCTTCCCAAAATGTGATCTGACGGTGACACTGGTGCAGTGTCCTCTCTCCTTAAGATCACATCTGAGGGGACAGTGCTATATCTTTATCTGTCAAGCTCCAGGAGTTTTTAGTGTAGAAAATGGGCTAATGGCAGGCTACTGGATGAAATGCCAAATGTCAATATTTAGCGTATTAATATCAGAAAACTCAGAAACCCCTTAATAAAATCAAGTTCAATCAATTGCCTAATTAGTTAATAAAGTCCAGCTGTGTGTAATGTAGTCTCAGCATAAATACACCTGTTCTGTGAAGTAACAAAGTGAACAAACAGCATCATGAAGACCAAGGAACTTACCAGACAGGTAAGAGATAAAGTTGTGGTAGTTGCAGAAGTTTAAAGTATCTGAAAATGGAAATATTTGAAGTATTCTACACCTGCAAACCTATCAAGATATGTGCAAACAAGAAGAGTACTGGACAGAGAAGCAGCCAAGAGGCCCATAGTCACTCTGGAGGAGCAAGAGAGATCCACAGCTCAGATGGGAGATTCTGTCCACAGGACAATTTTAAGTCACCCTATGCAGAAGTGGTAGGGAGAAGAAAACCTGGGGAAGAAGGTGCTGTTGTCAGATAAGACCAAAGATTACCTTTTTGGCCTAAAAGTACAGCACTATATGTGGCAGAAAATTAAAAGTGTTAATCACTCTAAATACTCCATCCCCATAGTGAAACATGGTGGTGGCAGCATCATGCTGTGGGGATGCTTTTCTTTAGTAGGGACAAGGAAGCTGGTAAGCTAGTCAGAGTTAATGAGAAGATGGATGGGGCTAAATACAGGGCAATCTGGGAAGAAAACCTGGTGGAGGCTGCAAAAGATTTGAGACTGGGAAGGACATTCGACCTTCCAGCAAGACAATGACCCTAAACATACAGCCAGAGCTACAGTGGAATGATTTAGAATGGCCAAGTCAATGTCCTAACTTAAATCCAATTGAGCATCTGTGGAGAGACATGAAGAATGCTGATCACAGATGCTTTCCATACAACCTGGCTGAGCCTGAGCTATTTTACACAGAAGACATTTTTAAAACTATACATCATTTTCGTTCCACTTCACAATTATCTTCTACTTTGTGTTGGTCTATGACTTGGTTTCATATTTGGCAACAGCAGCCAGTAGTTCCAGGCCTGTACCTTCTTGACAATAAAGGAAGTCAGAGTGCATCATTGAGCCAGTGCCATAGAAAAGCCACTTTTGGCTTCATAAACCAAAAGTGTACCTGTCAAACTGTCAAAGTTCTGTTATCTATTCTATAGACCAGGGGTCACCAACATGGTGCCCGCGGGCACCAGGTAGCCCGCAAGGACCTTATGAGTAGCCCGCAGGCCTGGTCTAAAAATAGCATTTTTGTTGCTATTCTTTTTTTTTTAAATCACAGTTGCATTGATGTAATTTTAGATTATATTACATTAATATTAGCTTAGAGATAGCCTATAGTTTATATATTATTATACAATATAATGTAATATAATATGTAATATTATATTAAAATATAATATAAAATGTAAACACTTGCAGAGATTTATAATAATAGTGTTGCCTATTGATATCTGTGTCTTCACATAGATGAATGTCATTAATTATTAATAATAACATATAATTAAAGGTAAATTGAGAAAATTTGTAATTTCACGAGTGTGTATCAAACTGGTAGCCCTTCGCATTAATTGGTACCCAAGAAGTAGCTCTCAGGTTCAAAAAGGTTGGTGACCCCTGCTATAGACAGTGGGTTAACTGGCTAATGAAATGATTTCCAGCTGTGGGAAAGTTGACAGACAGCTAATATTCACTGTCATGTATTGTAAACATGCAGACTCTGAAGACCCCATCCTCACTCTGCCACCCCATGTGAAACATGGTGGTGGCAGCATCATGCTGTGGGGATGCTTTTCTTTAGTAGTGTAGGGGAGAAGACAACAGGCCTATGCCTTGTCCTCCTAATGCATATTCCGTCTTTCCGGTACTTTAGATGAGGCTTAGGGGAGATACTAAAATAAACTAATCTGACTCCATTTTATAAATACCAATTAGATAAATTACCAGTTAACTATTATCAGTAACGAACTTACTTGAGAAGTAGAATCAGTCTAATAAAACCAGGTCTGGTTAAATAGTTCAGTGATAGGAGATGTGGGCATAAAAGCTAGACAACAATACTACATAACATGTGAGAACAGCCTGGTACCTGGGTTGAGATGTTCAGCGGTCTAGAACTTAGTCTATACTAGCGGTTACAGAACATAACACTCAATCTTATCTGTTTCCCTCAGAGGTTAAAATATGGCATAGCCAACAAAACTACATAATGTGAGAACAGCCTGGTACCTAGGTTGAGATGTTCAGCGGTTCAACTTAATCTAAATGAATAATTACAGAACATAACACTCAAACTTCATGTTCCCCTCAGTGGTTAAGAGCTTGGTATAGCACCCAGTGAAACTCACTACAGACCTCCTGGCTCTTAGGCCTACTAAGAAAAAGACTCAACAAAGTAAAAGTAAAGTGTTCATTTGTAGCTCCACCCCCATGTTACCTTATCCCAAGTGTTTCCCATTTCCTGTCCCTGTGTGCATGCGTATAAATAGTCCCCTTTGTTCCTGTGTTTCTTGTCCGTGGTTGTACATTCTAACGTCAGTCAGGTTAGGTGTTTTTCCATTGGCTCCAATTACTCAGTTTTTCCCTGTTTTTTTTTTTTTCAGTTTTTGTTTTGTTTGTTTATTTTGTGTTTATCAATAAATACTTGTAAGTGCCTCTTTTCATCTTGTTTCCTTCCAATTCCCTACCTGCCACATATTGTCCATATTGTGGGAATAGCTAGCCGTTTTTAGGGGTAACAAAATACATTTCCGCACCACCTAGAAGTGTAAGTAAAACTAGTACTGTGTTGGGCTGTGTTTGTTGGCTGTTCAGCACCCCTAAAACTCCTAGATTCTAAAATCGCCACTGCTGTTCACACTGATACAGTCAATAGCAGTGGTCTCCAACCCTGCTACTAGACAACTACCTTCCCAATAACAATATCTGCAATCCAAAGCCTGGGTTCTTGCAGAAGTGAGCTGCATTTCTTAGCATTTCTCATTTCTTGTTTCAAACTGAAGAACTCATTGTATACAGCTGAGAAATGCAGTCAACATTCAAAGCCATTTCTTATGCAGCTGATGTATCCATCCTTCATGGGCCTTGGTTACCCACAATTTACAGGGAGAACATTAAAACAGCACTAAATTGTTAGTAGTAATTGTTAATTTAAGTGAAGAAAACAAAATACAATTTTTTTATAGAATTTTACCTTGTTAAACGCTACAGATAGAATAGCGAGGACTGCAGCCCAGGCTTTACCCAACTAATCTGATCCAACTTACATACTGCCATTAACATCCTTGATAGGCTGAATAGAGAGTGTTAGATTTGGGTTGGGAATAAGTTTGGACACACTTTAGATTCAGTGTTCACAGTGTTTACATTTTTATGCATTATAGATGAATACTAAAGTCATCCAAGCTATGAGGACAAACATATAGAATTATTTAGTAAACAAAAGTGTTAAACAGACCAGTTATCAGTCCTGTCACTGGCTGCGTCCTAAAACTTTTGCTACTCCTCCTCTCCTACTCCTCCATTTCTAGTCCTCCTCTCCTACCCCGGAGGAAGGTGGAGGAATGGAGGAGAGAAGAGGAGAGGAGGAATGGTAGGAAGGAGCTGTAATTGGGGAAATAGGACAGCTGATCCCTTTTAGATAGGATGTTGACTACCGATGAACTGAGCCAATCACAAAACTTTTGGTTAACGGCTATACTGAAGAGTTAATTATGTGAATTTGTTGCCTCTTAATGTGTTTGAGAGCATTGAAAGTTTCCTCAAGTACAGTTTTAAAGACAAACAAAAATGGGTACCACTTTAAAATAAGACTACTTTTACTGAAGGTTTATAAATGGTTTTCAATTAGTTTATTAATGATTACTAATTAGGTTGTAAATGCCTTAAAACTCATTAATAATCAGTTATAACACATACGTAGAAAGGGTAACAATATAGATGGCTGTGGGTTCACTTTTTGGCAAACAACAGGCCATTGTTGCCCTTTCTATGTGTGTGTTATAACCGATTATTAATGATTTTTATGGCCTTTACAACCTAATTAATAACTATTAATAAACTAATTGTAAACCATTTATAAATCCTTTATAAAGGTAGTCTTATTTTAAAGTGGTACCCAAAAATGTTATGATGAAACTGGCTATCATCAGGACTGCCCCAGGAAAGGAAGATCAAGAGATCTCCAACTTCTGTTAGAGAAGATAAGTTCCAGCTTTAGAAACAGCAAGTGAAGAGCACCCCAGATATATGATTATAAAAGAGCCTTTTATATTCAAATACTAAGAGTATAAGAGTTTGGTTTGTTTAATACGTTTAACTTCACTACATGATTCCTTATGGGTTCCTTCATAGTCTGGATGATTTCAGTAATTATTTACAATGTATGTATGTCAGCAAACATTAGCCATAGCAGTTGAAAACAGGCTAATAGCAGCCCAACCCTAGATAGAACAGTATTAGCATTTAGCATGTAATGCAAAGCATGTAATGCAAGTAGCAATTGCTTCAGCATCTCTAGGGAACATTCAGGTCTCCCTTCAGGTTGACCCATTGAGGGGTTTGGAGTAGAGAAAAGTAGAGGAGATAAGGAGCGTAAAGAAGAGAGTGTAATCTCAGCAGATTTATAATAGATAAGTGTGGGCTCCCAGGGGGCAGGGGATGGAACAGAAGTTCCAGATTGTTCTCTCTCTTCTTGCGGGCCATCAGAGGGTCGTGCTGAGATAGGAGGGAGCGGGGCGCACGCGGGAGCCACGCTGCACAGATGTTAGCGCAGCTGTGTTAGTGTGGGAGACAGGCTAACTCCCCTCACACACACACACCTACACACACACACACGTACCTGCAGCATGATGAAGGAGGCAGCAGTGAAGAAGACAGAGGACAAAACTGCTGAACGGTCCTCACATCCACAGAGCACAGTGTCAGAAACACAGAGAGGCACAGCGGCCATCTTTAAAAACATGGATTTAAAAGGTAAGATCTTAGAATCACATCTTAGAACATCTTGTAAATGTTCAGACAAAATGAAGGTGATCTCCAATACACCTTTATACCAAGAGTGATAAAGTGGCAAAATTCTGAAGGTCATGGTGACAAAAAAAAAGCTTTAAATTGGAGGCTTGAACTTTTTTCCACATTTTGTTACCTTACATCCACAAGCAGATATGTTTATATTATATGTGTATGTATTTTATTGAGATTTTAAGTGATAGACCAACACACCGTAGCACAAAACTGTGAAGTGGAATGAAAATGATACATGGTTTTCCAAATTTTTATCAAATAAAATTTTGAAAAGTGTGACGTGCAAAAGTATTCAGACTCTTTCACTCTGAAACCCATAAAAATAATATTCAGTTCAATCAATTGCCTTCAGAAGTCGCTTAAGACCAAGGAAGTCACTATACAATTCAGAGATTCCGAAAAAAGGGCCCTATCGTACACCCTGCGTAAGCCACACTTTTTAGGGATTCATAATCTGAAGTTCTCCACTTTCTTCTGGATCATTTATGAGCATTCTGATTAGAAGACCAAGCCCTAGTCTGCCAAGGTCAATCCCAATGACATATAATGGGGAACTGTATAAAGAACCTTAGGCATAATTTCCAGGTTGTTACTTTAAGACAATTTGGCACTGGAATCACGCCATTGTCTCTGAAACACATTTGTTCTAACTTCTTCTTCCTTGAATTTGACTTTGTGAAAGTCTCTATTATTCGTCTGACACATATGAAGGTGACTGAGGATAATAGGCCTTTATCCTCCATATGCGCAGTCAAGGTATGGCCAGACAATCAGTCTGTCTCCATAAAGACCCACAGCTGTCCCTCAGTACAATCAAACCACTCAACAGTGGGCAAAGAACGCCTCTCTTGTTTCGGCTGACAAGAATGGACTGAGTTCCGATTGTTGTTCCATCTTCATAGAGATTTGTGTCTTTTGAAACAGGCCTTTCTCTTGTTTTTCTTCTTTCCACCCTTTGTGACTTATTTTTCTGTTGAAACAATGGCAGTGTTTCTGTTCTCTCCTGAAGCGCTCCCACATCCACATGCAGTAAGTCAATGGAGAAAGAATAGAGAGAGGGAAAAAGGCTAAAGCTGTAGCTAACTGTTGGAATCGGCTAGCTTTATCAGTCCTAACAGGTGCAAAGGTGCAAAAAGTATTAACATTGATTACACAGGTAGAAGTATACAGGGGTGGGAGGTTTCATGGCTAAATTGGAGCAGCCTGGTGGCCAATCTTCATTAATTGCACATTGCACCAGTAAGAGCGTGTAGAGTGTAAAGGTTTAATTAGCAGGGTAAGAGCACAGTTTTACTCAAAATATTGCAATACACACAACAGTATGGGTGACATACCAGAGTTCAAAAGAAGACAAACTGTTGGAGCACGTCTTGCTGGCGCATTTGTGACCAAGACAGCAAGTCTTTGTGACGTATCAAGAGTCACGGTACCCAGGGTAATGTCAGCATACCAAGAAGGAGTAACCACATCCAACAGGATTAACTGTGGACGCTGTAAGAGGAAGCTGTCTGAAAGGGATGTTCGGGTGCTAACCCGGATTGTATCAAAAAAACATAAAACCTCGGCTGATCAAATCACGGCAGAATTCAATGTGCACCTCAACTCTCCTCTTTCCACCAGAACTGTCCATCGGGACAATAAATTATTGTGGTCTAAAACCAGGTGTTTCAGTTTTAATTTCCAACCCCTGTAGATAATAGGGTTTAAAATGTTTATTTTTCAAAAATAACAATTTCACCAGAATATAAGGCGCACTATATGTAAAACATCTATTTTCTGGCCTATTTTTTACATATGGCGCACTAGATTATAAATATGTGACACTAGTAAGGAACAGGGGTGTTGCCATGTTTTCCTTCTAATTGGCTGGGTGGCGAGACCTGTGAAGCTAAGCTACATTAAGTAAACAAAACTGTAATTCTGTAAAGAAAAAACATTTCTTTTAGAGTCAAACAAGCAGAGGATATTAATCTACACAGATTTCTCTCCTGAAAACTGTTTATTTGGGTGAGTAAAACACTTAAACTCTGTTTATTTACAGTAAGCTTAGATTTCCACATTTACGCTAAGGCTGGGTGCAGCAGCATTAGCATTAGCAACTAACCGCTATCACTACCCATTGTTAGAGGCTAATGCCGCCCCACAGCGATAGGAACCATGAGTGTTTCGGTAAGCCTTGGGGACATTAGCTAGCAGTTCGTCCTTCGCAGCTAGTTTTAACATGGTAAACACGCAGACTACAGTCCGATATACTCAACCCTGTACAGCGAAATATCTTAGTACAGTTAGCAGCTAATGCGAATGCTGCTCCAGCAGTGCTAGCCGGGATTAGCAGCAGACTACAGGCTGATAATACTCACCTCTAAATGGTAAAAGAGCTAGTGCTTAGCACGGTTAGCGGCTATTGCTAATACTGCTTCAGTCTTGGTGCTGGGGAAACTTCACTGAAACTCCTTTATAACACTGTATTTAAAGGGGAGTGGCTTTACTGCTCCTTACAACCTGACTGGTAGAATTCATACATAAGCGGACACACTGGATTATAAGGCGCACCGACAATTTTTTGGGAATTTAAAGGATTTTAAGTGTGCCTTATAGTGTGAAAAATACTTCTGTAGAAGTTGAGGTATCAACTCGAGCTTTTTATGTCTGTGATGTTCTTGAGTGTGGGCGTGACGTGTGCAGGCATTATAGATCTCATATAAAGAAAATAGGGTTTCAGAATGGTATATGTGTATACTTCTCATCCAATCACAATTAAATTCACTCTGTCTGGATAAAGAGATTTTTCTAGGTAGGGTTTTTTGAATGATAAGAAGCCGGAATAAAAACAAGCTGAAATGAAATAGGAGTAAAAAGTCTATTTTTAAACTTTTGGTAGAAGATAATTGTCTAAAAATGTATGGCGCAAAAAGTAGTCAGAAAATAATGACTCTATTGAAGTAAAGATAACCAACTTTTCTACTTAAACAGCGTAACAACGTATTTGTACTTCATCAGTTGACACCTCTGCCCAAAAGAAAAATGCTTTGAACATATAAAATTGTATTGTATTAAGAAAAAACTGTTTTTAGCTCCATTGCATGTTTTGGGTACATCTGTTTCTGGGTCCCAAATAAATGGCGAATCTCCCTTTCGATGGACCTGAATGAATATTCAAAGTACTGACATTCTTTGATAGCTGAGAGGACATGCAATCACATACACAGCTACTCCCCATGCCAGTCCTCTGTCATTCTCAGGGCATAATGTGACATGGCACCAGCTTACTGTCTCGCAGGCAAGTCCAGAATCTGAACATTTAACTCCAATGAATCTCATTTGCTGAGGGCCGCCGCTGTCACTCCGCAACTCTTCAAACTGAAGCTACCCCTCAGACCTTTTCACAGCCAGCCAGTCTTCTCTAACACACACACACACACACACACGTTCATCACTGAGCAGCAAGACCAGCCATTCCTAACAGCGTTCCTGGACTGTCCCTATATACAGGATTTTAGTGTTTTCTCTCTGCTCTCACACTTCAACACTCAACATATTTATTTGGAGCCATTTTTCAGAAATAAAGGAGATTGATTCAGTGTAGAGATGTTTCTGGCAAGCAGTAGGCAATATGGTAGATATGATATTAAATCAACAAGCAAAAACAATGCATCAGTAATTACAGATTTATTATAACTAGGATTGAATCAAATTAAAACTGATTAATAATTTTCCAATGAAATCTGCCCCTAGCAAATCTGGAAATCTGAGCTTAATGTAGATAAACGGAAATGGAAAACTGTGTAGATTAACATCCAGCAGCAAGATCTTGCACCTTATAATCTGGTGCGCCTTATGTATGAAAATATACCAAAAAATAGACATTTATCGATAGTGCGCCTTATACGCCGGTGCGCCTCATATTGCAAAAAATACAGTAAATGTAGAGCATTATTTATTGTCTGTAGTGGAGGAAGTGCAGTCAAACAATGTAAACCAGTTTGTAGTGCAAACTAAGAAAGAAGACTGATGTTAATGTGATAAATTTACTATACCTAACTAAATCAACTGAGTTTTATAGTTAAATGTTAAAACATTAGGCTATCAGAGGAAAAAAAAGGAATTTATTTATGGAAGGTGAATAAACTGATTTTTGACTGGATTCCATGCACAGTACGTGTTGTGTGAACCATAGCCCCCATGTGCCCATGTACTTGTGGAGTGCTCTATTAGACACTGGTTAGATGGGTTGATGGCTGTTCCTGCTCTTTTGCTCTCCGGTAATATCTAAATTGAATAGAGCACTCTGGAAGCGGCCATAAGCCTCGGCTCTGGCCTTTATTACAGATGGCCTCTGTTTAACCCAGATTCAGAGGCCTTCCCGTACAGCAGCTGGTGGACCATGGCAGCCTGAAGAGGATTTAACCTGGTGCGCTGGATCGGTGTAGGATGAGGAGAGGGGGGGGGGGTGGGGCCATCAGCCTTTGGCGACTACAGCTCCACATCCAAGTCAACACGATCAGGGCAGCTAAGGCTAATAAACCCACACCCACTCCAATTAAAGCCCTCACAAATCACCTGCATAAGCCAAGCCTGTAGGCGACAGTTAACAAGGTACATCTTAAAGAGCAGCCGTTTTCATAAACCTCACACCTCGAGACTGCGCTAATCAAGTAAAGGTGTTAATGCTCCATACTAAAACAGCCATGTGGAAGAAGTTTAGCTCTCAGTTTCTTTCTGTTAGCATTGTAGGCTCTTCATAAATCGGCCGCAAAAACTCCAGGCAAAAAGGTCCAAAAGGAGCACTGAGGAACGCAGCAGCTCTGCAGCTCACCTACTCCTTTTTAAATAGGATTAGAAACAGATTAAATACAAGCAGTCTGACTTGGTTCTCATGTCAGATTTGTCAAAAAAGAGATGAATGGAGTTGTGGGTTTCCGTCCAGTGATACACGAACACTGGCAGAATGGAAAAAGTGGTCAGCAGAAGGAATGAAGGAAAAAGGAAGGGGGGGGGGGGGGTTGGTGATGCTGAAGGATGAATAGATGGCTGGACATGCTCCAGTCCACCATTTAAAATCCCATTCACTAACCAAATCTCTGAAACTGCGATAGAACAGACTCAGAATCTGACATAAACAACACATCTTCCACGTCTCGAGGTTTAATGGAAATAGATGGCTCTCAGAGCAGGATATTTTACATTAACGTTCACTTTATATCTAAGAAATCTATATAGCTGCCAGACATCCTGGATATCAAAGAAGATCGCAGATATGGGAAGCAAATTGCTATTTCATCAAATTAAAGTTTATTAAGATAAAACGATGCTTTGATAAGACAGAGAAAAAAAGAAGAAGAAAAAAAAAATAGGAAGCGTAAGACAAGAGCAAAGCCACAATCTTCTGTATTCATCCAGGGAGAAAAACGAACTGCCTGGCAGCTCCAGAGCCTAAAGGCAGAGAAAGTTCTCAGAGAAAGTACAATATTGATTTAAAGGAGAAAGAAATGTATTTGTGGTTGTGGTGTAGGTGCTGGTGCTGGTTCTGGTTCCGATGGGGGAGGGAGGAGACTGTACACGAGTCACGAGGCAGTAAAAAAAAAGGGCTCCTTCACTAAAGGTCCACGCTCTTTGAAGATTGCAAGTTCGCCCATTTGTGAGGAATTATGTTATGGTTGTATCTCTAGGATTTGCACATATAAAAGAAAAAAAATAAAGAAATATGAAAGCAGACTAGGTTTTTTGTTTCTTGTGGGCGTGTGGTGAATAGAAATACATTTTTTCATGTTTATACTGGAGAGGAGAAAGAATATAACACTGTCTTGCTGAGCAATCTGTCATTTTCTCTCCTCCAAATCATTCAGAAAATGTCATTAAAAGTCATCACAGCAATTTGATATAAGGGATTTTATTGGTGCTGATGGAAATGGAGGATTATGTCATAAAGGAAGAATGTTGAATGATTTAAAATCATTCAGAGTCTTACTGAAATAAAAGAGAGACAGATCTTCAGTAAGTGGTGCTAACCACTGTGCTTTCAATTTGCACTAACAGCTTATAAGCACAGTACATGCTATACATTCTCTCTCATTGTGTTCTATTTGCACTTCTTATAGGCACACTAAGCAACATATTTCAGTTAATTAATGCATATTATACTGTTTGAGATGAATAAATGGGTAATTACAATGTTGAACATAGGTTCTCTCTGCCACATTTGTGATCATGCTCACATATTAGGGATGTGATCTGTTGCTGAATAGTTAAGTGGCTAGTGGAGATGTTTGCTTAGATAGTTACTTAGTTAACTAGCCTACTGGCTAAACATTCGCTTGCTGTTTGGCAAACATAAAGGAAGAATGTTAAATGATTCAGAATCCAAATTAGCAATTTAGTTAAATTAGTTAAATATATCATATAGCAGATGAACACATACATGATGTGTGTGATGTATGTGATATTTGAGAAGTGAAATTAAGTTTATAGGATTTAAAGTGTGCTTTAAACAAAATTAGGCAGGGGCATACATTTGGGCACCCTTGTCGTTTTATTGATTTTCAATAATTTACCCCAAATTATTGAAACACAAAATTAGTTTAATAAGCTCATTGACCCCTGACCTACATACACAGGTGAATCCTATTATAAGAAAGGATTAATGTGGCCAATTGTACGTTTTTCTCCTCTTTGCATCTTCTCTGAAGAGTGGCAACATGGGAGCCCCATAACTGCTCCTGAAAACAAAGACTGTTTAACATAACGGTTAGGAGGAAGGATACAAAAAGCTAAATCAGAGATTTCAGCTGTCAGTTTCCACTGTGAGGAACATAGTGAGGAAATGGAAGAACCACAAGCACAGTTCTAGTTAAGACCTGAAGAGGCAGAACAAATAAAATCTCAGATAATCAGAGGAGAAAGATGGCGAGAACAGTCATAGTCAATCATAGAGTAATGCAGAAGAAGCCTTTTTTTTTTTCACGCCACAAACAGAGTCGCTTGAGGTATGCTGAAACACATTTGGACAAGCCAGCTTCATTTTGGAATAAGGTGCTGTGGACTGATGAAAAACAATGGGTGGAGCCGTCGCCTCACAGCAAGATGGCCTGGGTTTGATTTTCGGCTGGGGTGACCCGGATCTTTCTGTGTGGAGTTTACACGTTCTCCCCGTGTCTGCAAGGTGCTCTGGTTTCCTCCTACAGTCCAAAGACGGCACGTTTAGGTGAACTGGGCAGTGGATGGATGAAGAAATAAAATGGAGTTATTTGGAGGGCGGTATGCATGGCAAAAAAAAAAAAGAACACAGCATTCCAAGACAATTACTTGCCGCCCACAGTAGAATTTGGTGGTGGTTTCATCATGCTGTGGGGCTGTGTGATCAGTGCAGGTACTGGGAATCTTATATTATAGTTGAGGATCACATGGATTCCAGTCAATATCAGCAAATTCTTGAGAACATGTTCAAGTGACAAAGTTAACTTGCATCAGGGCTGGATACTTGAAAATCTGTGGTTTGATATAAAGAAGTCTGTTAATGATCAGAAACAATCAAAACTGACTGAACTGTAGATGTTTTATAAAGAAGAATGATCCAAAATACCTTCAACCTTCAGAAGCCAGACTCTCATTGGAAGCTATAGGAAGAGTTTAGAGGCTGTTATCTCTGTAAAAGGAATATCTAATCAATATTGATGTCATTTTTCTTTTGGGGTGCCAACATTTATGCACTTGCCTAATTATTGCAAGCTTTCTGTAAATCAAATAAACTTCATTTCACTTCTCAAATATCTCTGTGTTCATCTGCTATATAATATATTTAGCTAAAATTGCTGATCAGAACAACCAATGATGTATAAAGGAAAATCGTTAAAATGATCAGGTGTTCCCAAACTTTTGATGATGCATTTGGATTTTCCATGAAACAGCCAACATGACAAGTGTTGCAAACTATCCAATTAAATTACTATTCCAACCGAGGCCTGGTCTCTAACCACTTCCACCCTCCCTGCTCACATGTTCACATGATAGAGAGTCTATGCTGTTGGGTGCGAACAAAACATGACTAAAATATAGGTTATAAAATGAGGTTTCAATATTTTAAAAATAAAAAAATCTGGATCTTTTCTGTGATAACTGGATATATATAGAAAACATTCAAAACTATACATATTGTAAAGAATCTATTCAGAATAAAATATAAAATAAGTTCCTTAGAATTATACATTCAGGGCAAGAATCATTGTATTCCTGATATCATATGAACTGGTGTACTTTACGATGATTGTTGCTTTACAATCAGAGCTGAATGTTCTACCCCAAAGTTTCCAATCCTAATGGTGGGACTGTACTTTCTAAAAGGTTTTTAAAAAACTGACCTGAACTGATTTGAAGCAGCTTCATGTGAACACAAGTTAATTTGGTTTCTTTTACAGTGTACTTGACTTTATACTGATATAAAGTGTTATCTTTACAACAACTTTGCTTTTTATCAAGCTAACGCAAAAGCAAAACGCACATGCATTTGTGAGGCTGGTAGCTGTGTAGCTTCACAAACTCCATTTAGCTCAGCACAACACACTGCATCCTTCACTCTCACTACGGAACCCTGAACAAACTCGCTTATAGGCGGCTGAATAAATAATCACCACTTGAGCACAATTAACTTGGAGATAAATAAATAAATGCGGAGCAGTTTGTGCATTCTTTTATGGGGCAGCGGATCTGAAGGTGCAGGCATTACGGGAGCTAATTGTGAGGGCCGGATGAATAATGAATAACGCAGGAGACACGCTTCCTGGATGTGTGGCGAGCCGAGCTCAGGCTCCCTGCTGAACCCATGGCTTCCTCTGCCTGCATTTGCCTTCAGGTGAAAAATCTGCCATCTCCTCCTCCTCCACCTCCTCCTCTTATCCACCCCCACCACATCCCCCCCCCACTCCTCCTCCACCAGCTACTGTGCGGCTGCTGCTAACAGGAGCACAGACATCCCGAGAAAGTCCGTGCAAGCGTGCAATCGTACACTACAGGCCTGCAAACCCAACAGTAACACACGTCTACTCTGCAGTAGTTCTTTTAAAGGAGTTTAAAATCTACTGCATGCTGAAAATGCCGTTCTGTGCTGCACAGCACCATGCCTCGCAATAACATGCTGAAGTGAGAGCACCATAATGAATGATTTTTTAATAATGAAGAAGTTAAGTTAATTAGAATCTCCAAAGTAGCATGTCGTTCCAAGTGGTCAGTACCTACCAAACGTTCTCCATGGTTCCAGTGGCTTTTCCATTAAGATACAGTAGTGTAATAATTTGTTAACTCTGTGAATTAAAGCAGGAATGGGTAACACTTTATAATACTGTTCCATAGTTAATAGGTAACTAAGCAGTAACTAAGCAGTAACTAATTAATAGTGCTGCATTAACACCTAAATATTTTCAATTAACTACCAGGGAGTACTGAATAATTACTCAGTAGATAGTACTGAACTAATGATTATAGTAGTTCACTATTAACTCCACAATAATTACTGAGACTTACATATCTCCCAGAGAACTACTTACTAATTATGTCTCCTTTATAATAACTATTCATTAATTACTGCTCAAATCAACATTAACTACTGAAAACCCTTACATCCCACCTGGGGAACTATAGATCTAAATCAGTCTACACAAACAATTATTCTATCAGTGGTGATATTAAAGGCATATTTGAGTGACACCATTTGTAGTAGTAGTAACCTTAATTACCTTATTATCATCATTATCTTCCAAATATTAGCGACATATAGTAAAATACTACAGTGTCGTAATCTGCTTAAACCTCATTTTTAAAAGAAAAAAAAAATCATAACAAAATAACGTAATATTATTACATAGTAGACATTATTTATGTTTTCCAGAAGACTCTAAGACTGACTGTACTCAATTTTGTTTTAATGGTCACTGCTTTAATTTTCAGCACCAACCTTATAAACGTTCATCTTTAGCCTTGCAGTCTCACAGACTTTTAAGTGCCCATTATTAGGGTAATTACGGTAATTCCACAGCGCCGGACCGCTAGCCTCTATCAGTGTGTTTATCTGCTGCTGCTGCAGGTTATTCTATCAGTGGTGATATTAAAGTCAGTGACACCACTTATCATATATTAACCTTACTTACCTTAGTATGCTCAATATCTTCCAAATGTTAGACACACTGAAATGTGCAGTAGTCTGCTTAACCCCCATTTTTGTAATATTCTGTCAGTGTGTTACAGGTGTTTATTCTAAACCTGTGCTCTTCTTCGGTCCTCCTGGAGATGTGCTCAGTAGAAGTGATGGCTCACATACAGCTTTACTCTAGGTTGTGTCCAACATCCTTATTCTGGGGGAAATCATGTTTAAATGAATAAATATTTGTGTTAGATAACGAACTAGGCATCCCTGTGTTCTTCATAGATAATTAATAAGGGGTCCCTGTCTTCTTTTTTCGGGAGTTAACAGCAGCACATGGTAACCCATTACTAATGACTGAGGAGTTACTGTGTTCTTCTTTAGGAGTTACTGCAGATCATACCACATTATTATAAAGTGAGAAACATGTTAATTAATTACTAATTACTGAGGAGTTACTGTGTTCTTCTTTAGGAGTTACTGCAAATCATACCACAGTATTATAAAGTGAGAAACATGTTAACTAATTACTAATTACTGAGCAGTTACTGTGTTCTTCTTTAGGAGTTACTGCAAATCATACCACAGTATTATAAAGTGAGAAACATGGTAACTAATTACTAATTACTGAGGAGTTACTGTGTTCTTCTTTAGGAGTTACTGCAAATCATACCACAGTATTATAAAGTGAGAAACATGGTAACTAATTACTAATTACCGAAGAGTTACTGTGTTCATCTTTAGGAGTTACTGCAGATCATACCACAGTATTATAAAGTGAGAAACATGTTAACTAATTACTAATTACTGAGGAGTTACTGAGTTCTTCTTTAGGAGTTACTGCAAATCATACCACAGTATTATAAAGTGAGAAACATGTTAACTAATTACTAATGACTGAGGAGTTACTGTGTTCTTCTTTAGGAGTTAGTGCAAATCATACCACAGTATTATAAAGTGAGAAACATGGTAACTAATTACTAATTACTGAGGAGTTACTGAGTTCTTCTTTACCAGAGTTACTGCAGATCATGTCACAGTATTATAAAGGGAAATAAACATTAATAATAATAATAATAATAATAATAATAATAATAATAACAACACACATTTAACCTAGCTAACTAACACACACACATTTAACCTAGTTAACTAACACACACATTTAAACTAGCTAACACGATTAACCTAGCTAACACACACACATTTCCCCTAGCTAACTTAGCTTGCTAACTAACACACATATAACCTAGCTAACTAACACACATATAACCTAGCTAACTAACACACACGCATTTAACTTGCTAACACACATATAACCTAGCTAACTAACCCACACATAAAAGTTAACTTAGCTAGCAAACGAACACACATAACCTAGCTAACTAACACACATTTAAACTAGCTAACTAATACACACATAACCTAGTTAACTTAGCCAGTTAACTAACACACACATAACCTAGCTAACTTAACCAGTTAACTAACACACACATAACCTAGTTAACTTAGCCAGTTAACTAACACACATATAACCTAGTTAACTAACACACACGCATTTAACTTGCTAACACACATATAACCTAGCTAACTAACCCACACATAAAAGTTAACTTAGCTAGCAAACGAACACACATAACCTAGCTAACTAACACACATTTAAACTAGCTAACTAATACACACATATAACCTAGCTAACTAACACACATATAACCTAGCTAACTAACACACACGCATTTAACTTGCTAACACACATATAACCTAGCTAACTAACCCACACATAAAAGTTAACTTAGCTAGCAAACGAACACACATAACCTAGCTAACTAACACACATTTAAACTAGCTAACTAATACACACATAACCTAGTTAACTTAACCAGTTAACTAACACACACATAACCTAGTTAACTTAGCCAGTTAACTAACACACACATAACCTAGCTAACTTAACCAGTTAACTAACACACACATAACCTAGTTAACTTAGCCAGTTAACTAACACACACATAACCTAGTTAACTTAGCCAGTTAACTAACACACACATAACCTAGTTAACTTAGCCAGTTAACTAACACACATATAACCTAGCTAACTTAGACAGTTAACTAACACAAACATAACCTAGTTAACTTAGCCAGTTAACTAACACACACATAACCTAGTTAACTTAGCCAGTTAACTAACACACACATAACCTAGCTAACTTAGCTGGCTAACGCTAACTACACACACAACTTAGCTAACTTAGCTAGCTAACACATATCCTAAAGCTGGTTAACAACCCACAAAGAGTCCTCCTCTGATCCGGGGGTAAAATCAGCTGGAAAAGATCTCAATATCTTGATTACTAGTTTATTTTCAATCAAATACAGAAATATGAAAGCAGCAGAGTTTCTCTTAATCCTCCTCCAGCAGCAGCAGCAGCAGCAGCAGCACAGCAGAGAATTTACGGTGAATTTACACTGCTCCGACGCGACAACGCACAGCGACGGATCCCATTCATTTTCAATGGGAAGCGCCGCCTCCGTCAGACGCAGTCGCGCGGTGCATCATGGGTCCGACGCGTCGAGAGCGGGGGATGCGATGCGATGAAAAGTTGAGCCGAGCTGAACTTTATGCAAATGAGTCCGTCCAACGCAATGCGTCTATCCAATCAGAGAGCAGGTGTTGGCCTGTAACGCGTCCTCAGCGCAGCGCATGAAAACATTTTAGTTCCGCTTTCAAGCGTCCAGAGAAGCCTGGAAGAGAAGTTTCAGGCTTCCCTGTTCTTTATAAAATCCCTGCTGATTCACAGGGACTCTGTCAGCGAGGAGAAAGGCTGCTGTGATTGTTGGAGTCTCTGGTGGGTTTTTAAAATATTAATATGTAATTTAATTGGAAAAGTTTGCTTTTTTCAGCTTATATACTGCTCACTAGACAGTGTAATGAAGCTCATTCAAACATTTATATCTATAAAGACACATTTATATTTATTAAGTATTGGAAATAATAATATCTTATATAAAATGCATTTCCCATTTATTAAAACGATTTAATTGGACGACGCAGGGAAAGCCTTTGTCACGCCCACATGCGACCGGTTGGAGGGGGGTAGTGCGACCATGTGCGTTTTCGCGTCGGAGCAGTGTAAATTCACCGTTACACGAAGGACCTGGAGAGCTGCGTCTGCTGTGAAATTACCGTAATTACCCTAATAGTGCGCAGTTAAATAAATCTCTGTGAGACTGCAAACGCTGAAGATACACTTTTATAAGGCTGAAACCTAGTATTAAAGCAATGATTGTTACATTATTACAGTCTTACAGTCATTCTTAGAGTCTTAGATGCCTTCTGGAGAACTTTCATCAATGTCTTCTATGCAATAATATCACGTTATAATGTTGTTTTTTTCTTCCAAAAATGATGGTTAAGCAGAGTAATACACAAAGTAGTATTTTACTATATGTTGCTAATATTTGGAAGGAACTGAGGATAATAAGGTAATTAAGGTTACCACTACTACAAATGGTGTCACTTGCTTAATTCAAATATGCCTTCAATTAATATGCATTTAACTCAAATATGCCTGATTTAGATCTATAGTTTTCTATAGTTAATGTTGATTTGAGCAGTAATTAATGAATAGTTATTATAAAGGAGACATAATTAGTAAGTAGTTCTCCAGGAGATATGTAAGTCTCAGTAATTATTGTGGAGTTAATAGTGAACTACTATAATCATTAGTTCAGTACTATCTACTGAGTAATTATTCAGTACTCCCTGGTAGTTAATAGAAAATATTTAGATGTTAATGCAGCACTATTAACTAGTTACTGCTTAGTTCCTGCTTAGTTACCTATTAACTATGGAACAGTATTATAAAGTGTTACCGCAGGAATGTATAAACAAACACATTTGACAACAGCAATCATCACATAATTATTAGTGGGACATTCCAGGATTTTGGTACATTTCAGGGGTGGTCACTTCTGAAAAATTGATCTTCAATTTGATCAATTTTAGTCATATATTTATTAAATTAAATACAGGTAAAAGACTATCTGTAACACCAGACAGATAGGGGTGATGCCAGATACAGCCAGATAACAGATCGAACAGAACTCACAGGAGACGTAGTTGTGAGAACAGTCCAAGATCCGAAGCCAGAGAGACAGTCTGATAATACAACAAATCCGATAAGGGCAAAGACAAAAGGCAAAATCTGTAATACAGGAAAAAGGGTCATAACAAAAGGGCAGACAGAAAAATGTTTGGAAAAATGCTCAGTACGCAACATGAGTCGACAATACCTCGCAAAGAACATCAGCTAACAGAACCCTATATATACAAAACCTAGAATTACTATGAACCGGAACAACTTAGAACACAGGTGACTCTGAACGGGGGAGTGTAATGCGATTGGATGAAGGTGAGCGGCTGACAGTGACGTCATCACCAATGGGTTCATGGGAAATGGAGTTCGGGAGTGTGAAAGGAGAGCCTAGAGACGTGACACTATCAAAAAGTTAGATTCGTCAAGCTCAGGTATCAAAGCAGTTTTTAAATGAGATTATGCAATATATTTGGTAACTTACAGTAACAGGGTTGCGAGTAACAGGGTTGCAAATCTTGTGGTTTACCCCAGGAACAGATGCTAACTGTAAAATGTAGCTATGTATACAAGATCAAGGACAAACATGGTTATATAAGTATATAAAGAAAAATTTGACTCTACTCATTATTAGTCTTACAATATGAGTAACAGGGTTGCGTTCACACACAACTTGGACAAACATATTTGGAAAAAAAAAAGCTTGAAAATTGTTAGAGCACTTACTCTTGATCTTGCCCATAGACTGTGTATAGCTGGACAGAGCATCGTCTCTCAAAAGTGAAGCCACCACAGGTCGAGCGCCCCTGCTGTTTGGTTTCAGAAAGCTGTGTAACACCACCCATCCCCATGTAATTCTACCTCCATTATTTAAATGCAGCAGCTAGTGTAACCTCTGCTTATATTGTCAAATTTTTATATCCCCACAGAATTCATTTTTTAAAACGTTATTCAGCTCTATTCAAGAAGGTGTGGTTATTGTAAAAGGGCTGGCTATGGGCGGGGCCAATAACAGACCGTCAGCTCTGCTCCGCTCTACAGCCTGTGACCGCGAGGCAGCCCTCAGGGGCGGGGTTATTTAAATGAGCAGGCTGTCTCTCCACAGTCTTTCTCCCTCCTCTGGTCTCTACTGCGCAGAATCGGGTGTCAGGATCGCCAACATGGCGGAAGATTTTGGCTTCATTTTCATTGAATGAATGGGAACGGCGACACTTATAACAAGTACATTTTACACCAAAAATTTTGGGTATGTACATTTGAAATTTAAGTGGTGGGACAGGAAATGTACCAAAATCCTGGAATGTCCCTAATAAGAGACACTGTGCAATTCCATGTCCTGATTTATCAACACAGCAAATGGAAAAAAAAGAACTAACAATTTTGGTTATTTTGTCAGAATAACAAATATGACTTTAAAATATGTGCTTATTATTATATTCTATTCTATTTCTACTTATGTTGATCTAAATGACATCAACACAGTAGCACAGATAGCACCTTCTATCTAGAAGACTTATAGCAGTAAAGAATAACCCTTGTAAACTTACTCCATTTCATGTGTTTGAACATAACTAAACTGAGCACAGTCAAGAAAGAAACATTAGGCCCAATTTTATTCATCTTTAGGGCGTGTCAGTGTGTTTTTGCTATCGCAACAACGGCAAAAGTACACCTTGTGCAGCTCAAAACCCAGCGCCTGTGTGCGTCTTTAATAAGAGGGGATTTAAGCATGTTGGGCAAGCGCCAATAAATTTACTGCCAAGATAGCAATGAACGTCTAGGTGTTGACCTCTGTCTAGGTTGTTTTCAGTCAGTGGAACACCTGTGTTTTCTGATAGAAATACAGCAGAAATTTACCCGAGTACACCTCATTTTCATCACGTTATATATTCACAAGCACTGTTACTATTTCAACGATGCAGGCGGAAGGCATGAGAATAGACTGTTGGTGGGTATTAAGATAGCAGTGAGCCCATGGAGCGTAAATCCTGCCCATAGATAAATCTAACAAACACAAAGATAAAGAAAAAGCTACAGAGCTCACTAATAGGTTTAAGAACGAGGAGAGACCAATCAGGCTGCCCTCTGTTTTACACATTTGCTCGGTCTCACATGATTGTTTCAAAATGTTTGAAAGCAAGACTAATAATACAAGCTCCTGATTTCTGGGAGACTGTGAATGATTGTAGGCATCTTGGATTTTGGCCTGACATGACTTTCTTCTAATCGGCTTCCTCAGGTGCTGTTAATTATTGTAAATGACTTCCTCACATGCAACTTTTCCTAATTAATGATGATAATTAACCCAATTTCTGAGTAGTTTTTGTGACTAAACACATCCAGCTTTGAATAAAAATGAAATAATGACCCAACATTTTATATTTTTATATATAAATATAAAAATCACTTTTTAAATTATAATTTTATTTATTAAAGTATTTGCGCACTTAATCTAATAACTTGGTTTTGCCACTATTGGCAGCAACAACTGCAATCAAGCTTTACTGATAACTGGCAGTGAGTATCATCAACATTAAGTAATGTTTAATAATGTCTTAACTAGAGTAACCAATTAATAAGTAGTTGAGATGTAACTACTATCTAACAATGTCAATTACTGTTTTAGGTATTGTTATTTGTGACCCTTCTGTATTAGTAACCTTGTTTTTACCCATTCATGACATTAGTAGGTTTTAAGAGGAGCGGTCTCTAGTATAGGGATGCTACTTCAGCATAGGATTAAGTTGGGATTTCTGGTATACTACTGGTGAAATACCTACATGACTTTGCGGTCATTGGTCTATTGCTTCTGTTTGAAGAGTTTGTGTTTATTTAAAAATCAGTACGTACGCTTGTGAATTTTATAAACCTTTTATTGTTGGTGTATGAGTAAACGGTGACAAATAATAAAGAATACATACCTAAAAGGACACTTGTGAGAACTGAGAATACATTTTCAAAATGTCCAACATACCCGACCAAATTAAATTAGGGCGTTTTCACACCAGCACTATTTGGTCTGGTTAAAACAAACTCTGGTCCGTTTGTAACTTTAGTGCGGTTCGATTGAGCAGGTGTTAAAACAGTAATCGCACTCGGGTGCAGATCAAAAGAACCGGACCGAGACCAGCTAGAGGAGGTGGTCTCGGTCCGGTACCAAACGAACTCTGGAGCGGTTCGCTTGTGGTGAGAATGTGATCCGGTCTCGATTGGATCCAGCTATTAAATATAAGCCATTTATTTGAGCTAAACTGCTGATAAAGCAAGCACAGTTTAAACTGATATATTAGCCAGATAACACTGATTATCACAGCTATGAACAAACACTGTGTCCATGCGCGCGCCGTCTGTGCTGCGTTCACTGCTCACAGCCGCGTGACTCTGTTTATTATGTATAAATCTGTGCTGCATGCAGAAACACTGTGTTTGAAAGTGCAGCGTTTCAGCGTTCGGTGTTAAAGCACAGATATTTGCGCTGGAACACAAAATCTTCTCGCTGTTTTTACTTTTTCCGTATATTTATATTTAACGTACTCCCGTGTCAGACAGCTCTGACCAATCAGAGGACACAGGCTGCTCGTGTGGTTTATTGATGCGCATTTTGGTGCGTTTACATTTATGCCTATGTGAAACCAGACCAAACCGAGCGAGAAAATGCTCCAAGTAAAAGAACTCATTAACTGATTCAGACCAGAGAAACGAACTACAGGTGTGAAAACGCCCTTAGACTCTGATTTTGGTACAGCAGAGAAAAGCAGAAAAAAAAGAGCAGTGGGATATTAAGTGATAATCACGAGGCTAGAATAATATTACAGCTGCATACATGGTTAAAAAGACAATGCAATTCTGAGAATACACACAGCGAAGTTTTACAGACGCATGGGACGGCATTTGAAAAGCACAGAGCGAGAAATAAGACCCTCGTTGAGGAATCTGAGTGCTGAATCTGGCTGACTGTTGACCTGCTTTAAGACACAAATGGGAGGGATTTCGATTGCGAAAGAGGAACAATGACAATTAGACCCAAAGCCAAGAACCCTGAACCCTGTCAGCGCAGCGACTAAAGTCTCCTAATCCTCTTATATCCATTCTGCAGTAAAACTCAGCCTTTTATTGGTAAATACCCATATCAACTTTGTTGACTTTTGTTCCAACATCACGTCAAACTCGTCTTCCAAATGACTGCATCGCTTGAAAGCATGCATCAGATTTTTTTTTTTTTTTTTTTTTTTATACATCAGAATAAACGACACCATGTACTTCTTATGTGAGATAAAAAGGAAATAGTCGTGGAAAATGGAAACAGATTGAGGGGGGTGTTCTGGAAACATGCATGTGTCAGTGTGTTTAATCTCTGTAACCACTTTTACTCCCTTCAACAAACAAATCTGATGGCAAGAGCTTGTTAAAAAGAAGCCCAGCTTTTCTTGAGGTCTCCACTTAGAGCATCTAAGCATGTATCTGGACGTGACTGTTAATAAGGGAGGGTGGGGTTAGGGATTAAAAAAAAAGGTCCTCCTCGCTCCTGAAAAGCTGTAGCGTCTTTACTTTGTTTGCTTTGCTCCTCGCGTCTTTGTTTTTGGGCTGTAAAAGCAAGCAGATCTGCTTTGTTCTTATTAAGGCTTAAATTGGGGTGAATGCTGATTAAGGCAAGATTGCTTTTTAATTGTTTGGGCTGATAACTTTATCGCGAGGGCGCAGATATTCCTCTCATTTTCAATCTTCATCAAGATAACGCTACATCTTAGTTAAGTCTATCGATTCAACCCCTCCCCTGCCCCTTAACCACACCACAGATGCTATTTTTTTATTTTTTTTTTATCCAGGAATAGTGTAGAGAAGCACACTCCTGTCAAAGCACACAGTTATAGAGAGAAATAGAGAAAGAGAGAAAGAGAGAGAGAGAGAGATAGTGAGGTCCAGGGTTAGTGAGCAGTGTGCCCAAGTGCACTATCTGTATTAAAATCTTTTTAATTTGCTCCCGATGATTAGATTCCCTGGCATCTCTGATCTCAGGCCGGGGCGCGCCAACCGATGTCAGACGGCACCTATTAACGTGACGTTTGATTTATTTCAATTTGATGCAGACCACACTGCAGATATATTAAAGATAAAGCCCCGCTCTTTTGTTTAATACGCTCACACCAGCTCCTAATTCAATAGGATCACTCAAACTGGCATCAAAGTGATTCGTTCTACAAGCAAACTGTTAGCCGAGCACAGAGCCCATCCCCACAGAACCCAACAATGCAGCAGGCAGCATCACAGCAATCAAGCCAGCAGCAATTAGACACTTCTTCACCCAGGATGCTCTTACTGCTTCCACAGCTTTAGTTTTACTGATGGACCTTTATAGTGTTCATAATTCAGATAATTCAGAAACAGTGAAATTTGTTTCCTATTTGGAAAAAAAAAAAAATTAAATCTTAGGTCCAGTGGTCTAAAGTGCTGCCACTATGCCACTATCGGAAGACCGCTGGTTTGAATCCCGGTCATGCAGCTTGCCATCAGCTGTCGGAGCCCTGAGAGAGCAAAACTGGCCTTGCTCTTACTGGGTGGATCTATGGCACTCTTTCCCCTCGTTACACCTATGTTGATGTAAATCTAGTTTTAACGCAATTTAGAATCATAACTATGTGGCATATAAATATTGAACTAAATATGTTTGTTTGCTCGCAAAAAACGTTTTTCATAGACACTCCTACCGCTTATCCCTATGCTTTTGATAAATTACTAGATACCAGTGTCTGACTAATTACTGACTCCCTAAAAATAATGTGTACTACAAAGGTTGTTCTGACCTAAAATGAGTCTTGTTACAATAATGATAATAGAATATTAGAGCCATGACATACCATGGTATTTTTACATTTGATACTGAAGTACATTTGTACCTGAAAGAGTGTCAAAAGGTAAGACTTCTACTTTTACTTAAACACTTTTTATATAATTTTGTTTATATTAAAACTCTAATAATACAATTAGTCAACACATGATCAAACCATATATATATATATATATATATATATATATATATATATATATATATATATATATATATTCAGTAAGAGAGGAAAAGGATTTCTAAAGTATTTCCCTGAAATATATTGATATCAATACTATTTAAAATGAAAGTTGAGATTTCTCGATACTTCATATTTCATGACTTAATATTTTAATGTCTACAATATATAAGTACACTGACCCACATTATACTAAAGCTGCTTTTTGCTTCCCTTTATTTTACAGACAGCTTAAATTCTTCATAGCTTGGATTTTATAAGCTGTTAGCAAAGGTGCCCTTAAGATTCCTGCAGATTCTTCAGGAGAACCTTCATTTTGTGCCATGTGATTTTTTTTTTTTTTTTGTCTATAAAAGATAGAAATTATCTGCAGCCTCAGCTTTCTGTTCTTGGCAGACAAAAGTGGAAGTAACATGTTGTGCATTCAGATGATATATATATATATATATATATATATATATATATATATATATATATATATATATATATATATATATATATATATTCACTATATTTGAGTTAGTCTTTTTTCTGTCTATCCCAAACAGTCTCTTTTCAGTTAACCTTTGGCTAATAATAAAGATTGAAATATCAGAATCAGAAAAGGAAATATGGCATCATTAAAAATAATGTAGCTTTCTTTGGTCCAGGTAAATAAGAACTTACTATACTAAGATACTACAATGACAACAACATAAATACACTGTAAAACCCGATAAGTTGACTGAACTCAAAACTTTTGTCGTAACCGATTACCTAATAAATTTTAAGTTCATGTAAAATATTTTTTAAGTACAGTGAACTTAACAAATACATACACAAACATATTTTAAATTAATATTTTCCTGAACTTGTATTTAGTCTTCTTTCTGGTTTCATTCAACTATTTGTTTTAAATACACATAGAAAAGTAGATGAAAGAAAACAGTAAACAACTAAAAGTACTGAGAGCACCGCAAAAACACAGAGTTACTGCAGCTCAGTAAATGATGCTTGTTCTACAGCCTACAACACAGAGAGCAAGTATTTAATCATAATCTGTGATCTACAAGTTTACCTAAGGTAGCCCCGGGTGAATCACTACACACTGATGGTGAGTGTCAGTAACTGTTGGACACACCCAGTATGCAAATAGATTGTGACAGAAGCCAATGGAAAAGAAGCTGTTAATGGCAACAGACTAAACTCAGTTATTATAAGTTGGTTCAACTCAAAGATCTCAGTTTTAATGTATATATGTGCCCACAACTCAAAAAAGTTGAGTATTGTTTAGAAATCTCCAATTTTGTGTAAAACAGACTTAATTTATTTGAGTTCAAACAACTTCTGGGTTTACAGTGTAGGTTAAAACTGGGTCAACTTGTAATGAATTGTTAAAGAGGGGCTACTGGAAAAGAAGTTTGAAAGACTCTAATTCCAGAACATCACAAAATTTCCATAAAAGTCAGACAGACATTGCATGCGGGTTGTTTTTATTGTTTCTTTCTTTTTTTTTCAGTAACTTGCATTATATGTTTTGCTTGCTATCTAATGCAAGCTAATGTTATCTGACATTTGCCTATTCCAACATTTCTGCATTATATGATTGGAGGCTGGTAATGCAGGGGGCATGAATTATTCTAATGCTTTCGGTTGGGGGCGGATCGTTTGAAACAAGCCATGTTTCAGCCTGGAAGAGTAGGCAGATCCAAAAACCCCATTAACCAGGTGGTAGTGCATGAATTAAAAATAAGCCAACAAGACTTTCCAGTCAAGGAATGCTCCTGCGCTCTACACTATTCCATGCCAGAAAAACTCTCTCCCTATACATCTCTCTCTCTCTTCTCTTTCAGAAGGAGAAATCTTCTAAAATGAGTTATGTTCACTTCCACCTATCTCACCCAGTATACACACTGATTCTGTTGCCCTCCCTCCTTCCCTCTCTCTCTCTCTTTCTCTCTCTCTCCCCAGTGTACGCTCCTAGTGAACCCGCAGCGCTGATGTCTTTACTCTGTTACAGCCTCACTTTTGCGAGTATATGTTTTCTGATGTGTGAATTAGACGGCAAATGGGAAACGTAGCAGAGACACCTCGGCCGAGTCTAGTTATCGAGCTGTCACCGAGCTGAAAGCCTTGCTGGAGGAGAGGTGGAATTAGCATCAGGAGCACGCAGGCGCCAATTCGCATGTGCTGAGCACAACGTGTGAGTGGTAAAAACTCCAAAGCAACTCATAAACTCACGCACACAGACGTGCTCTCCTTTAAACCTGCAATATGGCTCTTTCTGCCTCTGTGAAAACGGCGCAGTGAAAAAGAAGAAAAAAAAATATGTCAGCATTTGTGAAGTCACACCATGTTCCCCCCCCCCAAAAAAAAAAAAACTGAAACAAGGAACAAAGAGAAAGAGATGGGTTGAATTCAGGTAAAACGATACAGTAAGAGTCCTTTTGGATTTTTGAAAATGCTTCAAACAGGTTCATTTTCTCACTAATAGCTGCCTCTGCAAATAGAGAACCCCCCAACTAGCCCATTATCCAAGATTCATAATAGTACTAATAATCAGTATCAAATTGGGCACAGCCAATGAGAAAATCCCAGATGCTGATACCAGTTTTAAGTAGCTAAATAAAAATGTACACGTACAACCTGCTCAGAGTTTAGGAAAAATTGTACCCCAATAAGCGCTGCGCTGTTAAAATACCAACAAGCAAAAATCAGAGTGCACCTGGCTCTTAAAGGGAATGACAACTGGCTCGCCGATTTGTTTATTTACTGCTATGCCCAGGATTAATTAAGAGAATTATTTTAAGCCTTTTGCCCATTTTTTGAGCATTACCAAAGAGACACAGACATTCCCTAAATCCAGCTATACCGTGTGCAATTGACGTCTCGCGTAAGGATTGCTAAAAAAGGGCCTTTAGAAATAGATTTAGCTGGGTCTAAACATCCTACATATTGAATATGTATCAGAATTAAATACCACATATAGAAGTGCCTCAAATCACAGTGAAAATATCAGATTCAATGTGTTTTGTCATTCAACAAAATGAATCTGATCTGGAACACTTTTTCCTGCTGTGTAAATTTAGCCTTAGCATGTTTTTTATAGAACATTTGAAGGGCAGGTTGTTCATGCTTTATCAGTGGATCATCAATGAAAAAGAAATTCAAATTATGTATCAATTGTCACTAGAGTCATTTTAATGTCATCATACTTGATCATATAATAAGCTTGTGTAGGGCAGTGGATAATTCAATAATAATAATAATAATAAGCACACTATTATTGAATTCCCTTACTCAACAGTTATGCTACCTATGCTAGGTATGCTAAATGTGTATATAACTATATGTGCATATACTCGTCTGCAGATGAGTGCCAGCCAAATGCTATATATGTAAATCCCTGTGTTTATGGGTAGGGGTATATATATAATTATACGTATTATACGTGTGATTATATATTTGTTTTGTTTTATGTAGCCACAGGAGCGGTAGTGCGACTACACCATTCAAAATATTTGTTAATATTCATTGCATGTAAAGAAAGGTTTAAATAAATATGTAAGTCTATTTACGTATACAACAACTTTTTTTTCTTCTTCTTTTGACTACACATACAACACCCAAGTAATATTTATTTTATATTTTTTAATGCACGTACATCATCTAAGTAATATTCACTTATATTTAATACACATACAACATCTAAGAAATATTTATTTTATATTTAATACACATACAACACCTAAGTAATATTTATTTTATATTTAATACACCTACAACATCTAAGTATTTTTTTTTATATTTACTACATATACAACATCTAAGTAACATTTATTTTTTATTTTTTAATACACATACAACATCTAAGTAATATTCACGTATATTTAATACACATACAACATCTAAGAAATATTTATTTTATTTTTAATACATACAACATCTAAGTAACATTTATTTTTTATTTTTTAATACACATACAACATCTAAGAAATATTTATTTTATTTTTAATACATACAACATCCAAGAAACATTTATACATATTTAATACACATACATCTAAGAAACATTTTTTTTATATTTACTATACATACAACATCTAAGTATATATTTTTTTCAATCGCTACACATATATAACATCTAAGTAACATTTATTTCTAATCACTCCAAATATAACATCATATTAGTAATAATTGTTCCTACTCTATACACTTCAATTCAGGTTGTAGCAGCAACATCCAACTGACATTCTTCCCTACATTTGCCTCACTTACAGTAACGTCCAATCAATTAGCTGCTATTCCTCGACAAACGCAATGAAGCACAGCACCTCCGCGGAGCTGACGCGCCCCGTTTTACCTGACGCAACCTGAAAGCACCCCAGAGAGGAGGTCTGAGGAGAGGAGAGCAGGAAAAAAAGGTGAAAGAGGAGGAGAAAGGCAGCGGCTGACGGCGCGGCCCCGTCCCCAATCACAAACAACAGGCCGGCGAGGTGCGCCACCGCAGCCTGCTTTATTTTTTAATAGGCACTCCATCATCCTGCCCATCCTCCTCCTCCTCCCCCTCCGCTGGGTCGCCCAAACAGATGGGCTTTGTAAGGCTCAATGGCACATTCCGGCACCACAATCTGTCTCTGAGAACCCCTGATCAAATCTGAGGAAAAGCTGCATCTCGGGCACATTGCGGCACATATGCAGCGCCTTAGCTTGTGCCTATGTCAGGGAAATTAAAATCACTGGAACGTTTTAGAGACTGACGGCATGTCAACAAAACGAGAAGAGGGGGGCAGTGGATATTGGAATAATCGCGAGTCACTTGGGAACACTGCTTTCTGCCTCCCAACACACACACACACACACACACAAATACAGTATACACACACACAAACAGTACACAGACACACACGCACTCATACTCATGCATGAAGATAAAGAAAACAGGCGAAAAAAAGGACCTTGGCCATAGTTGGATATTAAATATATTAAAAATATACCATTACAAACGTGTTTATCTCAATCCCTCCCAGCCACCGCTTACGGGTTCATTCTCTGTGACGCCAGTTCAAAGCGTGGTAGCATTCACCATGTAACAACCTTATCCGAGAGGATTCCTTCTCATTGTCTGTCACCATCCCAAATTTAACTGGAAGAAAAGTCTTTTCACAAAAAAAAAAAGTGAAAAAGGCGAGAACCGAGAAACAGTTCCACCCACCCCCCTTCGCATGAGTTCTTACGTGCCAATGCCTTTCCCTCGCCTGACCCGCTTGGAAAAATTCACAATTATCACTTCGAGAAATTTCAGGCGGGCTCACGCTTTTATTTACAGTTCTTCCTCCTGCCTTTATCTCTCTGGGAGGATAACTTGGAGCCAAACGCTCGTGCCTCTGTTCTTCTGCAGCGCTTCGGAGAAGGAGGAGGACGGAGACGTGTAATGGAATCGACCCCAAGTGTTCCTGAGCAGGCGAGGGGGATAAAAAAGAAAAAAAAAAAGAAATTAACAGTGCCTTTTGCATTTTTCATCCCTCGCGCAAACTCAAGGTGAAATAAGTGAGGTAGAGCGGCGCCGAGACGTGTAAAATGTGTTTGGATCCGGCCGCCGAACACGGCTGAGGAGAGTCATGAAAGATGCACGATGCCACTGGAGATGTATAAAGAATTTAGAGATATAAGGATATATGACAAATAAATCAGGATGCAAATCTCACCGGGTGCCATTGGGAGTTCTCCAATGAAAACCGGCTGAATTATTCAAGGAGGAGGAGAAGAAACATTTTATCAATGAGTGGAAGTACAGGAGTGGAAGGAGAACTTCCTTCTTCTCCTCAGTTTGGGATGAGGAGAAGAGGGTGCAAAGAAGTTAGTCTTCATCCACTACAGCGGCTAGTGAGTTACACTCATTGTCCCAGAAAAAAAAAAAAAAAAAGTTGCCAAGATACAGTAGTGGATTGCAGTTTTATTCGTATGCGTAACGAAATATGTCTGACATCTCGACATAAAGGAGTTTTAGAGGTTCCTAGTGGTGCCCTGTGATAATCCATCCTATGCAGCTTGATTTTTTTAACACAATTCCTGCATATTGTGTGGAAAGTGTGGAGGTGTTGATAATATATCCAGTACCGTTGCATACCTTTTTAAGCAGGTGATGGATTGATGGATGAGTATCGTCCTGTCGGAATAGCACACAGGAAAGGTAGGGCCACTGGTTGCAGGACCATATCAGCTGAAAAAGATTGGGCTTGTAATACTTGTAATAAAAATCTAAATTGCCATTTACACACTGGCACCGGGTCTTTGTCACTGAGGACAATACCTTAACTCTCGGATTTATTAGTTCGCCTATCTTCTGCCATCTTCAGTGATGTGGGCATGACTACCCACCGAGTGTTATTCCTGTTGGTTGATTCTATATATATATATATATATATATATATATATATATATAGAATCAACCAACTATATATGAATATATATATTTTTCTCTGTGTGAATTTAATTTCTCTAACCACACCCAAGCCTGATTACTGCCACACCTGTTCTCAATAAAAAAATCACTTAAATAGAACCTGTCTGACAAAGTAAAGTAGACCAAAAGACACTCCAAAGAAATAAAGGAACAAATGAAAAAGAAAATAATTGAGATCTATCAGTCTGAAAAAGGTTGTAAAGACACCACAGTGAGAGCCATTCTCCTCCAATTGGGAAAACGTGGAACAGTGGTGAACCTTCCCAGGAGTGGCCTACTGACTAAGATTTCCCCAAGAGCACAGCGGCGACTCATCCAGGAGGTCACCAAGAGACCCCACAACAGCATCCAAAGAACTGCAGGCCTTACTTGTCTCAGTAAAGGTCTATATTCATGACTCCACATTAGAAACAGACTGAAAAAATGGCCTGCGTGACAGATGGCCAAGAGAAAACCACTGCTGAGCAAAAAGAACATTAAGTCTTATTTATTTACTTATTTTGCCAGAAAACATCTTAATGATCCCCAAGTCTTGACAAAATGCCCTGTTTACACCAGGTGTGATGGCATAAAGTAACACCGAATTTCAGAGAAGGAACATCATTCCTATGGTAAAATATGGTGGTGGTAGTCTGATGGTCTGAGGCTGTTCTGCTGCTTCAAGACCTGGAAGACTTGCCATGATAAATGGAACCATGAATTCAAATGTCTACCAAAAATGCTAAATGAGAATATCTGGTCATCTATTTGTGACCTCAAGTTTACTTGTGTTGTCTTTAACTAATATTTACATTTGTTTGACGATCTAAATAATTTTAGATTGACAAACATACTGAAAAAAAATAAATCATGAAGGGAACAAACACTTTCTTACAACTGTATGTCAATCCAAAGTCGCTGTAGTGATGTGATCTTGGATCTTATATTCTATAATCAGAACATTTGCAAATAAAAATCTTAGTTTTCAAATAAGAAGGGAAAAAACTCCACAGCGTCAAGCTTAGTTCCTTCAACTCCAATGAAACGCTGCAATGATCACAGTTTAAACAGTGTATGTGACATCTGACAACACAATAACCCTCGAAATTACAGCTCTACCATCCAGCCCAGAATCATCTTCAACCCATTCAACTATAAAACAGCCCCTTGACGAGGTAATCAAACTTTTACTCAAAAAAAAATGAAACCACAGATACTGTACAGCATTATTCTGACACTCCTTCACTTCACTGATTCACTTTAAAGAACAGACCGCTTTTCTCAATCCACTCAAGTGGAATCAAAAGAAAATAATCACAAGACTTTCCCAGAAACTATCATAGAATATACACAAACATCAAGACCACTTAGATACTAAAGATGTCTCCATCTTCCTAATCTTTTCCCTTCTTTTTTTTTTTTTGAATTCACTTTCTTTTAGCGCTTTAGCAGATGCGATCCTCAGGCCTGGCATTTCTCCGCTGTCTTTCACAGAAAAAGAAGGCCTTGGCTGCAAAAAGAGCCGGCGTTCTGAAAAGAGATTTATATAATGGCCGCATGCGTCCGACGCCAGACGTTTAACATTGGGAAAACAGCTATTCTACTGGGAGCGCTCACCATGGTGATCTCGGGTAGCTGTACAGGACTGTCTTGGCAGCAGCGTGTGTGTGTGTGTGTGTATTTGTGTGTGTGTGTGTATATGTGTGTGGGGCTGGATCCCTGCTGGTAGAGTTCATTGATTAGTGTTGGAACACACTGGAGCTGTTGGAGATGTTGAACACTGTAGCTTTTCTGTTTTTGTTTTGGGGGATTTTTTTTTAAGAAGGGAAGTGGGACAGGGTTGGGGGAGGGGTTGGGGTTGTGAATAAGAGAATATCGGCTTCTGAAACCCCCGTTCTGACATCTTATACAAGCTTCTATCCACCCAATGACAATTTAATGACAGGCTGTGTTGTGATTGGTCACTGTGGTGTGGGTAAACATATCCCACACTGTGTTCACACAGGAACATCTTCAGAGTTGAGTTTAGCTTATAGTGAGGGGAGAGTTCAGTCAAAACTGAGGCTGTGTCTTATCTACCATTCTATCATTCAGTTTGGCATTACTTTTCATGCAAATTATTTTTGCAATTAAATAGACAAAAACAATACAGAAAAAAATCTTAAAAGTAAAAATGCTAAAACATAAACTAAATATAAACCTTATAATAACAACTTAGTCAAAAATATAAGGAAAATATGTTATACTGTATGTTAGTTATCTGATTTATGCAAGTTAATAAAAAGTATAGTTGTATACAAGTTAAAACACAGATTAACCTTTGCATTGTAATTAAAGATACCAAACTTCTAATTTAAATTGCTGAATGCGAGTTATAGAATGTAAATTATTACCGTAATTTCCCGGCTATAAGCCACTTCTTTTTTTTCACACACTTTAAACACTGCAGTGTAGCTAATATATTATGGCCAATTTCATTTTGTTTTACCATTGTTTGAGCTCAATAGCCCAGAGATTACGGTATATGTGAGTTCAGCCTGATAGCAGGATGTTTGATCTATGTTATGTGAGCATTTAACATTTCAAAATGTACTGACAGTACTTTATAGGAAGCACTACCACCCACCAAGTGAACAGTTCTATTTAAGTAATGTTCTAATCCATATTATGGCAAGAACTACTCAACTACATAAAGAAAAAAACACTTTAAGAAATTAAGGTCAGTTGATTCAATTAATTTCAAAAACTTTGAAAGTATCCTCAAGTGCAGTCACAAAGACCATCAAAAAGGTTATGATGAAACTGGCACTCATCAGGACCACCCCAGGAAAGCAGGACCTAGAGTGATTTTGGTCGTTACCAACGTTATAAAACGCACCTAAGTTTACAGCACCTAAAATTTTGTCTTGTTTAACACTTTTAAGTTACTACATGATTTCAGTATTAATTTACCTTGCAGGTACAATTTTACAATATTTAAAGAAAGGAGCAAAAATGGACAAAATAACATTAGAATTATTGGTGATCCCAATCATGACACTGTCTACCTTTGTATAACATAGTAACAGAATCAAGTCAATCTTGATTTTATCATGAATCAAATGATTAAAGCCAGGCGGACACTGTGCGATTTTAGCCCGATTTTAAGCCCGATCTGGTCGGATGCGACTGAATTTCATGATCGGGCCGAATTTTAGCTTGATCGTGCGTCGTTTGTCGTGCAGTGTGAGAGGGGAAGCGATGTCCAATTAATTGCCCATAGGAGCTGCGAATGAGCAGTCGGACGCGACCAGGGATTTCTGACATGCCAGAAATTTTGGTCGCTTGTCTCACAGTGTGAGCTGTTTTGCGGGCCGATTTCTTAACGTCACGACCTGTTTTCCCAAAAATCTGCACAGTAACTATAAATTATTATTAGTCATATTTATTTCTGTCAGTTATAAGGATTTATATTTATGTTCGGTACACAGACTTATAGCTTAATATAGCAGACACAGGCATTCTGCTGTTTAAGAATTTCAACAGATGCTTATTCTCAGTCAATAGCTGGAGTTTTTGAAAAGAAAAATTAAAAGAGAAAATATCTTTGACAAACATAAATTTATTTTATTTCACTTTGCTATTATATCTGAAAAATAAAGCACATTGTCAGCCTCTGGTGCTGCCCGTCAATTATATAAAACTTAAAACATGCACAGAAATATAAAGCTATATTTTATAATTCGTTTCTTTTCGCCAGGGCAAATTTATTAAAATTATAAATATGTTAATTTATTAATTAAAATCTCGTCCAGTGCTCCAGAATATTAGCCACGCAAAGCCAGCTTAGCGCAGCGCGTGGCATTGCGCGCGGCATTGCCCGCATAATAACCTCTGTCTTCTAAAATAAACGTTTTAATAAATAAGGTCGGAGAAGTGTAGTAAAATTAGTGCTATTAAACTTACTAAAGCTAATAAATGATAATTAATCAAGATAAATCAGACAAAATGCGCTGCGCCTCTCTCTCGCTCTCTTTCGCAGCGTGGAGCTGAATTCAGCGCGAGGCTACAGAAACTCAGTTCAGTTGAATAAAAATAAGTAAGGGCCTGTAAGTACAAGCAAAGGACCTGTAAGTAAATATAGTCAAATATAAAGTATAGTTTGAGGTTTTGGTGAGCTGTTTTCATGATTTGAAACTGAAACTAACTGAAACTTTGATTATTCTGCAGAAAGCCTGGGTTATTTTAAACGAATTTTTAATGAGTTTATATTTTATATTTTTTATTTATTCATTTAAATTATTTTTCTTCTTTTATTAATCAAATCATTAAATATATATCTTCATAAGATATAATTTTTTTCCCTTTTATGTCAATTTTTATTATCTTTTTTTAAGGTCCTATTTTTCCTTTTTTACGTATATATTTTATTCGTCTATAATAAATGTCAGTTTTTATTCCTATTTTTTATATATATTATTAATCCCTTTTAAACTGTTAATGCTCAGCGGCACTGTAAATGAGGGTCCCTATCCAGTGTGAATAACCGATTGCTTGTTTAATATTCAGTGTTGCAAAACCAGTTTTTACATAAACAATAAACAGAATAAAAAATAAAATTATTTTATTTTATTTAAGCTGCTGGTGTTTCTTTCGCAGCCTGACGCGCAGTCATTTTTCTATGCGCTCTCCTTCTGTAAAACGGACAACCCGTAGAGTCCACGTCGCCTCAGCCACCTGCGAGTCCATGTACGTCTCTTCCCTGGACTTTCAGCGCACAACAGGGCACAAATAAGCAAAGCTAAGCGCTTTCTTTTGCAAGGCGACATGTTGTGTTGAAGCGAGAGTTTGTACGCAAAGAAAGCTCCGCCTACGGGCTGCGTTTAGACGTGCAGTGTAAGCTCCCCCGTCGCAGCAGGTCAGTCGGACCGTACAGTGTGTGCAGATGAATCGCAGGCGTTGTTCATACACGACAAACAATTCAAACGTGCTGTTTGAGCTCTCCAGAACGCATCCGATTAAAAAAATCGCACAGTGTCCGCCTGGCTTAATTGGCCAAGAGAAATGCACTAAAATATTTTTTTTTCCCACAGGATTCAATTGGTTAGTAGGAAGCTTTCATTTTTGCACTGCTAAGTTTGGAGATGTGAGGTTTTCCAAGATGCTACTTTAGAATGTAGCAGTTATAGCCATTTAACACCTTAGAAACATATTTTCTCAAAAAGAATAATCACTGCTATTATGTATATGCTCCAATATATCCATGTTAAAGGTTCTGTAATCAGTGCCCTGATATCACTGTTCTTTGCATTAGCAGTGCTGGTGAAACACTGCTATTACCAGCTGAGTGTAAGATCCTGGCCGGGTCTCGTCCCCCGCTTGGGGCAGCTTAGCTGCATTACGCACTGCCACACTGATGTCCTGTGGCATGTGTGAGCGGCGGGGCTGTGAACAGGACAGCTGCTGAGTGGAGTGGTGAACAGGCGGTGGAGATCCGCACCTTGAAAAGGAGATGAAAGACGTTTCCTCCTCTTAGAGGCGGCTGAGCGCCGTGTGCAGATCACCGGAGCCGGAGGCTTTTGTGCCGGACCCCGAGGCCAGCCGGACGCACGCCCGCCCGCTCCTGGACCCCCGACTCTGTCCGGCCTTGGAGGGACGCCACCAGCCAGGATCACGGGTTGTCGTGACAACACTGTCGCTGAGGCGCCGTCGTGGGGCTGCAGGCTGCCATTAAACTCTGTAAGATTACAAGACTGATTCTGGTGTCCAGCACTGTTGTGGCCAATCCCATAACACCACTGATCACACTTACCAGCACGTAATCCTTTAATCAGATTACAAACACTGATTTCTGATATTTAACCCCTTAAACCAGGGGGCACGGAGGCAGCACAGTTTCTCAGAGAGCAAAATCTATAATTTATTTATTTATTTATTTTTTTACAATATAAAAATGTAGAACTTTTCACACAGCAATTCGTATTGTATTATAAGTGTGTCATTAATGTATCGGTTCAGCTGAACGCAGAAGGAAATATAGGATTGCAATGCTATTTAGAAATAAGGTTAAGGGTTACCAAGAAAATCATCCTCATTAACTAAAAACAAAACAATAATTGATTTATTAACATCAACCATCAAAATAACCTATTATCAGACTCTTATCTCCCTACACAAACTCTGAGAGCCAATCAGAAACACAGAGACTGAGTTTGGACTCATAAAAGATAAGATAAATAATAGGTTAATGGTTAATGTTACGTAAAATTGGCATATATGTTTATGATTCTGTTTATCTATGTTTATATATACTGTATGTACAGTATGTACAGTATGTACAGTACAGCAGATGTATGTGTGTGTGTGTGTGTGTGTAATGATGTACAGTACAGTACAGTATGTGTGTGTGTGTGTGCGTGCGTGCGTGCGTGTGTGTGTTGTGCAAATGATTTAGGCACCTGTGGGAATTTCAGTAAAAAAAAGCTTCTTATCTGTGCAGTAAGTACTTATTAGCTCAGTAAAACACTAAAATACAATAAATACAAACAGAATTTTTACAAAAAGCAGAGCTTTTAGAGCACCGTTTTCCTTAAAACATCTCCTAATCTCTCCTCTTCTGAGTTTATTAGAGTTATTTCTAGTTCTTATCATATTAATCAACACCTGGTTTGGTAAATTGGTAAATGTGGTAAACCAGGTGAGCTGCTGACGGAACTGAACATAATATACACATGCTGGCTGAGGGAAATCATCCAGGAGAAATCTGGAGAAACTACACTTTATTCTTCAGCTCGGCTCACAGGATATAACATACTTAGTTAAAAATGAGAATTCCTTGTTACGTTTTACTGTATGTATGTTTATTTGCATCTGTTCAAATCATATGTGGTGCTTTTTTTTGTAGGTAAAAACACTCATATTGCTGAGAAAAATAGATTAGTGTACTTTGCTTTGGTGCCTAAAACTTTTGCACAGTACTGTATATCGGTTTGTTTAAAATTTTCTTTTTTTTTTCCCAACTTGAACCACCTCAACTGTAGCTGCATAAAAAAAATAACTACAATGATTGTTGTAAAGAAATAAATAAAGTATTAACAGTCCTCCAAAGAGGGGGTGGTGGCAGCACAAAAAAAGGTTGCTGAGAAACATAAATAATCCAAAAATGTTATTGATATGGGCAACTCTTGGTCATATTTATGAAGCTAAACTTACAGAAGTAGTGTGTAATATCGCAGAAGTCTCAGCATGAATTTGCTGGAGCTAGAATACTGTCACTCAGTTCTTGCTGATTTTTCAATAGGCATCTTGAGATGGCAGCAGTATGTGGATGAGCACTCTCCTGTTGGAATAGTGCACCAGAGTCTACTGTTTGTTCAAAAAGGGTAGGACCATTGGGCTGTCAATGTACCAAAGGAGATCTTAAACGCCACACTTCGACATCAGGCCTTCTGGACTTGAGAAGCATGAACATGCTTTACACCAATATCCATCGATCTTTGTGCCGACCACAGTGCCTCCACAGGCACAAGTTTGATGGTTGTCTCAATCAAGAGAGTAAACATAAAAAAAACAAGACTCATCACTAAAGATCTGCCCACCAAGTTTCCTTACTGTTAGCTTATTGCTTCTGAGTGAGGCTACATTTATTTTTTTTGACAATGAATGCATAGTGTCACTGTCCAGTGAAAAATCTCCAAAACAGCAACTTTCCAGGACAGAGAGAGAAAAAATTGTGTTTATTTTCAATGGAAGTCAATGCAAAATGAGTTTGGGTTTATTTCATGTAATTTTAGAAAATGTCTAATTTAGACCATTTCTTAACTAATTTTGACACAGTGTAAGTGACAGTTTGTGTGTTCAAGTTTTTTAGTAAACAAAAGAAAAAGACAAAAAGAGAGATGCTTGTTTTTCATTGGACAGTGATGATAAGAACTATGTAGTTACTGTATAAAAGTGAAAAAGTCTCTTGCAGTGTAAAGGGTTAAACCGTGTCTCCACTCTGTCTGCTAATTGATCCAGCATGCTTCTCTTTTTGTATATCAAAGGGTTAGTTTTGATCTCTGTTTAATCACGACAAACTGCCGGAGTCTAAATACAGGAGCAGGGTGTGGATTATTTGAGTCTGCTTGGTTTAATTGCCATGGGAAATTTCCAAATATATCACCAACGGATGTTGAACTAGTCGTCAGCAAGCAAGTGCTTGTTTGGTTCTGTGTTTTGGCTGCCTGTGAACAGGTTTAAGAATCCACATGTACACAGTGTATCACAGCCATAATAAAACCACATATGTGTAATAGGGAAACTTTCTAAGGGAAGCTAAAACCAGTACTTTTGTCAGAAAAAAAAACTAAAAAAGTTTTTGATAGTACTGATAGTTGATGTGCATTGATTAGCAAAAACATTAAGCTCACCTGGCTAATATCCTAATGGTTATCTGCTCGTCTCAAAAGTATCTCCTTTATAAAATTGTATATTTTTTGTAGTTTTACTCAAAAATATATGTGATAAAACAGCTTAATTGAAAAAAAAGTCACACTTTATTTTCGTCTATAATAACTGTGGAGTTACATTTTAACAATCATGTAATAACAGTGTAGCTACTGGTGAAGTACAGATTAATTACTAGAGATGTAGTGATCACTTTTTTTTTGCTCCCAAGTCATTTGATTATGAATCTGTTGATACTGAGTTCCGATCTGATAATTTGGCAACGCAGTACAAAAAGAAAGAACACATCCAGGTTGTCACTTAAGTTGTTTTTATTCCTTTTTAATTATTAATGAAACAAAACAGTCTATTTTAGCTCAAAATAAACAAGTCCTAAACAGCCATTTAGATGATTTATTTTTAAACATGCATATTTTCTTTTTAAAAAGTCACACAATAACAATTCTGTGATTGTTCATAAGTAAGAGCGTGATTCATATTTTAATGCTAGTATTTCCCTGTATATTTGGGAGGGAGACAGTAAGTTGCTAAGTTACTGAGTTTAAATAAGAGCTTTAATAGAAGAAATAAACAGAATTACACATTATAACTGAAAAAAGACTCCTTATGAACTTTTAAACACAGCCTGTTTAATACTCTAAATATATTTTTAACCATTAATGAATTATACTTGTTTTGAATAATATATTAGCTATAGTCACTTATAATGTATTATAACAGGTCTTTGTGTGCTCCAAGTAAAGTGACGTGTGACTCATTGTGGGACTAGATTATTAATGACAGATATACTGTATACTATTTTAACATACATATTATAAGCACAGCTTGTAATGTATTATGATCACAATTCATAATGCATAATAAGCATAGCTATTATGGGTTATGACTTTTTATCAATATTTGCAGCAATGTTTATAATGTCTTATAAATCCATTATATGTTGTGAATGTGTTTGTAGTGTGGAGAGGACATTCATAGAAAGTGTTACTATGTCTGTTACTATTATTATATTACTATGATGGACGTCTGTCACTTTACTTAGAGTGTACAATGACACATTGTAATACATTATAAGTGAATAAAAAGTAATATAATATTTAATGATTGGTTAAAAGTATTTACAGCATGCTCTGTTCTCAGGTTCTCAGTTTTGACACAAATCATCTCATAAACACAGCTGATTATGCATTATGATCACAATTTATAATGCATAATAAACATGGCTATAAGGTGTTATACATTTTATAAATATGTATAGATTATAATGCTTCATGAATGCATTATAATGTGTTATAAGTATGCTTATAAAGTCTAATAGACATGACATTTATAGAAAGTGTTATGGAGGAAAGTTGTTTACTATATAGTGAACTTGTGGAGTTACAACATTACTCTAAAACTGATCTTTTCCACCCAATTCCAATCTGTTGAAAAATATGTAATCGGCCACAATTAAATAGTGCAAATAGTTGTGTATTAAAGGTCTGTTTCTCCAACATCCCTTTTCCGTTTTGTAATTAGAGCCATAATTATTTTAATGACTAAACATCATTATTCAGATTGTAACATGGAAAGATGGCTAGAATAGTATACTATGTCTGACACTGATACACATATTGTTACTAGATAACATGTACAACTGTAATCAATCTGTAACAATCTGTACTTCACCTGTAGTTACACTGTTATTACATGATTGTTAATGTGTAACTACACAGTTATTAGAGACACTTATTATCAAGAGGGACCACAATAATTTCGACATAAACATCAAGAAAGATCATATTTGATGTGCATTTATTTATTCCAGTGACTTAGTACAAAGTAGGACCATGTTTTGTGTAAAATTGACCAACGAGCACTAAGGAAATCACTTGCTCCATTGTATACATGTTACATATATCAATTTCATTAAAAAAAAACATAGATGGAGGCACAAATCCACCAATTACAGAACAGAAGTAGATGACAATCACACCAATGCACCAGTTAGACAGAAGGAGAAGAGGCAGAAGATGAGAACTGCAATATATAAGTCTTTTTTTTTTCAGGTCTCAACTTTCAGACAGCTTCAATGTTTCTGTTAACAGCCTTTTTTAAGTTTTTTAGTTTTGTGAAATAATATATTTTTAGAACCTTTTCCAGCTTTGTGGCCATCCAAAAATATTATTTTGAAAGTGCTAGGCAGCTGCTTAAAGGAACCGATGATGAAGAATTTACGAAGCTAATGGTTAAGACCAAGATGTATCTCTAACCAGCTACTTATGTTTTGAGACCTTCTCCTTTTGGAATGTCCAAACTTTTTTCAGTAATCTGGATTTGAATTATAAAATGAATGTTTCTTCTTCATGGCTTTCTGGATATTCTCTACCTCATAGTGCAGGGGTGTCCAAACTGCGGCCCGTTTCCTTTTTTGGAGCGGCGAGGTATTTTAGAAATAGAATGAAAGTTGGCCCGCTGTTAAGCAGGTTTTTATAATGTGAGATTCAAAGTTTAAACGCTAGGTGTCAGAAACGGGCCAAAGAGTCTAAAAGCGGAGAGAGTGCGCATTTCTAGCACATAAAATCGGGCCGAAGATTCTAAAAGCGGAGAGGGTGCACATTTCTAGTGCAGAAAAACTGGGCAAATATTCTAAAAGTGGAGAGAGTGCGCATTTCTAGCACAGAAAAACGGGGCAACGATTCTAAAAGCGGAGAGAGTGCGCATTTCTAGCACAGAAAAACAGGCCAAAGAGTCTAAAAGCAGAGAGGGTGCGCATTTCTAGTGCAGAAAAACGGTCCAAAGTGTCTAAAAGTTGACGTAATTAAGGAGTTTAATGTTAAGAGACATCATGAAATTAAACATCAATTTGAAAAATCTTAGTTTACACAACACTGTCAAAGATAAAGACAGTAAGTCAAGTAAAATGGTGTGTAAATGAAATAATCAGGAAAAATGTATTATTTAAAGTGGGATATTTCATTATTTGTTTTATTACAGAGTCTGTGGCCCATGACTTCAAATATATTTCTCCTTCTGTCCCCCAACAAAAAAAGTTTGGACACCCCTGTCATAGTGGTTCAGAGTAGTCGACATTTTGACCTGGAGTGCCAAAAGTAGATATCTTCTATATCTAGTCTCTGTTTGTGCCAGTCCACTCTCTTTAACCTGGAGCACCCATGAGTAAGGAATGTGAGCTCAGCATTCTTCATGCATCCTTCAGCCAGAAAGCATGCAGGTAGTGGGGAAGGGAACAGTGCGTTCCTTTACAGCACTCGTCTCTTTGCGCTGCTAATGGAATGCCTGGCATGCCTGGCCGAGGTTTGGGACACTGGCTGACCCTTCTGCAAAGCCGAGGGCAGGTCTGGTTTCACTGACAGATGAAGATGTAAAGAATGTTTTTCTTACAGCAGTGATGAAACACACTGTACAGTACACACTGCATGCTCATGCTCTCTTACTGACAGGTAAAGTGCGTTCAGATACTTCTTGTCAAATCATGCGGTGAGAACAGGAGCAGGTCATCAAATGAACACAGAATACACTTTGTCTGAGTGTAGGTTGTGAGAATAGACTTTTTTTGAGATAAGTTTGTTTTTGCATTTAAAGGAACAATCAGAAATACATGTGAGTGAATTTGAGAACTAGCTAGAGGAGTTTCCAAACACTGGATAAAGTTTTGCTGACAGATTGAAACACAGTATTGATGATCACTACTATGCTGTGGTCGTGGTGGTAAATTTCCTAGCTATGGTCAGCAACCTTACTGAAGCTTAGTGATTACCTGCTCAGCAGAAAAATAGCCAGCTCACCCATTTCCATGGCTGTAGCACACTGTTTGTGTGCTACTGTCTATACCTGACAACCCTGAGTGTGGAAATGTGAGTGGAGGAATGGCGGTGGTCATATTTGGAGGAGACATCCACAGAGATTTCCGTGAGATACCACACAATTCAAATAAGAAAATACTGGCTGAAGCTCTGCTGTCAAGAGCTGACAGTGCTTAAACTCAGCATGTGTCCTTAATATCTGATGATACATGATCTAAGGATGATCATGTTATGAGTTACTACAAACAATATAATCCTTAATGATCCTTAAATAGCATATTATAACATTAGAATAAACTGAAACAGGCAAATAAGTAATAAGAATGTATCAGGATTAATCAGATTATTAGAAATTCTGCAATGTGCAGCCATAAATTACTACTACTATTACTACTACTACTACTAATAATAATAATAATAATAATAATAATAATAATAATAATAATAATAAGAAGAAGAAGAAGAAGAATAAGAATAATAATAAGAAGAATAATAACTCAAAGTAACAACTCATTTGATTTGATTTAATGCAGAATAAACATGGAAAAATAGATATTTAGTGCCAAAACCTGTAAAGACAGATTGATTGAGTAGAGCTTTGGAAATTATTTTGTTGTTTATTTGTTTATTTCTATGTTTTTAAACAAATAAACTTTTTTTTCAGTTTTCTCTGATGGGCAAAATGCTTTATTGTTAATTGCTTTCTGATGAAGCCAACTTAATGACATACAGGTCTGGAAAGATTAGGGGATCACCTCAGGTTCTGAATCAGTTTCTCTGATTTTGCTATTTATAGGTTTATGTTTGAGTAAAATGAACATTGTTGTTTTATTCTACAAACTACAGACAACATTTCCCAAATTCCAAATGAAAATATTGTCATTTAGAGCATTTATTTGCAGAAAATGAGAAATGGCTGAAATAACAAAAAAGATGCAGAGCTTTCAGACCTCAGTTCATAGTTATAAAGTTTTAAGAGTTCAGAAATCAATATTTGGTGGAATAACCCTGGTTTTTAATCACGGTTTTTTTCATGCATCTTGGCATAATATTCTCCTCCACCAGTCTTGCACACTGCTTTTGGATAAATGTATGCCACTCCTGGTGCAAAAATTCAAGCAGTTCAGCTTAGTTTGATGGCTTGTGATCATCCATCTTTCTCTTGATTACATTCCAGAGGTTTTCAATTTGGTGAAATCAAAGAAACTCATCCTTTTTAAGTGCTGTCTTATTTTTTTTCCAGAGCTGTATACATTAAAATATCATTTTGACAATACAGAAAAAAGTAATGTCTGGTTGTACATTACATTTCAGTTAACACAGAATTTTCCCAGTGTTATATTTACCACTTTTTCTACCATTCTGGCACAATCTCTCTGTGGGAAACACACCATTCGCAGGTTTATGTTTAAGAGTTGATGAAGACCTGCTCCTGAACGCTGCAATACCTGGAGGCTAACGAGAGCCCATCTCTCTCTGACTCTCCTGCTGCACAATGGGGCCTTTGAGACTCCAGCTTCCTCCAACGAGGACAAAAACAAGCCATGTTTGGGTAAATCCTCCTCCAGAGAATAAGAGACAGTGGAGAGGGAGATCTTACTCACATACACAAACAGTCCCACAACCACAAGGTCTTGCTTTTCCAATAAAATTATCCTGCGGACAATGCAGAGCCCTCCGCAGTTCACACTTCAGCTCAGAGTGTGGTGACTTGCATTGTGCGGAGGAGGATTGCCATCCCTTCATAAACAGATTTACTTTGGCTGAGCAACAATGGAGCGGCCAATCCCTCTTCGCCAGCTCTAAAACGAATCTTTTTTTAATTCACTGTTCAAAATTGGCGCTCTGAAGTAGTGGAATGTGTTTTACTGTGGGCTCAGTGCATTAAAGTGAATTGTTGTCTATTCACACTGTATCTTCAGAAAGGGTCTCTGTGGTGAATTGAATTCTGAATGCCTTAAATCAAAGGCCGACTCTTCTGTATTTCTGAATCAAACGTGAGGTGAACAATGGCAAAGGGTGGCAGTATTATGACCTGTATTGTGATCAAAAATGTTTGTAAAATATTATAAATTCTACTACATTTGAATGCAGTAAGATAGATTTAAAAAGGTTCTTTATCTAGCATCTTTATTGAGCAGCTTTATTGGCTTAACAGCACATTATATTTCACAAAATTAGATAAAAAAAATAGATGTCATAGGGTACATTTATTCAGCTTTTAAGATTGTTCATCTATAATGAAGAGCGTGAGTCAATGAAACGAAAGTGAAACTAAGCGAAAGGAAAAGACATACAGTGACGTTAAAAAAAAATGATTTGGACCCCTACAGATTTTTGTTTTTGCTTTTTTGTAATACAGATATCTTTCTGATTATCAAACAAATTTTCATGAGACAAATATAACCTGAGCAAATATAAAATGCACTTTTTAAATTATTATTTTTTTATTAAAGGACAAGAAAATTATCCAAACCGAGTCAATTAGAGGTGGGCTTGTTTGTGTGCTTTGGATCATCGTCCTGATGCAGAACCCAAGTAACACACAAAGCTTAACGTCACAAACAGATGGCCTGACATTCTCCTTCAGGATTGTCTGGTAAACAGCAGAATTTCTGGTTCCAGCTATTACAACATGTTATCCAAACCCTAAAGCAGCAAAGCAGCCCCAGACCATCACACTACCACCACCATGTTTTATATTCAGTATGATGTTTTTTTCTAAAATTGTGTGTTAGTTTTGCGCCAGATGTAACCGGACATACGCATTCCAAAAAGTTCAATTTCAGTCCAAAGAATATTTACCCAAAATCCTCGGGATCATCATTGCTTTTTGGCAAATGGTGAAACGGGCTGTTGTGTTCTTTTTGGTCAGCAGTGGTTTTTATCTTGAAATTCTCCCATGGAGACATTTTTGTCTCTCTTTATTATTATTGAATCATTAACACTGACCTTAACTAAGGCAAGTGAGACCTGCAGTTCTTTAAATGTTGTTCTGGGCTCTTTTGTGACCTCCTGGATGAGTTGTGCATGCCCTTTTGTGATAATTTTGGTAGGCTGGTCACTCCTGGGAAGGTTCATCAGTGTTCCATGTTTTCTCCATTTGGGAATAGTAGCTCTCACTGACATTCTAAGGCTTTGGAACTTCAATAGACTGAAATTAATTCGTTTTTTCATCTGTTTTAGAATTTCTTCAAATAGCAGCAAAATGTTTTGCTTTTTGAGATCTTTTAGCTGCTTCTTTTTGTCAGACAGGTTCTGTTTAAGTGATTTCTTTCTATTTCTCACCAAGGTACTGCCACACATACTGCACACCATCTGAGCAATCTTCTTGTAGCCTAGACCATCTTTGGGGGGAGCAACAGTTCGGTTTCTCACATTTTCTCATAATGAGGTAACATGAGGTATGAGAGAATTGTTCAAAAAACACCAAATTTAACAGCTCTGCTTCCCAATAACATCTGAAACCTTGTAACACTAACGAGTCATATTAATAGATAATGGGTAAAGGAGGCTGTCTTTGAAGCTATGTCCAGAACTGGCTGCCATCTTGAAAGCAGCCATATTTTGTTTCTTAAATAAAACTATGTCCTGTGACTTTTAACTCACACTGTACAAATAGTTAGAATGTGTTTTTTTTGGAAACAAAAAATTTTATATTACCTCAGTATGACATATGCTGGTTTTATTTTGAATTTATGCTGGGTCTGTGGAACAAAAACTAAATAGTTGGCTGGTTTTCGGTATCGCAATAACATGAGGATCCTCAGTGGCTCACAGGAGCTGCATAGCCTAGCATAGCATGTCATATCATAGCTTAGCATTGTACCAAATCCACTGTACCTATTTATTATATGAAGGATCCCAAAGATGGACTTGGATTTTACCAACTGAAGAACAACTAAAGAACAAAGATATTAAATGAGAGAGCAGATCAAGAGTGAGAGAAAGCAGAGAGAATAGAAAGAGAACAGACAAGCTGACGCATCCAAATATTTGCAGACTTAAGCCAGAGAATTGAGCGAGTGCCAATGTTGTGACTGGGCGTGTTTGAGACAGGGCTGTCACGCATGTGTTGGGTAGAAACATTAAGACTTGTTGGAGGTAACCATGGATCGAGACACTACAACAACAAACTATGGCAAGGTGCCACATACAGTGTGAGATGAGTTACTTCTGCCAGTCTTTTTTCTTTTTTATGAAGACTAAAAGTGGCAGTGTACAGATTAAAGTTTGATTAAAATCTTTATTACTAGTGTTTTTATCATCAACTCAGTACATCTACAATATCAGTGGTATCCCCATTTTTACTGGGGTGGTATCCTCAAGGAAATGGGACATAGTATACCTCTTTTTACTCAAGTTAGATGGGTCCATGGGCTATACAACACATGTTTATAAAGTTTTTTACACAGCTTCAGTCCCTTTCAGACGCCCCATGTTTACACTGAACATTTACCACAAGTTAGCATTAGCTTGTGTTCAATGGCAAAACACGAACAAGCTAGTTCATGCTCAACTGCAATAGAAGCACAAAATTCTTTACAAAATTATTTAAAAGTTCTTAAATCTCCCTTGTCTCCCAACTAGCCATGAGCATTAGGTAAAGATCCCTCCCTCAGACAAAGTCTGCTGGCTAATTCTGCTGTGTACTGTTTGAGGTTCTAAACAGAAATGACTAAAATGGCAGATGTTTAACTGATCTATTGGGTAGGGCTCTGGTGGAAGTTGATAAAGTGAGGATCCAGGGTGGTTCTAGGTTCAGGTTTCCTTATTTTGACGTCACAATACGAAAGCATCTAAACGGCTCATAAAACATCAAACTTTTTTAACCGATTCAAAGAAAATGGATGGAAGGATGGATTTTCTTCTTTTCATGCTTGAAAAAGTGTTTATGGGGCAGTCGAGACTCAAGTGGAAATACAAAGCATGGAAAAAGTGAGTTTTGCAATATATTTGTAATATATCCCTTATTTTTCTCTATTTTAAAGGGACATGGTTGGATATTAAGCGCCGTGATGTACCTTTTAGAGTACATTTATTGTTTTCGTTATTACTTTTTTACCGTGATCATAAATTGTATTATTTATTTTTAATAAAATGAATCCTGTATATTACTTTTTTTCTGATTAATAGGACATACTATAAATCAGCTAATTTCAAGATTCTTTGAAATGTGCATATATAGGTAATGGTGAGGCGCAGTGCGTTTGGAGTTGCTTATTTCCGACAGGAGATGGATAATAAAATAATGAAACTGTTTTCACGAAGTTCTTTTATTCGCTGTTAATGACAGTGTGAGTGAATAATTACGCCTCATTGCTGGGATTGAGTAGTGAGCTTTTATAGCTCTCTGAGTCCAGCAGCCCCAGAGGAGCACACCACTGCAGTTTAAGCTTAACGGGGGAAGGGGAGGATAGATCTGTACTAATGACTCTTCTGCGCTATTTCTGGGTCACAGTGTAATTGATTTACTGATTAGTGGTCTATCATGCTACTACAGCCTTTAAACACCTATTTCAAGGAGATTAGAAAGAGGAAGGAAAAAAAAAGAGACGAGGAAAATGTCTATAATAAGAGTCTATAATAAGAAAAAAGCGTCAGAGCTGGAATAATAGCGTAAAGTTATTTATGAGCGTGACACACGAGTAATAGGCTGGTTAAGAGGGATTCATTCAATCAGTAACAAACTTTATTTCACATCAATATACTGAAGTAAATTAAAAATACACTGGAATAGAGTTAAATTTCTCATGTGTAAAACTTAATACCCCCCTATTATGTTTATTTGTCATAACCAGCAATGGTGTTCCCGGGGGAATATTGACCCATCGCATGTTTAATTATCCAAAAGATATCTGAAAAAAATCCTAACAAGCAGTGTAAATATTTTTTTTAACTAAATCCGTTGGTAAAAATCATCAATATAATTAATATTTAGTGTAATAGTGTTCCTTACCTCTCACAAGTAATGGTTTAATTTGGATAATTCTATCTTTTTTTATTAAAAAATACATGTTCAACCTTTTTTTTTTATGTGTCCCATAAACAGTAGTTTTACATAACATAGAAAAAAACATTGCAATTTTGTTTTAGTTTTTGCAGGGGGTGGTTGCAAATATTTAAGATGAACCATTTTCATATAATATGTTGATTACACTAATTAAGGCAATTGTTTTATACTGAAAAAAAAAAATACTTTTAACTATATATTTCTGATCTTCAAACTTAAAGACGGGTCAATTTGACCCTTAACATAACCGGTTAAGACTTAAAGCAGATGGATTTTGATCTTTGAAACATTTTTGCATTTTCACATCCAATAAAGACCCCAATTTTCAATAACTACACAGAAAAAATGTATGGAAAATGTGAAGAATGGAAGCCAAGAACGATTATCAGCCAAGCGTTGTTATTGTTGTGTATTTATTCCCGAGACGATGTTGTGTTTGATTGTAGCTTTTGTGTTTGAATGTATTTTATCATTAACCAATATATTCTCATTACACTGAAGAAAGTTAGCCCTATTTACCATATTTTTTTCTGACGAAAAATCTTCTTTGCCTGCTTCTTCTGCTAAATAAATGAAGAGAAATGATTATATTAATTACAGTTATCTTTCTCCCAATCACAATATGAGCTTAATTTCACTCAGCTCACAATTATCCACTCAGCATACTAACATGCAACATGCATAATATGAGACCTGGATTTCTTAATATGAACCCGTACTGTGTGATCAAGAATAAGACATCAATTTTACTAGTCTTTACCAGTCTTTATCTCTCAGAGTTTGGATGCTCTCTGCAGATATATGAATTATTAACAGAAATTTGTCAGTAGGTTAGTTTAAAATGTAGGGATGCTCAGAAATGTTGCATCCTCCTTCCTAATTGTGGAACAGTATTATTTTGACAGATTAATCCAATATAAGCTGAGTTTTGATCAAGAAAGATCTCTTTGTATAAACTACTGACAACAGTTCTCCCAAATACTACAAATAAATATTGTCATTTAGGGCATTTATTTGCAGAAAATGAGAAATGTTCAAATTAACGCTTTCAAAAATAATGCAAACCAAGAGGACTATGGATGGTCAAAAGCTATTAAATAAAGCTTAACTGTTGAATTCTTGTACCAGGAGTGACATAATGTTACACAAAAGCAGTGTGGTGGAGAACATGCCAAAAAGCATGAAAGCTGTGATTAAAAATCAGAGCTATTTCAGCAAATACTGATTTCTGAACTCTTCCTGAGTTAAAACATTAGTATTGTCGCATGATTTGATTTCTAAAAGCGCTGCATCTTTTTTTTACCCGGTCAAACAAAAAATATTTCTTGTATCTCAAGATAACCAGTTGGCAAAAAATCCCAACAAAAATGCACTCCTCCAAAAAGCGCATTTTATTTTTGTTATTATATCTCACTTTCTGACTGCACATAAACCACTGTGGTATTGTTGAGCTAGGATTTCAGTTTTTTTGTTTCTGATTGTGACACCTGGCACGAAAGTTGTGCCCTTTCACCACACACTGACATAACTTGTTCACTCCCTCACATGACTGATCACATGACACTTGATCACAGTATTGATTTCACCTGTTCACCTCACTATATATACCCCTGCACTTTACTCACTCCCGCTGAGTATTAGATCTGGTTCTGGCCATCTATACAAAGTGTTTATCTTTCTTGTGTATTGTTTATTCTGTGTTTGACTATGTTTTATTTAATTTTGACTACAATTTACTACAACCTTTATTTATTATTTAATAAAGCCCTTTTATCGTATCTGTACTCGTCTTATCCCTGACTGGTTCTGAAACTGATTAAATCTCAGTATGTCAATATATTTACTGATTTATCAAAAATGTTTAAAAATACCAACTCATTTCATCCATTTTTATTTCTATTCAATCATTTTATATACATCCAGTTTTTCTAAAACGTTTCATGATGTTTAAATATAAATATTACCGGTGATAATATAGTGTAAATACATTAAAAAAAGATTACACTGTCATCATGCATGTTATCATAGTAAATGTAAGTGATATAAAGCAGAAGACAGGCAGGGTTTTTATGTTGTGTTTAGCAGGATCATGAGAGTCTGCTGTCTTCGGGAAGTTTCTTCACAAGTTGCTGCAGGTGCAGATTAGTAGCCTCACTGATCAAGTGAGTCTCCACATGTTATGGGACTTTCCTTTAGTCCAGCTGAAAACAAATGAATCCATTCAAGCCCCTGATGTTTCACTGGATAACCATCTTCAAAGATAGATAGTATTGCAAGTAATTTGGGCAGAAAGCATTACATAAACATTACGCAATATTCTGTTCCAAACAGTTCCAGTGCCTGGTGCACATAAGCTCTGGACACAACACAGTTCTGAGTTCTGTGCAGAAGAGATAATGCTATGCGGTGTAGGACCAGGCTTAATCTGTGTTTGGAAAGCTGTGTCTCTGAAGGTCCCCAGGGTTTAATGCCCACATCATAGTTTAATCTGTTCAAAAGATTGTTTTAGCTATTTAGTTAGTTAGTTTAGTTAGTAAACTTGGCCACACTGTACTCTGGGTAATGGACAGGTTTAATAGGGGATGTGATCTGCCCCACTGTTTAATCTCTAAACAGCTGCAGCTGTGGAATAGCAGCTTCTGTTCAGTAGCATAATGATGTGCCAGATAGTTTTTAAATACTCTCTATAATATAAAAGGCCCTATTTTAGTGATCTATAGTGCACCGATCTACTGTGAATCGCGCAGCTACGTTTGGAGGTCACATGAAATAACCAATTAGTGTGCTTTAAAAGCCCTTTAAGAGCCAGGTGCATTGATATCTTAACAGCGCAACGCTTTTGCATATCACAGCAGAGGATACTGTCCTGCATGTTAATGCTGTAAAGAAAAGCCAGCGGCTAATTAAAAGAGGCAGTCCATATTAGAAGCATTTATGAGTGAAGAAGGGATAAAATATTGTGTTTAATCCCTGCTAAGCCGAAAATATTCATTCTAAAACTGGTGTCTTGGGTTACTTTTTGCGGGAGTCCTTCTGGCCACTTCACGCGTCTTTGCGCACTTACAGGGGATGGACAATGAAACTGAAACACCTGGTTTTAGACCACAATAATTTATTGTGGTGACGGACAGTTCTGGTGGAAACAGGAGAGTTGAGGTGCACATTGAATTCTGCCGTGATTTGATCAGCCGTGGTTTTATGTTTTTTGGATACAATCCGGGTTAGCACCCGAACATCCCTTTCAGACAGCTTCCTCTTACAGCGTCCACAGTTAATCCTGTTGGATGTGGTTCATCCCTTTTGGTGGTGTGCTGACATTACCCTGGATACCGTGGCTCTTGATACATCACAGAGACTTGCTGTCTTGGTCACAGATGTGCGAGCAAGACGTGCACCAACAATTTGCCCTCCTTAAACTCCCATTGGTATGGTACCAACAATGTTTTGTGCATTGCAATATTTTGAGCAGAACTCTGCTCTTACCCTGCTAATTGAACCTTCACACTCTGCTCTTACTGGTGCAATGTGCAATTAATGAAGATTGGCCACCAGGCTGCTCCAATTTATTCATGAAACCTCCCACACTAAAATGACAGGTGTTTCAGTTTCATTGTCCAACCCCTGTACATCTCACGTACAACCTCTAAAAGAGTATCCGGCTCAGTTTTACTGAACATGAGCGGCTGGTGGGGCTATAGAAGGGCAAACTTAGACCTCAGTAGCTCATTCACCCATAGTAAAAATAAAGAAATGAACAAGAGAACAAAAAAAAAGCCAAAAAGGAATGCAATAGCGCCTGTGCTAAAAGCAGGACTAATATAGGAATGGCACCGAACTCTCTCTCTCTCTGACTGAACATAACCTGGAATCAGTTTCATCTGCTCTGAAAGGAGACCGCATCACACCCAGCCAGTTTAAAATGATTCTTCCGCATTCTCGGTGCAATTATCCATTCTCACCAGAGAGGGCCCTAAATCCACCAAATCCTCCCAAAAAAGTTACAGACATTAGCTTTAAGGTAACAGCAATGTCCCTGTTTCTGTAATGCTCGGCTACATTGGAAATAAGGGTTGCCCTCAATGTACATCCGAGTCAAAATAAAGGTTTATTCTTTATTCTGTAAAAGCTGGGTTTGCTGCTGCAACGTGTTTCTTTGGGTGTGTAACCAGTGATGGTGTACACCAGAGACTGTAAAAAAAGATGGACGCTGCGTCGCTGTTCCCATTTGTTCAATGAAAATGAAGCCTAAATCTTCCGCCATGTTGCCGATCCTGATACCCGAATCTGCGCAGTAGAGACCAGAGGAGGGAGAAAGACTGTGGAGAGACCGCCTACTCATTTAAATAACCCCGCCCCTGAGGGCAGCCTCGCGGTCACAGCCTGTAGAGCGGAGCTGGCGGTCTGTTTTTGGTCCCGCCCATAACCAGCCCTTTTACAATAACCACACCTTTTTTGAATAGAGTTAAATAACGAATAAAAAATAATTCTGTGTGGATATAAAAATTTTACAATATGAGCAGAGGTTACACTAGCTGATGCATTTAAATAATGGAGGTAGAATTACAGTATATTGGAAAAAACAATGATTGAAAGTTGTCTGTTTTTCCATTGAAACCTATAGGAATGGGTGGAGTTACACAGCTTTCTGAAACCAAACAGCAGGGGGCGCCCGACCTGTGGTGGCTTCACTTTTTTGCTTCACTGAAAGGGAAGGGGAGGGAGCTGCTCGGCCACAGATTCTGACTATAATAGACTTCCCAGAAATACTGCTCTTAAAAAGACAGTGCGGATTTCTGTTTGTATATAAGTAAACCACACAAAAACAGCCTTATTACTGCAAAATGAGTTATAAAAGTGGTAGTTTTTATTCTTATAAAGTTTCCAGAAAAGACCATTACTGGTTTAGATCACAGTAAAATCTAACCAGTAAAAGGGAGCAGTTTATAATTTTATAATTTTGATAATTGTAAACATATTATAGCAAAATATGGAGCTGCCAAAACACTTCATCCATATAAATAGTTCATTTTATATGTCTGAAAATAAAAAAATAAAATAGAAAATCTGAAAAGTGCCTAAAAATTTTCCTGGTTTTTAACATATTTTGGCCATTATATGTTCAATTGAATAATTAAAGTGTCTTAAATGAGTTGTGTAAAGGCTTCTAACTAACATTAATTCATAGAATTGACTTTGAATTATTTAATATTAGAGTGATAAGCCTTCAAATTTTAGTATGTAATTTTCAGGCGGAAAATGGTAAAAATAGGCTTGGAGCTTAAGAGGATTTATATAATGTGATTTTCTAGATTTGGGTTTTCTCTGCTGTTAAAATTTACTTACCCTTAAAATTGTAGACTGTTCATGTCTTTGTGCAAGTTTTGGGCAAACTTACAAAATCAGCAAGGAATCAAATAATTATTTCCTTCACTGTACGTCATGCTGTTTACTTTGCCACATGGAGGGTGCCAAATTATTTATTATTATTTTTTTTTTTTTTTTGCAAACAAAAGAAATACTTTTATGATGTCATAAAACTTGAACAGACTGAAACACAGCTGCTTGTACAGAATCTAAAGGACTGACATGCATACAGTCCTGAGTGAGAAAGTAAGTGTGAAAATGATAAACACGTCAGAAGTTAGAGACTGTGGGAGAAAGCTGCTGTATTATTCCTGTGTGTTCACCCGTGTTTACATTTCCTCGCAGCCCAGTAACAGCAGGCAATATGGAGGCAATTTATACGCTTCTCTCCCTCGGCTAGGAAAATATTGTCTTGTGTTTGGTCTAGATTCAGGTCAACACTTTTCCCCAATTTGCCTGTCATTAAGGAGATATTTTTATACACTGGCTGTAACGTTACACCGATCCCTGATTGTGATCGCTCCCAGTAGAAATCCCGACTCGTCTCGGCGATGAGGCTCGGGAAGCTGAACTGCAATTATGATACTTTAAATAATTCTACAAAAGTAGAGCCACCATTAAATAATTTACAGGCTTAGGCCTTGTCAGGAGTGCACTGAAATGGTAAGATCACTCAGCCTAAATGTTTTTCAGCAACTAGCCCATGAATTTCTGGAGGAAAAAAAAAAAAAAAGCTCAAGCATTGGCCAATGTGTTTTGTTTTTTTTTTCCCCTCTTTAACAGTCTGAATCACCACTGCATAGGGGTACGCTCAACTTCACACAGCTCTAAACCAGTCAAACAACATCATTTTACTGCAAAGATTGCCATCTGCAGGATACTGCATTATTCTGTTTTTTTTTTATTACTTTTATTCAATAGAAACGGACATTCAAATTAGATGCCACCCCTAATGCTTAATAACACGGCCAGGAGTAGACCCGCACATACACAAATGCTGAATATTTGATGACTGTTTGCTAAAAAGTAACACCCTAAGAGCAGTGCATTTCATTAATAACTAAGTCTCATCGGACCGTAATGGCCCATGTCATATATAAAACATTGTATAAATGGGCCTGAAGGCAGCCGTACTTCGCCAGGGCTATAGACTGCGGGGGGGTTGGGGGATCCCGCTCTTAAGGTGGCCTTTTCGGGAAGCCAACTGGAGCCCAGAGTTCGTTGATTAACACGCACAGGATATCTACACCAGCCACTTCGCTCATGTTTTATATATGCTAAGAAGCAATTCACGGTTAAGCAGTGGGGGGGGGGGGGGGGGGGTGGATATGCTATGGGGGCGCAAATCTCTGATGTGCAAAGCTGTCTGTTGGAGGATGAGATCACCAATATAGATTTTTAAAGGTGTCACACAATGCATTTATTATTAGAAGTCATTTTAATGGATGAACAGTACGTGTTTGACTCTGGCTGGCTTCGGTCGAGGACGAAAAATGTTCAGATGTGGTTTTACAAGCCTATTTACAACTCTGTTATTTTGCCTCAGAATGACACATGCTGTTTTTCTTTTTATGGCGGACTTGTGGAAAAACATTACAAGCTCTAATTTTACTGGCTGGTTTATGGTACCGCAATCGGACCACAGACACATAGCATAGCTTAGCAGAGCTTACCCTAGGATAGCTTTTAACACTGTAACAGGAAATTTTTGAAATTGTTCCAGAGTCCTACTGGATAGTGTTGTTGTCCTCTGTGGATTCTCTTTGTTCCAATGGGAAGGGTTACTTGGCATTGGGACTGAGTTATAAACACCAGATACAGTATATATATAGCTATAGCAGTGGAGTGCAAAAGGTTCAGCAACCTAGCGTTAGGAAGAGCTGGTACAGTTCATTTCCAAAGTTGTGTGGGAATAAAACAATCCTTGATTCTGAGAATACTTCATAAAATGCATTACATCCCAGATTGGACAGCACAGTAGGTGGTTATGATTGTGTCTGGCTAGAAATGTCTGGAAAATCACATCCATGTTCAGTGCAGGAGGCCCATGATAACTCATGTGGCCTTGCCATGAGCACATTGGCCAGAGTTCAGCCTCACACTTCGTGATTAATTTAGATTCATTGTAAATTGCTATTTACAATTGTGCAATTGCTATTTATGTGGTATATTGTGTATTTTTTTATACCTTTGTAAAACGATACCTAAAGCACACCAGATGTCTCTTTTCATTAATTATTATCTCCTTTTCTACTTGTAAATGAAAGTTTGGTATCAACTAAAAGCTGGAAAGCATTCCTTTGCTTTTCCATTTCATTGCACTATAAATGATAAACCATTATTCTATCACTTTTAAAGTGAAAATCCTTATTTTTTCAGGTTTAAAACAGAAAACTACACTCTTTTGTTGAATGCTGATGAGCGAGTGGTGGATGTACAGAGTGTAATACACGGTCTGCTTCTGGCCCAGCCTGCTGAGCTGTGGTTATAATCATGAATAAATTGCAGATCTTCCAAACAGCCCAGAGCATCCGCGGTGTCACGCTACTGGCACATCTCTCCGGAGACGCCACTGCTGTGGATTAATTCACCTAAACATTTCACATGTCACTGGGAATTTGCACGTCCCAGTTTCAAAACACCTCCATAATCAAGGCCAGGTCCACACGACTATGCCACTCTCAGTTGTGGCACATTGCATCTTTAACCTTGAAGATGTAACACGTTTGACAATCATTGGATGTAATTCGTGTTGTGACTGAGATTGGGTGTGACAGGGTGAGCGCCTGTGTTACTGGGACTCTGTGTCTGCCTGTAGGAACGGGTCAGACCGGAGGGAACCGGTGGAGATGGTGATGGTGAAGTTGGAGAGGTTGGAGGTGGGACGGTATGGTGAGCTGTAAAGTGGACATGTTGGCGTCTTATGCTGGGGGGCCGCACATGCTCCCTCACCCGATTGTGCTCCAGCTGGCACGAGGATGGTGAGGCCTGTCCGTGAACGCCTGTCCGATTTGCCTGTGGCAGAGTGGGTGTGCTAATGCAAGCGCTGTACTGATACTGCACAGACACAGGAAATCAACTGTGTTCTTAAAGAGAGACACAGCTGGTCCTTCTCTCTGCTCTGTCAGTGTAAAGATCAGGTTTTTTTTTTAAAAGCTTGGGCAACTTTTTATAATACAGCCCGCGTTTTAGAGTGAAAGTTCCCTTTACTTATGGTGTAACTTCTCTGGATGAACCAGTACCTTCAAAATACAGGGGTTAGACAGTGAAACTGAAACACCAGTCATTTAGCCATTCATGGCTAAATTGGAGCAGTCTGGTGGCCAATCTTCATTAATTGCACATTGCACCAGTAAGAGCAGAGTGTGAAGGTTCAATTAGCAGGGTAAGAGCACAGTTTTGCTCAAAATATTGCAGTGCACACAACATTATGGGTGACAAACCAGAGTTCAAAAGAGAACAAATTGTTGGTGCACGTCTTGCTGGTGCATCTGTGACCAAGACAGCAAGTCTTTGTGATCCATCGAGAGCCACGGTATCCAGGGTAATGTCAGCATACCACCAAGAAGGACCAACCACATCCAACAGGATTAACTGTGGATGCAAGAGGAAGCTGTCTGAAAGGGATGTTCGGGTGCTAACCTGGATTGTATCCAAAAAACATAAAACCACGGCTGCTCAAATCACGGCAGAATTCAATGTGCACCTCAACTCTCCTGTTTCCACCAGAACTGTCGGGACAATAAATTACTGTGGTCTTAAAGCAGGTGTTCCAGTTTCATTATCCAATCCCTGTACTTATCGGGTCCTATAGGTACCAGGAACAAGAGTGTAACAGCTAGGTAACTTTCTGAAGCTTTCCTTGTACTTTCCCAACACTTATGGTGTAACTGTTTTCTATGAATCAGTAAAATACAAAATATTAATGGGGTCCCACTCGTATTTAAATGTAGATACAAAAAAAGCGCCCTTTGTTCATGGCAGCTATGAAGGCTTCCTTTCAGTCACAATCCAGCACCAATTCAACACCTCATCTGATTTTTACTGTTCTTACTCTGTAAGTACACCGTACTTACCCTCTGAAATGCGGGCTGTATTATAAAGCATTACCAAAGCTAGAGACATTAAGAGCACTGGAATATCAACAAGTAAAAGTAGCTCAAATCTGATTTTTCACATCATATTTGACACGTGTTGTTGAGTGGCTGTATTAATGAGAACAAACACATTAAATCTGACATTTTCAGTGCCGATTCTGAATCACTTTAATATGTGGTACTGAAATCTAATTCATATCCAATTTTCACCATAAGACAGCTGGATCAAAATTAACTTGACTTTTACATAAAGGAGAAGGAAAAAAACAGACATAAGCAGACAAAAAATGGACAAGGAATAGACGGGGGAAAAGAAATAACACAGTAAGTAAGCATTTGTAAACAAAAACAAACAAAAAAAATGACCATGCTCAAAAATTAAAGGTTATACCCACAGTTTTCACTTCTTTACAAAGGCAAACCTTAATGTTCCTCAAAAAAATGTTAGCTAGCACAGGCAGAGCACTCTTACAATGAATCTACACCATTCGAGTCAAATAAAAAGCTTAATGAAATTTAAATGACATGCTACAAGCCAAAGAAAAGTGTTCATAGCTGAATACCATGCCCTTTTATTTCAAGTTCAAATAAATTCTCAAAGATGAGCCCAGCAGTCCTAAACTAATTTGTAGCTCATTCGATGCTGGCAAGGATGCAACCGAAACTTCAAATGAACCAATGCTGTTTTTGCACATGCATGTTAGTTACACAGAACAAATGTATTAGATATGTATCATATTAAAGCTGAGTTCAATTTCACAAACTACAACCTGGTCTGATTACTGCCAGACCTGTAGAATTCAGAAATCACTTAAAAAGAACCGTTCTGACAACATGAAGTAGCAAAAAGCAACACATTATGCCCTGGTCTGAAGAAATTCATTAATCATCAGTCTGAAAAAAAGTTAAAAATGCATTTCTAAGGCTTTAGAACTCCAGCAAACCATATTAAGAGCTATTATTCACAAGGGATAAATCATGGAACACTGGTGAACCTTCCCAGGAGCGACCAGCCTACAAAATTACTACAAAAGGGCATGGACAACTCATCCAGGAGGTCACAAAAGAGCCCAGAACAACATTTAAAGAACTGCAGGCCTCACTTCCCTCAGTTAAGGACAGTGTTAATGATTCAATAATAAGTGGCCTAGTTAAAGTCTGATTGAGATGCTGTGGATGATCTTAAATAGGTTGTTTATTCTTGAAAACCATCCAATGTGGCTGAGGTAAAACAATTCTGTAAAGAAGAGTGGATCAAAGTTCCTCCACAGAGGTGTCAAAGACTCATTGCCAGTTATCAGCTTGACTGCAGTTGTTGCCTCCAGGGGTGTCACAACCAAGGTATTAGGTTTAGAGGGCAAACACTAAAGCAAATTTACAAAATAATAATAAATGATAAAAGTTGTAACTTGACTTGGACTTTTGATCCTGATTTTGTGACTTGAACATAACTACAATAAAAACAATCCAAACAATATTTTACACAGTACATATACAAAATATAAAATTAAAAACAATATGTGGAACACAAACTATCTTCTAATGTACAATACTCAGAAATAAATCTAGATTTCCATGTGGTCGGATCCAAAACCAGGGGTTTATCCCATGAATGTTTGATGAAGACATGCATTAATTTGGTTGTTATCATGCTTTATGTATAGCATGCTTTTTATAACCCCAGTTCTATCTTGCATTATTGGATTTCCTCAGCATTCACTGAAATCCAAAATTGCTTGGAGTAAAAATGCACTTAAACCGGAGGCAACTTCATCTGCTATTCAGTTTTTCCATGTACTGTATTGGCCATGCTTGGTGGGGAAGAACTACTCGTCTTTTCTAGTACTTGCTTCCATTTCCTCCTGAGACCTCTGTTGTTCATGCACCCTATTTATTATGCACAGTGAGGAGATCTTATATTTAAAAAGGCCATACAGTGATAGCGCCGTTATATACTGACATCTAGCATTTCTCACAAGTAAACTCACAGGGAAAGTGAAATGATCTAAAACTAAAGTCAAAACAGTGCCTTTTATCAACAAAGCACACGTCATTGCCACATCGATTATAAAATCTATTTTATATCTATTTCTATTATAAAACCGTGTTTGAAGATGTTCACATAACACAGGCACTTTTATAAAAGGCTTCTATATATATATATATATATATACACACACTTCTAAAAATAATATCAATGGCTTTTAATAACAGTGGAACCTATTGTTGTCTTATATAAAAGTTTGGTAACACTGTAATAAGCCTGTATAATTGCTCATAAGTATTTACAGCAACATTCATAACACATTGTAAACTACAAGTATAAGGGTTTATAAAGAAAAGGCTTATAATAATGCCTTATAATATCTGTTCATAAGAACATTGTACAAAGTACTGTTGTAATGCACTATAACACAGATTTGGTATATTTTGGTATAATGCATTATAATATGCAGCAATGATTTCTCAAATTAAGCTTTTATAAAAGTGTGTAACAAATTATAAAGCCTTATATACAGTCATTACTGACTAAGTGAAGTAAGTTTTTATATACTTTATAAACGTGAAGTAAATTTTATTATGTGAAGTGTGTTTTCAAATGCCTACAGTGAGGCATAATAACATTTACTTGTTTAAAAACATCTTTAAAACACACTTCACTTAAAGTCAATAAAGAGCACTTATAATGCTTTATAAGACATTACAGTGAGGCGTAATAAAATTTACTTCAAGTATAAAAATCATATGAAAACACTAATGCATTATACCAAAATATACCACATCTGGGTTATAGTGCATTACAACACTGCATTGTACAATGTTCTTAGGAACAGCTATTATAAGGCATTATACACCTTTTCTTTATAAACCCTTATACTTGTAGTTTATAATGGTTATGGATGTAGCTGTATGTACTTATCAGCAATTATACAGGCTTATTACAGTCATTATGATGTATTATGCATGTCAATGAGTGTCGGTCCCTGCTCTGGCTTGCGTGACTCCAATGATAATCCACACTAGGCTAAAAGCTAACAATAGTCAGATAAATGAATTAATTCCAACAAAAGATCAGCACAGCTAGAACATATAAAATTAGTTAAATTAATAAAAGAAGGTGACCTTTACAACAACAAATCTGTTTTGGTTATGCCAGATTTTGTATTAAACTCGGCAGGATAGTCAACACAAGCAAAACAGACAAACATTATTTGGTTATACTCTTTTAGAATAATTAATTAAAACATCGCTGTGAATTACAAAATATATCAATGTGTATTATGTTTATTTTACAAATATAGTATTGTTAAATTTCCAGCCCTCTTGATGTGTTTTGGAGCATCAGTTGTGAAGTTGTGAAGAGTTAGAGCTGGTGTACAGTGAACAGCTCCATTTGAGTTATTGTCAGTCAAGATGCTGTCAGTCTGCCTGCTCTGGACACCGTTTCGCACAACAAAGACTCCAATTCCCGGCATGCACTCATGCCAGACATTCCAGACTCTGCTGATCATGTGACACTACGGTGTTCATGCTCTCCCAGCTTCTGATTGCTCACATCTGATCTGTTTAGTATATATACCCCTCAGTTCATTAGTTCTTCGCAGAGTATTGATTTTAGTTTGCTAGCTCTTCTACGACGCTTTTAAAAATTGTTTTCCTGTGTTACTGAGCAGTTTTGTGTTTTTTGACTATTCTCTTGCCTTGCCCTCTGTATTGTTTGTTTATCGTTGACAACCTATATTCTGCATTTAGACTACCATGTTTTTACTAACTTTATTAATATAGATAGATAGATAGATAGATAGATAGATAGATAGATAGATAGATAGATAGATAGATAGATAGATAGATAGATAGATAGGCTAATTTATTCTAGAAACATATAACTATATATATAAATATATAACATGGGTTCCGTGACAAAATGATGACACAGCCAAAAGTTGCAACTCCAAAGCAAGGAAGGTGTTTATTTACAGTCCGAGTGTGCCAAAAGTGAGCAAATGAACACAACAAACATTAACAAAAATAAAGTTGAAATTTCAAAGTGCTACAAGTAACATAGGCCAATGAAACTAACAAAAGGAAAACAAACATATAACTAACATAAAGTACAAACTTCCCAGTCTGAAAAACAAACTGCACAGCTCAGAACTACAACCCAAACTGCTGTTGCAAAATGGCCACCCCAACCCCCCTTTCTAAGGGCTTAAATACCAACTAGCCCCTCCCCTACAATTAACCCTAAACAGCTGCAGACCTACAAAACCCCATTAATCTCCCAATTTACAAAACAATGGCAAGATTTACAAATAGTCAAATTGTTACACATTTTACATACAACACATCCGTTCACATTACAAAACCCTAGTCTCTTCACAACCCTTAATTTACTCTTAATTAACAGCAATTGGATGAGATCATGGATCATAACGAGGCAGGCACTACAAAGCCAGCTGGCTTCCAGAGTTCTGGTCCTTTGGTCACCCGGAAGTGCTGCAGGAGAAAAAAGACAGACAAACAAACGTGGCTCCCCCTCACCACGCTACGATAAGTTATTACAAACATTGAAAACCTGTGTGTGTGTGATTATTCAACTATATTGTGGTACTTTTGTTAAACTATTGCTACAAACAATGTGTGTGCACACACAGAGCTGGTTAGCTGGAAATTAGCAGTAGCTCAACATGAAAGGTATGTATGGCATTAACTGTTAGTGTATAGTGTGGTGTATCGGCGCCTGGCGCCGGTATCAAAAGAGCTCCGTGTGACAGATGTTAAAAAGTTACTTTCTATTTATGTATTGTAAGTGCTTATTAATGTTTAAGTATTTACAACTATTAACAAACTCCTTTATAAACTATTTATAAACCCTTTATAAAGGAGCCTTATTTTAAAGTGGTACCAGAATTACTAATTAGTGGCAAGAATGACTAAAGAAAATAAATGCTTCAAGGAATGAAGATCAGTCAGTCCGAAAAATGTCAAAAACTTTGAAAGTATCCTCAAGTGCAATCACAAAGACTATTAAAACATTATGATTAACCTGGCTCTTATCTATATAAAGAGTTACCTCTGTTGCACAGGATCAATTCATCAGAGGTACCAGCCTCAGAAACCGCAAGTTAATAGCACCCCATTTAAGAGCTTTACAGAGTATTTTAGTTTGTTTAATTGAACCAGGTGGATTTGATTAGGGCTGTATTAAAATCGGCAGGAGCAAAACAGACCACAAATCACTTTTACTATAATTAAAAAATATATTATGTTTATTTTAAAAACCTAGTATTGCATTACAAATGTAGCATTGCATCCTAACCTTCAGACGTACAGTCTATATTAATAAAAAGGTTATATTTAAAGCAAGACCTCCATGATCAGACACCCCAGACCTTTGCAGGTATGAGATAGGCTGCATGTGTGCAATATTCATGCAGTGTGAAGCCCTGGAAGAGAGAGTGCACACTCTGTGTGTGTATATGTATGTGTGTGTGTGTGTTGTGTGCAGTATGAACAGGTTGCAGCTTGCTCCCCAGGCCCCAGGGCAGGCTGTTTGATGTGAGCCTGTAAAGTGGATTATCTGGTGGCAGGAGGTTGAATGGTGGAGGTGCTCCAGGCAGGCTTCTCACCACTCAGCGGCCGGCCATCGGGGAACAGGACACCCTGGAGGACGACGCAGCCAACACCCGGGTCCTACCTTAATGCTCACTTTGTCACCCAAACAGGCCAGGAAGGATAATCAATACCCTTTGATAGCCACTATTAGGATTTTAACAAGCTTTTCCTCACGCTGCGATGCTCCCAAGAAGAGCAAAGAGCGCCTCTTCCTCTTCTTCTCCATCTTCCTCTTCGTCATCATCTTCTCCTTCTTCTCTCTTATTCACTCTTCCCCTCTCGCTTTCTCCTTCCCTCTCTCACCCCAGACAGCGTTTTATGTTCTTTTAAAAAACCCTTACAGAAACAACCACCAATGCCGAAATATTTATGCCAGAGCACTTTACCCACTTGCTTCACCAATGTACCATGGTAATGTTTGCAAGGTGTTTATGTTTTCCACAGTTTACTCGCACCCAGCGGTTTTATTGGGGAAAGTGCGGCCCCTCCTAAGAGTAATTCTCTTCACTAAAGCTTCACTTAACGGTGCTTTCAGCTCCTTAACAACTGTGAACTACAGAGGCAATTTGCTGTTCTCTTAACTCAAACCAGAAGTTCTGATTACTCTCATCATAACTGCAAATTTGCCGTACAATAATACAGTATACAGTAAGTATAGCTAGAAAGCTGCAAATGGGAGTTCTGTGTGGAACTGATGTAAATAAATAGTTTATATAAAGTTTCATTATTTTTATGCTCATTACTCTCAGGGACTGCTTACTATTTCCTAAGTTATAAAAGTTTAAAGCAGACACAGTATACAAAAAAAACTCTTTTTGCATGCTTTTGATTTTCACTTGGGTCTCGGCTTTCCTTAAAAACACTACAAGCATAATAAAAGTTTGGTGTCTTGGATCATATGCTTCTATGAGCCGTTTGGATAGCTCTCTCTGGCGATTTTACAATAAGGAAATGTGCATAAAATGCCGCAGATCACAGTGTAAACCAATGGACCAAAATGTTTCGTATGCAGTGCAAAAACACTTTTTAGATGATTTCAAGTTTCAGACTAATTACCTGAAGTTGAATTAAGCTATTGCCATCCATTAAACAATAGAAGATAAAAGAGAAAATATTGTGCCAAAATCTATTTCCCCTCTAGTGCATGCATGTCATAAAGCAGAATGGGCACAAAATGTTGACTAATCTGTTTGAAAACTGTAGATTAACCTTTATTTATGACCAAAAATAGTTATAAGGGTTTGAGGGTAGTCAAGTTTTTCATGCTGACTCCGAGGCATAATGCACATGCACTCAAAGGGAGTCAGATTTTGGTAGGAAGCAGAACACAGCACAACATCTAGGAAGGCAACATGCCAAATTGATAACACTCCAACTCAGACATAAGCCCTTCTACAAATCATTCAATGCGAAGTAAAGAAATGTACCAAAATCCTTTAATGACCTTACTAAACTGCAGTATGAAAGCGAAGAGATCCAGACAAAATGAATACAATGTAACAGACATCAACCTTGGTTCGGATCACTCTGGAATAATAAACCAGTCAAGAAAAGCAGAGTGTATACAAGTAAAATCATCATGTTTCATTTTAAGTCAAAATAACGAGAAAACGTAAAAGACTCTTCTTTGGAGTGTACAAAATGTATGGTTCAATTTGTGAGTGAATTTAATGTATAATAATACCTAATCACATAACCTGAGAAGTACTTGTGCTAGATATAATAATTAATACTGTAATGTTCCATGAAAAGAAAAGATGTAGCTATTTACAAGGGTGAGGCCATACATTTACAGTATGTACATAGTACACGGTAATCATATGCACTGCAATATTTTATGTCAAAGTCTTTATAAGACACAGAGCGACCGTTTCTTTCCTCATGTTTCCTCAAGTTCCAGACATCACGTACAGCTCACAGAAATGATTTGAAACTTGTATGAGTGACTGGAAGCCGTTCCCGCTCTCAGTGCCAACAGCAGCAGCTGTTACCTGCTTCGAAACCTCAGCCAAGCCATCCACTTGTACTAGTATGGCTAAAAATATTGCGCTCTTTCCTGAATTATAATTCATTCACTCTAATAATAGACATCAACACCCCACAATGACTTCAACTAAACAGATGCACTAAATAAAAAACAGTGCTGAAACCTTTGCACCTTCGATTTCACAGTTCTTCAATAATTTACACCTCCCACTGTTCCACATGTGAAGTAGCGAGGAGCATACGTTTGTCCTGCTCATTGTAGAGACATTTGCAGCTCCACATGATGCCACTAACAGCTTACTCACTGCCACCACTAGGCGAGCAGCAACCTAAATCTAATTTACAACATCTGCGTTTGTAAGATCATTAAAATAATTGCTCCCTTTTCAGCTGTTTCCCGGCTGTTTCTGTTATCAGTTTCCCCAAAAACCAAACGTTCTGTTCATCTTAAACGCTCATCTGAGGGTTTTTTTTTCTTCTTCCCCGGCAAAATTATGCATGCACTTAGAACACATAATGCTAATGACAATAATTAACTAAAAATGGAGTCTAAATAATTACAGACAGGGATGGGACTGCTCGTTCGCAAGTTGATAAATTCAGCTTCCATTTAGAAGCATGATCAAGACGTATTGTGTTTCCGTACCAACGTGGACCTTCCCAGAGGTTAAGCTTGATAGCAGTGAGGGCACTTCAAAAACTAATACAGACTACTAGCAAACTTGTTGGCTTGTACTTAGTTCTTGGAAGAAGAATCGGGTTGTTTGAATGTAACGTGCTGCTATTCGGGTTTATGCATGCTCCACGCTATGTTCTGTGACCTTGCCGTTAACGTAGCAAGGAGCTGGGGTGGTGGTGTGGTGTTGTGGTGTTGACGTCAGCCGTACCCTGCTGTGGAAACGGGGCAGTGGCAAGGCTGTCCAAGAGGAGTTTTGAAGTCCCGTAGCGGTGACCCAGGTGGGTTTAATCTCTAGCACACCGAGATTCAATAAGGCCTCATTACAGCACCACAGGTCTGGATTCATTTGAGAACGTCACAGTTAACAATGTTATACAGTGCCCAGATGAAGAGGTAATGTAGCCTCAGCCTTTCGCCCCACTGCACTTTTCTAAAGAATTCTTCACATAAAATCACATAAAAAGTGTGTCTTTGCACTAACAATGCAATGGCGGCTGTTTTTTTTTTTTGTTTGTTTTGTTTTTGCTTTGTCTCTTCCTGGTCAATTACCTTGACCTTATGTTTTGACAGTCATGCTGAGTAGCTGAGATATTGTACCCGAGTCCTCACTGACCTGGGGCTGAACTTCTGATGTCCATCTCGTCTCACATAGGGCCAGGCAGACGGGTTATCGCATTGTGCTGAAAGGGAGGAAGCAAAGCAGATAGGCTTTAATGGATCTTCTCCCTCCTTCCATCCACTCTCTTGTTTGTGAAAGTCACGCTCTCCTCGATCTTCCTCTTCCTCCGCCTCATCCCAGATCTCAATCTTATTGTAGGACAATAAAAACCTAGCAATGGGAGCTGGGGGAGGGGTGCTTGCTTGCTGGGATTTTATGGAGTTTACTGTAATGCACTGCGGGTGAAATTATTCTGAGCCAAGTTTAATTATTTCCTCCTATCAATAGAGCCGGCCTACGTAACATCCTTGTTTATCTGATTAAAGAAATATTAAATTCTGTTGAGCCCCGGCAAATTGACTTTAGTGGCAAGGTCTTGACAAGAAGCAGACACGGAGCTTCATGCATCAGTAGGAGCGTAACTGCATTATACATGCACACTGCTTCCTTGAGAGAGGAGTGGGCTGCTCACAATAAAGACTAACAGATGAGACGGAACGGATGACGTGCAGGTAGGCACTCCTTAATTGCAGCCATCTTGCAGGCTGATTTCTGGGTGTAATCCCTCAGCCCCTCGAACAACAGAGCGAGCAAAGCAGAAACGGCAGGAGAAACAAAAAAAGAGCGAGAGGGGAATACACGGATTAGGACAGTTCTATGGCATCGCTGAGGGGACCGGAGGAACACATCCCACCCCACCCTGCTCTCTTAACTGAACTGCTCACCTGCAGCCAGGAACAGGTGTTTTCCGCCCCACTTGCAGCGCTGATTAAAACCCACCATGCTCGCGTTCACCTCGTCAAAGGGGAGATTATTCGCATCCAAGCCAGCGTACGGAAGACAACGGGTAATTAATCATAAAACTCAGAACGCGCTGCTCGTGCTGACGTAATCACCCTCTCTTCCCCGTTCTCGCTTCTTGCCTCCATCTCCCCTTTGCTGGATTGTATTACAGGTCAGGTGGGTGAGCTCAGCGGATTTAGAGAGCATGAGATGAGCATTAAAATGGGGTTACACGCAATGTGAAGCAATCCAAATTTCTTCAGCATGCTTCTTCTGCATTACCAGTATGGTGTCCTCCAAAGTATTCCAAGGAGTAGGTTTACTCCACAATGTACCAGGCATAACAGCTATGTAGGTTTGATATGGGATACACCAAATATACTGTAGTAGATAACTGGTAAAGTTATGGAGTTATTGTACAGAATAAGCACCAAACCAATATCAATTTTGCAAACAGAATTCCAAAAACATCACACTAATTCCTCAACCACCAACAGGTTGTATTGTAATATTGAAAGAAAATTCTTTTGGCTTATTAAAAATGGAAGCTCAGTAAAAGTTCTACTATAGACTCCAATGTTACCTATGTCAACTAATTACCTATCCAATCAGCTGCTCGCTTCTACCTTCAAATAATAAACACTGCCTTTCAAACGCTGAGGGCTCATTCTCCCCACCACCTCCAGATTGGTCCCGTTCAGATGCCCAGAGGGTTGGCTCCTCCCTGTCTTTCATTAACGCAGGATCTGCAGAGTCCAGACGTATCAAGACCTGGGCTGCTGATGGGGCCTACGGCAAAGACTTAATCTAGAAAAGACTGTTTCCATATAACCGCTTTATAAGATAAATGTATTTTTGTTCAACGTTAAATATTTCCAACTAACATGTTCGCTTCCAGAGTTGTAATAGTTAAACTAACCTTTAACTTTTATTCTAATGCATGTGTACAGCTGTCCTTGATGGGGCACAAAGTGCAATTTGTATTTATGACAAGGGTGTAAAAATCAGTTACATACCACAACTGTTTGGGGTGCCAAGTATCAAAAAATAGAAATTTTGGGACAGTACTCTGCAAAAAAAAAAAAAAAAAAAAAAACACTACTCAGTATAGTTTCTACCATCTTTAAAATAAAGAATGATGCTTCAGAAAAAACATTGTTGTGTATGTGATGTAGAGATGAACAGTATAGTAGAGACCACACAATGATTGTTTTGGGGTTCTCAGAGCGATCAGTCAATTGCTGATACTACTCGAGGGCAGGCTTAGCATGCAGGTCTTCTGTAATGTATTTTTACTGTCTAACAAGGTGACATACTTTACTTTTGAAATCAGTCACATATTAAAATGCTTTCAAACTCTCAAAATCAGCAGTGAGAATCCATGAATTCTTATATATACGTGTTTCCACCTTAAGCTCCACAGTGCAAATTAATCTTATCTTCTTATCTGCGTATTAAATATAATGTTACTTTGAAAACAAATCTTGTCTGACTGTTGCTGCTATTCCTTTGGTTGTGGTTAAAGATGATCTGCACTGTTTGTTGTTTTGTGTGAGTATGTGTGCTTTCTATCTTTGCTGTCTTCTGATACTCACTGTATACTCACAAGTGCTAAACCCTTTATAGGGGTATCTGGTTAGTCATGTTAAGTCTTTACTTCAGTGTTAAGAACCTTCACATAAGGAACAATCATTATAAAACTCTAGAACCTTTTTTTAAGTGAGTAGCTACATTAGCCTTGTTGCTTCAGACCAAATGAAGAAGAAAAGAAACTTCAACACCTGTCCAAAACACGTCTCAGCTGACTGACAGGGTTAAGTGTGAAGCTGTGCAAGTTTGGGTTTTTATTCAACTATTCCTTTACATTCGTAGCATATGGTGTAAATAAGATGGTCTTCTCGTCTGTAACTCTGTATGTTCCAAATGATGAGGCTCCTCCGAGTGCAACCGTGGTGAAATCTCAGCTCCGTGGCTTTAATGATTATTCTGTAGTATGGAGAGAAGAGGGGGTGCTAGATAATGTTTCCTCCTATGATTTAACCTGTTCGTACACAGGGAAATAATCGGAGCAGGAGCACGCACTAATGAGGGCCAGCTGTCCAGGCAGGGCCTGAAGGAGCCACACAGGCACTGTTCCCAGCCTTGAACACTTCACAGTCAGCTCTCTCTTTCTCACACACACACACACACACACACACACACACACACACACATACACACTCACACACACACACAGACATGCAGGTGTTGAGTCATGCAAACAACTTTTAGATCGGTGAACCCAAAACATGAGGCCACCAACGAGACCAGCACAAGAAGGAAACGAGCTCCTGCGGAAAACCATCGGAGAGGTTTGATTTACAGTTGCAATTACTTGCAATTTTATCTCTGCAAAAATGTTCTCTTTATTGGTGGAAGTGGCTTTTTGGAGCATAAAAAATCTTAAAAAGTCTTCATAAAAGGAGATGATACAATGAGATGACCAGAGGGTCTTTCTGGAAGCAGTTCAGACGGAGGAAGATACGGAAGAGGGGGTGCTGAGAGACAGACATAAGGAGATGGAGAGATAGTGAGAGAGAGATAGTGAGGAGCACAAGGTATGTGCTGAGGGAGAGTGGGAGGAATGCTGAAAGAGGGGTGAAGAATGAGATTCAGACAGAGACAGAGAGAGAGAGCAAGAAGGATTAGGCAGATTGAACCGTGGTACGTCCATGTCTCTGCAGATGGCTGACGCCCTCAACACTCTCTCTCCACACTCATCAGTGAAAGCATACAGAAAAACAACACACAGCAGCACACACACACCACAGTTACCACACACAACACACACACGCATGCACAAACCATTTCCCCTCCAGCTGCAAACACCGCTGCAGCCTAATTAAGAGAACAATTAAGACCAAGGCAATCAGCAGAGTATCCTTCAGAGTCTTTCCCTGCTTAGAGCAAAGCCATCCCCCCCTCTGTTGGACCGAGGCCTACTCATTCACTCAGAAAATGGTAAGAGAAAGCTCATGCTTTTTGTCCCCACAGGAGGAAAAAAAGGCCGGCTGGCTGTGTTTTAATAAACGATACGCCCAAGAGGGACAGCGATAGCTGTGCCAAAGTCAAACCGCTGGACATGATACGGCTTTCATGAGAAATGGATCTAATATTACAATCCATGTGTTGATTCAAGCGTGCTAAAACACTGAAACAAAGAAGTTATTGTATATCATATCAAAGCCTACAGTACAACAGCCAAAAGAGCACTTTTCTCCCTGAATCAAGATCAAGACTACCGTGCAAACTCCTCGCCGCGCTCTGCTTTGTGCATTAGTGTAGGTGAAATGTCAGCCAGCTCAACAGCACAGGATACAGCTGATCAGGCACTGATGCCTCCCTTTATCTTAGTGCTTTAGCAAATGTTGTTTACACACATAAAGCCAGAATCACTTCTGGTCTTACGTTTAGTTTATCCACATCCTCTCCCTCGCAATGCCAACATTATTTCAGGCTCAGACAGAAAGAAGAAAAATCAAACAAAGGCGAAGCAGAAGATGAAAAAATACCTGCTGGCCCAAAACTGCCTCTCCATCTGCCCACCTCTTGGACTCGACGCTCATGCAGGCTGTGTGCTCCTGCAATGAGAATCTCCCAGCCACGCTTCATTGGGGATAACCAAGCAAAAGTAATTCTGGCCTACTTTCCCTGCCTGGAGCAGGGCGCCGACAACTGCGCGCCAGAAAGAAAAGGGAAAAGAAAGGAAAAAGCAGTGAAAAAAAGGAAAAGATTGAGAACGAGAGAGAAGGAAAGAGATAAATAACGTAAGAGAAAGATAGAAAGAACGGGTTTCCATTTGCATGATTGCGTGAACCTGAGTGAATCTGAAGTTATTAAGACTAAGAGCCAACGAGATTGCTTTGAAATTACCACATAATTAGTACCACTGGTCGGAAAGCGAGGGCCCTCCATCAAAATATTTGGAATGATTCGGCTAATCCCCCTTCAGCGCCAGGCTTATGCGTGGTCTCCAGCCGCTAACATCTGGCCAACTGACTGTGTGTCATGCAGAAGGTGCCAAGACTGCTTCGAATATGTGGAGCTCTAATGGAAACCAGTGACAGTGCGCAGTGCTGCCAAACCTTTGGGACATACAAGAGCGTCTGCTGTTCTCAAAATAAGCGCATTAGTTAATGCAGCTTCCTGCGCAATCAGGTTTCTCCGTGGCCTGCGCCAAAACCCCCGACCTGCAATGTGGAATATTTTCATGCTGCATGCTCTTACTGACAGGATGAAAAATGATACCTGGAATATGTAAATAAATCATGAGCAGATATGCCTGTTTGTCCGTTGGTCTACAGCGTGCCACTTTACCTTGGTTCTCGTTCCACTTTGTGGTTTCGCGCATGTAAGCTGGTTTCCTTATCACCTGCAGAGCCTAATTTTTCATAATATTCAATCTGTCTCAGATAAGATATATATGGTCTGATATAGTCCAATAGCCTTTATGGCTGAGTCACTGCAGAGTAAAGGAAAATATATCAGCCTGATTCATGTTTCAGCTAATAACAGTCCTGCTGATTGTAATGAGGCTCACTGGAGTGTGAATCATCGAGACGGTACAGAGAGTTCTGACCTGGGGTCACCAGGAGGCGTCCAATTATGTTCATTAAGCCATGATGGAAGGAGAGGGTGAGGGGGCCCTTGGTCAACCAAATCTCATGGGCTGATTCTCTTCTCGGGATCAGAGTGGACCACTGAAGGGAAGAGGAGGAGGAGGAGGGTGGACGATTCTTCAGGATGGCTCTCGCTGTCAAACATGAAAGGTGTGTCTCCACTCACGGGTCGTTTGTCTCGGGCACCTCTCTGGACGCCTCATTGGACAGAGCGAGGACCTTCATCTCTCACCATCACAGGACCTCACCACAAGACTCTATGACAGATGACCCATAATTCAGGTCGCTGTCACGTTAATGTCCTTGACTTGTCCGAGGTAATGGAACTGCGTGGATCTCCATGATGTGGACGACGACTTACTGGAATAGTAGCCACCAGTGAGTACAGCTAGTCGTCTCTGCTACACCAGACAGCCATTTTTGTTGTTTGTTTGGTTTGTTAACTCAACCTTAACCAGAAAATATTATGGTGGGCTGTTTATTAGGTCTACATTACCCTGTACTTTCTGTCTGGACAGCCAGAAACCCTATGATGAAACCAGATTATTGTGGTAGATTTGTGTGTCCAGACATTGCAAAAGTATCTGCATTAGTAGTTGCTGTGGTTATGAGGTTGGCGTTAGTATCTAACCATTGGGGCTCTTCTTGGAGCCCTGAACTTCCATCATTCTGAAATTGATGGGTTCACTGTTTGGCCATTGTTTGTTGAGTGACAAAAAACACACATTAAAATCTGAATTGAGCGTTCAGATTAAGACACATCAGATCACCTCCAAATGTGATCTGGATCAAATTAGCAAACACTATAGAATTATTTGGATTTCATGCAAATGTTCAATGCTGTGTTGAGAATGTTTTACCACCCAAACAATGACTGTGCTGCAGTGGTCCTATGATGGTTAACGCATGGACAGCATGTTGATTACATGGAGTGGCTTAATCAGTAGAAAAACACTGACCTCCTGTGACAATAAAACTCAGTATATCTTCTGGTGCTTCTGGTGATCTAGAGAGCCAAGGTTCCTTTGTTATTAGATCAATGGCTCTACACATCTATTTATCTTAAGGGTCGGGGCTTTGTTTAGATTCACTCTATACTGTAGAAGTACTAATTGAGGTGTCAAGGGGCCTGAATGTAACACATTGCATCCAGTCAAATGGACGGTATGTGCATCCGTCACCTCGCTAATCAATTTTTCATTATCCCACTCAACAGACCTCTCGGGCTGGTCAGTACAGATGGTATGAGCAGTGCTAATTAGGTATAGTATATATAGTTTAAGCTGTTAGTTTTACGGCTGTGCAGTGCTGGATGAAATCCTTGTTCATATAATATACTGGCGAGACGGCAGAACGTAAAACCTGGGTGTTGTTGTCCTTGGAATAACGGTGCACCTCAAGCAAAGGACAGAAGAACGGTGAGGTAAACTTGGTGGTGAGAAGAAGGAGAAAGATGAGGATGAGGTCGTTCTTCATGCAACGTTCCAACCGACATTTTGGGGTCAAGGTTTATGTTCTTACTGTTACATCTAATGAAATGAAAACTACCCGTCAGTGTTGTTTCTGATATCCGCAGCATGAAAGGAGCTGTCTTCGTGTGTAAATGATCCTCTCAGCTAGCTCCTGGTCTAGCTATGTCATGGCTTTCACCACGTGGTTTTACGTGTTACCCCTTATAAGGAAAAGGAGCCCTGATTTTCCTCAAGTCCACCACAGCCTGGGAAATACAGTTAACATAAAGGAGCAGCCATGTTATTTTTTTTTTACGTTTTTAAAGCTCTCTCCTTCACATTATGCATTCTGGAGAGCTTTCGGTTTTATTAGGCCATTAATGACTGCTCCAGCAATAGACGTCGGCAGAGCAGAGACAGTTGGATTTCAGCCAGCACATCTCCGATGCGATGGAGGGTTTTAAATACAGAAAACATTTCATCTGAAATATGTAATATTGACCCGATGAAAAGTACTTTTCCTTTCTTGGTCCTAAGAGATTTGCTCCACGCAGTGTTGAAGCACATCTGTGTTCTCCTGGATAATGGGAGGGCATAATCACAGAATTACATGGAAGAAAGATGTAATTATAGTTTTTTTTTTTCTATATCTGCAGTCTCTTTAGGGGCGTGACACATCAACCTTTCATATGGAGAACATCTCTTTCTTTTATTCACATATTATGAATGTAAGAAGAAGAAAGAAAAAAAGCTCACGCTCATGCATAATAGATTCAATTGGAAGCGAATGGAATGGAAAGTGTTACGGCGGCTTCTCTGGGCCTGTATAAATATGAATATTAATATTAGCTATGACTTGTTAGGGAGACAATGACGCCTCCGAGGGGAACGCTGGTCTCCCTGGTAGTCCCCATTTGTGTGGGGGACAAAGGCAGTCACTTCGTCCTCCTCCCTTTGTGAGGAGAGAGAGGGACATGGGAAGCTCCCTGAGGCGTCTCTCAATCTTACAGACAGCAAACCGTCCAAAATAAAAAAGCCTGTCCCCATGGTAATTGCCATGTGCTCCAAAGAAACCCATGTAATGTTGGCAAAGTTTACACATTCAGCACCAATTAGCCACACCAAAACAAATGCGAGGGAAAGCCGAATAGAAAGCAACCATTTCACATAATGTGATTATATCATTATAATAAAGTGAAATCATACAGCACCTAACCTACCCAGCAGTGGTTCGCCATTGTTGACACAAAGGAATTCACTGTAAGTGGAGAAAATATGGAAAAAAAAAAGGAGGAGGGGACCCACAGGGTTAAACACCAGAGATAAGAGCGTCCAATTTTTAAAATCCATTGCTGCTTTTTCAGCTTTTACGGCGATCCATAAAGAAGGATTTTATGTACACTGGAATAGCTGGAGATCACAGTACGCGCATGAGAATGAGACGGGGAGCTGTAGATCATGTCAGCCAGCCAGCAAAGGGAGGCAGGGGTACTAATCACCACATCACAGACGGGCCCTAAAAGCCTATAGGAGTGAGGAGTGACCCATCTGAAAACTCCATTACCTAGCTGGCTGCGTGCTGCACTCCTGCAGGGAGGAGATGTTCTTTTAGCATTGAATATATAAACGGAGAGGTGGGTGGCTCCAAAAGCCGCTGCTGTGATCCAGGCCAGCGTTTTCAAAAGTCCAGCATTATGACTTTGATCCCTCTGCCAGGGTGAGATCTGAGTGCATGCCTGCAGGTGCACCACTGAGATCACCAATGAGAAGCGGGAAGAGTGAGGGGTGAAAGTGTGTGTGTGTATGTGTGTGAGTGTGTGTGTGTGTGTGTTCCTTTTATAGAAGATCCAGACCTAATATCAAGTTTTATTGCTAAAATTCCACCACATTAGACCAACAGACAAACCTGCAGATGCCTTCATTGAAAGAGGAAAACGTAAGAAAATCAAATAGATGTGAAAGTTCTACACAGCTTTGGCCGCAAAGCAAAGTGCACAAACGCTCAAGACGCCATCTCCCAGCCTATTTCCTTCCTGCAGTGCAATCAGAATCCTTTAAAAGCAGCCCATCACATATTTACAGAGGTGGAAGGAGATACCTCACCTGGAGGCCGCTGTGCAGCAGGCAGGAGATAAATATTAATTGCAGGTGATTCATCGCCTGCAGCCAGTAGAGCCCTGCAGCACTTCTCCAGCTGTTGGTGGGGGAGGCAGAGGAGGCCCTGGTCCACTTCCAGACCTGGGAGCCACAGGCTGGCCTGGGCAGAGAACGCCACGCACGAGGGTGGCAGCCAGAGCCACCAGACTGTGTAAGCCATGCTGAGGAGGCAATGAGGCACAACGCTCTGCTTCACATGAGGAGAGGGTTGGAGAGCAGAGTCAGGGACGGGATTCATGCTGGATCGAGCAACTGGCTGAGCTGCTGTACCACACCTTCCATAATATTCAAACATCTGGATTTTTTAACACTCTCGGTTCTAAATAGAAGACAAAAAGACCAGGCATCTACCCTTTCGGGAAATGCAGCAACGTTTTTTTTCAATTGATTGTCAAATATAAATTATATTAAATAATGTAAAGTAATTTTAAATATAAAATATATGATATCTGCATCTAAAATATTTGGATGATTAATAAATAATTGAACAGATTGGAAAAACATCAACAGCACGACATACACACAGTAGGGACCAAGCATTTTGGATTATGGTTGGAATATGAGACATTGTATAATATACTGATATGCCAAATGTTATGGGATATGACATTGGACCCAGTATTGTGTCTTAAGACACTTGCCATTTCCCATGGAAGTCAGACAACACTGTACCGACCTGCAATATATGAACCAGGGGCCTCCTCCATCGAATGTGAATGTGTTTTTTTATTTGCGTGGACCATTTCAGCCAGAAGCTGCCAGTCACAATCATTTCCACCCACTGAGCAGTCCACTGTGGGTGGTAATACCTTCTATGACATATTCAGACAAGACAAAACACTGTGAATCGAGTATGTTAAATGCCAGCACAACTTAAAAAACAGAATGAGCTGTCCCCTAGTTAAGACTTCATTATTAGTTTATATACTGCTATCCCATGACTTTTGGCATGCCAGTGTATGTGCTGATGCTACTGATGCTAGTCTAGTCTGTACTCTGTCATCTGCCAGTGCTGCAGTGGTGGGATGTGTTGGATCTGTGGAAGAAGACGCAGCCAGGTGTTGTGCCTACAGCTGCTCATCTGGCCTGAACTCAAGAGTTAATGTAGCCAGTCTGATCTTTCCATGCTGATGGAACCGTGTGGATCAAGTAGGCTCTGTAGCACAAGAACACTCCTGTCCAGCATGGCACACAGACAAAATGGGGAGAGAGGGGGGAAAAAGCGAGAGAAAAAAAAGACTATGCACCATAGACTTCCTTTTATGGAATATGGAACATTAGAATGTTAATACAGTATACAGTATTACTGGTACCAGGAAATAGAATTATGTCTAACTACTGTGAAATAAGAGAGAGAGAGATGCTGTTTAGCACTCTGTCCACTGCACATAGGGCACAAAGTACCTAAAATGGAAATATGTAAAAATGTATGCAAAAGTAACATATTTGCTTGAGAAATGATAAATCTCCCGTGCAAAATTTGGAGTGTACGTCTAAACCATGTTTCCCTGTAGAAACAAAGTTTTACCTTTGTGTAAAACAGTGTGCTATTTTGGAAAAAATAGACCTATATATATATCTATAGATAAAATACATCTGTTATTAAGTGAAATCCACTATAGTTTAAACATTACGTTATGTATAAACCACAATTTAAAGTCTAATTAAAGAAGAAAATCAGGGTATTATCAAAATATACTGCTGAGTTCCTGGGGAAAAAAAGCACTTTTCACAGTATTATGTGTGTAAATTTCAAATGATATTACTGTGGGGATTTGGAATAATGGCATGGAAATTTAATAAAAAGGCCTATTTGGTAATATATATAGACCAGAATTTAGACTCAATCAAAGGAAGAACACTTGTAATATTATTCATTATGTACGCACATAAACAGCCCACAAATACAGCTACAAATCACAAAAGTATACATTAGACCCAACAATCAATGTTTAATTTTCCTACAAGTACTGTTCAACAAAGATCACTCATTTGTATGTCTACAGTACACCAGGGCAGCCAAAATATTAAGTACACAAAAAAACTCACCAGTCAGGCAGCCTATTATTGTAATTCAGTTTCACATTGAGGGACAGCCTTTAAAAATGCTTTTAAATATATTATGATTTAATATCTGTCTCGTTTGCAGCAGCAATTCCAAGATAGTTCGCTAACTACACAGCCATGGCCCCGCAGTAAAAAAAAAAAATCATGAATCTAATTGGTTAGACTGTCCTTTGACTTTGCTAACAGATTCATTACTACACCCTTCTCAAAATCAGGAAAAGCGGCACGCAGACACAAGGGGGCAGAAGCCATTTTAAAAAGCTTTGATTGGTTAAAACAGCTGTCAGTCAGATAAGAGTCCTGTAGGAAATAATTTAAATTAATTGTTGTTTTTTTTTGTTTTAGTTCATTTATAAAATAAATCCTTACACTTACAATAGCTATGACATATATTTCCTGATTAAACATTATGTAATTATTTACATGCATTTATTGTCACCCCTTCTCTGAAGGGTTAGAAGGGCCTCACTGCACACCACTGGCTATTTAAGCAGGCATCATATCACAAGTCATAATTTTGGTATCGTGACAAAACCCCTGTGCGCCGACACCCCTCACCCACTCGAAACCCCTGCCCTTCCCAACAAAATCTCACTCCGAACTGACTTCAAAACTTCAGAGCCCTGAAGATGTACTAAATAGTCATTGTGTCATTTAAATACTGTCATTTTAAATACCATAGTACACAGTATTGTCTAAGGACACATTATTGTATACAGTATATACTACCTGATCCTAGTTCTAACTTCACTCTAGCGCCAATACACTTCTCTTGAAAGAGAGTTACTCACTAATAAAGACATATATTATTATATATAGACATTAATACAGTCATGCAGATCTTCTGCCAAATATTCCATTCTGCAGCTCTCTTTAATGCACATCAGCTTGAAATAATTCACAGTGAGCTGAGACATTTAATTAGAATACATATTTTATTACAAAATTTGGCTGCCTGCAGTGCGCTGCTCCCTGAAGTAGCTAAGCTAATGATTTGTGCTGCCTTGCTGCTGATACCACGAACCCTAGTCCAGCAGTCCAGCAGCAGATCTGGAAAGATTTAAGACCAATTATTATTCATCTGTTTAGGTGGGTTTGTTGTAGAAATTGGTTCTGTAGGCTGCTGAACGGCAAACACAGCCTTTTCAGCTGTAGCTGGTTAACTTATACACACCCTACTGGAAAAAAACAGCTCATACCAGCTAAAGTTGGTCAAGCTGGTTGACCAGCTTTACCAGCTTAAGCTGTGTTTTGGAACCTGGTAACTGGGTTCTAGCTGGTAACTGGTGTAAAGCTGGTCAGAACATCTAAAACCAGCTTATAGATGGTCTGTACCTGGTAACTGGTGTATAGCTGGTCAGAACATCTAAAACCAGCTTGTAGCTGGTTTGCACCTGGTAACTGGTTTCTAGCTGGTAACTGGTTCATAGCTGGTCAGAACATCTAAAACCAGCTATCAGTTACCAGGTACAAACCAGCTACAAGCTGGTTTTAGATGTTCTGACTAGCTATGAACCAGTTACCAGCTACAAACCAGTTCCAGGTTCCAAAACACAGCTTAAGCTGGTATGAGCTGGTTTTTCCAGTGGGGCAGAGAACCTGAATACAGTAGGTCACCAAAAAAATGCCCTCACAAGTGCAGCCCAACACTTACCATTCCCTTTCACACCTTCTCCTTCATACCAGAAAGAGAGAGAGAGAGAGAGAGAGAGAGAGAGAGAGAGAAAGAGAGAGAGACAGAGAGAAAAGGAGAGAGAGAGAGGGTAAATGTAATACAGCATCTTACATTATGTGAAAAAAGGGCCTGGTCATGAATAATTGAGTGGATCGCTTTCGTCTAGGCCGGAGCGAGAGTGCTCTCCTCGACTTGTTCCTCTCCCCGCAGTCTGCAGGCTAATTCACTGGGGAGAGTAATTTATGGACAATTGAAGCTGCAGAAACATCTCTTGGAAGGCAACTGGGGGATCCATAGCAACAATTCTACTGGGGCATATTAATCCCCTGTTTTATGTAGTGCTAAGTGTACAATAGTAATCAGCACTGGAGCACAGGCTGCTGATCATTAAGGGAAAAAGCTATATAAAGAATTCATAATGGGATTAGCCTGCAGCGAGCTGAGCGAGCAAGGGAGAGAGAGAAAGAGAGAGAGAGGGAGAGAGAGAGAATGAGGTACCAAATTAAATCACCCATCAAAGGAATTTTAATTTACAGGTTAATGCTGGATTGTGTAACTAATCACAGCTAACATTTTCAATGAACCAATGAAAAAATGTGCCATTTTTACCAGCTTGCTCGGCAAAGCTGCACGTTCTCATTAGCGTAACCACTCTTTTTTTTTTTTTTTTTTTAAGTGTGTGTGTGTGTGTGTGTGTGTCCTCCCCTTTAGAGGGCTATTGAATGCTCTTCTTGGCATGCTCATCTCTACTGCTTAAACACAAAAAAAAACGTGTATGAATCATTTTCACTGCATTTAATGCAACGGTATATATGTCTGTGAGCACTGTATGTATAAATAAAAAATATATATAAATTTTGGGATCATTCAGAGGATATAAAAACGGTATAAAATGTGAGTACCACTTTAAAATAAGACTATCTTTATAAAGGGTTTATAAATGGTTTACAATTAGTTTATTAATTGGTATTAATTAGGTTGTAAATGCCTTTAAAATTATTAATAATCAGTTATAACTTATATTCTACATATGTAGAAAGGGCAACAATGATCTGTTGTTTGCCAAATAGTGAACCCACAACCGTCTATATTGTTGCCCTTTCTACGTATGTGTTATACCTGATTATTAATGATTTTTAAGGCCTTTACAACCTAATTAGTACCCATTAATAAACTAATTGTAAACTATTTATAAACCCTTTATAAAGGTAGTATAATTTTAAAGTAGTACCAAAGTAGTACCATGTGTTAAGACACATTGTTGTAGAGCAGCCATCTACAAAAAAATAAATAAATACATTTTTTTAACTTCAAATCAGCTTTATTTAGCGTTATACCACCATGTTTAACCACTCATTATTTCCCCGTTTAAGATGTATAATTGTGACTGTTAAGACTCTTAGCAACTCAACTCTGATCCCTTTTAATAAGCAAAAAATAAGAGCATAAATAAATAAATATATAACAAACATCAACACATCGAGCGTGAGGTTTAAGCCTCAGTTGTGTAAACTCCAACATAAACCCTCCATAAGCACTTACTCGCTTGGTTACATCACTACGGCGCTGCACCACCAAGCAGCTTAATTACCCCCCACCCCAACCCCTCGCATCTCCCCAGGCAAGATCAGCGCAGGGGATTTTGGCGGCTGCAGCTGGATAAAGAGACGGAAAGCTGAAGGAATCGCTCAGAACGCAAAAACATTGCACCCTTCAGCAGCTCTGCAATAACTTTAGTCAAGCATTTCCAATTATGATTATATTTTCAGGCCTCCCTCGGCCCGGGGAGCTCTTTATCACTGCAGCAGGCCGAGAATTACTTTATTGTGGCTCCACCTCGTTAGGCTGAGTGCTCCTAATGAAGCAGCCCTGTGATCAGACAGAAATCATGCTGGAGGAAGCCTGCATCATTAGGCCGGCCTTTAATTACGGTGATATATGGACGGCTGCCGCTGCCTCTGCCGCACTGCCTTCCCCTTCCAACGTCCGATACCCCAGAACAGCACACAGCAGCACAGCAGCCCGGCTTAAGAGAAGAGCAGAGCAGAGGAGAAGAGAGGAGAGGAGAATGAATAATCAGCATGTGAGAGGACAAAAAAACTAGCACTGCAGCTTCATAAGCTTTGGTTTTTGAAGTTTTTTAATGATACTACAAACAAATATGAGATGAGAATTGAGATGTAATTCTGTACAAACAAGGCTTGAAAGGTTTAGATAAAAAAGCTTATTGTTACCATCACTGTAATAGTCCTGCTAAGTATGATCTTTTAAGTTGGGAAAATCTGGTACAGTTTACCTGGTACAGTTTGTTGGTTTGTTCTGCAGATGTTTGAATGCCTGGTTATTGAGCACACAGATTTGTCAGCATAATGATTGACTTTGTTTTATGCTGTATTTTATGTAACTTGTGTGTTTTAATTAATTACTTCTACTTGTTTAAGATGTGTAAGATGGTTTCCTTTAGACCCTCAACCTGCCCAGGGACAGCAGATGAAAATTAGCCATTTGGCTAAATCTGGCACATTTACATAATTAAATAATGATGTTAATTAATGTGTATTGTCCCTGTTATTTAAATTAATAAATCAAATACATATTACTCAGGTAGAAGTATAGATAGTATAGTTTAGAAATACTTCTGTAGAAGTTGAAGTATCAACTTAAGCTTCTTACTCATGTAAAAATGTAAAACAAATACTGGTTTTTAAGAATAGAACACATTTTTCTAAAAGCCATAAAGTCTATGGTTTTATTAAAATGTTAATGTTTAATTTATTTGGGATTCACTAGGCTACCTGTTTCAGCAGCATATGTTCCTACTAAAAAAATATTTTAATATAATGCAAATATATTAAAGAAGCTTAGTTGGCACATTTCTTTAGAGTTTTCTTAAGTCTCTTGAGCCACGGATCATCTTCACACTAGACTACATACATTACATGTCTGCTATGTTGGAGTGTGTGTTGCTGGAGTGTGGATGTGATGTGTAAAGTTGTGATGGATCGCGTTTAAACCAATAAGATTTTGGATGTTTATACTTTTTATCCAACCACAATCAAATTCACTTTATCTGGATGGAGAAATTTACCTGGATAGGGTTTTTTAATGAAGACAAGCTGAAATTAAATAATAAGAGTCACAAGGCTATTTTAAAAAGTAAGGAGTAGAAAGTACAGATGAAAATGTGTGAAAATGTAAGAAGTAGATATAAACAAATTGACTGAAAAATAATTACCCCAGTAAAATAAGGTAACAAATGATTTCTACCTTATTTCTTAATAGCTCTGAATACAAAACAGCATAAAAATATGTTTTTAAGAAAAAAGAAAACATCAGAAGATCAGATTTAGATTCAAAATCGAGGAGTCTCAGAGACCTGAATGACGTTGATTTGTTAAAGATGACAAGCTTATCGAAAATGAAAACCACACAGTAGATATTTCCCAACTGTGTTAATTGGTTTTGCTTTGAGAGGCCATCATTTTGTTTCAGGACCATTAACCTTAATGCTTGTGAGCTGAAGATTAGTTCTCGCTCAGCAACTTTGCTGTGTTGCCATTAAATTCAATTTAACGGGGCATCTTCTTTTGCTAATTGCGACACTTTTTTTTCCTCCCATACCCCAGTATGTTAGTATCTTATTATTATTTTTTTTACTGCAGAAAACTGCAGAACTCTCAGTCAAGGTTTTAGGAGGGAGAAAGAAAAAAAAAAAAGGCCAAAAGCCTTTGGCTTTAAATCACTTGGTGGACCGAAGCACTCCTGCACTTTGATATGCAAAAGAAACATTTGCAAGTAGGCAGGTATAGCTCATTATTAAATCACAGAAATGGGATGCAGGATTGGGACTGCTTTTACTTAATGACGTGTAAAAGGCTCCCGTGGAAAAATACCTGTGTTTCAGAGAAAACCTCCGGAGGAGTGTAACAGCACTCCCCGGGTACCTGAATTAAATATGAAATATTGAACAGCATGGGAGTGGTTTTCTAAGTTTATTATTTAGGCTGGTGGGGTCTAATTGCTTTAATGCAACGGATAGCTGGGATGTGGAGTTTAGAGCTCTCAAGCCTGAGAGAGAGAGAGAGAGAGAGAGAGAGAGAGAGAGAGAGAGAGAGAGAGAGAGAGAGAGAGAGAGAGACCGACTTTCAGGCTACTGTACCTGCATGGGACATTAGGTGATGGTCACGTCACAGCCCATCCTGGTCCACACATTAAAAGGTAGACATTAATTAATTACTTTTTAATTTGTGCTGTGCGTACTGTACAGGTGCACAGTGTCCACAGCGGTGGATTAGTCTGACCACTGTTCTGCAATTACTCTATTTTCCCATTTAAAAAAGTTTGGAATCACTTGTCACATAAAGAATGACCGTAATTAGTTGAAAAAATCCTCCTGCCTCCTTAAAATCCATACAATAGGTGAATTGGCAAAGGTGAACAAGTTTACATTGCCTGTGTGTGTGTATGGTTGTGTGTGTGGCACCAACCTAACCCAACACCCTGTCCAACAGATATACCCACCAGATAATAAGATGAATAAGGGAATGAATGCAATTAGTTAAAATGAGTTAAAAAATAAATAAAAAAAAGGGCTAAACAATATGAGGGTGCTTTTTTAACTTCTTCCCCTCTTTCACTCCTCTATCCCTTTGACCTCCTTTAGGCCCAGTCAAAAAATGTTTTTTTTTTGTTTTACCTTTAACTTCTATTACTTTATGTACTTCAATATTGTAAGTCGCTTTGGACAAAAGCGTCTGCCAAATGTAATGTAATGTTATATATAAGAATATCTTGTAACGATTATGATTTGATAACACGTTTTCAGAAAATTTAGAAATGAGAAGGGTACCATTATGTAAGAGCAGATAAATGTTTTACTAACCTCCTAATTCACCAATTACAAAAATTACAGAACTGAAAATAAATGTCTACAATCCTTTAAATGATTAAAAGCACAAAACACACCCAAAGAAATAAGTTTCTCCAGTCTTTTAAATTCTTTCAAAAAGATCTTCCAAAAAAATTGATCATTCTTACCAGGTCTGGCTGAAATAGTCCTCAGAAGTCCATAGAAATCCTGAGAAATGTAGTGAAACAGCGAAGAAATAATCCAACTTTGCTTCGGTGAAACAGTTGTAGATGGTTGTAAGATTTGTCCATAGAAGTCATTACGAGTTAATTGACAGAATGCAAAGAAACAAGAACCTTTCTGAAAAGAAAAAAACAGAACAAAACTTCAATAAGTACAAATAAGTACCAAGATTTTTCTAACACAAATATAATTAAACCACATACGTTGAGCATTGAACTTGAAGTTCCTCAAACAAAGGTTAACAAATTAGTCAGAAGAATGAAGCAACAGCTTCCTCTAAACCTCCATTGTTGCCACATGGGTTCCATTTTTGATGGCTTGTAATCTGGGGTAAATAACCAGTACTGCCCCCAAAGGTAAGGGTCGAAATTGCAACAAAAAATGGGACTGATGTCACGATCTTTCAAGTAATCAAATATAAATATTAAATGTCAAAAAAATAAACTGCAATCATCTATTAATAGTCTCCTTGTCAAGACTACCTAGATAACTATCTTGAAATGTGACACATTCTGGTGTACGATCCGGAGGTTAATTTGGTTCTTGATGTTGTGCTGCATGCTCAATTAGTGTGGAAGCATAATTCTAAATATATTTTCTATATTAGTTTTAAATCACAAAGCTGTCAAAGGCTCGTGGCTCAGTATGGAAAATGCAAATTAAAAATGACCTATATGCGCTATATACCCTGTAAAATACTTACAATATGCATAAATTATACTTAATTTGGGTCTAAATGCATTTCAGGAAAGTTTGGGCAAGGGTAATTTAAAGCAAGTAATTTGATAACATAAATTAAAAACAGATAATTGTAATCAAGAATTGGTACAAAAGCAGAACATCCAAAAAACTATGTTTTTAAGGAGCAAACATATCCAAGGGCAGAGGATCTCTAGTTTGTGGACAAATAAAAGCATGAGTTTAAATTATTGAAAGGTTTAAAAAAAACAAAGTTCTGCAAAATAAAAAAATAGCATTAATGTTTCACATTACACTAAAATCTTAGAGCAAAATGTGTTACTTCAAGACAAAAAGGTCTATTTAAGTTATCTCTAGGCAAGCCATCAACTGTGAGGTTTAGAGTGATTTAGAGTGTGTCAGTGTGCCTTTGCTATCATAACGACGGGAAAAGTATGCCTTGTGTGGCTCTAAACGCGCAAAAGGCATGTCCTTAGTTCTCTTAATCATGGTTGTTTTTAAGCATTATCAATAATAAACCAATCAATATGTTGCTTGCCATCTCCCCTAAGAGCCAAGTGTGCTCTGATTTGGCGCTTCTCATCAGAGGAAACTTACCTGCCTTCACACTCTGAAGGTGCGCAAATAGCTAATTTACGGGAACATCAATGTTATTTTATTTAGTACTGTGTTTATTGTTGATGTAAAAGTATGGATGTCTGACATTGACTGTTGTCTAGGTTCATTTCAGTCAGTGGCTTACCTGTGTTTTCTGCTGCCAAGATAGCAAAATTTACACACCTCACTTCCAGATGCAAGGTGTGAAAATAGACTCTTGAGTATTGTGATGCACCTTGCACAGGGTGTATGATAGGGCCCAACATATTTTTCAGGGACACCAACGCATTTTTGTAACATGATAATGCAAAAAAAGATGCTGCACACATTACAAGGACAAAGTGGTAAATGCTTCACCGTCCCAATTTTTTTTTTTTTTTGGAATGTGTTGCAATGAAGTTGAACAGACAAAACATAAAATATCTTGGGTTAATACTGTTTGTAATGGAAGAAAAGTCAATATTAATATAAGAAAATCTGTCATACTGTCCCAGCATTGTCTGATTTAGGGTTTTATATGTACTATATACTTTTTTTAAAAATATCGCTATTGTTTAACACTATGAACATATAGAGACCACTTCACAGTTTCTGAATCAGTTTCTCTGATTTTGCTATTTATAGGTATATATTTGAGTAAAATGAACATTGTTGTTTTATTCTAGAAACTACAGACAACATTTCTCCCAAATTCCAAATAAAAAATTGCCATTTAGAGCATTTATTTGCCGAAAATGAGAAATTAGAAATGGCTGAAATAACAAAAAAAAAAAAAAAAAATGCAGAGCTTTCAGACCACAAATAATGTAAAAAAAAAAAACAGGTTCAAATTCATTAAGTTTTAAGAGTTCAGAAATCAATATATAGTGCAATAACCCTGGTTTTTAATCAGACTTTTCATGCATCTTGGCATAATGTTCTCCTCCTACACACTGCTTTTGGATAACTTTATGCCTTTACTCCTGGTGCAAAAATCCAAGTAGTTCAGTTTGGTTTGATGGCTTGTGATCATCCATCTTCCTCTTAATAATATTCCATATGGTAAAATCAAAGAAATAAAACAAAAGATGCATAGCTTTCAGATCTCAAACAATGCAAAGAAAAATGCAAAGTTCATATTTATAAAGTTTTAAGAGCTCAGAAATCAGTATTTAGTCGAATAACCCTGGTTTTTAATCACAGTTTTCATGCATCTTGACATAATGCTCTCATTCTCATCCACCAGTCTTACACACTGCTTTTGGATAACTTCATGCCTTATCTCCTGGTGCAAAAATTCAAGCAGTTCAGCTTGGTTTGATGGCTTCTGATAATCCATCTTCTTCTTGATTATATTCCAGAGGTTTTCAATTTGGTAAAATCAAAGAAATAAAACAAAAGAAACAGAGCTTTCAGATCTTAAACAATGCAAGAAAAAAATAGTTCATATTTATAAAGTTGGAATAACCCTGGTTTTTAATCACAGTTTTCATGCATCTTGACATAATGTTCGCCTCCACCAGTCTTACACACTGCTTTTGGATAACTTTATGCCACTCCTGGTGCAAAAAAGTCAAGCAGTTCAGTTTGGTTTGATGGCTTTTGATAATCCATCTTCCTCTTAATTATATTCCAGAGGTTTTCAACTTGTGTAAATCGTAAAAGAAACACTTTTAAAAATTTTAAGTGGTCTCTTAATTTTTCCAGATTAAGATAATTTTAATTTCCAGAGCTGTATATGAAACGCAAATCAGACTTTTAGAAGTGAGCTTCATGCTCTGATGGTGTTCAGGAGCACTCATCACAGCCTCTGCTTGAGTTGTGAACTCGGGCCCAGATGGTAATCTGTGCGGTCACAGCAGGGTCACCCTCGGGGACTTCTTCTGACGGTGAAGAAAGACAGCCACAGAGCCAGGTGTGTCGTCTTCCACTACTGTAATGTTAGCCCTCGCCTTAAGGTGAAGTCCGCGGCATATGAAATAAAAACGCGCCCTTGATTCCAACGCTGGGTCCACACAGACAACAGTAACTGTATCAGAGAGGAGCTCCTCTGGCCCGCTGACATAATGGCACTTGAGAGGAGCTGAAAGGCAGTCTGAGCCTCAGACGACGAGGCGGAGAGAATTAGATTCACACACAATGAGGAAGCTCTTCAGCTACAGCTCAGGATCATCAAAAGGTGGGACTAGAAAGTATGACTGAGGGGCACAGAGGGACAAGATAATTACACCTTCAGACACTTCAATGGGATGGAACACTTACCGGCTGTAAATAACAACATTCAGCGTCGATATCCATCAGTCCCCACTATATATATATATATAGGAGAATCCTTTTAGAGCAGAGCCAGGAGATTCCATCAAACTACAGCATCCATTCAAACACACACACACACACACACACTCACACACACAGAGGACTAAAACAAAAAAAATGAAAGGACATTCATTTAACAATGGAGTACACCACACTGTGTCTCAGGCACTGGGCCAAGGCTTTTGTCCCTGCACCCACTCGACTACATCAATCAGCACAGCTAGTTTCAGAACTACTGCCCTCAATACAGTTCACTTTTGTCAACAGCTTCATGCAGGGATGCTGAGATCAACATATCATATATGTAATGTAATGTACTAATGTTGAGTTTTCCAAAGTACTCAATAAGCATATACTAATTTCTTGTTTTTTGTTTAATATTAAAAGCTCTAAAAACCACATGCTTTTTTTGAAAATATTAAAATTATATATTTTTAAACTACACAAAAACCCTTGTATAAGAAAAATACAACAAACTTAATCTTCCATAATCTTCACCTAAACCAATTAAATTACTTTAAACTTACAGAAATAAGGCTCTCTATGAATAAACTCTACTCTCTTTCATTTTTAAAAAATCATTTATATACTTAATATCATAATCTTTACATACCCTACGCACATTTTACGAATTATCTTCTCAACAAATAATGGCACACTCAGCAGCAGGCTATTTTTCACTTGTTCTTACAGCCTACAACACTGACACCAGGCAAGGACAGACGCTAAATAAGAGAGCTGGTCATTCCAGGCACTTTACCCGAGCTAACAGCGCCGGAGAGCGGGTTGTTTGGATGTTAGCCTAGCTAGCTAGTTAACTCTCCTGCCGTCCTTCTTTCTCCGCCTCCTCCGGCTCGTGGAGGTAAGCAGTCCATCACAAACCCTGGAGATATCAGCCAATAGGATTTGCTGAGGGAGGAGACCCTGACCGCGCCCCAAAACGGTCAAAACCACCCCTTTCAAAACTCGAGCACAAAAGCCTCGCTCGAGCAAAAACAAAAGCCGCAAGTAATTTGCATGGCGCGCAAAGAGAACTGTGAATTCGAGTGGAAAATAAACACTCGAGAGGAGAAAAATGAAGCTCGAGAGTGATATTCTGTTCAGCGCGCACACATTTCCCTTTTTTTGCTTGCGAGTTTCACATTTGCTCTTGCAAGGAGTTAATTTACACACGCAAAATGTTAAAACATGCTGGTTAATTTTTTTCACCTATTATTTTTGCACCCCTGACTTTTGACATTGAAATGGAGTTTTTTTCAAATAGGCCACCTTCGTTCTCCCCCTAAGAATTCCAAAATAATTCACTTTTAGCTGATACTCCCAACAGGCTTACAATGCTAGAGATAGGGGCATAGCATTACTTATGCAAATAAAATCGCTGTTTAACACCATTATCAATTATCCAGTCCGGTAACACTTTATAATACTGTTCCATAGTTAATAGGTAACTAAGCAGTAACTAAGCAGTAACTAATTAATAGTGCTGCATTAACATCTAAATATTTTCTATTAACTACCAGGGAGTACTGAATACTTACTCAGTAGATAGTACTGAACTAATGATTATAGTAGTTCACTATTAACTTCACAATAATTACTGAGACTTACATACCTCCCAGAGAACTACTTACTAATGATGTCTTCTTTATAATAACTATTCATTACTTACTGCTCAAATCAACATTAATCACTGAAAACCCTTACATCCCACCTGGGGAACTATAGATCTAAATCAGTCATATTTGAGTTAAATGCATATTAATTGAAGGCCTATTTGAATTAAGCAAGTGACACCATTTGTAGTAGTGGTAACCTTAATTACCTTATTATCCTCAGTTCCTTCCAAATATTAGCAACATATAGTAAAATACTACAGTGTGTATTACTCTGCTTAACCATCATTTTTGGAAGAAAAAAACAACATTATAATTATAACGTAATATTATTGCATAGAAGACATTGATGAAAGTTCTCCAGAAGGCATCTAAGACTCTAAGAATCACTGTAAGACTGTAATAATGTAACAATCATTGCTTTAATACTAGGTATCAGCCTTATAAAAGTGTATCTTCAGCGTTTGCAGTCTCACAGAGATTTATTTCACTGCGCATTATTAGGATGATTACGGTAATTTCACAGCGGACGCAGCTCTCCTGGTCCTTCGTGTAAATTCTCTGCTGTGCGCTGCTGCTGCTGCTGCTGGAGGAGGATTAAGAGAAACTCTGCTGCTTTCATATTTCTGTATTTGATTGAAAATAAACTAGTAATCAAGATATTGAGATCTTTTCCAGCTGATTTTACCCCCGGATCAGAGGAGGACTCTTTGTGGGTTGTTAACCAGCTTTAGGATGTGTGTTAGCTAGCTAAGTTAGCTAAGTTGTGTGTGTAGTTAGCGTTAGCCAGCTAAGTTAGCTAGGTTATGTGCATGTTAGTTAACTGGCTAAGTTAGCTAGGTTATGTTTGTGTTAGTTAACTGGCTAAGTTAGCTAGGTTATGTGTGTGTTAGTTAGCTAGTTTAAATGTGTGTTAGTTAGCTAGGTTATGTATGTTCGTTTGCTAGCTAAGTTAACTTTTATGTGTTGGTTAGTTAGCTAGGTTATATGTGTGTTAGCAAGTTAAATGCGTGTGTGTTAGTTAGCTAGGTTAAATGTGTGTTAGTTAGCAAGCTAAGTTAGCTAGGGGAAATGTGTGTGTGTGTGTGTTAGGTAGGTTAATTGTGTTAGCTAGTTTAAATGTGTGTGTTAGTTAACTAGGTTAAATGTGTGTTATTATTATTATTATTATTATTATTATTATTATTATTATTATTAATGTATATTTCCCTTTATAATACTGTGACATGATCTAACTCCTAAAGAAGAACACAGTAACTCCTCAGTAATTAGTAATTAGTTACCATGTTTCTCACTTTATAATACTGTGACATGATCTACAGTAACTCCTAAAGAAGAACACAGTAACTCCTCAGTCATTAGTAATGGGTTACCATGTGCTGCTGTTAACTCCCGAAAAAAAGAAGACAGGGACCCCTTATTAATTATCTATGAAGAACACAGGGACACCTAGTCCGTTATCTAACACAAATATTTATTCATTTAAACATGATTTCCTCCAGAATAAGGATGTAGGACACAACCTAGAGTAAAGCTGTATGTGAGCCATCACTTCTACTGAGCACATCTCCAGGAGGACTGAAGAAGAGCACAGGTTTAGAATAAACACCTGTAACACACTGACAGAATATTACAAAAATGGGGGTTAATCAGACTACTGCACATTTCAGTGTGTCTAACATTTGGAAGATATTGAGCATACTAATTTAGGTGTTAATGCAGCACTATTAATTAGTTACTGCTTAGTTTCCTATTAACTATGGAACAGTATTATAAAGTGTTATCATCAAGTCCTGACATTTAAAACGAGGCGCAGAGAATTTTGCAAGTGCACAGGTAGTTTAATAAAAAACACTGTTTATACACACAGCACCCTGAGGTAGTTTGACTGAAAGTCGACTGATAAATCATAAATGAACAGATAGGACAGAGGAACAGATTGCAAAATGAATTCTGTCTAAATTTATGAATATTAAAGAGATATTTTCAAAAACAGCTGAAATTCATGCATTTTAATTTATTTAATTTTGTAATCTGTTCCCCTATACTACCTATTTATTCGTGCTTATCACTCAACTTAATTTTGTGACTTAATTTCAAGATGGCAGCGTCAATTTCAAAGTTCTCAGTAGGGGTGGGCGATATGGCCCTAAAATAATATCACAATATTTTATGTTTTTTTTGCGATAACGATACTCTTGGCGATATGACAAAACACTTTAAAAAAATATAAAAAAAACACTATACACTGCAAGAAAAAAAAAATCTTATTACATACAATATAATACTGCACACCCCTAAGTGAAATATTAAACAATACAATAATTGTATCAGATTTGTAACAGAAGTCAATGATCCAGAATGTCATGATATTAATAATAATGCACTCCAAATATATCCATATATCCAGAATTAAATAAAAATTAATGATACTGGACAGATATAATCTGTCTCTAGCAGATGTATAATGGGAAATGGGATGAGTGATATGGCACGATATTTTAGGATATAATATCATTTACGATATTTAAAAATTTTGACGATATTATCAAGTACGACACGATATGGCACACCCCTAGTTCTCAGTGCCTCATTTTAAATGCCAGGGCCCTCAGAATTCTACCAATACAGTGTTTACATGATGTAAAACTACTGATTTATCTGCATGGTTAATGCTATGCTTTGTTATCACTAGCATTGTAATCTCAGAATGCTGTGGGAAGTGGAGGTCAGCCATTCAAAAAGTTCAAAAGTTTGTACTCGTTATCATGTTTTAATACACCCCAAGTCCATTTCACAACAGATTTCTCCTTTAATCTGCATTATATCAATTTCTTAATGTAAAACTAACCAACAGCCACTCAAATATATATATATATATATATATATATATATATATATATATATATATATATATATATATATATATATATATACACTGCTCAAAAAAATAAAGGGAACACTCAAATAACACAATATAACTCCAAGTAAATCAAACTTCTGTGAAATTAAACTGTCCACTTAGGAAGCAACACTGATTGACAATCAATTTCACCTGCTGTTGTGCAAATAGAATAGACAACAGGTGGAAATTATTGGCAATTAGCAAGACACACTCAATAAAGGAGTGGTTCTGCAGGTGGGGACCACAGACCACGTCTCAGAACCTATGCTGTCTGGCTGATGTTTTGGTCAGTTTTGAATGTTGGTGGTGCTTTCACACTCGTGGTAGCATGAGACGGACTCTACAACCCACACAAGTGGCTCAGGTAGTGCAGCTCATCCAGGATGGCACATCAATGCGAGCTGTGGCAAGAAGGTTTGCTGTGTCTGTCAGCGTAGTGTCCAGAGGCTGGAGGCGCTACCAGGGGACAGGCCAGTACACCAGGAGACGTGGAGGAGGCCGTAGGAGGGCAACAACCGAGCAGCAGGACCGCTACCTCCGCCTTTGTGCAAGAAGGAACAGGAGGAGCACTGCCAGAGCCCTGCAAAATGACCTCCAGCAGGCCACAAATGTGCATGTGTCTGCACAAACGGTTAGAAACCGACTCCATGAGGATGGTATGAGGGCCCGACGTCCACAGATGGGGGTTGTGCTCACAGCCCAACACCGTGCAGGACGCTTGGCATTTGCCAGAGAACACCAGGATTGGCAAATTCGCCACTGGCGCCTTGTGCTCTTCACAGATGAAAGCAGGTTCACACTGAGCACATGACAGACGTGACAGAGTCTGGAGACGCCGTGGAGAGCGGTCTGCTGCCTGCAACATCCTTCAGCATGACCGGTTTGGCAGTGGGTCAGTAATGGTGTGGGGTGGCATTTCTTTGGAGGGCCGCACAGCCCTCCATGTGCTCACCAGAGGTAGCCTGACTGCCATTAGGTACCGAGATGAGATCCTCAGACCCCTTGTGAGACCATATGCTGGTGCGGTTGGCCCTGGGTTCCTCCTAATGCAGGACAATGCTAGACCTCATGTGGCTGGAGTGTGTCAGCAGTTCCTGCAAGATGAAGGCATTGAAGCTATGGACTGGCCCGCCCGTTCCCCAGACCTGAATCCGATTGAGCACATCTGGGACATCATGTCTCGCTCCATCCACCAACGTCACGTTGCACCACAGACTGTCCAGGAGTTGGCGGATGCTTTAGTCCAGGTCTGGGAGGAGATCCCTCAGGAGACCATCCGCCACCTCATCAGGAGCATGCCCAGGCATTGTAGGGAGGTCATACAGGCACGTGTAGGCCACACACAATACTGAGCCTCATTTTGACTTGTTTTAAGGACATTACATTAAAGTTGGATCAGCCTGTAGTGTGTTTTTTCACTTTAATTTTGTGTGTGGCTCCAAATCCAGGCCTCCATTGGTTAATAAATTTTATTTCCATTGATGATTTTTGTGTGATTTTGTTGTCAGCACATTCAACTTTGTACAGAACAAAGTATTCAATGAGAATATTTCATTCATTCAGATCTAGGATGTGTTATTTGAGTGTTCCCTTTATTTTTTTGAGCAGTGTATATATATATATTGGTAGAGAATATAGAATATAGCAGATAATGGTACTGATCAGGAGAATCTCACGCTATCTTTAAGAAACTCCTGAAGACAGAGCTCTTCAAAGAGCACTTACTCTCCTAACACCTCTAACTAACTAACTACTTCTAACCGCTTTTGTTTCTTCCCCTCCTTCATTCCTCTATCCCATTATTTCCCTTTGACCTCCTTTAAGCCCTATCTAAAGATGTTTTTTATCTTTAACTTCTATTACTTTTTGTACTTCACTATTTTAAGTCGCTTTGGACAAAAGAGTCTGCCAAATGTAATGTAATGTAATGATACTGTACTATAAGTTTTCTGTTTTCTTATTTACTTTTTTTCTTTTTTCTTTGAGGGAAACCTGAAGCATCCCGTTAAATGACAGCACTTTGTCATTTATGGGTTTACCCTGGATGGAACCAACATCTAAGACTCGGCGGACCTCTTTCCCAGGCTTTTGATGCCTCTGACCAGCCGCCACTAACGTGGAGCAGCCCTGCTCATTTGCATGTCGATGGCGGGCAGATTAAGGACATTCCAGTGCACACAAAAAGCCAGCCACAGTGACACACTCACACACACACAGGAAAAAAAAGAAAAGAAACCCTCAGTCAATTTTACTCTCGCACCCTCGGCTTCCCCAGTCAATGCATTCCCCATCCCGACCCTATTGACAGGGAAGGACCGGAACAATGCCGAAGACGCAATGTAGGATCAATCCTGCTGTTTGCTCCCCCGGCATGAACAAAGGCGGGGAAGAAAGGCCCTAAACCCGGCAGTAAGAAAAACGCTCCTGAGTTTCAGGGCGGGCACGGGGAGGGCTTAGCAGGAGCAGGAGCAGGAGGTGGAGGAGGGGGTTGGTGGCCCTGCGTTGGGGAAAATGGACTTGACGGGCAGCTGGAAAAAAGTAAGCTCATTTAGAAAATCGACATCTCCAACCGAGATAAAACCAATGATGATTTGTACTGTATCTTTGGGGGATAAAAGCACTTCTGTTGGATTTCAGAGGGCCCAGCATGAAAGAGATGCACTGAGGGTGGTTGAGGGGGTGATGGGAGGCTAGAAGAGAGGCTGCTACACTTCCTTCCAAGAGATAGAGAGAGAGAGGCCCAAATTCCCATAATAAGTGAGAGGAGTTAAACGCCAGCGCTGAGTGGGGCTGCTCATCTCCACAGGCTGTCTCTTGAACCAAACACCCTCCCCTTTCCCGCTTCTACACACACGAACACACACATAAACACACACACACATGTATAAATACATACTCTCTGCACACTCTTAACGAGCAGACAGATCCATGCAGTGCTCTGCTAAACCCCATAACCTCATATTCACCCAGAACACACAATATACACAATCACATATACAAAGCGCTGTAATAAACCCATCAGTTTATTAATATAGTCATCATGCTGAGAGTTCATACAGTCATACAGTAAACTGACACAAGTGATACATAATCAATAAACCAATACAGTCAACCGAACTGATACTGCATGTAGTCAAGCAGTTACGTAACTGTTAGTAAGTCAGTTGTTTATAATAGTTGAGGTCATCCACCTTTTATTTATTTCATTTACAGCCAAAACTATCATTATGTAAAAGTAATTATTTTTCTGAATCAGGTACAAAGAGGATAACTAATTTCCCTTACTTATAGAAATATACAAGGATAATTCCAAATGAAAGTAAAATGAATGACATAATTAAGCTAAGAAATAACAAATAACTTCTACTCTTCTAACATATTTAGTCAAACTTACTCAAACGTGAATATTTGAGTTACACACTCAGTTCATTGTGTTAGATCAAATTATACTTAAAATGTATTTAGTTGAGTTATACTTGAACAGAGTTTCAGTGAAATATGATGTCCTTTATGGTGTGCCCTATGGCAGGTTACTGCAACCTTGATAAATAAACACATTTCAGGGTTCACAAACTTTGAATAATGCTGAGGTCTGGATAATGGTGTATTCAGTTTCTTTGATTTGAGAATATTAGCAGTTTCTTAAGTATAATTTGACAAAAATGTACTTTGTTTTTCTCCATTTCCTTCTCCACATCCGTACATCCTTGTGATCCACAGCATCAAGTCGTTGTCATGTCTGGTGCTGTTAGCTCCTCTGTCCCTTCCACACCTAGCTCTAAAGGAGGCTCTCAGTCTAACAATTACACTACCCAGAACGCACCACCCGCTGACATCACACACACACCTGATCACATGACACCTCACCTGCTTCCTCCAGGAAGTCCGGAATACTAATCACTGGCACTATATAAGAGCACACCACTTCTACCTCATTACAAAGCGTTTCTGAATTACTTGTCTCTGCTATTTTGTGTATGACCTTGCCTTTTGTTTTCTCGACGCCGATTATTGCCTTTGCCTCTGATATTGGATTTTCTGTGTTTGACTTGGACTGTGTTTTCACTACTGCCTCTTGGATTATCTCTGATACTGGATATCTCGTGTATGAACTCTGGAGTGTTTCATGGTTATGGTATGGTTTTGTCTACGTTGCTCCTGTTATTGGTGATTACCTGTTTTTCTGTACCGACCAACGATCCACCTCTGTTTATTTTTAATAAACATTTTTATCAGTATAAAAACGTGTCTGCATTCTGTGCACACCATGACAGTCGTCTTCACACAGTGAAAGAAGAACGGACAATAACAGCTGTGAATTATTTTAAATTGTACAATTTTACCCTCCATCTAAAAACAAAAAACTGCAGAATTGCTCAAAAGGCCCTGTTTAAATAAAAAGTCAAACTGAGCATGTGCAGGAAACTAGGGAGCAACTACAATTTGTAACTTTTTTCAAGCACAGATCATTTAGTTTAACCAACTTTTAACAAGAAACATAATAACTGAGGCAATTTGTTATTTGGAGTAGTTTATGGTGCAATTCAATATTTTTTGTTCACCTTATTTTTTGACTTAAAAATCACAATAAGGAGAACAGGTTTAGTTTTTTTACCCATAAACTGACTCAAACATGGAATAATTGTCATTACTGTATTATATTGTTGATAAAACTATTGTTTTGGAGAAATATGCTCAACCAGAAAATTAGACGAGTTATTGCCACCTGCCCCCTCGACTCATCTCGCCCCTTGTCCCTATATTGGCCCAGTGCTCACAGTGAGTTCCACCTTGATCAGTGTGAGCTGATAAATGACACCAAACAGGTGAAGGTGGAATAAGACAGTAAAGGCTCAGGCCTGTCCCCTGCACAAAGGCCCCAGGCTGCCCGTAAGAAATGAGAAACGGGTCCCTTTTTTCCGCCACTGATGTTTATTGATTGGCGAGTTCATAGAGTCTCTTAATGTTCTGCTTTCATGTCCTGGCTTTGTTGCCTGGGTGCTGAACAGAATATTGCAAATTGATCTGTCTCCCTGGTGCCTTTTGTTCATCGACGAGTGAGCTACTATCACGTTAGTCCCGATATCGTCATGTCTCTTCACTTCATGAGATGCATTGTCTCTCTTTTGCTGCGAGAGAAAACAAAACGAAAGAAGAAAAAAAACACACACGGATAAACGCTAGTCGGTGAGGTGATTAATCTCCTGCACGGTCCAGGGGCTCGGCTGATGAGCTAGCCGTTTGATGAGCTGTGCAATAAACGGACGCTTCTGATTACCTGACCAGCACCCCCTGCCTGAGCTTGACAGCTGGCTAAGTTCCTGTCTGACATGCAAACAGAACATGGAACAACAGCTCCATCCTGCCCTATGTGTCACTAAACCACAGCTAATGCTAAGCTAGAACTGTGCACAGTTCTTAAAGGCACAGCAGGAAAGATTTTTCAGTTAATAAATGCATTTCATACTGTTTTGATGCTTAAATGCACCATTATAGGTTGGTGCACGTCTTGCTGGCACATCTGTGACCAAGACAGCAAGTCTTTGTGATGCATCAAGAGCCACGGTATCCAGGGTAATGTCAGCATACCACCAAGAAGGACCAACCAAATCCAACAGGATTAACTGTGGACACAAGAGGAAGCTGTCTGAAAGGGATGTTTGGGTGCTAACCCGGATTGTATCCAAATAACATAAAATCATGGCTGATCAAATCACTCAGAATTCAATGTGCACCTCAACTCTCCTGTTTCCACCAGAACTGTCCGTCGGTACAATAAATTATTGTGATCTAAAACCAGGTGTTCCAGTGTTATTGTCCGACCCCGGTAGTTGTAGACATGTAGGTTTATTATTAGGTACCCTGAGAGAAAACAGAAAGAAGTAGTTCCACACCTCCTTGCTAGAATCCGGAGAGCCCTGAAATTTAAAACAAAGCTTTAATAACGTAAAAAAACACAAGAAGTTTATTAAAAACCTCTGTTTATATCCCATAACGCCAGCTTCAGCTCTGTGCCGCCATTACTGTACTGTACTGTATTACTGATAATGACAGACATATATATATATATATATATATATATATACATAGACTGGCATAGCGTAGCAGCCAGCGCCAGGAGGCAGGCTATGTCTTTATGTCATTAACAGTTCAGTAATGGTGGCACTCGGAGCTGAAGCTAGCGTTATGGAATGTAAACAGTTTCTTTAATAAGCTTCTTGTGCACTTTTTACATTATTTATGCTTCGTTTCAAATGTCAGGGGTCTCCGGATTCTAGCAAGGAGATGTGGACCTACTTTGAGCTGAATAACAGTAGAAAAAGTGATTTATCGGGACAAATCATGCTCCGTGTCACCCAGTCTGAAGGGTTTTTCGGACAAACTGTTAAAATTTCTGGATCTCGGAACGCTGTGGGACAATGGAGGTATGCTATTCATCAAAGGTAAGTATTTTTTATCATGTTGTACTACACCAAAAGTCGATTTTACACCAGAGTTATCCTTTAAGAAAAGTCACAACCACTAGAGATGTCTTTCTCTTGCATTGCTGTGGCTTGCTTTGGGTAGACATTGTTGATTTGGCCTTTCCATCTCTCTCTAATTGGCAAACTTGCTTCATAAGAGAAGTACAGTCCAGGTATGTGTATTTTCTTTACTAAACAGCCCATTATTCGGTGCAGAAGTGTATTTGGTTTGAAGTACATTTTACAATGAGCTGCATGAATCAGAAACCAGTACAAGATCTAATCTCGTTGGCTAGCCATGAAACTCACAAACTAATGTGTCTGTCTGGACTATCGTTTACTGTATGTTATTGTATTTTATTTTCAAAACTAAAATGCGTGAATACTTTTTTTCTGTTACATTAGCCGGCCTGTTGTTCTCAGAGGAACAGCAGTGAGACAGTGCACATTTACTCTCTGCCTGTAGGGGGAGCTAGGGATTGCCTAGTGCGCCTTTTAGAGAAGTCGCAACCACTAGAGATCTCCTATTCTTGCATTTTTTCCTCATGAAGTGAGAAGAACTGGGGGGTAGCAGCTGAAACCTGAGAGCAGCTGAACTTCCACGTCTCGATGTTTGTGAGGAAAGTTGTGAGGAAAGTTAGCGTTGCATGCTATTCTGATCGGGACTCAACTCCCCTAAGAAAATCAGCGAGGCAGCCTTCCGTCCCCGCCATAATTACACACAAAACACTCTCCTACCTTCATGGGATTACTGTAATTAAGATGGGATGCTAGGACGGCCCTAAGTCTCAGCTCTTTTGTCACGGTGTGAAGGCAGCTGAAAGATGGCGGTTGGCAAGGGCCCGCCATCATCCCAATTCCTTACACTGAGCGATTATGCAGCCATGCTAATTGCTAGCAGAGGGATCTTTAATAAATATTTCACTCAGCGTAGCATCATTACCGCCTAATGTTGCTATTAATCTCCACCGGTAATTTCAACTCAGAAGGAAATGCTCTTTTGTGAAGAAACCAAACGTTGCCTGAGAACAAGAGAAGCAGGGCACGAGTTACTTAGCCGTAAAATTACATTTAGTTGTTAACACTGTCTCCCCTCATAGGCTACCATTTCACAGTGAGTGACCCTCGCTGAGTGGAAACCACGTAGCGTCTCTAATGAATGTCCCTATTAAAAATAGACCCTGCCTCGATGTTTAAAACATTTGGGGAAAAAAAAGCTTTTTTATTTTGTTACTTATAATCCTTATAATACTTTTCCTGTTTATTATTGTTCTCATAGTCTCTACTCTTTTAAAAAGCTCACAGTGCAAATCACTTAATCACTTGTGTCTTATAACCCCCCCCCCCCCCACTACTTAAACGAGGCAGTACCATGTGCATTTCATATGGTGTGTAAACGATCAGCCTTCCTAGTTCCAGTGTTAAAAGGCCATTAAAAAGGCATGAAAATTGAAAATATTCTAAGCCCAACATGAAAAGCACAGCATTACTGGCTCAGCAGACGCCACCACCTCTGCATCTCAGAATCCTGTGGTGTTGATGGGTCTCCTAGCCTCTGTAAGGATGACTTGTTCAATCATATTTGCACAGCTTTAATGGTGTTCTGCCAATATAGAATATCTTCAGTATGGGAAGCTGCTGAGGAAAATCCATTGCCTTGCATGTTATAGGAACAATCAAAGCACTTCCTAAGGGAGACCAAGCCCTGTCTTACTGTCTACTGTCTTTCTTATTTGTTCAGCAGCAATGAAAATGCTATTAAGGTTCAGGTTCAGAATATAACAGCTTTCTTACAATGAAGATACCTCCTTAAAGCTTTAAATATACTGTGTAAAGGTACAGTCAAAACATAATTTGCTTAGTTTTTATAAAACTGGGTTCATGATTTTAATATGAATATTTTATTTTTCGTGAGAAATGATTTTACAGCTGTATATAGCTGGTGCAAAGTCTACAGCTGAGACATTAGAGGAGTGCGGCGTATGATGTGATAATGCCGGCATTGGTCAATAGAAGGTTATGGATGTTTGCAAAAATGTTGTTGATTTCCTATATTCCTATATTACACACCTAAATCTTGAAGATTTCTATTAAAGCATTGCATAAAAAAGTTATATGTTTGATAATAAATGTTACTACAAATTCTAATTGTAATTGTAATAGAAATGATTTTAAAAAATGTAACTAAATCTGCAACTTTAAAAATATAATGAATAACAATCATAAAATTGGCATTTTTCTAAACTTAATTTTAAAATCAGTATTTTCCATACAAATCAAACATGTATTGTCCTCCAAACCTTTAGTTTTGTTACAGTTGTCTAGTTCTATGTCTGTTATCAAACCTGCAGAATTTGGGTTTGATTCCTGCTACTGATCTGTAATTATTGAGTAGAGAAGAGAGTGGACAGTTTGCAGAATGTAAATAACTGGTTTTACTGCAGAGGAAAAGGGTATTGTATTACCTAAACCTGTAGCCTGTATATGGGACAAGGCATTTTAAGGGGATTAATAATGAAACTCCTTTCAATATTATAACCAATAATAAAAAATGTCCATTACTATTTTTTCTTTGCTTTAAAATTTCACGTTACAATAAGTTTGCTGTAACATAAAAACCTTGTTTTGCCAAAATGTGAGGCATTTTCATAGGTTCATTCTATATAAAATGTTGACACTGTGTAAAAAAAAACAACTGTCAGATCTGAATTTTGGTAAATATTGCAAAAATGGAGATAAAAGGATTTGTGATAGAAAAAAAAATGTATTACACATAAGACATATCCTTATCGTTTCAATTAAAATTGTTTCCTTCAATTACATTCCCAGCAATGGTTATCATGATATGTTAGCTTTTGATACCAATACCAAGAGAGTATCACAAAATGCTCAGTATTAATTAGTATTATAGCAAAAAAAAAAAAACTATTGTTGTCGAGGCACCACATGTTCATTGAACTTTAACACAAATTATATTTTTAATTCCTTCAAATGTAAGCAAAACACAATGCCTATCTGGAGTTATCTTATTAGGATTAACATGTTGAAAATTTTTATATATTCAGTTAGTAAACAAACCTACTTTACTTTCTTTTTTAGTTTTAGTTTAGTTGTAGGTCTAGTTCTAGTAAAATAAAGCTGAACTGGTTTGGCTCATTATATTTAGGGCCATCCAGAGGACTATAAAAATAGCACACAAGACAGAATTAAAGCTCTTTCAGGATGCTTTAGTGACAGACAATTTTATGCAGTGAATCTAATTATAAGCAGTTTACGAGAAGACAGCTTGCAAGTTAAAATATAAAACTCATACTTAGCACAGGGTCTATTTACTGATAAAGTCCTGCCTTTTACCAAAGAGCCAATCGTCGTGGTAAAAACACTGTGAGAGAAGGGCGGTCAACATGGTGCTACAAGGAAAACCCCTAAAAGAAATGATTGTGGTTGGTTGACTGCCGTGTCAGTCAACTGTGGAGAGTCAAAAGTGGCAACGGTAAGCAGTGAAACTGCACTTTTCACAAGTAGATGTGGATGAACATCAATGTGTCAGACAGGGCAAAGAAAATACATGCAACACTTCATGAGAAACAGTTAATGACTTTTTGGCAGTAGGAAAATACACAAATAAATACAACTTTAATTAGAAAAATATATATATATATAAATATTTTGGGACAGACAATTTTCAGTTAGGGGTGACTGACAGAAAAAAGTTAGTCTGGAGCCCTGATATTGCAAGCTGGTTGTGATGGAATCCCATATGTATGCCATTTTTTTGCTAGGTAGTTACTAGGTTGTTGGTAGATAGGTCAGTAGTGGCTCAGCAGTTGCTATTGTACCCCAGAAGGTTGCTATGACGTCTCAGACGGTTGTTAAGTTATTCATGTTGTCCCTCTTGTGGTTTGCCGGATGTTACTTGTGTGTATTTTATATTTGTGACATAAAAAGGGTGCCAAAACATTTGCAATCTATTAATTCATATGGAAAAAATTCTACAAAAACAAAAATCTATGCATCCTATCAAAAAGCTGTATGGAAGTTTATATCCTATGAACAGACAAGACAAGACTGGAGTTGGAAAGATGCTGATATCTTGGAAATTACAGAATGAGTTAAAACAGCTAAAACAGCTCAAATATGGCAGACAAATAAGAATAAAGATGAGAATATCGTATATCAGATGACAGGGCACTTATAGAGTATATATTAAATAGTAACCATTATATTAAAGCATGAAATGTTTAATATGTAAGTGTAAAAACATTACTCATACAGTATGTCAGCTGCAAAAGCAGCAGCAAATGCCTTTAAGAGCAAAAAAACATCTCTTTCTCTCTCTCTCTCTCTCTCTCTCTCTCTCTCTCTCTCTTTCTCTATACCATTCTAGGCGAGCCAAGGTGGAACATTTCAGTAAGAACGAAGTTGTGTACTCCCAATTACCTGCCAGGGGTGACAGATAGTCTCAATAATATATTCACATTACGGCTGTGGATCAATTTTTAATCAAGCCCAGAACTATAGAGGAAGTGAGCTAAAATGACCCGCGAGGAGCAGCTCTAATTCTCCACCAATCAAATTACTGCCTCTCACAATAAGACATAATCATGCCCGCCAGTGGAGCCTGGGCTAATGGCTGGAGCCGGAGCGGCACGTAAAAAAAAAAAAAAAAGAAAAGAAAGAAAAACAGGCCAAAGGTCACAGGAAAGTCGACCCCACAGAGTCATCAAAGGTGCAATGATGAAGTGATTTGTTATCGTATGTAAAGTCTAATTTGTTTGTGCTAAACTCTTGCAGTTGGGGGGAGGGGAATCCTCCATTAAGGCTGCTATATAGGCTTTATCAGTGTGGGGCAATTTGCAGTGAAACCGCTTCCATTAGTAATAAACTAGAGCAGTCATAACTACCTTTAGAGAATCAGCACTTCCTCCGTGGCTAAGGCAAGAGAAAATCATTTATAAAATGAATATGTGTAAAGGTAATTGCACACAACAAAAATAAAATTACCAATAAAGCCGCCCCTGCCCAGTATTAAGCCCACAGGCCTCTAAGTTCTTTGCTGTTTAATGGATTTCACATAACTACACAACCTCAATGAGTCCTTTCCCCAGCATGAGCTCGCATTACAGAGAGCGGGGCGCTGGTTTATCACAAACAAACTCATTTAGGGATCAGAGAGTGGGCTCTCAGCGTTCAGGAAAAGAAATGAAGATTTGCATTAGAGTCGCATTAGGACCAGCATTGTGTTTAATTGGAAACACAGCACACGGCGGTTGAGGGTTACAGGGATACCTGGGTCTGCATGAAGCACGGCTAAAAAAAAAAAAAGCTGCATTCCAATGAACGTGGATAAAGTGCGCGAGACCCCCTGCCGCCCTCCCCGAAAGGGGCTCTGATAGGATCAGTTCCTTTAACTGATGGTGAACCTGACGTTCTGGCATTTGGACGGGGGGTTCCCCTGTGCCTCTTCTTATCGCTCTGCCAAACAAGACCTGAATGACCCACCTTTCAAAGGGGGGGAAGCTGATAACTTGCTTTAGGCAAAACAGTGGAAGACCCCGCAGACCTGGCCCCTGAAATCATTTCAAAGGTTCACTAGGGTATAATGGCATTAAAAGGAGGCAGGATCTTTGGATTTGGTTATACTCAAATTGCTGCTGCGACCTCACTCGACAAGCCTTCAAACTAACGTCGTTAGCGAATGAGCCGGGAGAATATATACGTGATGAGGTCCACCGGCTCTTGGATATAAATGAGAGCAAATGGGCTTCAGAACAAGTTTAGCCGCTCCATTTGGAAATCTGAGTGAGAGAGAGAGACAGACGGAGAGAGAGAGAGACGGAGAGAGAGAGAAAGACAGAGATTGTTATAGAGTACAGGGATTTGAATGCAAAGTGTTTACACCTTCTATATTCAGCAGTGATGAATTCAGGGCATTGTTGTTAAATGTTTCAATGCTCACATTTATTCAGTGTGCCTTCCTTGAGACTTGAGCAAAGGGCTCCAGCTTTGGATACAGGTTGAGACAAAGAGAGAAAGAGAGAAGGATCCTTTGTGAAAGAGAAGTATATATAAGTTATGTTATTTTGGAACCAATAACAGACAAACCAAGTCTCCCTGAAGCTGCAGGAGTCTCCCGCATTTCGGTAGAGGCTCCCTGATGCCCGCGAGTCACATATAATCTCCCGGAATTCAGAACGAGTGCCCCAAACGCGCACACAGGCCACAGACTTTTTTTCTCTAATCGCGTGTGGGAAGGAGAGAGAGAAAACAGAGAGGGTTCTGATTGCCCTGTTCTCTGCAAAAAGACTGTGAGACAGCCAATCAGTTTTTAGTGTGGGCAGGCAGTGTTTTTCCCCCCTCCCGGACGGGATTTGTTCAGCGAGTGAGAGAAAGCAGATCATGGCGGAGGCAATATTAATAATTACTGTAATATGATATGAAATGTTTTTGATGTTGTGCAATTTTTTTGTGATATTGTAACTGTCAATTTTTGTCAAATAAAGGCTTTTTTTTCCAACAAAAAAAAAGGAAAGCAGAGGCAGGGCCTTCCAAAAAGAAAAAGATTTTAAAAAATGTTTACCTCTGAATACTCTAAATTTAATTTTAAAAAAAGTAAAAATAATTAATATAAAAGTAAAGTTTCGTTATCCTTTGGTGTGTGTGCAAGTTTTTTGTTTTGTTTTGTTTTTTTGAGGGGGGGGGGGGGGTGGGGGGGGTGGAGGATGGTAACCTCTCTGACTTTTGCAACTTGGGATGTCTGCAATAATTACCACTTATTTGTAACTAAAATGATATAAACTTGCACTAAATTCATATTGAGTATACTAGTCGTATGTTATTTTTGCCACTATTTGATATCATTTAAGTATATTTGTGTGAGCTGTCTGACTGAACATTAAAAATCTATATATAAACATAATAATAGTGTACTTGAACTATATGCGCAATAATTCAAGTATACTTTTTCTACTTATACTTACATTTTTACCTACTTAATCTGTAATTAAGTCTACTTTGAAAAACTATACTTTATTTGGCTGTGCTGATTTTATACTGGTGAAAATATGTGCTTAGTATTATTTTATAAAACTGTGCTTTTTATGATAAAACTATACTTTTACTAAATGAGTCGTTATTTCTGCAATAAAACTTCAGTCAAATTTGCTACAAAACAATAATTTTGTGTTAACAAATTAAAACTGTGATAATGAACTTTTTTGTTAAATTTATACCTTAAAAGTTTACTTTAGTTACTTTAATGTCGGTAAAAGAACTTTGTAGGAATTAGATATATTGCTTTTGTTTCCCCCAGTTTTTATACACTCCTCAAAATGAATGTGATGTTAAATCTATATTTTAATAACAATTTTAATAGATTTTTTGTGTTCAATCGGACAGCTCACACAAATATACTTAAATTATATTAACTTATGGTGAAAATAACATACGACTAGTATACTCAATATGAATTTATATCATGTTAATTACAAATACGTAGTAATTAAGTACAAATTATTGGTTCCAAAATAACATAACTTAAGTATACTTCTTTTTCACAAGGGAATACTGATAATTATAAAAATAGCAAAGATTTTTTACAGGTACTGGTGCATTTCCATCACAGTTTTCCTCCCTACAGTCAATCCACTCTCCAGTAAAGGAAGAAGAAAAGCATAAAGCTCTTCAGATCCCTGAAGAGAGAGAACAGTGGAGGAGTGGTAATGGCGACCCCACAGCTTCAGCAGCTATCCTCACTGGCATTCACATCCACACCCAGCCAATCACACTCACCCACATCATCCACTGCACGAGCTGTAATAATACCAATATCACCAATATCACAAGTTAGACATCAGAAGTTTTGTTTTATGGTGGGCACATGAAAAATAAATAAAAAAAAATGAGTAATGAGTTTTGCTTTTATTGGCTGGTTTATGGCCCAAAGGTGGCACACAGCATATCTCAGGTTTTAGCACTGCAGCACTGCAGTTATGAAGCAGAACCCTGTATAAAACATAATAATAACACATAAGAAACATAAGAAATTATTTTTTTTACAGCAGACCAAGCTAATGCAGAAAATGACAAGTAACATAAAATTATGAGTTCTGCTTTTATTGATTTTATTGGTAAAAACACTGTGGCAAGTCACAGGAAATATGCAGCAAACCATCCATCCACCTAGCCATCTGAAATAGTACAAAAAAATATTAAAATTAATAACAACAAAAGCCAAAATAAAAAAATGCATAAATATTTCTGATAAGAGTGTTAGTTAGTAATAGTATTATTTCCACCTCAGAAACATTAAAGTGAAATTTCAGCTCATTACAGATTTTAACAGACTTAAATGTACATTTATGAATCACTACCTTAACATCAAATAGACAGAACAAATGGAAAATGAATATAATTGTGTTTTACAAACAGAAAAATGAAAAAGTCTGCAAAAATTCTTGAGATTGAAGCTGAAGAATTTGGTACAGGGCCCCTAAGGTGACATCATGTTTAAAAAACAAAATAATAATGCGTGGCCACAACTTATTAAGGCGCCATTTATTGGCAGGTCACAAAGCATAGCTCAGTTTTTAGCACTGCTACTGTAAAAAGAACCTCATAACTAATGACGAAAAAATATTAAAACAAATAACAACAAAAACCTACAAATGTCCAAAAAATCCCCAGCAAGAACGTTAAAGGGGATAATTACTTTAATGTATATTTGTGAAACACTATCTTCAAATCTAGTAGGTAAATCTAGGTAAAACGAATGGAAAATGAATATAAATATAACTGAATACAAACAGAAAAACTGAAGATTCTCTAAAGGAGAGACTACTGAGTATGCAAAAATGGGTACTGGAGAGAAGAATGTGTACGAGGAACACAGAGTGCTTGGATGCTCCCTGTGTGTGTGTGTGTGTGTGTGTGTGTGTGTGTGTGTGTGTGCAGTGCTGGGTAGTCGGAGCGTGCTCCTCCAGACTAATTATGGTGCGTGGAGCAGGCGAGCCACATGCCCCAGTCCTCTGATGTGTTTTTCATGTTAACACTTCCCACTGCCTCAGGTACATTACCCACTACCAGCCCCACAAAGCCCATCTCAGATGTTTTATGGGAATGACATAGTTTTATTTTTTGATTAAACTTTTATACTTTTGTATTTTTCTCCTCCATCCTCATCTTTTCCATTTGGCTTGCTTTTTTATTATTTTCTCTCGCTCCCTCCTTTTTTTCAGTTCAAAACTCACAAAGCAGGAATAGCATCTCCAGAAGAGCATTTCTCAAGCTAAGGGATATTCTGAGCTAAAAGTCTGCCATAAGAAAGAACACGAGTACGCAGACATGCACATTTTTACCACTCCAACAATAGTACAGATTTAGGGTGCCATCGTATTCTAGTTTTTTTTGTTGTTGTTGTTGTTGTAAACAGCTCTGGAAAAAATTAAGAGACCACTTCAGTTTCTGAATCAGTTTATATTTTATATGGGTATATGTTTGAGTAAAATGAACATTTTTTTATTATATAAACTACGCACAACATTTCTACCATATTGCAGGAAATGAGAAATGGCTGAAATAACAAAAAGATGCAGAGCTTTCAGACCTCAAATAATGCAAAGAAAACAAGTTCATATTCATAAAGTTTTAAGAGTTCAGAAATCAATATTTGGTGTAATGACCCTGGTTTTTAATCACAGTTTTCATGCATCTTGGCATGTTCTACTCCACCAGTCTTACACACTGCTTTTGGACAGTCACTCCTGGTGAACAAATTCAAGCAGTTCATTTTGACTTGATGACTTGATTATCCGTCTTCCTCCTGATTATTTTCTAGAGGTTTTCAATTTGGGAAATTAAGTGGTCTCTGTTTTTTTCAGAGCTGTATGTGACTTTTGAAAAATGCCCAGATATGATTTTACACACCTATTTCAAATTTAGTTATTTTGCCTAAGAATTGAACATACTGATTCTACTTTTAGGGTGATCTTGCAAAAAATATATATATACATCACTGTAATGGTGCACTAGAGCCATGAAGCATAGCATAGTTTACTATAGAATAGCACAGCTGATTACACTGTAATGGGAACAAGTATAGATGGAAAGATAGACCTACTATGTATTTTCAACCAAAATATTAAATTTTCTCAAAATAGGTCGATTTGATTCGGGAATTTAATAGCGAATGCTATATGAGAGAATCCAGTGCAAGTTATGTAAAATAATTCATAGGTAGTTAAACATCATGGGCACTATTTTAGCAATCAATAGTGCATCAGCCAATTGCACATCACACAGCTTGATTTAGGGCGTGTCAGTCTTTTGTGCCTATTGTGAGGGCACAATATATATATATATAGCTTGTGCAACTCGAAACGCACAAAAGGAATGTACTAATTCTCTTAATTAACATGATATAAACCAATCAGTGTGCCAGTTGTCATTCCCTTTTAGAGGCAGGTGAGCTCTGACTTTGGCATGTTCGTATCTTAACAGAGCAGCGCTTTTGAGCATCTCAGCAGAGGAAACTGATTCAGCCATGCGCATTTACGCTGTGAAGGTACGCCAGCATTTAATTTAATGGAACAGCAATGTTATATTAATTTTTATTCTGTTTGTTGTTGAGGTGCAGCACTTGTGTGTTTTTTAATGAGCGGGGGTGTAAAAGTTCTTGCATGGCTAAGATAGGATTGTGCAGCTGACTGTGGAATACTGTCAGGGTTTTAATTAGTCAGTGGCTCACCTGTGTTTTTCAATAAAAACACTGCAGATATTTACCTGAACACACCTCACTTCCGGACCACCACTCCCATCGGTGTAAATAGGTTCCTAAACTCCGACACTATTTTAATGGTGGGGGTGAAAGGCGTGAGAATAGACTGTTGATGTGTTGTAAGATAGCAACGAGCATCACAATGCACCCACAAGGCGCCATATATGCTTTAGAAATGGCTTTTGTTAGTATACTTGTTTTATGTACATTTTGGGGAGTTTAAAAATGTTACGTAAAGTTGTGTATGCTTATGTAATCTTATGTAATGTTACGTAAAATGTTAGAGATATATATTTTTTTAAGAAGAGACAACAGTGTTTGAAGTTCCACTTCCATGCCATAGTAAATACAATAAATACAGTCTAATGTAGGGCATCTTCATAAGCTAGAAACTCAGATGCTACCAAATGCTCAGTAGTGGCCATTCTTACTGACCAACTGAAATATCAGTCAGCCTGTAATTCTATCCATATTATTACGATTGTACTAATAGTCTGCATTATAATCTGTATCTAACAGTCCACATCTGAAATCTGGCGTGTTTTGAAGTTGAAGGTGTTGAGTGTGGCTGGTGGTCGTGCCTGGTGGCTGCAGTGGACAGAGGATGGTGGGATGGTGGAGTGGGTAAGCTGGATGACCCTGTTGTCAGTTCAGGTGTAATTAATGCCTCAGCATGCAGCTCCAGGGGAAGTGAGTGGAGAGTGGGCAGTGGAGTGTTCCCCTGAGCCCAGCACACACTGCCCTCACCCAGCCTCCAGCTACACAGCCTCGGGTGCCTGTGTTACAGCCATACCACACACTACCACACACACACACACACACACACACACACATATACACTCACACATTCAGCTGGACTTCCTCTGGCAGAGCCTACAGCCTGTGGCTGCTTCAGCTGTTTAAAAGAAGAGCTCAACCAAACATGCTAACGTCGCTAACATAGCGAATAGAATGGGGTAGGCACCGGTTAGCATCATAGCACTTCCTTTTCTGTGTTAGGTTTACAGTATGACTGTATTTACTGTGTTAGCACTATGCTACTCTTTGAATTACCTTCCTTCAAAGCAACAGTACCCAACACAACAGTTGCGATCACTGCGTGGTGCCAATGCAATTTCTCAGCATTTCATTGGTTGCCTTGGGACAGGCAGTACCATGGTGAGCCTGGTGCCCAGAGCAGATGTCTGAGGGCCACACAGGTGAGACGGGGAGCAAACTGGCACTCGGCCGACATCCACCGCACCATAATGAGCGTCTTAAATACAGCAAAGCAGGACTACATCACACTGATGCCATCTCACACCTAAGACTGGTGAACATATGTGAAAATCAAAGTGCAACTCACTGTGGAGCGAAACCACCAGCACTGATTACACAGATACCTTATAGAAATTACACAACATTCAATGCTTTTGTATATAAGCTCTAAAATTAAAATTAATGAAATAACCAGTCAACAAACAGACTCACCAAATAAACACAGTAGACCCACACAGATTTTTGTGGGTCTACTGATGGCAGATGTGAGCGCTTTGATGAATCAGCAAACTGACCTCCAATCAACCTCCTACAGCACACGCTCACACAATGACACATCACATCTGACACCCCAAAGCTCCAGGCATTGATCCCCCTATTGATCCTCAGTGGATCTGAGCATTGTCGGGGAGTAAAGGGATACAGATGCTTTTTATATTTCCCTTTGCTCCTCATCTTTAAGAATCAATGGCCTCACACCGGGGGCTAATTATCAGAGCCAGGTCATGCAATATGAGCCTGTGTGTGTGTGTGTGTGTGTGAAAGAAATAGAGAGAAAAAATAAATGAAAAAGAGAGAAAGCATAGTAGATTTCCATCCTTAAAGTTTAGCAAATTTTGAAAATATAAATAAAAAAAATGCAAAAAAACTGAAGATTTGAAAAACACCCAATGAGGTTGAAAATCCAAAATGGAAAAAAGAGTAAAGGATTTTTCAAAAAACTATAGTATATTTAGCTGTACCTTTCATATTAATATGAGATAGTTTCAATAGTTTCATTTGTATTGCTTGACATACAGCTAATGCACAAAAATACCCCATACTCTGTATACTAACCCTATTTTCAACAGAAGAGTCCATATTTTATAAAGCAATGGTGATTCTCTTATCATTTACTCCAACTGGGCCGATTACTACAAACAACAGGCCCTGCAGATGGTCTGATCATGACACACAGCTTTGCAAAGATGCTTTAGACATTTTGAAATGCTGAATCTAAAGGTTATCTGAAACATAGCTCTGCACTGTTCTACCAGAACTCCCATATGGGTGGTAACATCATTATCATGGTTGCATGGAAATTTCAGCCCTTATTATGTACCCATTGTGCTTGTTTTGATGCTGAAAACACAGAATTGGCCATAACTTTCTTAAATGTTTAAACAGAAACCTAGCTTATGCCCAGCATGACTGGTGTCTATTTTACGGCTGTTACGATTACTCAATTGCACTTGGTTTCTCAAAGAGAAAATGAGGAAAAGTCTTGTCAAAAATGCATCCATTTTCAAATAACACAATTTGACAATTGTAAAAAAAACTTTTTTGCTCTCTTAGCAATTAGTTAGTCTTAGCAAAAAGTTAATCTTAATTAGTTGGATATTTTTAAGATTTAGCTTTGTTTTGAAGTAATAACTTTTCAAATAACATTCACACTCACCGAGCTTCTGATTGCTCACACCTTGTATAAATACCCCTGTTTCCGTTGTTCCCTCGCCGAGTATTAAATCTAGCTTGCTAGTTCTTTTACTAAGCATTTCTTTTGATCATTCTTCCTTGTTACTGACCCCTTTTTGTGTTTTTTGAACGCTTTCTTGCCTTGCCCTTTTTGACTATTTGTTTACCATTGACGACCTATTTTTGCATTTTGACTACTCCTTTGTGCCTATTTGGATTTACTGTGTTTGACCCTTTTACCTGGTTACTCTTTTATGTTGTTTATCATTGCTGCCATTTCGATACCAGTTTGGTTTATTAAATAAAATGCTGAAGATAAATGTAACTTTTTTTCTTTTTCATCAGATTAATAATTGATTAATTGAAAAACAATTAAAAGATTAATCGATGATCAAAATAATGGTTAGCTGCAGACCTGGCAGAATTATTATGCAAGTGAAAAATATGTTTAAAAAAAAAACTGATTTACTAAATGTAATAAATATGTCAGAAATGTATGTTCATGATAAAAAACACCAAATTCAAAAAAAGTTTTCTCATTTTTTTCCATTACTAGAAAAAAGTAATTAATTAAAATGTGCCTTCTCAGTGAACTTACAGGTTAGTTTGCAATTTGCATGAGAAAAATGCATATTTAAAAAATATCTGCCTGTCTCTTTTGCTATTTACGCCCATTCTCATTCAGTTCTTCCAAATCTTTTTAGCCAGAAAAGACAAGTTTTTATTGTTTAGCTTTGTGTACAAGTGTGATTCCTCACTCAATAATGGAAATATTATGCAGACTTTTTGGTTAAAAGTTTTTTTTTTTACATTTTTATTAGGATTATAATCTCACAGAAATAAAAAATAAACCCTTTTGAGCATTTCTACGCAGCCAAATAAGCACTAAGCAAGCTGACAGCAGAGAGCTTTTTGGATACATTTCAATATGCCTAAAACACAAACTCACTCACACAACACACACACACACACTCCCTCACACACAAACACCCGTACCAACTCGGTGGAGTTGTTAAAATATACATCATAAGAGACCTGGGATATTTCTGTTCTGCTTAAACAGAGAGAGCCCTACAGGTAAGTGCGTGAACGTCTGCAGGGATGAAATATTGATACAGTCCGACGAGACATCTAAAAGTATTATGAAGCTGCATAAGCTGCCCTTCCCCCACATATATATATATATATATAGAACAGACTGCTGAGAACACAACTCTCCCCATAACTTAATGTAGAAGAGTATATATACTGTATACTGTATACATCCAGCAAGGCCTGTGCTGCTACCAGAATCTTATTATTTAAATTACCACGATAAACAATTAAAGCACAGGTACAGGGGGAGATTTTTATTGGCCGACCACACTTTTTACCCTGGCTCTTGTAAGATATAATGTATTTTTCACACTGGATTATCAATAAACGTCTATTTTCTGGTCTATTTTCGTACATAAGGTGCATTTTAAGAGACATTTTAAAGAACTTCTAATTCAGCAGGTCTCACCACTGGGTGGTGCATGTAAAGCTAAGCTAAGTAAACAAAACTGTATTAGAAATGTCAAAAAGGGATGGATATTCAATTACACAGATTTCTCTCCTCAAAACTGTTTGCTTGGGTGAGTAAAGCGCTTTTGTTCATTTCCAGTAAGCTTATATTCCTGAATTTCTCCAGCACTAAGGCTGGAGCATTAGCATTAGCCGCTAATCGCTTGTGGTTTGCGCCTAATGCCACCCGACAGAACTACACTGAGGAATATTAGCTAGCTGTTCGTACTACGTAGTTCGTTTTAACACGGTAAATGCGCAGTCTGATATACTCACCTCTGAACGACAAAAGAGCTAGCGTGCTAGCGGCTAATGCTAACGCTGCTCCAGCAGTGCTAAAGCAGCAAGTGCGCCTTATAGTGCGTCCTATTTTAGTGATTAGGTGAGCCATCAACTGCTCAACCTTGGGTGTGTTTTGGGCAGGAAATAAACCAAATTGCATGTCACTTGCTATTTCCATTTAGAGCTAGGTTTGCTATGACTTGGTGGATTGCAATTTTAACAGTGCAGCACCTCTGTGCTTTGCAGCAGAGGAAAACTGAGATGCACAATCAATGCTGTGAAGGTGCGCAAGCAGGTCATTTACAGAAACAGCAATATTATTTTATGTTGTTTATGTTTACTGTTGATGTAAAAGTTGGGTTTGTGCACTGCAGCATGTCCATGTGTACGTGTAAGGAGTCTGGGTGTATGCTCGCTTGTGTGCCTGCATTGCCAAGATAGCAATGAACGTGTGATGTTTGCCTGGTGTCAGGGTTTATATTAATTAGTGGCGCACCTGTGTTTTTCATTGCCAAGAGACCAATAGACCAAAAATGTACCTGAACACACCTCACCCAGACCATCATGCCCTTCGGCATAGATATATTCATAAGCTTCATTGCTATTTAAACAATGCAGAAGGAAGGCGTAGAAACAGACTGTTGGCTGGGTGTAAGGTAGCAATGAGCATCATTATGGTTTTAATACATTAGTATGGAATAGTGGTGTTGGTCACACACGTAATCCAGCATAGATTCCAATGCTTACAAGACAAAAACATCAACGTTATATTAAACTAAGATCCTAATATTTAAAAGCTTCAGCAGTGTGAGAGACATGGGTTAGTAGTTGTTTGTGGCCCCTGCTGATTGTGGAAAACATGAAATGTTATGACGTTTTAACAGTAGGGTACCTGAGAAAAGTGAGGTGTTTTACTTCCTGAAATGTAGGAAGACAAATATATCTCTTTTCCTCTCTTTATCCTATAATCTAACAACACTCTGATAACAGATAACATAATTGTGGTATAATAGCAACAATACACTTGAGGTCTGTGCTATATCCATGCTATAACCATGCTATAATGCAAAATATTGGCACTGATCTGCAGTTGCAGTACGCCAGTGCCAATTTCTCACTATAAAATTTCTCATTATAAAATTCTCTCTTAGCGCTCAGAGGCTAATGTGCTAACCACTAAGCTACCGTCACTGTATTTTGGTTGATTTTATGTTGTTTACGGGGTGATGAGCGCAGTGACCATTAGTAAAAGTTACAGTATATAGCCTCAGAAAAAAAAAAATGCATTACTTTTTGGCTATATCCAGACTGACACTATCAGGGCCCTATGTTACACCGAGTCGTGATGTTCATTGCTATCTTACACCCTGCCAACATTCTACTTTCAGTGCACCACTGACTAAATACAACCTTAACAGGCATCATCAATCAGGCTTTCATTGCTATCTTGGCCCACATGTGTACACCCTGCTTGTTACACCCAAGTAGCTGCACCATTAAAATAGCAATCTGCTAAAGTCAGAGTGCACCTGGCTCTTTAAGGGAATGTCAAGTGACACGCTGATTGGTTTATCTCACATTACGCCTAAAACATACTGAAGATTAATTTAAAAAATTAGTACATACATGTATTTTAAACTTCACAAACCTGATTTTTTTGTTGTTAGGATAGCAGAGACACTCTGACACACCCTAAATCAATCTGCATGGTGCTCACCTATAGATCACTAAATTAGGGCCCCTAGAGATTTTAGCAGGATGTCCTCACAGTGTACCTTGTGTTTTTTTAAAGTAAAGTAAAAGCTGTAAAGCAAAAACTCTTAGTAAAAATACATCCATCCATCATTTATTGTATACCACCTAAGCAAAGAGGCCCAAATCGCCAAAAGTTACCTTTTTCAGATTTTCTGTGGGGATACCAAGGTGTTCCTTGGCCAGCCGAGAGATACAGGCTCTCCAGCGTGTCCTGGGTCTTCCCCCGGGTCTTCTCCTCCCACTATTTTGGTCACTATCCAAAGCTCATGGCCATAGGTGAGGGTTGGAACGTAGATCGTAAACCAGTAAACAGAGAGCTTTGCCTTTTGACTTAGCTTTCTCTTCCCTACAACAGACCATGTAAAAAAAACTTTGGAACGACTACTATAATGACTTATACTTGCCTTTAGACTGAGAAACAGCTTAATTCCAAAAGCTACAATATGAATTGTAGCTTTTGGAAAAAGTTATGAAAAAGTTTGGGCACCCCTATTATTCTTAATCATTTTTAGTTCTAAATATTTAGGTGTTTGCAACAGCCATTTCAGTTTGATATATCTCATAACTGATGGACACAGTAAAATTTCAGGATTGAAATGAGGTTTATTGTACTAACAGAAAATGTGCCATATGCATTAAACCAAAATTTGACCGGTGCGAAAGTATGGGCACCCTTATAATTTTATTGATTTAAATACTCCTAACTATTTTTTACTGACTTACTGAAGCACAAAATTGGTTTGGTAACCTCATTGAGCTTTGAACTTCATAGCCAGGTGTATCAAATCATGAGAAAAGGTATTTAAGGTGGCCAATTGCAAGTTGTTCTCCTATTTGAATCTCCTCTGAAGAGTGGCATCATGGGATCATCAAAACAACTCTCAAATGATCTAAAAACAAAGATTGTTCAACATAGTTGTTCAGGGGAAGGATACAAAAGGTTGTCTCAGAAATTTAACCTGTCAGTTTAAATCTCACATAGTAAGGAAATGGAAGACCACAGGGACAGTTCTTGTTAAGCCCAGAAGTGGCAGGCCAAGAAAAATATCAGAAAGGCAGAGAAGAAGAATGGTGAGAACAGTCAAGGACAATCCACAGACCACCTCCAAAAGAGCTGCAGCATCATCTTGCTGCAGATGGTGTCACTGTGCATCGGTCAACAATACAGCGCACTTTGCACAAGGAGAAGCTGTATGGGAGAGTGATGCGAAAGAAGCCATTTCTGCAAGCACGCCACAAACAGAGTCTCCTGAGGTGGTCTGTGGATTATTTCAATCCTGAAATATTACTGTGTCCATCAGTTATTAGATACATCAAACTGAAATGGCTGTTGCAAACACCCAAATATTTAGAACTAAAAATGATTAAGATTAATAGGGGTGCCCAAACTTTTTCATATGACTGTACTTGGCTATCTGCTAACTGTTTGAATGAAACAGTACTCCGGCTGCCACTGTTGATGTTTCCAGAGTTCTCTAGACATGAAAGCAGATTAAGAAACAGCTCATGTCTTATAATCATTGGAACAACCCGCAGCAGCACTGGATCACAGCAGAGATTCTGTAAGATGGTAAACTCAGTAAGGTGGGTTGGACTTTGCGCAGCTCTCCAGAGCTTCATTTTGCTAAAAGTGTACGGAGGCCTGCAGTAAAAGCTCGGGAGCTCTGCCGGTTTGTAAATGGTGTCTGTGTGTTGCAGTGATGATGTGAGTCCTGTGAGGACGACCTTGTGGGTAGAATGCGCATTTGGCTTGTGAATGGAGAGAGAGGTGTGAATAGGATCGCATCACAGAGACCTGGCGGCTTTACAGACGCAATGAAGCAGACATCTCTCAGGCGACCCTTCCTCTGACCTGCGAGACCACTACACAAATCGCCACCAGAGACCAGCTGGGAACACCTCCGCCGTGAAGCACTACACCAATTCACATTCACTTACACTGTCTTACAGCAGAGTTCCAATCAAAGCTCACTACTCTCTCTCTGTCTGTCTCTCTTTGTTTGTCTCTGTCCTTCTGCCAAAAAACTAAACACACACTTCTTAGCAGGTAGATGTTTGTGACTTTCTGTAAGATATAGAGCCCTATTTTGTTGATCTATAGGCAAGATGTCAATTGTGGATTGCACAGGAGGATTTAGGGTCGGCGGTATCATGAGGACACAAAAAGTGCACCTTGCACAGCATGCAAAAAAAGTCATGCAAAGTCATGTACTAATTTATTGTGGGTGTATTTTGGGCATAACGGGAAATAAACCAATCAGTGTGTCACTTGCTATTCCCTTTAAGAGCCATGTGCACTCTGATTTTGGCATGTTGATATCTGTAATGCCAGACTGAATGGAGTGACACTTGCCGAGTAAAAGGTAATGACTGGTTTATTTACAGGCAGTGAACCAAATACAATAACCAGCATAGCCAGGCAAATAAAACTCTCACCAGATACAGAAGTCAAATATACAGTCCAGGATTTTGACCAAAAGACAGTCTGAAATTGCATTAAATCCGATATACAGAAATATATGGTTGTAACAAGAGGGCAATCAGAAAATACAGAATAATAACGCTCAGTATGCAACGGAAAGTCGACAATACATCGCAAAGTTTGTTTATAACCTGAAGCCTTATATACAGGATATTAGATGAGAGAGAACCTGAACTTTCTCAGAAAAGAGGTGACCCTGAGCGTCTGAGCGTAACGTGATTGGGTGAAGGCGAAAGGGTGACGGTGACTTAATTTCCTCGTACACAGGATAGTTGACTATTGACTGTTGTCAGGGTTTTAATCAGTCAGTGGCGCCCCTGTGTTTTCCGCCACCAAAACAGAGACACGCCATCGCAGGTTCGAACTCCCACTCATGCAGCTTTGCCATCAAGCTGCCGCCGCTCAGAGGGTGCAAAAAAAAAGCAGCAGCTCGAAAAAAAGAAGCGGTGGCTGACTTCACTTGTATCGCAGGAAGCATGTGTCAGTCTTCACACTCCTGGTGTGTTGTGGCATCACTAGTGATAGGGGGAGTCCTAATGAGGGGGTTGGGTAATTGGCCATGTAAATTGGGGTGAAAATGGGAAAAGTTAGAAATACTTTATTAATTATATAATTATTAATTATATATATATATTTTTTTTTTTTACCTGAACACACCTCACTTCCACACCATCACACTCATCAGTGTATATATATTCCTAAATTCCGATGCTATATTAAAGACACAGGTGCAAGGTGTAGACTGTTGGCAGGGTGTAAGGTGGCAAAAAGTATTGCAATGCACCTTGCATAGGGTGTATGATAGGGCCCTAAGTGTGATACACCTATTAAAAAGTGATAATTTTATTACAACCCAAAATGAAAAAAAAAGATCGGGGCAGTTTGGAAAATGAAAAAAAAAAAATAGTTTGACTTTTATGTTAGTGAAGACAGTATGAACCCAAGATATTTCATATTTTTTAATATACAGTACCAATTAAAAGTTTGAACACACTTTCTCGTTTAGTGTTTTAATCATCATTTAATCATAATCAGGAATCATATTCTAAACTTAAAAATGTTAAATAAACCAAAATACTATGTGAAGCATTTAGGTGCTTTTATCTGGGGTGCTGTTAACTTGCAGTTTCTGAGGCTGGAAACTCTGATAAACTTATCCTGTGTAACAGAGGAAACTCTTGCTCTTCCTTTCCTGGGGGTGGTCCTGATGAGAGCCAGTTTTATCATAATGTTTTTGATGGTCTTTCTGACTGCACTTGAGGATATTTTAAAAAGTTCTTGAAATTTTTCGGATTGATTGACCTTCATCTCTTAAAGTTTTTTAGTTGAGTAGTTCTTGCCATAACACAGATTAGAACATTATTCAAATAGGACTAATTCAAGAAATTAACTCTTGATGAGTTAACTTCAAGAGTTACATTCCAGGTAATACAGCTGACTGAGAAAATCCAGCCAAGATGTGTTAAGCTGTCATCTAATCCAAAGTAGGTGCCTACATTGAAGAATATAAAATATAAAATATGTTCTGGTCTTTTTAACACTTTTTGTTTATGAAATAATTCTATTTGTTTTTCTTAATAGTTTGGAAGACTTTAGTAATAATCCACAACGCAGATTTATTTACATAAGAAAAAACACTGAATTTATAGTGTTTTAGTGTTGATGTACACCCATTTCTTTATTTCAGACCTGCAATACTAATCAGCATTTACCACTGTGTTAAGTTGCCATTCCTTTTCAAAACATTTAAAAGAGGTTTTGGTACAGAGGATATAAAGTGATTAACTTTTTAGGTGTGATTTTTTTCCTGTTTTTTTTTTTTTTTAATGTACTGAATGTGTTTTGTTTTGTCTTTTTGAAAATACATGTTATATTAAAAAAAATACATGAAAATATATCTTTGGAGAAAATGTCGACAAGCAGCATACTGTAAATATTTGGTAGAGAGACTTGTGTACACTACACTTTAACTTTGACTATAATACATCTGAATTTTATCAAGATTTGCCACACAAAAACCTTGGACTTTATTCTTTCACTTCTTGCTATAATGTGAGAATTACATTAAAGAATACTTGTTTTTTATAGTGGGTCAGAAATTTATGATGAACAGGTCAAAATAAATGATCTTATTAATGTCCAAAAAAAAAACTAAAATATCATATATCATATATAATATATATTTGATTACACAAAATATACAACTTGCATGAGAATAAATATTTTTATAAAAAAAAACTTGATGTTGAAACAACAATATCCTCTTGAATTTGACTAAATATTGATTTGTGCTTCACAGTAAATCAAACAAGGCTGAGAAAACAATGCTAAAGAAAAGCATGCAGTGACAGACTGAGTTGATTATCTGAAATAAGCAGTGAGCCATTAATCTGGGGAGGCCCTGTGTGTGTGTGTGTGTGTGTGTGTGTGGTAGAGGAGTTGTGATCTGAAGGATTTGGCAGGGCCTCTCTGAGCGTGGAGTGAGCAGGGCAGTGGAGAGGGGTCTGGCCAAGTGTTGCTATGTCTCCTGAAACCGCAGAGCCAGAGGGAAATGAATAAATAAACATCCGCTCTAAACATGCTGCCTGTTCCCATGTTGTTGGCAGGGCAGGGAAAAGCTGGGGGTCCGGTCGCTGCGTGCACATTAGCAAGACAAACAGAGCTGATGTGCCTCACCCCCCCACAGCCGTGTCATAGCAGCGCCTGGTGAGAAATCACACAAGCTCCAATCTTAATGGCACCCAGCGCACATCACAGACAGCCAGGCAGCCGGAGCCCACTCACATCCTTCAGAGACACACTTTCAATTATTTAACCCCGGCAAAAAGAGACCACTCCAGCAAACAGAGGCCTCCTCAGACCTGATGCAGTGTGACAAACTTAAACGCCCGCACTGTCGCCGATGAAATATGGATATTTTGTTGTGTTTATGAGGTATTAATTTGTCATTACGGGCCTCTGCCGGAGATCTGCTCGCTGCGTGACGTTCAGGGTGTGAACAGGAAAGAAAGATACACCGCTAAGCATCCACTAAAATACAGAATCATCCTTTATTTGGTAATTAAATGTTGAAATTTGTTTTCAGTATTATCATAAATGTCCGCTACACATATGCTCTTGTGGTTTGATTGATTTAGGATATTTAAGATATTTAGGATGGTTGAGTGGAACGAATCATCATTTATTTAATATTGACTAGTATTAGCCAATAGAAATGTACTGTATTATATGTATGACATATTTAAGAACAAATAATACTTATGAATTAACAGTTAAGAAAGAAAGACAGAAAGAAAAATATTTAATATACAGTAATATTAGCCAATAGAAATGTACTGTATTATACGTATGACCATTTAAAGAACAAATACTACTAATGGATTAACAGTTAAGAAAAGCAATAAAGAAAGAAAGAAAGAAAGAAAGACAGAAATTTAATATACACTTCAATGAGCCAATAGAAATGTACTGTATTATACGTATGACTATTTAAAGAACAAATAATATTTATGAATGAACAGTTAAGAAAGAAAGTAAGAAAGAAAGAAAGAAAGATATTTAATATACCATAATATTAGTCGATAGGAATGTACTGTATTATACAACCATTTAAAGAACAAATAATATTTATGAATGAACAGTTAGGAAAGAAAGAAAGAAAGAAAGAAAGAAAGAAAGAAAGAAAGAAAGAAAGAAAGAAAGAAAGAAAGAAAGATATTTAATATACTGTAATATTAAATGTACTGTATTATACAACCATTTAAAGAACAAATATTACTAATAGATTAACAGTTAACAGACCCTATAGTTGTACACTTAAAAAGTTAGAATAAGTTTATTCTTAATTTATTTAGTTTCTATTTTAAAACAACTTTTATTGAAGTTTTTAATGAATTTCAGATTTTATTGTATTAACTGACCTTTATAAGAGAATGTGTTTACTGGTAATAAAGCATTTCAAGATTTAAGTATGACTACTTATTATTTTTTTGATGACTCCTTTACTAAAAACACTGGCACAAAATAAAACATACCACTGCTGCACTTTAAACCTGGATACACTGAATTTACTTTTATTTATTTTATTTATAATTTTTGATGAAACCAGTTGCCCTAGGAATTGTATATAATGTTTTCTAAAAACTTGAATTTACTATACTAAAAACGTTTAGTTATTATGCCTAAATTGTAAGTACATTTCATTGCTTTTTATTGCTGTTCTATCAATTGCTTTGCATAATAATTCTACTTTGAATGTTATGATCAGATGAATAAAACAGATTTGTATTCTCTTTGATTTTGATTTTGTTTAAGTTAAATACAGATTTGAAATACTCATAGAATTTTTTTATAGAGAAAACATTATATAGTATACAGCCAGCCACAAACCCAGAGTTACTGCAAAAGAAAATGATGCTTGTTCTTACAGCCTACAACACAGAGACAAAGCAGCTAATCATAATACATGATCTGCAATGATTACCTATGGTAGTACAGAAACAAGGGGACACACCTAGTACGCAAATAGATTGTTCCAGAAGCCAATAGAAAAGAAGCTGTAATAAGAGAATAAACATAACTAGATTGCAGTTCCTACAGAAACTGCGAGTGTGATTGCAGTGCTGGCAGGGGTACCCAAACTTTTGACCAGTTGCTCCATTACACACAGTACTGGAGTTCTAACTGCCGTCCTTCGATCTAGCTGCCATCCTCCGATGGCCCCATTCATTCCTATGGGGCCACTTCGTACGACAATAGTACGAAATCCGTACGTCGTAAGGTTTCGTGACGCATATTTTCGGAAAGAGCTCAATAAGTTCTACAGGTCCACAATTGGTTTCATCTTAGTATCTCAAAAATTGTGATGTACACGGCCGTGCAAATTCATTTTCAATGGGCAAAAAAGCGCACACTTACAAAGTTTTTACGAAAAACGTAAGTCCGATCGGAAAGCTGTATACAAGCCCACCATTCCCAATAAGGACGCACGTTTTGTCTTTTGAACGAAGTCGATATCTCGAAAACTGCTGCACTAGTTAACCGGACAAAAAACAGGTGGAATAATAATAATAATAATAAGAAGAAGAAGAAGAAGAAGAAGAATAAGAAGAAGACTTAAGAAGAACAATACTGTGATTGCATACTACAATCACACTAATAAACTCAGTTATTATTATTATTATTATTATTATTAATATTATTATTATTATATAAGATGATACAACTCAAACACCACTATTTAAATGTATACGTGACCAAACATGTTCACCTAATTTTAAACAGTTGATAAATGTATGGAAATATCCAATTTTACATAAAACAGACTTAACCCTTAGAACCATACGGACGGATTTTCCTTCCAAAATCACACCTTGTGTTCTCAGCTTAATTACTCAGGAATCCCTTCACACATAAACATAATCCATATATGATTAGAAAGGGCAGAACTTACACCTAAAAAAAGTGAGATCTCCTTCCCCAACCAATATTATTTACCTTTAGTGCTTCAAACATATTTATTCAAACCAAATAATATCAGTAAATGACTCAAAAGTGTCCACAGAAAAAGTGTGAAACTACCTGCTTTACTCAAACTAAAGCTAGGTATGCTGCGCACTACTTTATATAGTTTTTAGTATTTTACTTGCACATTTTTACTAAGTTGTTATTTTGCACTAAACATTTTTATTTATTTAGACTGAAAAGTTTACATTTTTGTATATAGTTTTCTTTGTGTGTCCTGATCAAAATACTGAAAGGCATAGGCTTTCATGGAGTGTCAGGTTTTTAGTAATCTGCATGTATCCTAGAGGTGTGATTATCAAGAGCAATAAATCCGCCTGATGCTCTACATGTATTTTGTCAAAGTAATAACTAATAAGCCATATAAAGAACTATCATCAATATTCTTATGCTTTCAACCATTTTTAAAAAGATATCTTAGGTGTGAATATATTTAAAATCTATACATTTAAAATTAAGTAAAAAAAAAGGCACTTGGTAAAATGTTGACCAAAACATGATCAATTCCAGGAAAATACAAAAAATCTGCTTCCCTCTACATTTTAAATGATTAGATTTTTGAGCAGCCGTATGGCTTCTTGAGTTAAAGAGATCAGGGCATGTGTCTTTCTGATATAATTACTGTGTTATAAGACCTGAAAGAGGAACTGACAAAAACTGAGGAAAAACACACCAAAACAGCCTAGGGTTCAAAGGGTTAATTTGTTTGTATTTACAGTGCGCGGGAACCATGCCCCTCAAAACTTGGGCCTATTGTGGGCGTCCTTTATTTTCCTTTCTGAAAGGTGGCAACCCTAGTCTAAGCATCATGTCCTCTGATGATGATGATGATGATGATATGAGATCTGGGAGGATGCTGCATCCTGAATTCCCGATGCGCTGTAACGAGGTGGAGAGTCCCCCGGCGTGCGCTCTGGGAAAATGGGCTCCCATGCCGCCGATGACACATGCTGCTGTCTGCTTATTGCTCACTGTCAGCCCGGAGATTACGCTCTAACCTTGACCTCGCCGCCACTCGTAAATAACAGACTGGTGCCACCGGTGCTCTATAGCCCACACTGTGTGGCCAAAGAACATTAAGAGTGGATATGATGAGGAGCCGGCACTGAACGACACTGCAGGTATGATTACAGCTTCTGAGATGAGAGCTGGAGGAGCCACCCATCATGACTTCATATCAGCTTTATAAACACTGTGCAGTTCAGAAAAAACAGTTTGGCAAATAATAAAGAAAAAAAAACCTCCCCAGTGCATGCTAGTTGCAGTATGAGCACTGGAGCTACTAGAAGCTCTTTTACATGTTTTAAAAAGTTGCACTGCTAATGTAGTTAGCATTATATAATAAGTGTAACATTTAATTAGAGTAAGTCTTAATGACTAGATCAGGATTGAGACAAAAAGAATGTTAAGAATGTTTTTCCTCTAAAATTTTTCTAAAAGTTTTACTCTTGAATGGTTGGTGTAAAAACCACCTGCTCCTCCGCAGACATGAGGCTCGCTTGGGTTGCCAGATTCTCTACTATGCTAATGGTATTACACAACTATGGTTAGTAACCTTCCTGAAGCTCAGTGATTACCTGTTCAGCAAAAAAAAGGGCCAGCTTGCCCATTTTCACACTGTTTATGTGCTGTTGTAAATACCTGGCAACCTGGGGTGTGGATGTGGGACTGGGGCAATGGCAGTGGGCAGGTTTGGAGGCCACAACCTGCACAAATAAGAAAATACTGCCTGGAGCTCTGCTGATAAGGGCTGTCTGTGTTTTAACTCAGTATGTTTCCTTAATATCTGATGATGCATCCCGATTATATTATGGGTTACAACAGAAAATAATAATAATAATCCTAATGCTCTTTTAATTCCTAACTTCTCACACAACATAAATGTCCGCAAGGGGTGGCTTGAGAACACTCACACCATCCATGTTGAGTGGCCAGTGTGCTCATGACAAGGCAATGTGAATAGTTGGCATTTATGTAAGGCCTGTTACTGTAGCAGGTGCCGGATGGATGGGGCACTGTATTTCTAAAGTTGGGCAGGCATTTAAAATTCCTCAATCCACAGTGTCACAGGTGCAAATCAGGAATTTGACATTCATTAGACAAAGGATTTACATGCACCCTTTACTGTATATTGAAAAAGTATTTAGACGATATCAGACAATATTAGTATCTGTCCCATGAGTTTTGGCATCAGTGCATATCCCTGCATCTACATGAAACCATTGGTAAAACTGTTTTAAGGGTTTTAAAAATGTTTAAATTTGAATGCAAAACCAATTTCAACAGATACAAATTAAATACAACACAAACAGTAAACAATTACCAGTCAAAAGTGAATATTGGAATTGACGTACAGAGTTAGATATTTTTGACTAAAGTAAAAAAAAACAAGCAATTTGAAATCAAAGAGAATATTTTATCTATTTATTGGTAATAAAAAAGAAGTAAATAAAATTGTGTTCATTTGTAGCTCCACCCCCTCGTTACCTGTTCCCAGATGTTTCTGTTTCCTGTCTACGTTTGTGTGTATATATAGCCCCCTTGTTTCTGTGTTTCTCTCTCAGTTCTTGTATGTCTTTACTTCTGTTAGGTTGTTGTTTTTTCTTTGTTTTCAGTATCAGTGTATTCCTTGTTTCTGTGTTTTGTTTATCTGTTTTTATTTCTGGCTTGTTGTTTGTTTTCTGTTTTTTTGCTAATAAATACTTGCATTTGTGTCTCCGCATCCTAACTTACAATTTAATTTATTTTCTTTGTGTAGATTAATATTAAAGACATGAAAACAATTAAGGGACTCATATGGAATTATGTAGAAAACAAAGAAATAAAAAAGTGTTTGTCCTCCACATAATTCCCCTGACCTAAACCTGATGAAATGAGCTGGAGCTTCACAGACTAAAGAAAATGTAGTTACTGTTTTTCAGGAACTCATTTAAGATGCTGAGAAATCTATTATGGGTGACTATACCTCATGAAGACACTGAGAAAATACAGAGAGTGTGTAGATCTCTGAAGTTTAAAATATATTCTGGTTTGTTTCTTTTAGCTTTAATCTCTTCAATATAAAATGTTACAATGTAAAAAAATAAGAAAACACAGAAGAGGTGCGCATAAAATGTTTGAATGTTACTGTATATACAGTCTTCTTTATATATTTACATGTATGTGTATCTATTTGTATTGCTACTGTATTGCTGTAATCTGTTTCTCTATCTTTCCAAAGGTACATAAAACTAAAAATGATCTAAATATCATTTTCTCAGCTTTTAGATTGGAACTCTATTCTGATCCTGGGGTCGCTCCAAATGACACATATTGCTGCACACCTTGATGAATGCCAGTTAATAAAGCCTGAGTTAAAATGTCTACTTAAAACAAACTATCTAAGTATAAAAACATATTCATAAAAAAAACATAAAAACAAAGAAAACACATTGAATGAGAAGAGGTGTGTCCAGACTGGACTGAACGGACTGGTACTGTATGTGTTACATTCATGTGTAACTATTTTTATTGCTACCGTAATGCTGTAATATGTTTCTCTATCTTTCTGAGGGTACGTGAATCTAAAAATGATCGAAATATAATTTTATCAGCTTTTAAACAGGTACTGGAACACCGTTCTGATCCCGGGGTCACTCCAAATGACACATATTGCTGCACACCTTGATGAATGCCATTTATAAGGAGAGCTAAATGAGCTATTTAGTTAGTTAGGCAGATGAATTAGCTGTTTCAGTCGGTGCAGTGTTATTTATCAGAAGCTTCAGACTGCGGGAGAACAGTGTGACACACATTCTGGCTGGAAGCATGATAATGACTCCTAAGCATTCATATTTTATTCATGCAGCATTGCCCCTCAGTACACACCTTACCATTATCTCATCTCAGCAACTATAGCATTCCTTTGTATGGGGCCTTCGCAAGGCATGCATGCACCCACCCACACACACGTGCACACACACACACACACACACACACATATACACAGATGCACACCCGCACATACACACACACACACACTCACACACACACTGCTCCAGGGACCCATCTGCTTCCCCTTTATTAATTCATCAGGCTTAACCATGCAGCTTTTTATTACATTGTTAGGTCTGAATTGGAATCAAACACTTCTGTGATTCCCCTCTCTCCTTAGATCTCTTTATTTCTCCCGCTTTCTTCCCTCGTTCCCGGCCGCCGCAGACATCTCTATAGAGGCTGAGAATATGCATTAAATATATATATACATCCAGAGCCAATAAAGACAAATCAATATCTCCTACAAAATGCATAGTGCCACATTGATTTAACTGCACAAAATATTGCGTTTGAAAGAAGCGCTAAGAATTCCTAGATCAACAGGAGAGGTCTTTAGTGAGGAATTTACTCAACACAAACACAAACACCTCCGTCTGTGATGATCAGACACTTTTCCTGATAATAATATTATCTGTACAATAATATAAACTTTCTATACTGTAAATTCACACTCTCGGACATTATTTACACTTATTTTAAATATAATACTTGCACATGTTTATATTCAGTATTGTCATATCTGCTGATACCTGCTATCTCTAATATTTAATTAATTCTGTATTGCTGCACTATACCTCCTATATAGGTTATTTTCATACTTTGTATTGTCAAACTATTTGTATTTATATATTCCTGTATATATTTTTAGACCACTGTAGTAGTTGAGAGACTTATCTTAGTTTACAGCATTTTTTATTTTTATTTTATTTTATTTATTTATTTTATTTAAAAGAAGCACTAAGAATTCCTAGATCAACAGGAGAGGTCTTTAGTGAGGAATTTACTGAACACAAACACAAACACAAACACCTCCGTCTGTGATGATCAGACACTTTTCCTGATAATAATTTTCCTTTTAATAATTTTAACTGTACTATAATATAAACTCTCTATACAACATGTACATCTACACCCTATAACTCTGTTGAGTTACATTTTACTGTACATCCTGTACATTCACACTCCTGGACACTATTTACACTTATTTTAAAAACAATACTTGCACAGGTTTATATTCAGTATTTTAGATATCTGCTGTCCCTTATACTTCATTTATTCTATATTAATGCACTATACCTCCTATTTAGGGTTATGTTGCTTTCATACTTTGTATAGTTTTTGCATTAATGTATTCGTGTAAATATTTTTAGACCACTGTAGTAGTTGAGATACTTATCTGAGGTTACAGCATTTTTTATTTTTATTTATATCTTATCAAAATATTACATTTGAAAGAAGCGCTAAGAATTCCTAGATCAACAGGAGAGGTCTTTAGTGAGGAATTTACTGAACACAAACACAAACACCTCCGTCTGTGATGATCAGACACTTTTCCTGATAATAATATTATCTGTACTATAATATAAAATCTCTATACATGTATATCTGCACTCTGTGACTGTGTTACATTTTACTGTACATCCTGTACATTCACACTCCTGGACACTATTTACACTTATTTTAAATACAATACTTGCACAGGTTTATATTTAGTATTTTAGATATCTGCTGTCCCTTATACTTAATTTATTCTATATTAATGCACTACTTCCTATATATTACTTTCATACTTTTTACTGTCATACTTTTTGTATTTACATATTCTTGTATATATTTTTAGACCACTGTAGTGGTTGAGATACTTATCTGAGTTTACAGCATTTTTTATTTTTATTTATATCTTATCAGGTATTGTTAATTTTTCAAGCCTCATTTAGCATCTTTTATAGAACGGTGTCCTAGAAACAGTTTAAAAGCTGAGGAAATTATGTTTAGATCCATTTCAGATTTATGTACCCTTGGAAAGATTAGCAATAAAACAAATCGTTCACATAAATGTAGCACATACTGTACTAGTCCAGTCTATTGTTTTCTTTCTTTATACATATTTTTTTTATGAACCAGAATATGTTTTATACTGTAGATTCTTCTAAGTAGACACATTTAGCTCAGCCTTTAACTGGCATTTATAAGGTGTGTAGCAATATGTGTCATTTGTTGCGACCTCAGGATCAGAATAGTGTTCTAGAAACCGTTTAAAAGCTACAAAAAATAAATTTGAGATTTTTTTTTTAATTGAACCCATGAAAAGATAGAGAGACAGCTTTACAGCATTACAGTAGCATTACAAATAGTTACACATGCCTATACATATATTAAGAAGAGTGTATATACAGTACCTCACCTCTTCTTTATTTGTCATGATCTAGCAGGACTCAGGCAAACGTGAATACGTAAAAACAGCATTATTGAATAAAGGGACGATAGAAAGAGTGGTCAGAAACAAAAGGGTCAATGCCAATAAACAGGTCCAAAAACACAGGCAAACAGAATTATTTATTACTGTGCTTTCTGACTGTACTACCCCTGTTATTGTTGTTTGTTTCTACTGTGTTTTGTAACTGCTACTGGCTGCTAAATTTCCTTCAGGATCAATAAAGTATCTATCTATCTATCTATCTATCTAAAATAGAAAAAAGGGGGGAATATAGGTGATAATTTCACTTTTAATGAAGTAGATTAGATTTATATGACTTAAGTTCAGCATCGTTCACTTACAAGGGCTTCACATAGTAAAAGGTTTACATCATGTTTATTAAGATCAGCACTGATTTGAGAACAGATTTTGACCTCAAATCAGCCAGTCCTGCCCACCTAGAGTTCACACTGGCATTGTGAGTGCCAGCTCTGTGCCCAGGTGCCCTCTCACTGAGTCAGCTGACTCAATATGATGCCACAGAGATACAGAGCCAGAGATACAAGGCCTTACTCTCTCTCTCTCAGATCTCAGCTCTGGTCACTACGGGTTTCAGTAAAGCATGCTTTCATTTTTTCTCCTGCACACAGACTGACACAGGCTTCTGCCTCTGACCACAAGGGTGATACTGCCCTCCAGTGGTCAGCCAGAGTACATAAGAAAAGTGCCTTAAAGAGGCAAATCATTTCTATGTAGTACTGTAGCTACAGTATGTGTTGAGGGGCGATTCTAAGATCAGAGGTTTTAGAGGTGCTGAGCTCCCAACAAATCCATCCACACCACTTTTTTTCTTGAAAAAAAAAAAAAAAACACTAACAAAATTAAATGGAGAATTCTCAGGAGGAGTGAGTGTCTTTCATTTGAAACATTTTGTTATCAGATAAGAAAATAAAGCTGTTGGAGGCACATATTTAAATGTTTTTTATTTTTTATCAAACTAATCTCCAAAAGATTCTCTCTTATCTAGTGTAATTTCAATGGAAAGCTTTAAAAGAAAAAAATGTTTAAGGGGGGCATATGCTCAAGCTGAATGAAATCCCATCATTTATTTTCACCTTACTCTCTCACCTGAACATGAAGCTGCTCTTTACTCTGATTCCAAATCCATGATTCCAAATCCATGACTGGCTGGTCATACACACACACATATACACACACATAGGATGTATCAGGTGTGGGACATCAACTGTCTCATCATATATTTTGTGTGTTATTCTGTAACATCAATTAGTTGGTACACATACAGACAGTAATAGTCTAGTACCCTGCCTTTAATGTAAACACACAGACACTCATTCCAGTCGAACCACTTTAAACCGTGATTAAACAGCTGATTATCAGCAGCAGCATTAGATTACTAAATAATAAAAAAACATCAGACAATAACAGCAAAAAGAGTGCTGTTTGATTGTGCATGTGACTGCTTTTTAAAATGTGTTAGATTTAACCAAAAATTATCTTATCCGAGATAAAACAACAAAAATGACAACTTTTTACTTTCACATTTAGGATGCTATAGGACTCCTTTTAGGGGTGCTTGAGCCCCTTAAAAAAGGGCTACAGACGTCTCTGTCTGTGTCTATATGTTCTAAGCTTATGTGCACTGCTGTAAGAGGTTCTTAGCTTTGTATCCCTTTGGCCCACATGTTGCCATTTTACAGCAATTTTACAGTAATCAATAATTAACTCACAAACATTGCAACAAGTTCAAATCTTTTATACACCGTAACCAACTGTTGTATTTTTACAGTTAATCCATACTGTTAATAACTGTTTAATAATGTTTCATTGTAAAACTGTAGAATGCAATGCATATTGGGGTGTCATATGAAAACAGCTTCCACCAGTATATATAACAGTAACACTGGAGGGGAAAATGGGTGGTTATATTTAAAACTTTTTCCAGGAATTCACTGCTATTACAAGAGGTGAAATTCGAGGCTAAATTTTACCCAATTAAAGACCATAAAAAGTGCACTCTGCTCAACTCTGCTTGACTGTAGATAACCCCATATTTTGAGTAAATATTACCTAAATTAAACAGATAAAAACCACTAACCCACCCTGACATCATTTATTTGCATAATAGGACAACACCTAAATTTCCATTAGTGTTTTTTTGTTTCAATAGTGGATTGTGTTCCTAATTCCTAATTAATTTACTGCAAACTATGACTTCAAGCAGTGCAGTGATATTATTTCTATTTTTTTCTCATTTTCTCCCTAATTTACATGACCAATTTACCCCCCCTTTTACTCCCCCTATCACTAGTGATGCCTCAACACCAGGAGGGTGAAGACTAGCACATGCCTTGTCCGATACACTTGAAGTTAGACTCCGCCTCTTTTTAAACTGCTGCTGATGCAGCATTGTCTAGTAGCAACACAGCTCGCTTGGATGAAAGCGCAGCGACTCGGTTCTGATACATCAGCTCACAGAGGACTTGTACTGAACGACATCACCCTTTAGGTGATGAGCGCTAGAGCACTATCTACCCACCCAGAGAGCAAGGCCAATTGTGCTCTCTCAGGGCTCCAGTAGCCGACAGCAAGCTCCATAAACAGGATTCGAACCGGTGATTTCTGTCTGATCATAGTGGCAGCGCTTAGGCCGCTGAACCACTTGAAGCCCTAAAGCTGCCAGTATATTAATGTTGATTTCTTTACAGTGCTTTACTGGGAACTAAAGTAAGTTAGGTAGTACTTAAATTTCATATGGTTATTCTAAAGAATAATTCGAGTATTATAATATTTTTATGTACTCTAAAAACTCTAAGAAAAGAATACTCTGTAATTAGTAAAACAATATTATTTTTATGAGGTAATATGCTGTAATCTTTCTCCAGAGAATTACTGTAATTTTACAATCCTTTATTAGCACTTTATTAACATACTGTAAATTTTACATTATTTTATGTAGACTCTCCATTTCTACTGATTAACCATGTCTAGACCACACTGAAAAAAAAGATACTTTGGACCAACCTAAAAAAAAAATACTTTAATTTGTTACATCAAAATGTATTAGTTTTTTTTTCAACTTATATTTATAATTTAATTAGAATCTACCATTTTGATTTAAAATCAATCAATAAATTATTTTACCCAAGTATCAAAAAGTTATTTAAAACAAAGAAAAAATATATATATATATAATTATTATTTTAGACTATTTTTTATTCTGGGAAAATCTTCTATCACAGCCATGTATAGGTTTAGCTTTGATTAAAGTAATTACATGTTTTTTATTCTGATAGTTAATTTTATTAACTTTCTGTAATTTTCTTTTTAGACAAAAATAAAACATATTACATTGCTAGAATAACTCTTAGCATGAACTCGGCAATACAATAAGTGTCATGGTACAGGGGTTATATTTCAATATATTTCAATACTGTGTAAGCAAATATTTCTTAATATTCTAATATTTAATAACAACTGAAGCTGGACAAACTTTTTAAAATTTCAAATCAGGCTTTCATTCTTTAATTCACCACACTTTTACAGCCTACAACACTGCATACAAACATTTAACCATCATATAACACTTCCCTCAGTAACTATAAGAAAAGATACCCTGAAGGGAACAACTTCACAATGATGGTGAGGGAGGTCATGTCTTTACGTGTGATAGTGGAGACGGGAACCAATGGGAAGAGAGTGAGACTGACTGAAAGAAAAACTCCAGGAGGAGGAATCTGATGTAATGATGTCATAACCTCTGAAATGAAGTGAATATATTTATTTGAGTTAAATTATTTATTTATAAGTTGTTTTAATATGGAATGAATTTGCTTTTAGGCAAACTGAGAAAAACAGTTTTGAAACAGAAATCATATTTTTTCAGTAGACCAACATTAAAAAGCACTTTAAATCAATGGTTGTTACACTTTTTTGGTACCACTTTAAAATAAAGGAGATTATTAATTGTTATTAATTAAGCTGCAAATACTTTGTTTTTCTATCAATCAGCATTAAACTGTTTTTTATATATTTTATTTGTAAGTATGTTTAACTCTTTACTATAAATTAAATGTCTCAGTTAAATTAAATGATATAAACTAAGCCAACAACAGATCACTGTTGCCTTTTTAATTGATGTGTTGTAACTGCTTATCAATGGTTTAAGGCATTTACAACCTTATCAATAATACTTAATAATCTAGTTTATAAACAATTTAAAAAAACATTTATCAGGGTAGTCTTATGTTAAAGTGGTACCACTTTTTTCAGTGCACACAAACACTTATAAACTAAAGTAAAGGCCTGAAAATCAGAGAAAATCATTCAGTCATGTCTGCAGCACTACTGAGAGAGAATGAAGAACTGCGTGTCCACTTTAATCAGGGGCACCTGGACACAGGCCAAGGTGAAAGACAGACAAGGCCAGTTACATTAATAACAGCACCACACCGACAAGCCACAATGACAAACAGCCCTCTGTTAGAAAAGTCCCAACACACTTGTTTCAGAAAGCTCTTTATCTTCTCAAACTGGCTGTACATTTTCATTAAAGCATTCAGTTTTGACCAAAACAGGGACAATTCCAACCATTCTAAATTTCTGTCCACCTGAACCTAAAACACCTACACATACTCTACATCAGGTCTTACACTGACGACTCATTCTCACACAGGAATCTGATCTGTTTTATTTCAGTGGAATCACCTGGCACCTGCTGATCATTAAAGGCATCGGTGGTAAAAATGCAGTAAAACCTGTTCCGTCCTCCTTTCATGACAGACAAGGACATAAATAACCAAGAAGGAGGAGCAGTGCTGCAAGTGAGAGAGGAGCATGACCTGTTCCTCAACAGCACGGGACTGCATACCTACAAATATACTGCAAACATGCTATACAAAAAAAAAAGAGAGAGAGAGAGAGAGAGAGAGAAATAACACAAGAATATGTGAGAAATACAGACACAGAGAGATAGAAAAAGTGATATAAAGATGAAAAGAGTTACAAAATATTTACAACCAGGATAGAAGATATGGCAAATATGCTAGCATGATACTTTTGGTAGGGCTGAGCAATATGACGATATTTTATAGTATCATGATAAATGTTCTTATCGTACAGACAATATCGTCACTGTCTAATGAAAAACAAGTATCTCTATTCTTGTTGATTTTTAGCTTATTACATAATTTGAAAACACAAACTGTCCCTCAAACTGTATCAAAATATCCTGATGAATGGACCAATAGAAATGCTCCAACGTGACTTTTTTAAAGCAGGTTGAGAATATTACCAGTGCTGTTTAACCTAATGATGTGCAGCTAAAAATAAAAACCTTCAGTTTTAAATGATCTGCACCTGCTAATGCATTTATAAAAAAAATAATAATGTGATATACCACTATAATAATCATATAAACCTGGTCTAACTTGATGCAATTTTTAATTTGTATATAGTCTAATTATTTTATTTTAACATATTAAATAACATTATTTATCTTAACATGAAACTTTACATTTCAACATCTCTTTTTTTTACTATATGTGCTTTAACTGACTGGGTGCACTAATAGTTCTTTGGATTATAAACTCTCTGAATTTTATTATTTACTAATATTTATTTTCTGGGGAAAAAAGGTCAGTATTGTAGCTATTTATTTTTTTGTTAGTAAGAAATTAGAGATAAGATACGTTTTTTGACACAGGGGTTATATTTCAATATATTTTAATACTGTGTAAAATTGTAATATAATGCAACTGTTAACTCTGTAAAAACACAATATTATATTCATGAAAGCTAAATAAAAGAAAAGTTGACTTTTCATCCATTTGGAACAATCTAATTTAATGACAGAGTTGCTGCTACAACACTTTTTTTATTACATCGCTAATAGTAACATCAAATTAAATTAATTTATTTTCATACAGACCACATCCAATCAAGGATTTTACATTTCTGGAAAGCTCATGTAAATCCAAAACATATATATATATTGCTTTATAAGGGAAAGAAAAGAGAGTTCCTAACCTAATAGTTTGTAATGTATCTTAATAAAAAAATATAAATACTTCACTTTTAACAACTGTTTTTTTTATTATTATATAAACTGTAATAACTATATCCACCTTTTAACACCTTTTAAGAGTTCTTTGTATTCTGACCTCTGTGACTTTTATTATATCCTAATTATTATCATTTGCACTATTATTCAGTAATTACCTGGAAAACACTGGAAAACAGTTGGGTTATTCACATTCAAGTTTCTGACTGAGGAATGCAAGTCTGGAAATACAGCGGCAGTAAGAGAGTAAGAGGATATAAATCATGCCCCGACATATCTAAAGCAAGCGTGCTCACTGTACTGACTAACAGGCCTCAGGCAGTGTGTAGGATGAGATGAGATTACAAAATACACTGTACATATTACACACAGACACCTGCCAGGACGTGCACACCGCGTATATACACCTCCTTTCTCACACAAAAATGTGAAATATCTATTTTATTTTTTCAATAATACCATAATATTAATATTGATCAATTTGAAATCTTTATATATTTTCTCCTCATGTAAATATGTGATTTTGGATATTCAAGGTCCCGAAAGCAACGTGTTTTCCATGGATCTACATGCATATTTGAAGCTAACAATTATTTTATTAATTAATTGAATAATGTGTCAAATAATAATTTGACAAAAAGAGTGAAAAAGCTCATTTTTTCCAGCATTGTATTTTAATACCATTAAAAACCAAACTGTATTTGTACTAATGTTGTAATTTTATAAGCAACACACAACTTACCATTATTCAAAATATTAGAGTTTACATGAAGAATTAACCAACTTTTTTAAAAATGTTTTGCAGACCTAAAAATGAAGGAATGTTTTTTATATTAATACATGAAATGTAGTTGACTCAACAAAACCCAATATATATTTAGCTTATACTGTTCGCAACTTTTTTTAATAAAATGCCATTTTATAAATCTAGATAAATATTTTTTTTTTTAGGTTGACTTACATTAAATCTTAACTATGTTTTTCTCCTCTTTTAAATATGACATTTTAAATATTCAAGGTCCTGAAAGCAACATATTTTTCAGGGATGTCCATGTATATTTCAACAAGGCAATGCTAAACCACATGCTGCACACATTATAAAGGCATGGCTGTGGAAGAAGAGGGTGTGGCTATTAGGGCTGCAACTAGCGATTATTTTTTTAATTGATTGAATAGTCTGTTGATTAATAATCAGATAATCCTGGAGCTCTGGGTGGTCCAGCGGGCCAAACGCTGTCACTATGATCAGGATATCGCCAGTTTGAATCCTGCTCATGTAGCTTGTCCTCAGCTACTGGAGCCCTGGGAGAGCACAATTGGCCTCGTTCTCTCTGGGTGGGTAGGTGGCGCTCTCTCTGCACATCATGTATGTATGTATGATGTATCGGAACCGAGTCGCTGCACTTTCCTCCGAGTGCACTGTGATGCTACTCTGCAATGCTGCATCAGCAGCAGTTCAAAAAGTGGCGGTGGCTGACTTTCACATGTATCGGAGGAGGCATGTGCTAGTCTTTATTTTCCTAGTGTTGGGGGGGCATCACTAGTGATAGGGGGGGTCCTAATGAGTGGGTTGGGTAATTGGCCGTGTAAATTGTTGAGAAAATGGGATAAAAATGTTAGCATGAAGAATTAACCTGACAGTTACATTGATTTTATCATTAGCATTATTTAATAACACAACAACAATGTATGTAATGTAAATATGCACTTGGCTGTGATTCTCTAACAAGTCCACGCAACATCAGAAAAGTCAGAAAAGACCTCAAAAAGGCTTAAAATGTATTATTTAAAAATGTTTGGATTGATTTTCTTTTCTTCTGAATGTAGCTAGGTAACACAGAAAACTTGTTAAACATGAGTGAGATACACATTTACTAAAAATGAGACATGGCTCTAGTAACATTGAGTGAGAAAAATATAAATCTATTTTATAAAATATAAAATAGAAGTTAACACTAACATTAGCTTCACTAAAACTACAGCTTGTTTTGAAACTGCAGGTCAAGCTGCCGCTTTTAAGGTGGAATTTAAGGTGGAAGTAAAAACTGGCGGAACATGCTAATGTTAACTTGTTTGCTAAACATGAATGAGGTATAATTTTCCTAATAATGAGACACATTTTGTTTAACTACTCTAGCAGACTGTGGGAACAGAGTGGGAAAAAAATAGAATTAAGTGGAGCTATGTATTATAGCTTAGTTTTGGGAGTTGATCCACGCCCTCACTCCTCCCACTTCCTTCCCTATTTAAACCGTCACTTCCTCTCTACCTGCTAGTTGAACAACCACGCACCCACCTCCTCCCCATCTTCCTCCTTCTTTAATTTTATTCTTTTTCCTCATGTTTCTCTTCATGTGAGGGGGGGCTTCGGCTTCACGCTTTACAGCGAAGCTGCCCCGAACTCCACCCCAATACTCTGAGTTCGCTCCCCCTCTTTTCTTCTTCTCTGCCCAGTCAAGGGCGTGGGTCAATACTAGCAAACTTACTATAAACTAACTGTGAATCTCTTTCACCAATAACTTCAACATCCAGCATCCAGCTTAATGGTGCTTTACTGCAACACATTATGGGGTAGCAACTCTCTTTATGTGTATAATAACATAGACCCAACTAATCAATTATCAAGTTGTTGCCAACTATTTTAATAATAATAATAAAAATAATAATTTAATTGATTTAATTGTTTATTTGTTGCAGTCCTAACTGCTATTAGACTGGCCTGCTCTCATTTCAGACCTTTCTGCATAGAAGATATGTGGAGAGTTTTGAAATAAATAAATAGAAAAATTCAACCATGACGAAACTGCACTGTTACACACCTTAAAATGTGTTTGCAAAAAGAACAGGACAAAATAACACCTGAAACACCTCACTATCGCTTGGTAAGCAGTGTTAGGAGAAATGACAACATTATAAAGTGGTGAATGCTTTACTGTCCCAGCTCTTTTTGGGAATGTGTTGCAGACACAATGAAATATAGTTGACTAGACAAAACATAGACAAATTATATTTAGTTTATACTGTCTGATGGAGTTTTTAATATATATTTTTTTTAGTTGACTGACATTAAAACTAAAATATGTTTTTTTTCTCCTCTTGTAAATGTCTTTTTGAATATATAATGTCCTAAAAGCAGCATCTTTTCCAGGGATGTCCATGAATATTTCAACAAAACAACGCAAAACCACATGCTGCACACATTATAAAGACATGGTTGTGGCAGAATGACTATTATGACTGAAGTATGTATTATTTTGATAATTGATTAAGCTGTCAACTATTTTTTTTTTTTTTTGATAAAAAGCTCAGTTTGATTTCCAGGATTTTATTTAATAAACAAAACTGACGAAATAACACCTGAAACACCTCACACTAGCTTGCTAAGCAGTGTTAGGATTATTGTAAACATTATGAAGTGGCAAATGCTTTATTGTCCCAGCTTTTTATGTGTTGCAGGACTGAAATGCAGGAATTGTTGTATATAAAAAAAATGAAATTAAGTTATCTAGATAAAACACATCAAATATCTTTATATAATTTATACTTTCTGCAATTAAATTAAAGTCAATGTAAATGTTATTATATCAGCCCCTGCATCCATTACAATGGACATCATGTATTTTCTTTATTTTTTAATGTTTAAATGCACATACCACTATTTGAGAGCTATTTCCCTTCAGAATAGATCATGAACCAGCCAATGAACATATTTAGAAATCAATGAAACAGTAGCTTGGCCCCGTCCAGTCCAATGGAAAAACAGTAGTACTGTCACACCTTAGCCTGTGTTTGTCCTGTGTTTTTCCCTCATTTGGTTTTCTGTGCTCCTGACCTGTTTTCCTGTCTTGTGTCCCCAGCCATGTGCTTTTTTGAGCACATGGCATTGTTTTGTTATTGTCCTGTCTCCACCCTGGCCCGGCCCTGGCCCCGCCCCAGCCCTGACCCCGCCCCAGCCCTGCCCTAGCCATTAGTGTTATCACCTTGTGTCTTGTTTGTAACCCCGCCCCCTTATTACCAGTCCTCACCCTCCTTGTGCATAAATAGCCCCTTGTATGTGTCAGGGGTTGGACCCAGGCAGAGAGACGAGGAGGCGGATGTAAACACAGGTAGGGTGAGAATTTATTAAACAAAGAGACAAGTAAACACGTAACAACAAAATAACTAAACAAACGAGGGAGGCTAGAGAACATAAAACTAAACAAACGCTGGAAAATAAACTAGGAATAAACAAGAGAGAGAGACTAATGATAAATAAACAAATAAACAAGTAAACAAGAAACAAAGAAAAACAAGAAACAGAGGCGAGCTTAAAACTAACAAACAAACAAGAGATACTAAAGATAAACAAACGGGGAGACTATAAAACTAGACAGGATGAACTTAAACAGGGCAAGGGAATAAACTAGGGATATATATACAAGAAAATAAAACAAGAAACTAAACTAGACAGAGGATGAATACACTAAACAGGGAAATGGAGTAAACTATGGAAACTAGAAACAAACAGAGATAAACACTAAACAAGGACCTAGGGCAATGACTAAAGAAACACTGAGAGGCTTAGAAACACAGAGAGAGACAGAGAAACGCAGAGAGACAGACAACGGGGGACAGTGCAAAGACCGACACGGACAGGTGACAGAGGAAAGCTTTTTAACATAACAGGAAACACACTGGGAGTGGAAACACCTGGGGAAGGGGTGGAGCTACAAATGAGACATGAGGTAATGGAAAATCACAGGCAGAACACAGGGGCACGGGTCACGTGGGACAACACAGGCACGAGGACAGACAGGAAACAGGGCCAGGCGTGACAGAAACCTCCCCCTAAACGCGCAGCTCCCGAGGCGCGTAAAAACAAACCCCGGGGGCTGGCGGCAGGGAGAGGCCGGGGAAAACAGGAGACCGAACGGGAGACTGGACAGGGAACTGGACAGGTGACTGAGACTGGACGGGGAACTGGACAGGTGACTGAGACTGGACGGGGAACTGGACAGGTGACTGAGACAGGACGGGGAACCGGACAGGAGACTGAGACTGGACGGGGAACTGGACAGGTGACTGAGACTGGACGGGGAACTGGACAGGTGACTGAGACTGGACGGGGAACTGGACAGGTGACTGAGACTGGACGGGGAACTGGACAGGTGACTGAGACTGGACGGGACCGGACATGGGAACAGGGACGAGAACATTGACGGGGACGGACACAAACACGGTGACTGGGACAGGAACAGTAAAACCACAGGGGACAGGAACAGGCACGAACACAGATACAGGGACCAGGACAGGGAGAGACAGGGGAACCAAAAACACAGGTGGGTGCCCAGGACCGGCAAAAGTCTGTGGGGATAGCCTGGGCACATAACTGGGGGCAAAGTCAGGAGGCCTAGGAGCAGGCCTGGAAATACGGGGCCTGGGCCCAAACATAGTTCTGGGAGCTGCTGGTGCCGGAGCTGGAGCAGCTGGGATTGCTGGTGCCGGAGCTGGAGCAGCTGGGACTGCTGGTGCCGGAGCTGGAGCAGCTGGGACTGCTGGGGCCGGAGCTGGAGCAGCTGGGACTGCTGGGGCCGGAGCTGGAGCAGCTGGGACTGCTGGGGCCGGAGCTGGAGCAGCTGGGACTGCTGGTGCCGGAGCTGGAGCAGCTGGGACTGCTGGTGCTTGAGTTGGAGCAGCTGGGACTGCTGGTGCTTGAGTTGGAGCAGCTGGGACTGCTGGTGCTTGAGAGAGCGGCGTGGCCGCCGCAGAAATCTCGGAGAGCGTCGCCGCCGCCGCTGCAGTCTGTGAGCGCGGCGCGGCCGCCGCTGAAATCTCGGAGAGCGGCGCGGCCGCCGCTGAAGTCCCGGAGAGCGGCGCGGCCGCCGCTAAAGTCTCGAAGAGCGGCGCAGCCGCCGCTGAAATCTCGGAGAGCGGCGCGGCCGCCGCTGAAATCTCGGAGGGCGGCGCTGCCGCCGCTGCAGTCTGGGAGAGCGGCGTGGCCGCCGCTAAAGTCTCGAAGAGCGGCGCGGCCGCCGCTGAAATCTCGGAGAGCGGCGTGGCCGCCGCTAAAGTCTCGAAGAGCGGCGCGGCCGCCGCTGAAATCTCGGAGAGCGGCGCGGCCGCCGCTCGTATCATGGGGTGCAGCGCCTCAGACGCGTGCTTCACGGGGCGTGGCATGAAGAGATCCGCTGCAGCACTGGAGCCCGAAGCTGCGGGTGAAGTAAAAACCCGGACTGGATTCCTACTCTTTCGTGCAGAGTCCGGCGTGAGGAGCGCGGGGAAAGTCATTGACCGCGGCTGGCTCGCCGCGCAGGGGGTCTCGAAGCGCGGTTCCACTGCCACCGTGGAAGGAAGTAGCGGCAGGAGGGCTGGTGCTGGAGGATAGTCCTCTTCCTCCTCGCTGGACGCAGGTGTGAGGAGATCGGAGTAGTCCCAGAGAAAGGACTCCTCACAGCCTGCATCCGAGTCACCCCCTTCCTCCTCGGGGCGAGGACCGAGGCTGACAGCACACACCCCCAGCGCCCCCCCAAAATTTTCCCCGCTCCGGAGGGAATCCTCCCGCGCCTTGCGGGCTTTTCGGGCCTGTTTCCTCCGAGACTTTTTTTTCTTATGAGTCTCGGTGGGCACCGCTGAAGCTGGGCTGACGGGCTCCAACCCGCGGAAAGGCGCTGGGAGCGGGTCATCTCCCCGGATTTGCTCGGCCAGGAGACGGAGAAACTCCAGGTCCGCCTTCCTTGCAGCGTGCCAGTCTGCTACATCCATTGCGGTCGGTCTTTTTGTCAGGGGTTGGACCCAGGCAGAGAGACGAGGAGGCGGATGTAAACACAGGTAGGGTGAGAATTTATTAAACAAAGAGACAAGTAAACACGTAACAACAAAATAACTAAACAAACGAGGGAGGCTAGAGAACATAAAACTAAACAAACGCTGGAAAATAAACTAGGAATAAACAAGAGAGAGAGACTAATGATAAATAAACAAATAAACAAGTAAACAAGAAACAAAGAAAAACAAGAAACAGAGGCGAGCTTAAAACTAACAAACAAACAAGAGATACTAAAGATAAACAAACGGGGAGACTATAAAACTAGACAGGATGAACTTAAACAGGGCAAGGGAATAAACTAGGGATATATATACAAGAAAATAAAACAAGAAACTAAACTAGACAGAGGATGAATACACTAAACAGGGAAATGGAGTAAACTATGGAAACTAGAAACAAACAGAGATAAACACTAAACAAGGACCTAGGGCAATGACTAAAGAAACACTGAGAGGCTTAGAAACACAGAGAGAGACAGAGAAACGCAGAGAGACAGACAACGGGGGACAGTGCAAAGACCGACACGGACAGGTGACAGAGGAAAGCTTTTTAACATAACAGGAAACACACTGGGAGTGGAAACACCTGGGGAAGGGGTGGAGCTACAAATGAGACATGAGGTAATGGAAAATCACAGGCAGAACACAGGGGCACGGGTCACGTGGGACAACACAGGCACGAGGACAGACAGGAAACAGGGCCAGGCGTGACAGTATGAGGGTTTCTTGTCGAGTCTTTTGTATCCTTGTCTTGTGTATATCTAAGTTTTGTATTTTTGTGACTGTATATTCGTGAGTAGAGTTTGTGTTTTGTGCTCCTTTGTATCTTTTTGATGCAACGATCCAGGTCTGTTGTTTTTGTATTTTCTAGTTATTCTTTGTTTAAAGTTAGTTTTTTTTTGTTTTTTGTTTCCTTAGTTTTCTTTGTCTTTGTCTTGGTTTAATTTATATCCTAGTCTTGTTTATTTCTAAGTTCCTTGCATTACCCGCATTTTGTTTTCTGTTTTAATTCATTTATATTATTTATTAAATATTATATCTGCACTTACGTCCACCCTCTTATTCGTGACAAGTACTAGAGCACTTGAGGCAAAGTAACAGCTCATTTTTTTTAATAATTTACTGTGATTTAGAATCTTTTTTAATCGTGTAATTTTTACTGTTAAGGAATGGTTTATAAAATAGAAAGATATTACACACAGGCTTCCAAATGCAATTGAAATAAAAAAAAAAACTATTAAATATTTTAGTTAATTGGATTTATTTGCTTGTATAGATTTTATTGTAGAATATTAGAGTCTTCTTTTCTGTTCATTACAGATATAAAACAGCATTCTTACATTTTTCTTCCACCCCTGGATATAATTGAGTTCTGCAAGGGTTAATATACTGGGGGTCTAAAGCTCTGAATTGTAGAGAGGTTTTAATAGTCTCTCTTCCGCCCTCACGCACTCCCCCTGCAGTCACGACTACAGAACGAGCACTACAGCCACGAGGGAAGGCCGTGGCAGCCCTCCGCCTAAAGGGCCTACTGTGCGACTTGGGGGAGGGGGTCATGACCTCCAGCTGCAGCACGTCGCCGTGGCAAACGGCTCTTTAAGCCGCCCGTCTCCTCCGGCGAGCGGCTGCATCATCGTGATCGCGCCGCAGGAAGACAGATATGTTTTGACATGCCGGCCGAAGCGCTTCCAGACAGCATGACACGGACAGGAAATGACACGGGCCGATAAGCCATGCCAGGCGCTGCATGATATCATGAGTGGCTGTGACAGAGCGCGCAGGCCGGGCTGCCAGAGGAACGCAGAGGAGGAGGAGAACCTCTCCTTAACTATGTAGTTCTGAGCTCAGACTCACAACATAAAACGCTAACGTGTCAGCCAGGAGCCGAGAGGCAGATGGAGAGTATAAAGCTTCACTCTGATGAAATACTACAGGGATGAAGCAGGAGAATTTGTATAAAACTGGGTATATAAAATACAACACAGTGCAGATCAGTAAATCACCCTAAGTGTTATTTCCCTCTGCAGCAGGACTGTGTAGGAGTGACTGTGCATTCAAGGTTCCAAACATAAGAAAATCTGATTTTTTTTTATTTTACAAAAACCTCTATAAATGTATACACAGTACATAATCAGTATCTATGAGAATCTATTACCACTAGTAGTTTTGCTTGTATCTTGAATGAATGAGATGAATCTCCTACCAATAGCATTTACTACACAATAAAATGCACAGTGTTAAAATCAGAGTGCAAACATGTTTTAACTCTCTGGGAGTTTTTCTAAAAAAGTGATAAACAATCCACACAGTTGGTGTTATTTTTCAGGGTAACTCTATCTAGCATCTGCTTCACTCTCAGCATGCTCTGCAGTCACCATTATTCTTTGTTTGTGGTTCGTATATATGTGTGTGTGTGTGTGTGTGTGTGTGTGTGTATTATATGTCTTTGTAGGTAAATGGGATTTAGTTATGGTGATTTCCCTGGTGGAGTGTTATTCACCCTCTTGGTGTTGGGTTGGATGGTAAATAAGGATCTCCACCCAAGAGTTAGTATGTTATGAGAGAACCACTGCTTTTTGGCAGTTTTTGATGGTCTCTCTTCTAATAAAGCTTAGATAGGATACAAAAAAGCTCAAATTTGTAATGTCTTGTAGATACTCTGGTATATAGTTTCAGTTTCAATTTTGAGAGTTGTTTTACCCTGTGGAATAAAAATGTGCTAACACTGATGAGAGTTAAATAGAGTTGATACACAAATCCATTAATATACGGTGTTGAATAAATTCTGAATTAAAAACTCTTGTGGTAGAGTTAATTTAACACTATCAATATTACTGTGCACTACTATTTACATGTATCTATTATTGCTGGTATATACTGCTAATGTCTACTACTAGATAGATAGATAGATAGATAGATAGATAGATAGATAGATAGATAGATAGATAGATAGATAGATAGATAGATAGATAGATAGATAGATAGATAGATAGATAGATAGATAGATAGATAGATAGATAGATAGATAGATAGATAGATAGATAGATACTTTATTGATCCCCGGGGGGAAATTCTACTACTATCTACTAATGCTAGTAAAGTGCAATTTACTAACATCAAACCGCATCAACTAATAGCTTTGTCATGTATCTACTATTGTGGATACTTACATGTATCTACTAATACTATTAACAGCTTCTACTACTAGCATCTGCTACTAATAATATTTACATACATCTACTTCTAGTAGAATCTATTGTATGTACTGTATCTAATATTATTATAATATAATTATTATATCTAATAGTATACACTAATATCTATTTTTAGATTTTATTAATATTAGTATTCTTATCCACTGATGCTAGTTTATAACTCTACTAATATCTCCTACTAGTACTGTTTCATACAAATAATATCAACTTGTATCTACTATGGCTACTACTAGTGGAAAAAATTAAGAGATCACTTCAGTTTCTGAATCAGTTTCTCTGATTTTGCTATTTATAGGTATTGGTTTGAGTAAAATGAACATTGTTGTTTTTTTTTATAAACTACAGACAACATTTCTCCCAAATTCCAAGTACAAATATTGTTATTTAGGGCATTTATTTGCAGAAAATGAGAAATGGCTGAAATAACAAAAAAATGCAGAGCTTTCAGACCTCAAATAAAGCAAAGAAAACAAGTTCATAGTCATAAAGTTTTAAGAGTTCAGAAATCGATATTTGGTGCAATAACACCGTTAATCACAGTTTTCATGCATCTTGGCATGTTCCCTCCACCAGTCTTACACACTGCTTTTGGATAACTTTATGCCACTCCTGGTGCAAAAATTCAAGCAGTTCAGTTTGGTTTGGTGGTTGTGATCATCCATCTTCCTCTTGATTATATTCCAGAGGTTTTCAATTTGTTAAAATCAAAGAAACTCATCATTTTCAGGTGGTCTGTATATACCTCACATATATAGGGCCCTATTGTACACCCTGAGCAAGGTGTTTCACAATGCTCATTGCTATCTTACACCCCATCTACGGTCTATTTTCATGCCTTTCACTTCCCCAGATTAAAACCCTGACAACAGTCTGCCAAATACTATCTTGGCCGTGCAGGAGCACCGTGCCCTCAGCAATTGTACACTCCAGCTTGTTACACACAAGAATAAATGCACTGCAGCATTCATTTACATTTACAGCATTTATATCAACAATACATAGAATAAAAAATACTATAACGTTACCTGCTGGCGTTCCTTTACAGTGTAGACGCGCAGGTTAAGTTTTTTCAGCTGAGACGCACAAAAGCACCATGCTGTTAAGATATGAATGCACCAAAGTCAGAGCATATCTGTTTTTTAAAGGGAATGACAAGTGGCACACTCATTGGTTCATTTCTGATTCTGGCCAAAACCCACTTATGAATATTTAAGAGAATTAGTAAATTCAGTACCACTTTAAAAAAAGACTAGCTTTATAAAGGGTTTATAAATGGTTTAGTTTATTAATGGTTACTAATTAGGTTGTAAATGCCTTAAAAATTAATAATCAGTTATAACACATATGTAGAAATGTGCATACACCTGTTGTTTGCCAAATAGTGAACCCACAGCACTATAACTGATTATTAATGATTTTTAAGGCATTTACAACCTAATTATTAACCATTAATGAACTAATTGTAAACCATTTATTAACGCTTTATAAAGGTAGTCTTATTTTAAAGTGGTACTGTAAATTCTTTACACGCATTTCGAGCTGCACAAAGCATATTCTTTGCACCCTTATGATAACAAAAACTCACAGACATGCCCTAAATACAGCTGCGCAATGTTCAAATGACTGGTGTGCTAAAGATCACTAAAATAGGGCCCATGATGTTCAACATTCAAATGCATATATTATATATAGTGTATATTTCACCTGAATTAAAAACAGTACAAAACCGAAACTTTAGTGTATTGTCACTTTTACACAAACTGTTTAAATTTCTAAAATGCTGAAATCCTGAACGTTTAATAGAAGTGTAAGAACTTCTAATGGTCCTTAATTTGTTTTTAAAAAAATGACCATTTACAGGGCAGTTTATTGATGCCAATTATGATTAAAAGGTGAAAAATATCAAAAATAGACACTATAGCATTTGTTTTTTTTTTCATTTTTTTATTGTAATTATCTTTTTTTTCTGTGTAAAAGATATTCTCACGAAAATTCAATGCATTCATGTTTTCAATCCAAGTCATAGAAAGAGAGAAGAAGAATAAAAGCGAGAGGGTACCCCTAACCCACAAACAGCACTCTGGGGGGCTAGATGCTGGGGTGAATAGGGGGAGGAGTGGTACAACAAGCCGGGAGAGGGGCATCACTGCCATGGGGAAATCTCATTAGTATGTGCTACGCCAATAAACAGAGCGGAGCATAAACTATCCCGATGCGTGAATATAATGTGAGCGGCTGTCCATAAGAAGAAAATCTGCGTGACATGGATTCTGCCCCGCCGAGGAGAGCCGCTTGGGAAAGCTGCTGGGGGTGAAGGGGGGCGGTAGTCTAAGCTATTTGCTATTTTGAAGAAGAGGAGAACAAAAATAGCTGGTCCTGAATAAGCGAGTGAGGACGGAAGGGAAAGGAATCAGTTTAGGATCTGAGACTATTGGCCTTTTTCTGATGCATCTCACATCTTTTTTTCTGTTTTGTGTTTTTTGATGTGAAGGATTTTGCTGGAGAACCGTATGAGGTAGCATCTCGGAGGTAAAGCTGATTAGACGGCGGTGCTGTGCGGACTCTGTTTAAGAACAGAGGCATGACGGGATGGGCCTGAAATGTAAATAGATTAACGATAGGAGAGTTCGTTTTGTTCTTGTGTCTCTTTTTCCGCTGTTTTTTCTTATTTCTCTCCAGAAAGACCTTTATGAAATTATTTTTTCAGCTCCACTGAGCATAGAAGAGTAATATTTTTGTAAGTATACTGTATAATTCAGCAGGTTTCGCCACTGGGTTGTGAGGTAACTAAAAGCTAAGTTAAGTAAACAAAACTGTAATTCTTAATTAAACGAGCGCTGGATGTTAATCTACACAGATTTCTCTCCTGTAAACTGTTTATTTGGGTGAGTTAAGTGCTTCCATTTATTTACAGTAAGCTAAGATTTCTAGATTTCCACTAAGGCTGGGTGCAACAGCATTAGCATTAGTGGCTAACCGCTAATCGATAATACTCACCTTTGAATGGTGAAAGAGCTAGCGCTTAGCATGCTTAGCAGTTAATGCTAATACTGCTCCAGTCTCGGTGCTGGAGAACTAATCTGAAACTCCTGTATAATTCTGTACTTTCGAGGAGTGGGTTTACTGCTCCTTACAACCTGACTGTTAAAATTTATACATAAGGACTAATGATTTTTAGGAAAATTAAAGGATTTTAAGTGCACCTTACAGTACGAAAAAAATAATATTCTGTAAATATGATTGTGTTTCTATAAATACTATGACAATTTTCCTAAAGTTGATCACAACATATTGCCTTGCTTACAATATCTCAATATATTGAAATATATTGTATCAAACCGCCTGTATTGTTAAATGGTATTATATCACCATGTTCTTGCCAATACACAGCCACACTATGGTCTGGTATATGCAATTTTTTTTTTCCAAAAGAGGTTAAAGAACCACGGCCAGTTTGCTTATTTTTCACACACTATTAAGACATTTCGTTCTCGCCTCTCTCCCAACATAACATGCTGATATTCTGAATTTCCTGCACTAATTTGCCCTCTTTGCTCGCTTCTCAGGGGAAATTTGGCTCCAGCAAAACGTGGCTGTTTATTTTACTTAAATAGGGCACTAATTCACCCGGTTTGTGTAATTAAAACGACGCACACAACAGAGTGGCATTTTATTTAGCAACTAATTGTGCTGACACCAGGGAACAGGATGTTTTATGTATTCACTTTCCAGGAGCTCGGGGTGGAGGAGGAAAAAAAAAAAACACAGGATCTCTGTTCCTCCTTAATTTGTAGCTTGAATTTTAAACAGGCCCGAGTTAATCAGAACGAGCTCTGCAGGGGAATATCAAGTTACCTTTTAACATCATAGATGCGTGTGTAATTACACCACAGATTCCCCATTCCATCAGATATAATCATGCTCTTGTTTACCAACAGGTGTTTTTAATGTGAGCAAATCAATTAAGCAATTTACGCTTAGCTACACCCTGATAAGCACTCCATTGTCTTGATAGTGTGATTAACTGCCACGGGTTCACCCCATTAGCCGATGACAGAAGCAGACGAATCCGAGAAACAAACAGCACGATTGTTTGCTGTGTATGACGATGAAGCCTGGAAATGAAGTGACTTGCCAGGTTTTATAATCAATACTCTGATACAAATCAGGACCCAGTGACTCAGGCTTCAGAAAGATCATCATTCAGTAGAACAGCAGAATTCTAATTATCATTTATAACTAAAGATGCCCTGATCTGTTATAGTGACTGCTGTCTGCTGGCCTCTATGTGCCATTAACAGACTCAGAACTCATTTGTCATTTTTTATGACTTATAATTCTGACATTCCTTTCCACCGTAAATAAGGCAATAGTTACACTGTGTGCTGCAGCATTAAAATAGGGCATATTATGCACAACTAACATTTTTTGCATACTTTTGTAGAGTATTTCCACTTGGGTGTCGACTGCCCCAATACCCCCAAAAAATTCATCTGTTTTCTGTGAATCAGCTAAAAAAGTTTGGTGTCAGGAATCATATGCTTCTATAAGCTGTTTGGATGCTCTCTTTAATAGAACCACCCTGGAACCACACCTTACCCATCAACCTCCACCAGAGCCCCACCCTCTAGATCAGCTGAAGATCCACAGTCATTTTGCACTACACAGCAGGATAAGCCAGCAGACTTCGTTTGACCGAGGGATCTATACCTACTGTCTGTGGCAAGTCAAGTAAATACTTTCAAATAATGAGTTTTGTGCTCCTATCGCCGTTAAGCATCTTCTAGCATTTTTGGCCGTTTAGCAAAAGCTAACAGTAACGTGTGGTAAATGTTCATGGCATGACTTTTTTGCATAAATGTGAGCCCCTTAATTTTTTTTCTAAACCCATCACTGAACTGCTCTTTGAAAGGACGCTAATGCACACATGCTATAGAAAAGTATAAAGCTCTCAAAATTCCAATGTGACTAACCTGGTTAAATAAAGGTAAAAACAAAAACAAAAATACAAACAAAAGCGACAAAGAGCTGACTGGGATAATAAGCACCCTAATAAGTTTAAAATATACATATTATACGCAAAACTCACTTTTGCATGCTTTTGTATTAATTTGGTCCCCTCTTGGGCCTCGACTGCCCCTTTAAACTCTCCAAGCATAAAAAGAAAACATCCATCTGTTTTCACTAAAAGAGTTTGGTGTCAGAAATGATGCTTCTATAAGCCATATGAATGGATATTTTATTGTGACATCACAAAAAGGAAACCTGCATAGAACCACCCTAATGACACCACAACTCACACCAGTAGATCAGCTGAAGATCCACCATTTGAGTAATTTTGCAGTACACAGCAGGATTAGCCAGCAGACTTCTTCTGATGGAGGGATCTGTACCTACTGTACTGTCTATGGCAGCAGATGAGGAAGATGTAAGTATTTTAAACAACGAGTTTTGTGTTTTTATTACAGTTAAGCATGAACAGGCTTATTTGTGTTTTGCCATTTAGCACAATATAACTCTCAGCATAAACATGGCATGGCCAGCTTATTCGCATAAAAATGACAGAGCCCTTAAAAGGCTCATTTTGAAAGTGACGGAAAATGGTGAGAATAAACCTGGTGAGATTTTTTTATGTGAGTGATTTTGTATAAAGAACTTCCGTAATATGTTTTGTATAGCCCATAGACATATTCTAACTGTAAAAAGAGGTATAATATGTCTTCTTTAAAACAATCATTTAGAAAAATCTACCGAACTAAATTACTATTGAACATCTCATTCCAATTTTTTTTTTACTAAAAATACAGTGATGATTTTAATAGTGTTTTCTAGTGGGTTCTGAGTTGTCTAGCAGGCTAAGCACTGCCACTATGATTAGGAGATCGCCGGTTCAGATCCTGTCTATGTAGCTTGCCATCAGCTACCGGAGCCCTGAGAGAGCACAATTGGCCTTGCTCTCTCCGGGTGAGTAGATGGAGCTCTCTCCCCACATCACTCCAAAGGGTGATGTCCACAACATGAAGCGTCTGTGAGCTGATGTATCAGAACCGAGTCGCTGCGCTTTCCTCCGAGCTACTCGGCCTTGCTACTCGACAATGCTGCATTAGCAGCAGTTCAAAAAGAGGTGGTGGCTGATTTTACATGTATCAGAGGAGGCATGTGCTAGTCTTCACCCTCCTAGTGTGTTGGGGCATCACTAGTCATAGGGGGAGTCCTAATGAGTGAGTTGGGTAAAATGGGATAAAAATTTAAAATAAAATAAGAAAAAATGTGTTTTCTAGTGTTCATTAACAACACAAAAAATCAGAACATCCCTTTTTTTAACAATAAAATTAAATGTTTTAATTAAATTCATTTTTTTTTTTTTTTTAAGCACAGATTCCAAATCTATAAATGGCTTGGAAGACACACAGCCAGTTATCAGAACTCAGATCAAATAATCCATCTGGCTTTGAAAGCAGGATCTTAACTTTCACTATCCTCCACAGCCAGGGGAGCGATTGAGGCACGTAAAAAGAAAGGCAAGCGGAGGGCCAGATTTCATTTTATGACTATCACTGATCCAGCTGGCAACGGGAGCGCATTTATCTTGTGTGAAAAGGAATCTCCTTTGCCTGTGTTTATTGTGAAAAGGGGTGAGAAGTACTTACACATTAGGACTGCAAAGCAATCTGGGTCGCGCTGCTTGAAATCATAACCAATTATCCCGAGGCCTAGCTTTCCCCCCAGAACCCCTCTCGGCTGGGGATCCGCCAAAGCAGAGCGCAGGAAAATTGGATAGAGAGCTCCATCAGTGATAGCGGAACATCTTGCTGACACTTCGACTAAATGTATCTGAGGTCTCTGTTATTCTAATGACCTCGTGACATTTCGCTTTAACCACCATCACAATTACATTTGACTTTCGGTCACAGATTGAGGCTTGGGCTCCCCCAGGGAAAGAGAGAATTGCTCAATTTCAGCTGCTTTTCGAGCAGCGTGTAGAAAATCAGGCTACAGCTGCTACTGCTACTACTGTCTGCTGAACGTTTGGTGAAGTTTCTAGCATAAAACAGGCCTGTTTGTTTGGCTTATTCCCCACAATAAAGCAAGCAGTTCAGCCTTTTCTTTCATAGACTGTTTCGTATGCCATTTACAGCCACTGTTGCAAATTAGGCCGGGCGAGAGACGTTCTCTCCTACAGTAGATATCGCTTCCTCACTTCTTCATGTACGCAGAGAGAAGAGAAGGCTGGAGCTGTGAAGAAAGCGCTGGTTCTGAGGAAACCTTGCCCAAATTACCTTTTCACACATTATCAGAGCCTGACAGGCTGTTACAGCAAAGGTATTTTATCATCCAATTTCAACAGTTTTGTAGCCAAAATGTGAGAAATTAGAGGGACGAGGAAATGGGAAGGGGAAGGTATTTCCATTAAAGCTAAATCTCACATAAAAAGAAGTTGGTCAAGAATTTACCCTTATCGAGTTTAGCGCTCTCTCTCTTTCTCTCCCTCTTTTCGTATATATCACCTCTGCTGAAGGATAGTTATTTGTCTCAGGGAGCTGTTTGCTCAGTGGACTGAGAGAGTTTCATTTCAGCTGAGAAACCCACACACTCACACATACACACACCTGAGCTCTGAACCCCATTAAAGTTCAATCTGGAAAGCAACAGACAGGGAGTCACACAAACGCTCTCCAAGACCACTTCAAATTAGGTACCAGCATCCAAAACGCAACTGCCTGAAACGTCCTTCCTCCAGAATATGTTAGACAAATTTTTTACAGTGTTGTTTTGTTTCTTAATATATCTTAACATACCCATAGGGCAAGGTCACAGTCAATGGACTAAAAATAATATGCTATAATATGCCTTTAATCAGCATATTTTGTTTCATATAAATTATATTATATAAAGATTATAGGTTAGATTATAGGTTTTGGCATTAAAGATGTCCTGATCCAATTTTTGCTCCATCTCAATCCAAATAGCCTTATACTGATTATGATCTGATCCTAGTCTGATCTTTATGATTCTAGAAATAATACAATTCAAAGATGCACCGCTAATCAATAGTGAAAGTAAAATCAAACGATCAGTAGTGAAAAGCTAGATCAGGCTTAAAATACAGTAAATCAATTTTCCATTAAAATATGCTTGAATCTGCTCCAGTTCAATGTACTGAATAGAGAAACTGCTATCAGGTTAGACCTTAGATCGGGCACAAAAATTCCAGCCTGAGCCCGATTTAAACCTGACATTTTTTCAGTAGGTGGAGCGTTAAAACGGAGCTTTTTACAATCATTTTCTGGCTGTTTGAATGAGTAAAATCTGTTTAGAATGAAGTTTATTAACATTGCAACAGTGAAGAAGCATAGACCTGTTATTTAAGAAAAATGTTTATTAAGAACAGCTACACACAGCGCCGTTGCGTAATGCAGACAAGTGTAGGAGTTCACGTGTGCGTGAGCCCCAGAGCTGTGTGATTATAATATTTATATTATAATATAACTTGTGCAACTTTGTTTTAAAACATAGTTTGATTTGTTACTTTGCTATGTTGTGATTGCTGTATCACTCCAAAGCTTTATATAAAATAAAAATAGCATTATTTTCTTGAGCCTGATCCGACTCAAAGAAAGTGGTGGGAAATCTCGGCACAAGTATGAGTCAGGCATCGGGTCAGGCTCAGGCAGAGAATATAAACTCTATATCGAGTATTAAAACCTTGTTGTTTTATTAAAATCATGTTGTTTGGTTCATATAAAATACAATACAAGTCAACACACCTTCTCATTCCATGTTTTTCTTTATTTCTACATTTTATTTATTTTCTACATTGTGGATCAAAATTAAAGACATGGAAATCTTTAAGGAACATATATGGAATTATGGAGCAAACAAAAGTAATTGTCCTCCACAATGCCCTGACCTAAACCCAACTGAGATTTGGGATGAGCTGGAGCTTCACAGCAAAAAGCACCAACTATTGTTCAGCACCTCCAGGCAAGGGCGTAGGAGCGGGCTTGATATTGGGGGGGACACATTTGCCAATATGAACCCAAGCCCACCCAATAGTTTCCTAGAACAACATTTGTGGAAATTATTTTTAATTAAAAGTAAATTATTATTATAAGTTGATTTTACAACCTAAACATGTTACTCCACATTACAGCTACTGAACAGAAGTCACGTTACAGCAGTGTTTCTCAACCCTGTTCTTACATATTCTACTGCATATTAACACTGTTCTGCATATTCTAGAGCTTCCTCTGGTGGATATACATGATTAATTTAGGCTCCATAGGGGGCTAAAGGATTTTAACAGGTAAACTCAGTAAATGACTGTTTATTAGCTGATCAGGTGGAAAACACTAGTTTAGGGCAGTGATCGGGGTTAAGTAACTGCTTTAAACTACCAACTTAAAGTACTGTACGAAATTCTGGCGATCCTCTACATCCAGCTTCTAGATAACTAGTTAGTTAAATCAATTTTCGTTCATTATAGCTCACAGTAAGTCCTGTAATCCTAAATGAATAAACAGTTTGAAAATTAAAGTGATTAGCTGATCAGGTACAGGGAAACATTACATATATATTTTATTTTTTCCCTTTAACCCTGACTCCCAATCTAGCTAATTCCAAAGATAAGCTTACACACTAACACAGCTGCAGTTTATTAATCACAGTGGGTTTAAACTGTGTGCTGATTCAGAGACGTGTATTTTTAACCAGCTATCAGAAACATATCATCACAGTTGAAGTGGTTAGCCTATCGTTACCTTTATTTTAGTAAAATCTCCGTATATCCAGATCTGTTTTAAAATCAGCTGAAGCTGCTGCGTCCCGATCCCGCTGCTAAATCTCACAGCGAGGGGGCGGGGCTTCCCCAACAGCAAACTGCCTCTGCTCCGCGCGCCGCAAAACCAGCAAGCTGATTGGCTGTTTCTACTGAGAGGCGTGACTTAATACCTGAACCGGCTCCGTGATTGGTCCGGTCTGTCTCCTCATTAATAGTACAGCTGATCTGAGCGAACTGATATCATTTTTGGGGGGGACAAATCCACCTGTTTCTAATATTGGGTGGGACATGTCCCACCCATCCCCCCCGGTTCCTACGCCTATGCCTCCAGGAACTCCTTCAAGACGCTGAAAAAACTGTTCCAGGTGACTCTCCCTCATGAAGACACTAAGATCTGTCCTCAAACCTAAATGTGCTACTTAGTATAAAGTATAAACCATATATTGATAAAACACAGTGGATCAACACCAGCAGATGACATGTCTCTCCAAACCATCACTGATTGTAGAAACTTCACACTAGACCTCAAGCAGCTTAAGACTGTGTGTCTCTCCACTCTTCCTCCAGACTCTGATCCCTTGATTTACAAATTAAATGTAAAATTTACTGATAATCAGTGATGGTTTGGAGAGACATGTCATCTGCTGGTGTTGATCAGTTTTGTTTTCCCACAAAATCTTACAGCACTTCATGCTTCCCTCTGCTGACATCTTTAATGGAGATGTGGATTTCATTTTCCAGCAGGATTTGGCACACTGCCCACACTGCCAAAAGTACTAGTTGGTCTTAATTTTCTGAGACACTGATTTTTGGGTTTTCACTGGCTGTAAGCCATAATCATCAACAATAAAATAAATGAACACCCTAAAATAGATCACTCTGTGTGTAATACATCTATATAATATATGAGTTTCACATTTTGAACTGAATTACTGAAATAAAGTAACTTTCTATTTTTTTGAGATGCACTAGTACATTGATGAAACCCATAAGTATAAAATGTCTTATGTCTACTGTGTGTGAGAGGAACATAGTAAGAATTGTAAGTGGAGAGTTCAGATGTGTGAGCCAGAGTCACAGATTTCCCACGATTCCCCAGATGAACAGTGCTGTACGTAAACCTGGGCCATTTGGAAGCGGAAAGCTGGAGTCTCCACTCTGGCTACAGAGCTCACAGACTAAACAAGGCTGACCTCTCTCTTGACCTGGCCAGTCACAATGGCGCTTTTGCCCCTGTGGCCCCGCCAGAGCCCACCTCTCAACCCCACCCTGATAATGAACCTCAAAGACAAGCCCTGTTTCCCACAAACCCCACACTACCTTGAATACAGAAGTACAATTTTATCACGTGCCTAGATGGAGCACCATCGTGTTTATGCCAGTTTAACATGAATTAATTTACTGACTGAATGAATGAAAAGCATCATATACATCATATGTAGAGTACATTACTGCTGTAATATGATTCAGTGATGAGCACAGGTCTCTGCCATTTTTATTACAGAGGTTGCTAAACACACAGGTTTACACAGGCTCTTCTTCAGGACTCATTTAAACAAGGATGTGTCAAGAATGCTGATTCAACAGCAAACGCACTTCTATTTTTATTGGTTTATTCTCATCCATACATGAAAAACTCAGATAATGATAATTCTACTGGATTAAAACATCACCTGGGGCTCTAAATGGTCCAGCAGACCAAAGAGCTGCCACTATGATTTGAGAATTGCTAGTTCGAATCCTGCGTCATGCTGCTTGCTATCAGCAGCCGGAGCCTGAGAGAGCACAATTGGCCTTGCTCTTTCTGGACACTCTTTCCCCACATCACTCTCAAGGTAATACGGGTCAGAAGAAGGCATCTGTGAGTTAATGTTTGAAGCTAAACAAAAATAAAAAATAAATCAATAAAAATGTATATAATGTATATACCTATATATAGCTCATCTAATTCCCTAATTGTACACTTTTTGTTTTGCAATAATTTTAACATACTTACATATTGTTGGTGAGTAAGCTGAGTAAGTATGAACTTCTGAGATGGACTTAAAGGCAGCATAAACGAGCATGAACAATGCAGCATCTTTAACATTACATTTACCTTTAGTACTCATGGCTGTTTTCACAACAAAAAAAAAAGGTTTAATTTTTTATTGTGGGTAACTGAGGGTCACTGAATGATGAGTTTTTGTCTTTAGTCCAATTTCTCAGAAACTGAAGAACACATTCCCAGCTGTAATTGAAAGATCTTCTAAAACAGAACAGCTTTCAGAAAGTAGCAGCCAAGGAATGTAGCCTTCCTCAACCACAAGCTAGAGTTTAGCACTTCAGAACTCTATTTCATCACTGTCCAATGACAAACATGCATCTCCAATGTGGTGACTTCACAGAAAAAAGCACAAATGTTCTGAACTTGGAAGTTAATGTAAAATAATGTAAAAAGTTTTTTTCCCAAGAATTTTAGAGCATTTCTATTGGTCTTTTCATCCGTACAAATATTTACACAGCTTTAAGAGCAGCTACAGTGTTCAACTGATGGAGGCAAATAAAAATGGGCAAAAATAGAGATGCATGTATTTCATTGGATAGCAATGATTTCCAAGACTTATGTCACAGGAGTCTCTATATAATAAAAACCCACAACCAAAATGTGTGAGGTGAGGGAGCACATGGTGATGAAAACTCACTAAAAATGCTGAAACAGGTTTAATGACTGAGATACAAACCGTATACCACCACACATGGATCATAACACCCATTACACACAACACACATATTACATCACAGAAAATATAAAAGTAAAACCCACATTAGCAACATAAACAAATCCACAAACATGAAATATATTGCAAAATAAAAAGTGGAAACACCTCACATTTTGACCCATCAAACACAGAGTTTACTACCTTGAAAAATAAAATTTAGCACTAGACAGACATTTATTATGTGCATAGTTTATTCACGTGATGCTATTAATTTGAACAGTGGCTCACTACTAATAAAAGTATAATAATGTAGTCACTTAACCACATAAATATGAACCATGTTAGCAAGGTAAATAAATAAATAAATAATTGAGAGTAATAAATGAGAGCAAGTGTGTCCAATTTCCAAACACTGGAAAGAGTTTTCTGCCCCAGACCCAAGGCTCATGTGGGTTGCCAGATTGACACACAGAAGCAAACCACAACAAGTCGTACTATGTAGCTGATCAGTGATATAATTTGCAATGTCCAAAATGCCCGTCTCTACTATGCTAGATGTGATAGTTAGCAAACCTTACTAAAGCACAGTGATTACCTGTTCAGCTGAAAAGCAGCCAGCTCGCCTTTTGCATGCTGTTGTCTATACCTGGCAACTCTGAGTATGGAAATGGGACTGGGGGAATGGTAATGAGCAGATTAAGAGGCTAAATCTCACAATGATTTCTGTGACATTACGCAATGTTCAAGTAAGGAAATACTGGCTCAAGCTCTGCTGACAAGAGCAGTCAGTGCTTTCATTTAGCATGTTTCCTTAATATCTGATGATACATCCTGATCATATTATGAGTTACTACACAAAATATAAACCTTAATGAACCTTAAACATGGATTACCATGTTAATTAACTAAATTAATCCTGTTTGTTCCAGACTCATGGAAAACATCAATCTTTGGTAAATTACTGCTATAAAATAAAGGATGTTTGGCTCCAATTATTTCATTAAAAAAGCTTTAACCATGATCATATTTGCAAATTCAGAGAGATCTACCCACTTCTCTAACACTTACATTTCTCACACTTATAAGTCTGAATGGAGCAGCAGAACCGCTCTCACATTACCACCATCAAAGGCAAATGTGTGCAGTGATCATTCAGTCATCTCAGGGTGTTTCGTTGCTGTGTTAACCCCCAGCTAGATTTGATCCCCCCAAGGTTCAAACCACAGAAGACCACTAGAAACACCTACTCCTGTCCCACAGGGACAGATTAGCACGGCCTGCTTTTTCTCAAAAGCAGACTCTCATGCCTGCCATGCTGAGTGGAAGCTGTTATAAAAACAAACCCCAACGTCGCTGCCCCACAATTTCCCACTTTCCTGCTGGAATTTGGAAATGTGGGCATTTATCTTCTTTTTTTTTAGAGATTCAAATTCATTCATGCTATAATACTCACTTCTCATCCTTCTTAAAGGAGAAATCCGGTGTTTAATGGACTTGGGGTGTAGTGAAACATGATAACGAGTATGAACTTTTGTTTTCAAACAGTCCACCTCTGCTCTCCCTCAGCATTTCAAAATAGAGCGTTTTTAGACAATGCTCCCAATGGGCTTACAATACAAGTAATAGGGGCATAACGTTACCCATGTGAAGAAATTTCTATTTTTATACCAATTTCAAGCTGAAAGTAGCTCCACATTTAATTGGTAGAAATCTGACATTGCAATGTTTTTTTTGATAATGTACAGGGGTTGGACAATGAAACTGAAACACCTGTCATTTTAGTGTGGGAGGTTTTATGGCTAAATTGGAGCAGCCTGGTGGCCAATCTTCATTAACTGCACATTATTGCACCAGTAAGAGCAGAGTGTGAAGGTTTAATTAGCAGGGTAAGAGCACAGTTTTGCTCAAAATATTGCAATGCACACAACATGATGGGTGACATTCCAGAGTTTAAAAGAGAACATATTGTTGCACGTCTTGCTGGTGCATCTGTGACCAAGACAGCAAGTCTTTGTGATGTATCAAGAGCCAAGGTATCCAGGGTAATGTCAGCATACCACCAAGAAGGACCAACCACATCCAACAGGATTAACTGTGGACGCAAGAGGAAGCTGTCTGAAAGGGATGTTCGGGTGCTAACCCCGATTGTATCCAAAAAACATAAAACCACGGCTGCTCAAATCACGGCAGAATTCAATGTGCACCTCAACTCTCCTGTTTCCACCAGAACTGTCCGTCACCACAATAAATTATAAAACCAGGTGTTTCAGTTTCATTGTCCAACCCCTGTATATCGTGATATTACTGCAGGACCCGTGACGTCACCAGCCCTGCTCCACCCGCACGCTGTCTTGCATTAGAGATTCAGACCAACCAAAACCTGAGTCAGTGCTTCACAGTCAGCCGAGCACTTAAAACTCGAAGAAAACAGCAAATCAACAATAATTGTCCCTTTAATCTGGCTTTTGAATGGTCTTTTAAAAGGTAAATAAGTGCATTTTTTCTGGGATTAAATGCATGATTTGGGCTGTAACAGGAAATATCTGCACAAAACTGTGCCAGACTGAGGCGCACAGCTTTCCACAGGCTGTCAGCCGCATTTACAAGCAGATGCGGTTACCTCGTGTTTACGCTCGCTGCCCCCAACCCCCCCACCCTTGCACTTCTCAGGCAGCAGCAGCCTGTCACTCACACAGACACAGAGACAGAAACAGTACTGTACTACACTGTGTATCTACTTCTTGTGTCAAGCAGCAAAACATTGCAACATGACGTGTTTGATTTTATTGTTTTTTTTTTGCCTATATGTTCGTGGTCATCAGTCAACTTATTGTGTATAAACAGTTGTTTTAATAAACTACTTGTGCACTTTTAAAGTTCTTAGTGGCTCGTTTTAAATGTCAGTAATCTCAGAATTTTAAGAGTGAATTGTGGAGCTACTTTAAGCTTGTTAATGATGTAAGAATAGTGATTTCTTTGAATGGGCAGCGCTATGCCCCTATCACTAGCATTGTAAGACTGTTTGGAGCATCGGCTAAAAGTGCTGTATTTTGAAAAGCTGAGGGTGAACAAAGGTGGGCTATTTGAAAAAGTTTGTATTCGTTATCATGTTTTACAAAACCCCAAGTTTATTTCACACCAGATTTCTCCTTTAAACTCTAGGTTTAATAAAGAACCTTTACAGAGATCTTCTGAACCCTCTCGCTTAAAACTCGCTTCTCAAAGCAGCCATCATACTGGAGCAAAAGCCTAACCCACAGGCACATCATTAATCATGTCTCATATACAGTATATCACAGAATCGCAGTTCCTAATCCTCCGTGCTGCCGTCTCTGACTGGCACGACAAATCATCTCTGATAAATTCACATAAACAAAAAAACTCCAGTCGTGTTCTCCCAACCTGAGCTAATCTTTGCGAAAACACAAACAGAAAGGCCTCTTTATGGAACCTTTCATTGATGCTCTGTTGAAAAACACTTCAGAGCACAAGGGAGGGTGAATTTTATCAGATTAGACGTCGGGCATGAACCATCAAAGCGAGCAGCCCCGCGGCTTTAATAGCTGCGGCACAAGCAGCCCTAAACAAGCTGGAGGCCCTTTTTCACCCGGCGGCTCCGAGCCACTGCGCTGATGGGGCTGCATTGATGTTCGGATTAGGGCACGCCTCTGTGATCAAGTGCTCAAACACTAGATAAAAACGAAAAGAAACACCCTTTAATCCTCCCAAACTCCCCTTTAAATAGGATTTTAAGGCACATCGTCTCAAGTGACTTCTTTCCACAATGGTCCAATGTTTTGGGATTAATTCCGGTTGCATCGCGGACATGGATTTGTTAACTTTTTGAAAGCCGTGACGTACAGAGAGCCCCCATGTACTTCAGCAATTATCCCGAGGCGCTGATCAGCTGGCAGAGCTGGATGGGGACTTTTCAGATCCCTCCACTGACCATCCAGAGACAAGTACATCAAATCATCAATTCAAACATGATATATTTAGATTGCACATCCACACTCCTGTACAAAACAATTAAATATAATGTTAATCATGTTGTTGGACATAAAGTACTGATGTAGTATGACAAACAAACAGCACTTCTCATCATTAATTACTCACATTTTGTACAGGTTGTTATTTTTAAAACTATAGTAAATCTTATCTTTTCACACCAATTTTAGTACTTTACAGTTAAATTACAGGCAAATTACGACTTTAACCTTATCACATGATCATACCAGGGCTGGAAGGGCAATGGCACCATTGGAGGAAAACTCTAACTGCTAGATTTGTAATGTGGGCTAAATGATGCACAGAGTACTGACTAGCACTTGACTGAGGGGTGGGGGAGAGGGAGGGCCATTCTATCTGCCCACATAAATCAAAGCCAGTTGTGCTTTCTAGCACTTGTCATGACGTATGGCTGTGGCATCACTGTTGATGGAATCAGTTCATACTATAATTAAACTTCTTTTGCATAACTGGTTGTGATGTGTGAGTTTACATAATATTAAAATTAATTAATATACCTAATTTAGTTTACAACACCATTCCATAAAACATAGGGACACTGTGTATAAGTGTAAATAAAAATAGAATGCAATGTGTCATGATTGACCCAGGCAGGGAGACGAGGAAAGCAGACGCAAGAGCAAAACGAAGGGCGAAACAAATAATTTAATAAATAACTAACAAAGGTAAACAAAGAGACAAGTAAACACGTAACAACGAAATAAACCAAAACAAACTAGAGATGATAATAATAATAAACAAAGAGGGAGGCTAATAAACGAAGAACTAAACAGAACTAAGAACATAAACAAGGAATAAACAAGAAACTAGAAACTAGCAGGAATAACCGAGGATAAAACAAAACTAAACAGGGCAGGGATATATATATATATATATATACAAGGAAAACAAATGAAAATAACAGGAAACTAGAAATAAACAGATAAACACAAAACAGGGAACTAAAGGAAACAAGAAATAAACAAGAAGATATAAACATGGAACTAGGGGTAGGGCTGTAATAACAAAGAGACACGGAGAAACAAACAACAGGGGTTAGTGCAAAGACCGACGAAGACAAAGTGGCACAGGGAATCTAATGATATGAACAGGAAACACACTAGAAGTGGAAACACCCGGGGAAGGGGCGGAGCTACAAATGAGACACGTGCTGGAAAACTACTGAGATAGGAGACACAGAGGAGCACAGGTCACGTGGGGAAAAAAAACAGAAACATGAGACAAGGCCAGGACGTGACACAATGATTTATCATAGATCTGTATTTTACTATTCACAATAAACATAGTACACACAAGTAATATGTCGACAATAAGATTTTTTTGTCAAAAAATGTTGGGATGGGGGCAACAAAGGTTTGAAAAGTAAGTGGTACTATAAAAACACTGCTGCAATTATTTGCAGCTAATCTCCTATAAAAAGCCTATATGACTGCCTATAAAAAGCATTTTAGAGAGGCAGATTCTCTCAGAAAATTGTGTAACTATATCAGAAAATTGTTTCTCAACTTTGGATATCCCACCATCTTCCGTACATAACACCATCAAAATATTTCAAGAATCTGGTCAATAAAGCTGGATGCTGGTGATCTTCGGGCCCTCAGGTGGCTCTGCATTGAAAACAGGCATGATTCTGTCCTGGAAATCACTGCCCAGTCTAAGGAAAACTTCCAGAATGCTGCAAAACGCAAAGAAGAAGATGTGAGTCAACATTATTCAGAAACGTTGCCATCTTCTCTGGGCC